>NC_090649.1:118744554-119344554 GCF_040937935.1 Hyperolius riggenbachi | reverse complement strand
AAAAAAATGTAGCCAGGTGGAGCAAGATGAGAATGCAGGGCCAGTGCTTCTGTGAGCAACTCTGCTTGCAGCAAAGGAGGAGGTGAACCGATGACAGCCGGGTGCTCACCAAAACTAGCCGGGTGGAGCACCCGGCTAAAAGAGAGAGTGAGTGCGTGAGTGCATGCGGTCGGCCCCCTTGAAGTATTCCACATTTTGTCATATTACTGCCACTAACATGAATCAATGTTATTGGAATTCCACGTGAAAGATCAATACAAAAGTGGTGTACACGTTAGAAGTGGAATGAAAACCATACAGGATTCCAAACATTAAAAAAAATAAATAAAAATAAACTGCAAAGTGGGATGTGCGTAATTATTCCGGCGTATAAGCCGACTGGGCGTATAAGACGACCCCCCAACTTTTCCAGTTAAAATATGGAGTTTGGGATATACTCGCCGTATAAGACTACCCCTCTTCCAACGCACACCAAATTAAAATAATTTAAAAATCATGTACTGGTGCTGTGTATGAACAGATACTGGTGCTGTACTGTATGTGTTGCCCAGTATATAACAGTGTATAGTCAATTGACTTGTTGCATTGGTCAACTCTCCTTAAGTACACTGGTCAGCTCTCCTTGTCTGCCTGTTTATCAGAGTGGTATGGAAGAATAGATTGCTCTCCCTCAGCAGGGAGATCTGAGAGGCGGTAACAGGATAGGGCGTATCACCCGGCATCAATGACACCCGGCATATAAGACGACCCCCAACTTTTCCGAAGATTTTCAAGGGTTACAAAGTAGTCTTATACGCAGGAATATACAGTATTCAGCCCCCCTGAGTCAATACTTTGTAGAACCACCTTTTGCTGCAATTACAGCTGCCAGTCTTTTAGGCTACTTTCCCACCAAGACGTTGCGTTTTAGGGGACGTTAAGGTCGCATAACGTGCCCCTAACGCAACGCATGGTGGTGTTGAAGTTGGACGTCAGATTGAGCTGCGTTATGCAGCTCTCAAAGCAGCAGCTCCAGGTTAGTGATAGGAAGTCCGGATCTTTTTAAGGATTCGGATCATTTGAATCGGATCATTGAAAAGATCCGGATTTTTGAACAATCATTTTACTAGGGACGCAGACTGGGTGAAATGATTAGCAGAACAGGACTTTCCCTGCACTGTACATTCTGCATGTTCCTGTTTCTTCCAGACAGACATCCACTGTGAACCGAATCTTTCATTGTGATGATCCGGATGATTCGACTCACAAAAAAGATCCAGATCAAATGAACGATTTGTTCAACACTACAGTCCCACCACAAGTCTCCTCAGTGCAGTGAATATTAATTAGCCATGTGGCTGGCCGAGGAGGAGGAGGGGAGACCTCCTCCTCCAACATTACTGAGCATGTGCAAATAGTCTAACGTGGCTTTAGCCCAGTATAACGTACAACATGCTGCACTTTGTTTAAACGTGCTGCGTTACTATCTTACGCAACGTGTGCACTGTGAAACAGCACATTGATTTTACAGCGCTGTGAGTTAGGCTGCGTTACTGGCTGCTGTAACGTGGGACTTTAACGTCCCACTGTGAAGCCAGCCTTAGGGTAGGTCTCTACCAGCTTTGCACATCTAGAGACTGAAATCCTTGCCCATTCTATCTTGCAAAACAGCTCCAGCTCAGTCAGATTAGATGGACAGTGTTTGTGAACAGCAGTTTTCAGATCTTGCCACAGATTCTCGATTGGATTTAGATCTGGATTTTGACTGTGCCATTCTAACACATGAATATATTTTGTTTAAACCATTCCATTGTTGCCCTGGTTTTATGTTTAGGATCGTTGTACTGCTGGAAGGTGAACCTCCGCCCCAGTCTCAATCTTTTGCAGACTCCAAGAGGTTTTCTTCCAAGATTGCCCTGTATTTGGCTCCATCCATCTTCCCATCAACTCTGACCAGCTTCCCTGTCCTTGCTGAAGAGAAGCACCACCAGAGCATGATGCTACCACCACCATATTTGACAGTGGGGATGGTGTGTTCAGAGTGATGTGCAGTGTTAGTTTTCCACCACACATAGCGTTTTGCATTTTGGCTAAAAAGTTTAATTTTGGTCTCATCTGACCAGAGCACCTTCTTCCACATGGTTGCTGTGTCCCCCACATGGCTTGAGGCAAACTGCAAACGGGACTTCTTATGGTTTTCTGTTACCAATGGCTTTCTTCTTGCCACTCTTCCATAAAGGCCAACTTTGTGCAGTGCACGACTAATAGTTGTCCTATGGACAGATTCCCCCACCTGAGCTGTAGATCTATGAAGCTCGTCCAGAGTCACCATGGGCCTCTTGACTGCATTTCTGATCAGCGCTCTCCTTGTTCGGCCTGTGAGTTTAGGTGGACGGCCTTGTCTTGGTAGGTTTACAGTTGTACCATACTCCTTGCATTTCTGAATGATCACTTGAACAGTGCTCCGTGGGATGTTCAAGGCTTTGGAAATATTTTTTGTAGCCTAAGCCTGCTTTAAATGCCTCAATAACTTTATCCCTGACCTGTCTGGTGTGTTCTTTGGACTTCATGGTGTTGTTGCTCCCAATATTCTTAGACAACCTCTGAGGTCATCACAGAGCAGCTGTATTTGTACTGACATTAGATTACACACAGGTGCACTCTATTTAGTCATTAGCACTCATCAGGCAAGGTCTATGGGCAACTGAATGCACTCAGACCAAAGGAGGCTGAATAATTACACACACCCCACTTTGCAGTTATTTGTAAAAAATGTTCGGAATCATGTATGATTTTCGTTCAACTTCTCACGCGTACACCACTTTGTATTGGTCTTTCATGTGGAATTCCAATAACATTGGTTTAGGTTTGTGGCAATAATGACAAAATGTGGAAAGCTTCAAGGGGGCCGAATACTTTTGCAAACCACTGTATCTAGCCGACGTCCTATCTATACACTGCCCAGTACTGTGTGACATGACAGCAGTGACTCCCCATGTAACCTATCAGTGCTAAGGGGTAGGGGCGGGATCAGCCATCCTTCCCATATCTGCCCCATTCACCAGCCTGGCTGTCACCCAGAGAGGTAGGAGGCATGGTCCGAAAAATTAACCCCTCACTAGCAACTACAGGGGAAAATCTATTTACTTATGCAGAGCAGAGCATGTACCAGTGGCAGAGAAAACCACAGCAAAACCAAAGCTCTGACGATCTCAAGATCGTGTTAACTTTGATCAAAATTTTCGGTTTAAAACCGAAAATCGTTCAGCCCTATTGGTACACCCACCACCACTGGACCTCCTCCATATATTCAGACTAAGAACCAGGGCAATTATGATCACGCATGATCCCACCATCTCAGCAGTCGCTTCCTGCACCAACTACCTTCAGGCCACCTCTTCAGAACTATTCTCACCAAAACCAGACACAGGAACGCCTCCTCTTTCTCTCTCTTTCCCCTACCCAGCACTGCTCCTTCCAACCTCGAGCTCCAAACACAGCAAGACCTCCTAGCATGGCACCCCGTTCCCCTTGCATTACTGTTACATAGGCCATTATACCCGCATGTATGTTTTTATCCTGTCTGTCTCTTTCTTTTTTCTCTAATGTATTTTTACTGTATGTAAATTTGCACTATACCCAATGCCGATGTGTACCACAAACAATTCCGGGAGTCGCAACTGCTGCACTAGGTGAAATAAATCCGATTCTGATTACAGTGTGAACCAGCCCTAGTAAAGATTTTTTTTATTATGAGAGATGCTGAGGTTTCCTTCCAGGAAACAATCCTCTACCTAATGTGTCTCCAGAGAATTGACAGAGGGGTATTGAGCAGAGAACTCTCTCTGCTTCTATGCATTTACATTTAAGAATAATTACAAGACAATATGATAATTTGTCCAATAATCCCCAATGTTATCAATTAGCTTCAATGAACAGTGAAGCCTTGTACACAAGCTAGATAAAATACGGCCAAGGGAGCAAGAATTACTGCTTCTAACCAAAATCTAGTGTTTGAACAATGGTCCCCTCATGCCTTGGCCAGCGATCAACCTGGCGGATTTCTTCAACTGAACGCATTGTTCTTGCCACGTTATGTCACGTCCACGCTGCTATTTCACCCCCCCCCCCCAATATAGAAAGAGAACATGTTGCTAGCCTACAGGCTAGGAAGTGTCGATCAGGTGTTGGTACTGCAATGTCACCCGAGGGATTGAGTCCCGATCCCTGCTGGGTGACTTGCCAGCAATATCAATGAGGAAAATGTTAGCAAAATGAATGAAAAGTGGACAGCAGCTCACTGGAACAGGAGAACGTCAGGTGGGCAGTACCGGTAGCCAGCCAATTACTGAATGTCACACTGGCAGCAACAGCAGCACCACCAGCTGGCCTGAACAGCACAGAAACAAAATGAATGGCGAGAGCAGATTAAGTCAGACAGGCAGCAAAATGAAGCAGTGACTGACAGGCAGTTAACGGAGCAAGAAAAGAGAAAGCAGGCAGAGTGAAAAAGACAGACTGCGTACAAGCAGCACAGCAAGAGAGATGGGAGTGCGTGCGGGTGGCATGGCTAAGAGGGACAGACTGCGGGCAGCACAGCGAAGAGGACAGCGTGCAGGGAGAGACTGGCATTAGAGTGCAGGGAGCACAGTGAGAGGGTAAGAGAGCAGGGAGAGACTGGCAGTAGAGTGCAGGGAGCACAGTGACAAAGTACAGTTAGAGACTGGCAGTAGAGTGCAGGGGCACAGTAAGAGTGTAAAGTGCAGGGAGAGAGTGGCAGTAGAGTGCAGGCAGCACAGTGACAGAGTGCAGTTGGAGAGAGTGGCAGTAGAGTGCAGGCAGCACAGTGACAGAGTGCAGTTGGAGAGAGTGGCAGTAGAGTGCAGGCAGCACAGTGACAGAGTACAGTTGGAGAGACTGGCAGTAGAAAGCAGGGAGAGACTGGCAGTAGAAAGCAGGCAGCACAGTGACAGCACAGTTAGAGACTGGCAGTAGAGTTCAGGCAGCACAGTGACAGCACAGTTAGAGACTGGAAGTAGAGTGCAGGCAGCACAGTGACAGCACAGTTAGAGACTGGCAGTAGAGTGCAGGCAGCACAGTGACAGCACAGTTAGAGACTGGAAGTAGAGTGCAGGCAGCACAGTGACAGCACAGTTAGAGACTGGCAGTAGAGTGCAGGCAGCACAGTAAGAGTGTAAAGTGCAGGGAGAGACTGGCAGTAGAGTGCAGGCAGCACAGTGACAGAGTACAGTTAGAGACTGGCAGTAGAGTGCAGGCAGCACAGTGACAGCACAGTTAGAGACTGGCAGTAGAGAGCAGGCAGCACAGTGACAGCACAGTTAGAGACTGGCAGTAGAGTGCAGGCAGCACAGTGACAGAGTACAGTTAGAGACTGGCAGTAGAGTGCAGGCAGCACAGTTAGAGACTGGCAGTAGAGTGCAGGCAGCACAGTAAGAGTGTAAAGTGCAGGGAGAGAGTGGCAGTAGAGTGCAGGCAGCACAGTGACAGAGTGCAGTTGGAGAGAGTGGCAGTAGAGTGCAGGCAGCACAGTGACAGAGTACAGTTGGAGAGACTGGCAGTAGAAAGCAGGGAGAGACTGGCAGTAGAAAGCAGGCAGCACAGTGACAGCACAGTTAGAGACTGGCAGTAGAGTGCAGGGGCACAGTAAGAGTGTAAAGTGCAGGGAGAGAGTGGCAGTAGAGTGCAGGCAGCACAGTGACAGAGTGCAGTTGGAGAGACTGGCAGTAGAAAGCAGGGAGAGACTGGCAGTAGAAAGCAGGCAGCACAGTGACAGCACAGTTAGAGACTGGCAGTAGAGTGCAGACAGCACAGTTAGAGACTGGCAGTAAATTGCAGGCAGCACAGTGACAGCACAGTTAGAGACTGGCAGTAGAGTTCAGGCAGCACAGTGACAGCACAGTTAGAGACTGGCAGTAGAGTGCAGGCAGCACAGTGACAGCACAGTTAGAGACTGGCAGTAGAGTGCAGGCAGCACAGTGACAGCACAGTTAGAGACTGGCAGTAGAGTGCAGGCAGCACAGTGACAGCACAGTTAGAGACTGGCAGTAGAGTGCAGGCAGCACAGTGACAGCACAGTTAGAGACTGGCAGTAGTGTGCAGGCAGCACAGTGACAGAGTACAGTTAGAGACTGGCAGTAGAGTACAGGCAGCACAGTGACAGCACAGTTAGAGACTGGCAGTAGAGTGCAGGCAGCACAGTGACAGCACAGTTAGAGACTGGCAGTAGTGTGCAGGCAGCACAGTGACAGAGTACAGTTAGAGACTGGCAGTAGAGTGCAGGCAGCACAGTGACAGCACAGTTAGAGACTGGCAGTAGGGTGCAGGCAGCACAGTGACAGCACAGTTAGAGACTGGCAGTAGAGTGCAGGCAGCACAGTAAGAGTGTAGAGTGCAGGCAGCACAGTGACAGAGTACAGTTAGAGACTGGCAGTAGAGTGCAGGGGCACAGTAAGAGTGTAAAGTGCAGGGAGAGAGTGGCAGTAGAGTGCAGGCAGCACAGTGACAGAGTGCAGTTGGAGAGACTGGCAGTAGAAAGCAGGGAGAGACTGGCAGTAGAAAGCAGGCAGCACAGTGACAGCACAGTTAGAGACTGGCAGTAGAGTGCAGACAGCACAGTTAGAGACTGGCAGTAAATTGCAGGCAGCACAGTGACAGCACAGTTAGAGACTGGCAGTAGAGTTCAGGCAGCACAGTGACAGCACAGTTAGAGACTGGCAGTAGAGTGCAGGCAGCACAGTGACAGCACAGTTAGAGACTGGCAGTAGAGTGCAGGCAGCACAGTGACAGCACAGTTAGAGACTGGCAGTAGAGTGCAGGCAGCACAGTGACAGCACAGTTAGAGACTGGCAGTAGTGTGCAGGCAGCACAGTGACAGAGTACAGTTAGAGACTGGCAGTAGAGTACAGGCAGCACAGTGACAGCACAGTTAGAGACTGGCAGTAGAGTGCAGGCAGCACAGTGACAGCACAGTTAGAGACTGGCAGTAGTGTGCAGGCAGCACAGTGACAGAGTACAGTTAGAGACTGGCAGTAGAGTGCAGGCAGCACAGTGACAGCACAGTTAGAGACTGGCAGTAGGGTGCAGGCAGCACAGTGACAGCACAGTTAGAGACTGGCAGTAGAGTGCAGGCAGCACAGTAAGAGTGTAGAGTGCAGGCAGCACAGTGACAGAGTACAGTTAGAGACTGGCAGTAGAGTGCAGGGGCACAGTAAGAGTGTAAAGTGCAGGGAGAGAGTGGCAGTAGAGTGCAGGCAGCACAGTGACAGAGTGCAGTTGGAGAGACTGGCAGTAGAAAGCAGGGAGAGACTGGCAGTAGAGTGCAGGCAGCACAGTGACAGCACAGTTAGAGACTGGCAGTAGAGTGCAGGCAGCACAGAGACAGCACAGTTAGAGACTGGCAGTAGAGTGCAGGCAGCACAGTGACAGCACAGTTAGAGACTGGCAGTAGAGTGCAGGCAGCACAGTGACAGCACAGTTAGAGACTGGCAGTAGAGTGCAGGCAGCACAGTGACAGCACAGTTAGAGACTGGCAGTAGTGTGCAGGCAGCACAGTGACAGAGTACAGTTAGAGACTGGCAGTAGAGTACAGGCAGCACAGTGACAGCACAGTTAGAGACTGGCAGTAGAGTGCAGGCAGCACAGTGACAGCACAGTTAGAGACTGGCAGTAGTGTGCAGGCAGCACAGTGACAGAGTACAGTTAGAGACTGGCAGTAGAGTGCAGGCAGCACAGTGACAGCACAGTTAGAGACTGGCAGTAGGGTGCAGGCAGCACAGTGACAGCACAGTTAGAGACTGGCAGTAGAGTGCAGGCAGCACAGTAAGAGTGTAGAGTGCAGGCAGCACAGTGACAGAGTACAGTTAGAGACTGGCAGTAGAGTGCAGGGGCACAGTAAGAGTGTAAAGTGCAGGGAGAGAGTGGCAGTAGAGTGCAGGCAGCACAGTGACAGAGTGCAGTTGGAGAGAGTGGCAGTAGAGTGCAGGCAGCACAGTGACAGAGTACAGTTGGAGAGACTGGCAGTAGAAAGCAGGGAGAGACTGGCAGTAGAAAGCAGGCAGCACAGTGACAGCACAGTTAGAGACTGGCAGTAGAGTGCAGGCAGCACAGTGACAGCACAGTTAGAGACTGGCAGTAGAGTGCAGGCAGCACAGTGACAGCACAGTTAGAGACTGGCAGTAGAGTGCAGGCAGCACAGTGACAGCACAGTTAGAGACTGGCAGTAGAGTGCAGGCAGCACAGAGACAGCACAGTTAGAGACTGGCAGTAGAGTGCAGGCAGCACAGTTAGAGACTGGCAGTAGAGTGCAGGCAGCACAGTGACAGCACAGTTAGAGACTGGCAGTAGAGTGCAGGCAGCACAGTGACAGCACAGTTAGAGACTGGCAGTAGAGTGCAGGCAGCACAGTGACAGCACAGTTAGAGACTGGCAGTAGAGTGCAGGCAGCACAGTGACAGCACAGTTAGAGACTGGCAGTAGGGTGCAGGCAGCACAGTGACAGAGTACAGTTAGAGAGTGGCAGTAAAGAGCAGGCAGAGTGCAGGCCTCACCTTGGCCTTATAGGTGGGCAGGTTGCAGAGCACGTCAGTACGCAGCGCCTCCTCACTGACGCTCCTCAGGCACAGGCTCCTCCACACCTCGCTGTTCTCATCCCCGTGCAGAGTGCGGTGCCAGTGCTTGCACACCAGGCCGCAGCTGCGGAGGTCGCACAGGTCCAGGTAGGAGAAGACCAGCTCCAGTACGCGGCCCGGAAGCCTCCCCGAGCCGGGCGGCGGGGGAGGAGGAGGGGGCGCGGAGGGAGCCGCTATAGGAGCGGCCGCTGCCATCCCCTCCGTATTTCCCGGTACCGGCGCGTCAAGCTCCTCCACACTCTCTCATCACCCAGCGCCGAGCAACATCCTGCCGGATCACGTCATCACCGACCAATCACAGGCATGCCCGACAAAAATAAATACGATTTGAACCAATGATAAGAGAGCGGACGGAGGGCTGCCGACGCTTCCTGTTTTGGCACCGCCCCTCAATCCACGTCATGGCCTTGCACACAATCAGAGGCAGAGCCAACCTCCTTATGACAATCTGGGAACCAATCTCTTAAAAGCGGGATTTCTGCGCATGCGCGTTAGCGTACATGCTGGCGTTGCCCTATCTCAATGACTTCCGCCGTACCAATCAAACTAGGGGGTTGTGTCTGCGGAATAGCAGTAGCCAATCAGCGTGCGAGTGCGTAATATAGCGGAAGCCTTGTAGCGGGGACGGAGCGTGTCGCTGGGAGAAGTAGGTGTACGTGCATGGCTAGGTTCTGCGCACCTATGAGAGACCCAAGTCTGGCGCTCAATTGATTAATTGCTTTAGAATAATACATCATTACATGCTCATAGGTTATGCTTGTTGTCAGTGGTGTAGGTATACAGCCATGGGCCTTAGTACAGGACTTAAACTGGGGTACCAATAGTACTCTGTTTATCAAAGCACTACTTAAGTGAAATTTAAAGGGGAACTGAAGCAAGAGATATAGGGAGGCTGCCATATTTATTTCCTTTTAATCAATTCCAGTTGCAGCCCTGCTGATCCTCTGCTTCTAATACTATTAGCCATAGCCCCTGAACAAGCATGCAGCAGATCAGGTGTTTCAGGCTTTAAAGTCAGATCTGACAAGACTAGCTGCATGCTTGTTTCTGGTGTTATTCAGATACTACTGCAGAGAAATAGACCAGCAGGGCTGCCAGGCAACTGGTATTGATTAAAAGGAAATAAATATGGCAGTCTGAAGTAATA
Source organism: Hyperolius riggenbachi (assembly GCF_040937935.1). Classification (NCBI taxonomy): domain Eukaryota; kingdom Metazoa; phylum Chordata; class Amphibia; order Anura; family Hyperoliidae; genus Hyperolius; species Hyperolius riggenbachi. The sequence goes on along the minus strand of NC_090649.1, from coordinate 119,334,780 downwards.
CCTCTTACTTCAGTACCCCTTTAAACAAAAGTTTGATACTTGGCTGGATAGTGGGACGCAAGAGTTGTAAAAACAGTTCTGGAGATTTGGGCGCAGCCAGTGCCACCATAGACCGTAATAATAATTACAGCTATAGCGTAAGTAACAGTGCATAACTTTGGTACTGTCCGAAGACGAAGCTGAAGTTACTTTTAAAACACTGTAATTCGGCCGCCAGCAATAACTGACAGCCGAATTACATAATTCCCTACCATCCACGTTGACCTGGTGAGGGAATAGGAATTAACGCCTTCGAAACTTATGCAGGAGCAGAGTAAGCTGTATCCTGCGCCCAAGTTTTCTGGCGGCAATGTCATAGGTACGCTTCAGAGGCTTCCCAATACCTAAACGGGTATCAAACTTTTGTTTTGAAAGTGTACGTGAAACAATCAATAGCAGCATTTATACTTACTTAGAGCTTTCTCCAGAGAAGGTGCAGCATGCGCCCGGCGGCGGGAACGCGTGCACTACACACTGCTGGGCTGACTGAAGAAAGAGACCAAGCCAGTCAATGGACAATCAGAGGGGCAAGGGAGCCTACAAAAAGCTGGAGGAAGCACTTGTAAGAGTAAATGCTGCCATTGATATTGTTTCAGGTTTCCTTTAAATTCACTTCAGTATTGCTTAATTTTGAAATGATACGAAGAACCAACACCTGCTTCATAGCGTGACAGGTGTAAGCAGGGGATAGAAACAATATGTAAGGCCAAGTCTCCACTAGGGTGCTGCATCTGTTTCTAAATCAGATGTGGCGCCCGTGCTGATGCAATATTGCATAAGAATCCCCCTACCTGTGCCATGCACGGCTATGGGGGTTTGGATGTGAAGGCCCTAAAGATGCAGCAAGTTTTCTTATTTTTTTTTTTCCTGTGCACACAAATTCAAAAGCAGACTATTCATTTCAATGGGCTTTAATTCAGAATTTGTGTGCGAGGACACGGATGGAAATCCCATTAATGGAAACTCAGTCTCAAAGGAAACCTGAGATGAAAGTCTTATCAGGTTTTATACTTACTTCCTCCAGCCCCCTTGAGGCCGCTCCGTCCCTCGCCGTCTCCACAGGCTGCTGCTGTTCTTTGCTGAACAGCCCAGTACTCTGGCCAGATATATTTTAAAAGTACGTATAGTTAACAAAATAGTGGGGTGAACCCTCTGCTAAAACAGACTTGCTGGCATGCCACGCCATGAATTCCGTAATTCTATTGTTCCTTTTAGTGCGCATATAATTTGATATGTCTATCTGTCACAGGGCTGGACAAATTATCATTAACCCCAGGAAGCAGTAGGCATTTATTATTAGCTAGCTCAGGCATGGGCAAACTCGGCGCTCCAGCTGTTACGGAACTACAAGTCCCACAATGCATTTGCCTGTATGAGTCATGACTGTGGCTGTCAGACTCCTGCAATGCATTGTGGGACTTGTAGTTCTGTAACAGCTGGAGGGCAGAGTTTGCCCATGCCTGAGCTAGCTCTATTGATTACAATCACAGGAAGTGAAAAGTTAGGCATCGATTATAAAGAACTTTGGTTGTCTGGTCTCCTGGGATTTGTTCAACCTTGATCTATCTAATCATAAACATCGCACATATCATAACTTGATATTTACTTTGTTATTCTTCCTAGGTCTTAAATGGGACAATGACAACAAAGTGGGAATCTGGTCATTCTGGAGCTGTGTTAAGCTTGGCTCTTAGCAAAGACAGGGTAGTAGTGTCTGGAGCTGAAGGTGGGGATCTAACCCTCTGGAGTGAACAAGGACTTCCAATTGAAAAACTGCACTTTGATGGAGATGGTGATGTTGCCGCGGTGACCTTCTCTCCAATTTCTGCCACTAAATTTTATGCTTCGCATGGGGAGTCTGTGAGTGTGTTGGACACTAGAGCTTTTAGAAAGCCTGTGGAAAATTTCACTGTCAACAAGGAAGAGATAAACTGCATTTGTGTCAATGAAACAGACACTCTGCTAGCTGCGGCTGATGACTCGGGCACAGTAAAAGTCTTAGATCTACAGAATAGCAAAGTCTGTCGAACACTGCAAAGGCATTCTAATATCTGCTCAGCTGTTGCTTTTAGACCCCATCGACCTCAGAGTTTTGTTTCATGTGGGCTTGACATGCAGGTGAGTTTCTACTTACCCACTTGGATCTACTAATGACACATAATTTAATAAAGGGCCTGCCCAGAACAAAAAGATATCTCAAAAGTGCAAGTGCTGAAACAATACTCATTCATATATGTATGGTAACCCATCCATCAAGAGTTAGGGCCTGTTCACACTATGACCTTTTTTGGGATTTTTTTTATATATGCGCTGGCGATTTTAGAAATCGCTCTAAAAGCACTTGTGCAATGATTTCCTATGAGACTGTTCACATTTCAGCGGTTTGATTTTTTTTTTAACCTCGCGATTGCGCTACCTGTCCCATTTTCTGAGCTTTTTGGCTCAATGCAAGGTGTAGGGAAATCGCAAAGCGCTTGAAAAAGCAATTTCCCAAGCGCTTTTATGAATAAATACAATGTATTTATTCATTTCCGGGTACAAGAGTTTACTTCCTGACTAACGTCAGGAAGTGTAAAAATGAATCTCTTAGAAAAGCACTTTTCTAAGCGCAAAGTGCAGGGAAAAGCGCTTTAAAATATGCTCAATAAATCTCTCAGCGCTTGGGATAGCGCTTGCGATTTCTAACAGGGCTGTGGAGTCGGAGTCGTGGAGTCTGAGTCGGGGCAATTTTGGGTGCCTGGAGTCGGAGTCGGGAAAAAATGCACCGACTCCTAATGAATTTGTAACTGTGATTAAAATAGAAAATATGATAAAATGTTCTATTTCTCAGATAAGTCATTAAAAATAATGTATATATACAGTAATAGCTCTGCTTAGTCCACAAAAATGAAATAAACCAATCAAAATAAGTTACTTGTGCTGCTTCAATAAAGCAGTCCCCGTATTTTTAAGGTCAGATATACATATCTGATTGTGACTGTATATATGATGTGTACACAGGAATCTCTTATATATGTTATGGCCAAAACCAGAAATTGGCCAATTCTAGAATTGGCCGGCCGTTTCTAGAACTGGCCGATTTGACATCGGCCAAAGTCCAAAATGCTGGGAATTTCTGACATTGGCCGGCCAGTTCTAGAAATGGCCAAAGTCCAAAACGAACAAATCCTAGAACATCCCGGGTCCTGTCCAGCACCATTAATGGCACTCGGAACTTCCTCTCTGCTCTGAAAGTGATACAAATCCTGCAATAAATCTGCAGGGTGTCTTCATCCTGCTTTCTTGGGAGCAAATTGTTAACATCCTGTGCTTTTAAATTAACTGCTCTGCTGTGGCAGTCACACAGGGTAGAGATCAAACTACAGTGGTGATTAGTCACAGATGAGGGGGGGGGGGGGGATGCATGGCCGGGGGGCGCTTTGCATGGCTGGGTGCTTTGCATGGCGGGGGGGGTTTTTGCTGGCTGCTTTGCATAGCTGGGGGTGCTTTGCTGGGCACTATGCATGGCTGGGGGGTCTTTGCTGGGGGGCTCTGCATGGCTGGAAATGCTTTGCTGTGCATGGCTGGGGGGGCTGTGCATGGCTGGAGAGGGGGGGGGGGTTGCATGGCTGGGGGGGGGTCTTTTCTGGCTGCTTTGCATAGCTGGGGGTGCTTTGCTGGGCACTATGCATGGCTGGGGGGGGGCTGTGCATGGCTGGAGGGGGGGGGGTTGCATGGCTGGGGGGGGGGTCTTTTCTGGCTGCTTTGCATAGCTGGGGGTGCTTTGCTGGGCACTATGCATGGCTGGGGGGCTCTGCATGGCTGGAAATGCTTTGCTGTGCATGGCTGGGGGGGGGGGGGGGGGCTCTGCATGGCTGGAGGGGGGGGGGGGTCTTTTCTGGCTGCTTTGCATAGCTGGGGGTGCTTTGCTGGGCACTATGCATGGCTGGGGGGTCTTTGCTGGGGGGCTCTGCATGGCTAGAAATGCTTTGCTGTGCATGGCTGGGGGGGGGTCTTTGCTGGGGGGGGCTCTGCATGGCTGGAGGGGTGCTGGGTGCCTTTTAAGCTGGGGTGCTTTGCTGGGCTGGTGTCTGCTGCGTTACTCTGACCTCCGAGCAGGGCAATCAGAGAGGCGGATGGAGGCAGCGCGCACGCTACTCGCCCGGACTTTATACACTTCATATTCGGAAGTGTTCAATGATGTCACTTCTGCAATGAAGTGTTTGCGTCCTGCGGGTCGCGTGAGCTGCCGCTCTCCGCCTCTCAGATTGCCCTGATCAGAGGTTTGAGTAGCGGCAGCGGGGGGGAGGAGCGATGAGCGGACTTCCTGGGGAGATGAGAGCAGCTGGCTGGCGGCGGGGAGCGGTGAGCAAATCTTCGGGACTTGGCCGGCCACGTTAAGTTACAACGCGTTCTGGCCGGCCAAAGTCCGATATGCATGCCCGTTCCGCACATTGGCCGCAGGAGCCGGCCACTTCGCATTCTGACCGGCCAGAACCCGAAGTGGCCAGACTTCGGGTTCTGGCCGTAACATATATACTAAATAACATCTATGCTGTAAGAATAAAGCCTGATGTGTAGCTGTGTCACTAATAGAGATGGTCAACGAGATGGAAATAATTCTGCATTGATGCTGATTTATGCAAATGTATGCACTCCCTTTACTCATGAAATCAAATAATTTGATAGGTTGTTAAAATTTGATTTGGTGACTACAAATTAAATGGTACCTGAGGCGGATGAAAAGTAAAGTTTTATACATACCTGGGGCTTCCTCCAGCCCACTTCAGGCTAATCAGTCCCTCACTGTCCACCTCCACCACCTGGATCTTCTGCTATGAGTCCTGGTAATTCAGCCAGTCAGCGCAGTCCAGCCACATGCCGCTCCCACAGCCAGGAACATTCTGCACCTGCGCAATAGTGCTGCACAGGTGTAGTATGCTCCTGGCGGCGGAGTGTGTGCATGCGCACTAAGCCCGACTGGCTCAAGTACCTGGACTCATAGCAGAAGATCCAGGTCGTGGAGGAGGACAACGAGGGACTGATTATCCTGAAGGCGGCTGGAGGAAGCCCCAGGTATGTATAAAACTTTAATTTCATCTGTCTTAGGTTTACTTTGTTACACAGTAGTACTATACTCTACACATGCACTCCCCACAGAACTGCAGGGAATCCACTGAGAATGTTGTGCACATTGAACACAGAGGTGTTGTCTGTCACCCATAAACCTTGTTCAGATTGCGCATGAAGAATGTGTAATAGAGGAAGAATCTCCTCATTCCCCTCAGGGCTGTGGAGTCAGAGTTGGAGTCGAGGAGTCGGAGTCCGGGCAATTTTGGGCACTCGGAGTTGGAGTCGGAGTCATGGTTTCAAAAACTGGGGAGTCGGAGTCGCATGATTTTTGTACAAAATACATAGCCCTGTTAAGTATTAGATTAAGGAGTCGAGGAGTCGGAGTCTGAACAAATTTGGGTACCCGGAGTCGGAGTTGAAGTCGGCGTCGTGGTTTCAGAAAATGAGGAGTCTGAGTTGGAGTCGGCGTCGTGGTTTCAGAAAATGAGGAGTCTGAGTTGGAGTCGGCGTCGTGGTTTCAGAAAATGAGGAGTTGGAGTCGGGAGATTTTTGTACCGACTCCACAGCCCTGATTCCCCTGCAGAGTACCTGCACATCATTCTTACATGTACCCACACTTACATTGCCTAGGGCCTGATACATGTTCTTTGTTCCGGTTTGTACGTTTTACAAGTACTCTTACCAAGGACTAGTTTTAGTCTAAGGGGAATAAATATAGTAGTCTACATATCCTTCTCACTTCAGTTGTCTTGTAAAATTCCTAAGCATTGGCAGTTAGAGACGAATTTTCACGTTACATACTTTTAATCAACAAAATTGTAATATGCAAATTAGAGGAGTCGGAGTCGGTGGAATCCTAAACTGAGGAGTCGGAGTCGGTGGATTTTTGGACCGACTCCACAGCCCTGATTTCTAATGTGAACAAGGCCTTAAAGTATTAAATAACACCAAACGCTAAATTTCAAAATCGATTGGATTGGGTATCATACAGTGCAGAAATACTTAATAACTTGCAAATGCTAGTATGATGTGGGATTTGAGCCTTTGACCAGGGCTCGAATCTCAGCTCAGGCCAGTATGCAAAATAGTAAGGAGTTTTTGTGCAAGGCTCCCTAATGATCCTGGTCACCTGTAGAGTACACCCTAAGTGGCTGCAGCCCTGAAGCGCTTTGAGTCAGCCCGGAGAAAAGGACTATGGGCTCTATTCACAATCACACATGCGGTAAGAGATTTCTTACTGCTTATTACCGCCAGTGATAATTTCCGCATTTTTTCCACATTCACTAAAAATATTCCGCATGTTTCCCACATGCGGGAACAATGCGCAAAAAAATTTGGGAAGCATGCGTAATTCCATAGTAAACATGCGGAAACCATGCGTAAAAAAAGTGGCATAAAAAAACTTGTTCCAAAAAAAAAAAAAAATTAAAGTCCAGCAAACACAGCACTCAAGGCTCCAGACTCCATTTAAGTCAATGGAAAGCAAAATATATCACCAAGTACTAGTAGGTGATAAAAAATCGGTAGTTAAGTCAGAAATAAGGCGCCCCTTTTTTTTTTTTGTGAATTTTTATTTTTTTTGCGGGAATTACTGACATTTGCGGACTTTTACCGCATTTTTTACACATGCAGGTAAGCAAATGCGTATAATTTTATGCATGTTATAAATAATCATACGTAGAAATTTGTGAATGTCAAGATGGTCTTTTTTCAGTCGGGAATTTACCGCAAGTGCATTTCCGCATGCGGAAAACGATTGTGAATAGAGCCCTATGTGTCTTGTCTTTCTTATAATAAACTTAACGGGACCTGTCCAAGTAGTTTACTTGTATCGGACATTTACTATATCAGGATTGGTCATGCATTTTATATTTATACAGGTACATGGTTGGGACACAGAGACTACGTTTACAATAGCCAGAGCTTTACTATATTAGTGTTTACTACAACAAGATTCTGCTGTGTATATTTCCAAAGCTGCTAACCACGTGTTCTCTTACTATGTCTTATCTAGACTTATGTAGTCGGTGTGGTGTGCCAAGGGCTGTACCCTGTTGAACTCATACTCTGTGGTCCTCCAGTGGTCCACTGTGAGAATGAGCGTTTCTTAAAGCGGTCCTGAACTCAGAACTTCCTCTCTGCTCTAAAAGATACACAAAAGCATAATGACCTTTAAAGAGACTCCGTAACAAAAATTTCATCCGGTTTTCTTCCATCCTACAAGTTCCAAAATCTATTCTAATGTGCTCTGGCTTACTGCAGCACGTTCTACTATCACCATCTCTGTAATAAATCAACTTATCTCTCTCTTGTCAGACTTGTCAGCCTGTGTCTGGAAGGCTGCCAAGTTCTTCAGTGTTGTGGTTCTGTGATGCATCTCCCCCCTCCAGGCCCCTCTCTGCACACTGCCTGTGTGTTATTTAGATTAGTGCAGCTTCTCTCTGCTCTATTATCTTTTACAAGCTGGATAAATCCTCCTCTGAGCTGGCTGGGCTTTCACATACTGAGGAATTACATACAGGCAGAGCTGTCTGCACTCTGCAGGAAGAAACAGCCTAACACTTCAGTGGATGAGAGCTGAAGGGGGAAAGAAACACACAAATGATCTCTTGAGATTCAAAAGGAATGCTGTATACAGCCTGCTTGTGTATGAATGTATTTTCTATGTGTGGACATACTGTACATCAACCTACTTCCTGTTTTGGTGGCCATTTTGTTTGTTTATAAACAAACTTTTTAAAACTGTTTTTAACCACTATCAATGCGGCGGGGAGCAGCGAAATTGTGACAAAGGGTAATAGGAGATGTCCCCTAACACACTGGTATGTTTACCTTTGTGCGATTTTAACAATACAGATTCTCTTTAAAGAAAAACATTTCTTTGTTACAGCTGATACAAATCCTGCAATAAATCTGCAGTGTGTCTACTTCCTGCTTCGTGGAAGCAGACATACTGTTAGCATCCTGTGCTTTCAAATGAGCTTATCTGCCATCTCTGCAGTGGCAGTCAGGTGACACGGGAGAGATCAAATTACAACTTGTGATTAGACACAACACAAATGAGGGGGATTAGACAGGGTAAACTCTCTAAACGCATACAGGGTGCATTTCTCTGTCTTCCTTCTACCCTGTGCAATAGTTCAGGTCCACTTTAAATAAATCTAAATGTCTAATAAATGCATATCGCATCACAGTGTGGATAATGACCTTCGCATGGTTTTGTTTCTTACATCTCAGGTGATGCTTTGGAGTATGCAGAAGACAAGACCATTATGGATAACTAATCTGCAACATCTGGCACAAGATGACGAAGATATGGAAAACCACCGGTCTCCAGGGCAGATCTTCAATCCGCCTCTGGCTCATTCACTTTCTGTTTCTGCTTGTGGAAATGTCTTCTGTTGTGGAGCTGAAGATGGTAAAATCCGATTTTTCCGAATAACAGGAACCCGTTTCGAGGAAGAACTGTGTGTGAAAGCTCACACTCAAGGTGTCTCCCAAGTGAGCTTTTTTGGACAAGATGCTGGGAAGACATTTTTACTGTCAGGAGGTAATGATGGTAGAGTGTGTCTTTGGGACATTAACAAAGACACAACGCAAACTCAAAAACAACCAAAACATCACACAAAAAAGTCCGCATCCAGCATGAAGATGCGGCAAATGGTCGAAGCAGCGCCAACAATCAGCTCAAAACTCTGCATTGAACACGGGGAAAAAATAAACTGGATTCTGGGGTCTGATTTTCAGGGTTCTAAAGTGGTTTTGGTGGCAGATTTAAGCAGTTCCATATCTGTCTACCAGCTAGGAGAGCTTTAGGGAGTTAAACATTTAATTTTACATTATTTTTCCGAGTACTTAAAGTGTAAAAATTAAAATGAGCCCCTGATCAATAATGAAACATACTTGATTATACATTTTAGTAATAATTCTGCAGGCCACCAAAATTGATATACCTGGAAAATTTACAGGCCAATAGGGCTTCCACCAACCCTTTACTACTCAAGGAATTGGCACAAATGACAAACCAAGGTAATTTTCTTCTGCTTTATTTGGCAAAACATGCAAACCACATTGGGGTATATTCACTATCTACGGGTTAACTTTATGAATGCAGGCTTCACATATTACGTTTACTGTGATTTAATTTTTTTACCTAATGGTAAATTTTGCACATTTCCCATCATACATGCAGCCCTTACATTGCCTAAGCCAGTGTTTCCAACCAGTGTGTCGCGGCACACTAGTGTGCCGCGGCATGTTGCCCGGTGTGCCGTACAGGTCTGGCCTCTCGCCAGACCTGTACCTACTTTAGGGTGCAGGAGGGGGGAAGTAGCGCTAGAAGGAGGGGCAGTGGAGGCAGCGGTGGGGAGGGGGGAAATATCCCCCCCCTCCCTCACCTGGGACCCCTCCTTCTCCCTCTCTCCCCCTCCGTTTAGCGGTGGCAAGTGCAGCTCGGCGGTGGGGAGGCATACGGAGAATTACTCACCACTTCTGCGTTCCAAGCGCCGGCAACGTCATGTCGTCACACATCTCCGCCTTCAATACCGCCCACTGTGCTTCCGCTAATCAGGAAGAACAGTGGGCGGCATTGAAGGCGGAGATGTGTGACGACATGACGCTGCCGGCGCTTGGAACGCGGAAGTGGTGAGTAATTCTCCGTATGCCTCCCCGCCGCCGAGCCGCACTTGCCACCGCTAAACGGAGGGGGAGAGAGGCAGAAGGAGGGGTCCCAGGTGAGGGAGGGGGGGGGGGATATTTCCCCCCTCCCCACCGCTGCCTCCACTGCCCCTCCTTCTAGCGCTGTTTTCCCCCCTCCTGGGCATCTATACTGGGGGGAACTGTACTAGCTATACTGGGGGCAACGAAACTAGCTATACTGGGGGCAACGAAACTAGCTATACTGGCGGCAACTATACTAGCTATACTGGGCACTACCTACCTATACTGGGCACTATGCTAGCTATACTGGGCACTATACTAGCTATCTGGGTACTATACTAGCTATACTGAGCACTTTACTGGCTATACTGGGGCACTACCTATCCATACTGGGACTATACTAGCTATACTGGGGCACTATACTAGCTATACTGGGGTAACTATACTAACCATACTGGGGCAACTAAACTCCCTATACTATACTATGCTAGCTATGCAGCCGCCCCCCCCCCCCCCCCCCATAGCACGGCACTGTCCAATAGGTCGCGCAAACACCCCGCGCCGCCGCCCCCCCCCCCGCCGCCGCCGTTCCCCGGAGAAAAATATGGTCAGAAAGTGTTCCCCGGCCCGGAAAAGGTTGGGAACCACTGGCCTAAGCGACATAGGCACTGTATGACGTGACTTAGGCACACTTACGTAATTTTGCTTAACGAGACTCTGTAACAAAATGTTGAGCCTTATTTCTTCTATCCTATAAGTTCCTATACCTGTTCTAATGTGCTCTGTCTTACTGCAGCCTTTTCTAGTTGCACTGTCTCTGTAATAAATCTTATCTTCTTTCCTCTGTCGGGCTCAGGCTGGAATGTGTGGAATGTGCAGCACTGCTTGTAATAGGCAGAAGCTTTACACACCCTCTCCAAGCTCTCCTCTCAGCCTATCACACTCTGGTTGGCAGCCATGTCTTTTGTTTGTAAACACTGCCTAAAACTGGCAATTACAAGCCAGGGTTGCAGCAGGGAGTGGCAGAAACAGCACAGAGGGGCCCAGGAGAACATAATGAATAGAATGGTATGCTTTTTATTGTAAGAATTTTAGAGTACAGATTCTATTTAAAGTGACACTGAAGTGAAAAAAAAGTATGTAATGATTTCTATGTGCAGTACTGATTGTTAATAGAAAATTAGTAGCAAAAAAATAGTCTCATATTTTTAATTTTTAGATAGCTTTTTTCTTATAACATTGCATAATTCTGTCATATTTTCAAATACAAGCCACTCTGTATTTTAAACTATAAAAAGAGCAGAGCTAATTACCCTTTCAACTTCCCTGCAGTAAAAATCTTATCTAAATCTGTCTCTGTTTAATGTATAAGTGCTCCAGAAAACAGTGGCCCAAGTTGGGTCTGAGAGCTCAGAGAGGCTCTTATGCATAGATAACTGAAGTTCCTTTACTCCTCCTGTACTGGAAACAATATGAGACTCATATCTGTGCTACTAATGTTCTATTTCTTAGCTGCACTACACATGCAAATCATCTCTTAAGTTTATTTTTCACTTCAGATTCCCTTTAAATCTCTGTAAACTTTGTGCGTTGCCTACACACATTAAGTTTACCATTGCTTAGTGAATAATACTCCATAGTTGGCTAGCACAATGTTTCAGGCATACTGGCCCTTTATCAAGGGATTCATTGATAAATAATCCACTGTGCCCAAAATGTCATGGTAGCCAGAATATATCTATAGTCTACATGCATTGCTAAATAAAGCAGAGGGACATTATCTTGAAAGGTAAAGCTCTGGTTCATCATTGGGGTACTTTCCTTACATTATGAAATGAGTTATCAGTTGTCCATTCTTGTACTCATTGTTTACAGATATTATTAGTGCTTTGCAGGAGAGATAAGGAATGCAAAGAATAGGTTAATGCGATACAAATAAATCTGAGAGGATTCAGGATTATGCAGATTTGGTATGCAAATGTATGCAGCTTGATAATGCACCAATCGAATTTCACCTTGGTGCAAATTATTTGCATCTTATTGGCCATCTCTAGCAGAGAATTAATATCCTTTAGCAGTAGTGGAAAGAATCTCCAAGCAGATTATTCAGGTAGAGATGTGAACAAGCTGTTGCTAGATTCCTAGAATTATATGCACAGTGAGACAGATGCAAAGTACCTACACAAACGCAATTTTCTTGATGCCTTGGGCCTTGGCTTTCAGGGCCAAACACAGATGCCACATCCTGATATAGCAGGATAAATGGCCTGTTGTTGTGGGAAAAGGGACGACACCAGTTGATGAAGCATATGGCGAACGGGATAAAGTTGTGAACCCACGTCGCAATTTTGTTTTCCAGCGCCGAGTGGTAGTTTCGGAGATCTTGCAACATGGGTACAGTCTCACGATAACGCAAACGTTGCTTAGCATTGTGCACCAATAACGACTGTCACGGTGGATCTTTAAGATCCTTGTCAACTCTGCACAAAGTATGGCGATTGCTTGATTTCCCGTTCACACCGGTCATGTGAAGTTGCAAGCAGGAAGAGGCGTTGCTTAACGACCGTCATCAAGGGGACCTCGCTGGACCGGTCAGGTGGGGAGTGCGTAGCTTAAAGTGGACCCAAATTAAAAATACAAGATTTCAGAAATCTATTTTCTAAATTATAATAATAAATAGCAGCCTTTTTTCAGCTGCATGATGACAAATATAAAATATTTTACATTTATTGGAGGAACCCCTCCCTTCCTTTCAAATTGCCGGGATTTTTCCGGCAAACTGGTGGAGGAAATAAAAAACAAAACACAGGCTGCTACTGATGATGTCACAGGGGAGGTGATCTCCGCATGTATGAGATTTCACATAGAGGATGCCCCTGTGAGGGAGGGTAGCTGATGACAACCACACCCATGATCTAAAACCTCCTACTAATCTCAGAAGTAATGGCTGCCACCTGTATAACCCTAGTTATGAAAAAAGAAGGGTGAAAAGCATGCACTGAAATGCTCATAGGCTTAAAGGAGTGTTTATTTATCTTTGTATGTGCCAGAGTGCTGCAACTAAATATTTTGAATTAAAAAAATGTTTGGTTTGGGTCCGCTTTAAAGAGGAGGACAATGGACTCAAGGACAATGGAAACATCCGGCATGCTGGATCGTTAAGTGACCTCGGAAGACACTTGTACTGTGCTCGCTGTAGACTCTCAGCCTAGTGTGTGTACAAGGCTTCATACAGTACAGAAGGGACATCATATGTGTATCTCAACAGGATAGAATAAATTACGCAATTATACTACTATATTGATCAAGACCCCTTTTTAAGTCCTAAATACACTATTTTTTTCTATTATATGCAGGTGTTTTGCAGTATTCTATACAAGTGTTCTGTAGTCAGACTGTAAAGTGATATGAAGTGCCTTATCAAGCTTAGTTATACACCACAGTAATACAGTATCAGAGAAATATATCTAATATATACCGTAGCTCTAGGTCCTTCATCTGTAAAGTAAAAAAAAGACATTCTTTTTTGGGTACTATTGCAATAAAAATCTACATTAAAGCCCAAATTCAGCCAACGTTTTGATTCTGTTTTGGGCAGTTTGGGGAAGGGATGAATCCACTTCCAGTGTTCTACAGCTTTCTATGTCCTCATTGGGCAGAATTCCCCTCACCTCCTGTGTAAAGTCCTCTGACTTAGAGGACCACTATCGTAAAATGCTGTAAAATTTCAAATACATATACTATATATGCTTATATGTAAAATGTACATTTTGTTCCAGGATAAGTTGCATTATAAATGTATTTTACTAATTTACTGTACCTAGTATTAAAATGATTGCTTTGACAGGTTTTGAACTAGTCCTACTCCTCGTGGGCGATTTAAATAATTTCCTTTATTTTCAAACTCCTTTTCTGGACAGCAGTTGCACAAGCCAGTTGCCAGAAGAGACAGGTTGACTGGTATCTTTATACAGGAAGTACATTTGAAAAGAATAAAGGAAACTTTAAGAATTCCCCACTAATATTTGTATTTCTTCAAAATCTGTTTAAGAATACCTCTGCTGTGAGTGACTGCTACATTGGAGAAAAGTCATTTATAGTTCATTTTACTCTGGGACAAATATAGAACATGTATGTATGTGTAAATATGTATTTTAAATCTGATTATTATTATTTTTTTTTTGCGATAGGGGTCCTCTATAGTGGTACTATTCTCACAATTACCCCTCTGCTTTAAGAAATTGGCTACAGCATGATAACCTTCATAGACAACTTCTTCATAGACAATTACTGGCAAGGTTAAGGCCACGTTCACATCATGAGACCCAGATGGCCGTGCGTTCTGAACGAAACGCGTACGAATGCACGCCATCTGCGTTTCTATGCGTTGCGTGGCTGATCCCATTCACTGAAAGTGAATGGGTAAGCCGCGCATTTTGTTTAAAAATGCGTGCAGCATGCGTTCCCGGACCGCACTGGTCCGGAACGCATGCAGTGTGAACATCAGACAGTGCAGTCTATGCACTGTCTGATGTCGTGCGTGTCGGCCTCCTGCACGTGTTGCCGAAATACGAACGGCAACACGTGCAGTGTGAATGGGGCCTAACGGTGCATCTTTTCACCCTGGCGTTATGAATGTTTTTGGATTTAGGGTCTAAAAGCCATGCAATCTTTTCACAAGCTTTTAAACTCTAAAAACATGGAGAGATCTGCAGCAGCTCCATAGCTCACTCAGGCACAGAATTACTGCTCTGCTCTGTGGATTTCCATCCCGAGCCTGACTCGGAATTACCGCTAAGGAGGTTAAGTTTCAGTTTGCAGGGAGCACTGAGAGGGTTGACAGACTGTGGCCCATATGCAATTAACGTTTGCTCCTGAGTTTTCTCTTAAGAGATAAATGTTGATTGTCTCCTTTAAATAACATTTTAGCACTTTGCAATAGAAAAAAGTTGATGAAAAAGTACTGTGAAAAGTTTGAGTATTTTCTTGCTTCCTGGTGGCTTAAAGGGATACTTAAAGGGACACTTAAGTAAAAAAAAATGAGTTTTACTCACCTGGGGCATCCAATAGCCCCCTGCAGCTGTCCGGTACCCTCACCGTCTCCCTCCGATCCTACTGGCCCCGCCGGCAGCCACTTCCTGTTTCGGTGACAGGAGCTGACAGGCTGGGGACGCGAGTGATTCTTCGCGTTTCTGGCCACAATAGCGCCATCTATGCTGCTATAGCATATATCATATACCATGTAGCAGCATAGAGGGTGCTAATGTGTCTGGGAACGCGAAGAATCACTCGTGTCCCCAGCTTGTCAGCTCCTGTCACCGAAACAGAAAGTGGCTGCTGGTGGGGCCAGGAGGATCGGAGGGAGACGGCGAGGGCACCGGACAGCTGCAGGGGGCTATTGGAAGCCCCAGGTGAGTAAAACTCATTTTTTTTGTTTGACTTAAGTGTCCCTTTAAGGCTGATAAAAAAAATGACTTTTACTCACCCGGGGCTCCCCTCAGCCCCCTGCAGCTGAACGGTGCCCTCGCCGTGTCCCTCCGATGCACCTGGTCTCGCCGGCGGCCACTTCCGGTTTGGCCGTCACCTGCCGACAGGCTGGGAACGCGGCTGATTACCCGTGTTCCCGGCCGCAATAGCGCCCTCTATAATGCTATTGCGGCCGGGAACGCGGATTATCAGCCGCGTTCCCAGCCTGTCGGCAGGTGACGGCCACACCGGAAGTGGCCGCCGGCGAGTCCAGGCGCATCGGAGGGACATGGCGAGGGCACCGTACAGCTGCAGGGGGCTGAGGGGAGCCCCGAGTTAGTAAAAGTCATTTTTTTTATCAGCCTTAAAGAGACACTGAAGCGAAAAAAAATATGATATAGTGAATTGGTTGTGTACTATGAATAATTACTAGAAGATTAGCAGCAAAGAAAATATTCTCATACTTTTATTTTCAGGTATATAGTGTTTTTTCTAACATTGCATCATTCTATAATATGTGCAGATTACACAACACTCAGCATTCAAAATGAGTCTTTCAGAGCAGTCTGTGAAGTAATGACCTCTCCTCTAGCAGAGGAAAAGTAAATAGTCCAGGAACAGTTGAGATAATTAAAGTCAGATAACAGCCCTCTCCACGACTAACTTAGTCGGAGAGCTTAATGGCTTGTTTGCATAGAGATAACAACTGGAGTTTCTCAACTCTTCCTGTACTGGAAACAATTACACTGATTTATCTGATCTTAATGTTTTATTTCTTAGCTTATTTCGCTTCAGTGTCTCTTTAAGTATCCCTTTAAAAGGCATTGTATTTACCAGGTGTGCCGTATCATCTAGAATAAAACTTAGGAGAAAAAGCTAATTGCATATGGGCCATTGTACAATGCAGGTGCTTATCTGATCCTTGCCCTGGTCTAAAGGTGTATGCACATTGTTGAGGATTCATTCCCTCTGTGGAGTCTGGTTGTCGTACAGATGCATCATGAGGCTGTAACCTAGGAACACGTTCTGCTGTTATGGAGGGGGAGGAGGGATGGTGATGGGGTGCACGGCGGAGTAGTGTTCAGCGGGTGGAATAAGCAGGGTAACAATGCACTCCATGGAGAGGACTCAGTACTTCGGATCTTTTGGGGACTGATCTGGCCAGCTGCACACACACTAGATTATTTGCAGTCCCACTGCTTTGGCTTGAATGCTGTAATTGCTCCGTATCTATTACATCTTATCAAATGCAGCATTTACTTCTAGAAAATGTACCTGAACAGGTTTGTACAACCACTATAAGATTTCTTTCACAAAAATTGTAAGTGAATTTAATGAGGTACTATTTCCATGCTATGACAGTGCCTAGCAATGCTGTTATGTGAGCTGGGTGATTTGCTTTTGTGTATAAATAATGTCATCTGTGTGAAAAAAAAAATCAACTATATGGGCAATAAAGAATATGAAAACAAGATATAAATGTGCTTTATTCCAGACTCTATTTCCCCCTTTAATACAATAGAAACACTCCCACCTGTAGTTAGGTGCAGTCAGTCAGTCCACCGACATATGAATACAGTAGATATGCAGAAAAGACTGGCACACTCCATAAGAAATCTTCTGAAGAAACTGTTGTTTTATTCAGATTTGATCATATGTGATAAATAGTGACTTACCATGGGGCTGAAATGTTGATTAACAGTACAGAATCACTTAGGCCTCAATTCACTAAGAATTACCACATTCGGTGATGCAGAAAACAGCTAATTTTACCAATCAGTTTGTTAAATGTCAATTCACTAAGGCTGTTACCAAATGGAGAAGTAAAATGACCAACCAGTGCAGTATGCCGCGGACAACGTGGGCTTGATTGACAGTGGTGCTTCACCCAGGCGCAGTAAGGGCGACCTCGAGGTCGGCCTCTGCATCCTGCGGGGACCACCGGCCGGTGGCTGTGAACGGAGCTGTCAGCGTGGGACTATCAGCTGCAAGGGGCTGGAGGAAGCCCAAGGCAAGTAGAGTGGGTATGATTTAAATTGCCTGATGACTAAGACCAGTTCTGATCTGTCAGAAACTAGCTATCAGCATGCAAAAGCACATGACGGACTGAAGCAGAGAGCCAGTAGGAAGAGACTTCCTCCCCCCCCCCCCCTCCTGCTACTTCCTCTATTGGTGCTGATCTGCATTCAGGAGGGACAAGTTTCTCTCCCCCCAGGCAGAGAAGAGAATCGGCACAGAAGAGATTACCCCTGTAGCCCTTCAGACAAAAACCCTGCAGATAGCTGTCTGAAGATGCCGAGGAGCAACTGGTGAAATCATCTAAGCATGGGGTGCCTTATGTTTATTGGAAGTTTACCTAAACTCACGCCATTAAATAAAATGTTAAGAAAGTCTAATAGATTCAGAGGGACTAGATGGAGACATGTAGATCTAAAGGGATGCCTCTTACTATTGATGCTGTCACTGCACAGAAGTGGGAGAAAATCCTGTAACAGAACTGAGACCTACTCCACGGCTGTTCTACTGTGTACCGCACAGGTCTTTGTGAATTTAAGCTGTGTTTTTCAGGAAATTACCCAACTTACACCGCACCTGTGAAAATCTTTTTATGAATGAGGGGAAAAAATTGTAAAATATTGAATATAACATTCAATATTTTACCATTGATTTTTTTTTTTAATCAAACAGCCCTTTATGAATTGAAGCTTTTGTCTTGATTGGGTTTTAAAAAAGCTAGGTTTACAATATACAGTATGTACTTTCTTACTCTAAACAGGTTGCAGAGGCATTGATGACATGAAAAAAAAAACATGATGACAAAGATAAAATTGCCCATATCGCTGATGATATAGACAAATGTCATAAAAATTCCACCATTGCTGTTGTGGCAGGAAGTTCAGTTGGACTATTTGGAAGACTGCAGACCTGTAATAATGTAATCATGCAATGCAGTTACCAGCTATGGGACAGTGCACATGTGCAGTAGAGGGCTTACGTCCCTGTTGCCATGGTGATGTGGCTGGATGGTGTAATGGTTAAGGGCTCTGCCTCTGACACAGGAGACCAGGGTTCAAATCTCGGTTCTGCCTGTTCAGTAAGCCAGCACCTATTCAGTAGGAGACCTTAGGCAAGTCTCACTAACACTGCTACTGCCTATTGAGCGCGTCCTAGTGGCTGCAGCTCTGGCGCTTTGAGTCCGCCAGGAGAAAAGCGCGATATAAATGTTGTTTGTCTTGTCTTGTCTCATGTGTATACAGTTGATCCTCCGGGGCAGTGGAAGTGTCTGACACGTCTTCAGCTTCTCTTGGGTTTCAGCAACATCAGCAATTTCCCTGAGAGCCAGACAGGAGAAATACTGACTAACAGCTTGTACAATTAGCTAGCTGACTTGGGGATTGTTTCACTTTGTAGGGCGAGATCCGCACACTTTGGACCAATAGGCTGCTTGTCAAGTGACAGACAGCCTATTGAGCCAATCAAAGTGCCGGGATCTCGTCCTACAAAGTCACTGGACCTGGCGGTTCAGGGCGGGACAATTAGAGCGGCCTTTAGTTTTGGGGGGAGCGCAAGTAAGTTAATGTGCGTTACTGCAGTAGCATGCGTACTGTTAAAATTGTACCCACATTAAGCTACGCTGCTTGAAAAGGGAATCCACCCCTGCTGATTTGTCGGGAGCCAGATGCAGCCATCAAGAGCCACATCTGGCTCCTGAGCCATAGGTTCCTTACCCCTGGTATAGGAGATAGCCAACAGAAAGCCACCCTGTCCTACTCCTCACACCATTGGTGCCAATATACTGCCGGACAGGAAAACAGAATGTAAAAAAAAAATGATATGCAGGAGCAGGGCGCATTCATAGAGATTTCCCCTTTATACCTTTAGATGTGCTAATCTATAGAATGATACTGAAAAATAATGGCATGCATGCAGAGCTAAAGGGATGCTGGGGGCTGCCTTTTATTGTTGTATGTTGTCACAAGCTGCTCTTGCAAAGGAACAGTTCATATTTTAGGTAGACCACCAGAAGAATGCGCACAACTATAGCAAGATGTGTGGGAACAAACATCACCATAGCAGAACACAGCTTATTACTGAACAGGTCTTAGTGACCTGAAGCAGGGCTGTGGAATCAGAGCAATTCTTGGGCACAATACACTTCAGGCTTTATTCTTACAGCAGATATGTTAATTTATATATATATATATATATATATATATAAACATATACGGGGTCTTCTCAAAAAATTAGCATATTGTGATAAAGAGCATTATTTTCTGTAATGTACTGATAAACATTAGACTTTCATATATTTTAGATTCAAATACACACAACTGAAGTAGTTCAAGCCTTTTATTGTATTAATATTGATGATTTTGGCATACAGCTCATGAAAACCCCAATTTCCTATCTCAAAAAATTTGCATATTTGATCCAACCAATAAAAGAAAAGTGTTTTTAAAACCAAAAAAGTCAACCTTCAAATAATTATGTTCAGTTATGCACTCAATACTTGGTCGGGAATCCTTTTGCTGAAATGACTCCTTCAATGCGGTGTGGCATGGAGGCAATCAGCCTGTGGCACTGCTCAGGTGTTATGGAGGCCCAGGATGCTTCGATAGCAGCCTTAAGCTCATCCAGAGTGTTGGGTCTTGCGTCTCTCAACTTTCTCTTCACAATATCCCACAGATTCTTTATGGGGTTCAGGTCAGGAGAGTTGGCAGGCCAATTGAGTACAGTAATACCATGGTCAGTAAACCATTTACCAGTGGTTTTTGCATTGTGAGCAGGTGCCAGGTCGTGCTGAAAAATGAAATCTTCATCTCCATAAAGCTTTTCAGCAGATGGAAGCATGAAGTGCTCCAAAATCTCCTGATAGCTAGCTGCATTGACCCTGCCCTTGATAAAACACAGTGGATCAACACCAGCAGCTGACATGGCACCCCAGACCATCACTGACTGTGGGTACTTGACACTGGACTTCAGGCATTTTGGCATTTCCCTCTCCCCAGTCTTCCTCCAGACTCTGGCACCTTGATTTCTGAATTACATGTAAAAGTTGCTTTCATCTGAAAAAAAGTACTTTGGACCACTGAGCAACAGTCCAGTGCTGCTTCTCTGTAGCCCAGGTCACTCGCTTCTGCCGCTGTTTCTGGTTCAAAAGTGGGTTCATGCTTCCATCTGCTGAAAAGCTTTATGGAGATGAAGATTTCATTTTTCAGCATGACCGGGCACCTGCTCACAGTGCCAAAACCACTGGTAAATGTTTTACTGACCATGGTATTACTGTGCTCAATTGGCCTGCCAACTCTCCTGACCTGAACCCCATAGAGAATCTGTGGGATATTGTGAAGAGAAAGTTGAGAGACGCAAGACCCAACACTCTGGATGAGCTTAAGGCCGCTATCGAAGCATCCTGGGCCTCCATAACACCTGAGCAGTGCCACAGGCTGATTGCCTCCATGCCACGCCGCATTGAAGGAGTCATTTCTGCAAAAGGATTCCCGACCAAGTATTGAGTGCATAACTGAACATAATTATTTGAAGGTTGACTTTTTTTGTTTTAAAAACACTTTTCTTTTATTGGTTGGATCAAATATGCTAATTTTTTGAGATAGGAAATTTGGGTTTTCATGAGCTGTATGCCAAAATCATCAATATTAAAAAATAAAAGGCTTGAACTACTTCAGTTGTGTGTATTTGAATCTAAAATATATGAAAGTCTAATGTTTATGAGTACATTACAGAAAATAATGAACTTTATCACGATATGCTAATTTTTTGAGAAGACCCTGTATATAAAGATGCTTACACATTATCCTATCTGCAGAGTTTTCCAGCTTTTTGTTACAGTTCTGTTTGCTCCCCTACCAAGATCTAACCATTTTGAAAGGCTGAAAGTCCTGGATTTCCTATGCACCAGGTCCCGAATCGGTGTAATGCTCTGTTCCTAAGTTAAAGGGTTTTTAGAGGGTGTCCCCTGCACTTGGCTGGAGAAAGCGTGATTACAGAAGTATCAAACAAAGCCAACGATGATCAACAGCACATCCAGGAGGTAGTCTTCTCCTTTCACATGGGTCTCATTACACAGGAAGAAGGAGCAGCCCAGCTATACCCCCCTCATCTCTCTCTATGTGTTACTGGCCGGGGCTGGAGACTGAATTCCAATGTGCTCTCTGCAGCCAAGTGCAGGGGACACCCCTCTTTTAAACACCCCCCCCCCCCTAACTTGCGAATGGGGCATCGCACTGACTTAGGACATGATGCAATGGAAAGCCAGGACTTTCAGCTTTTTAAAATGGTTAGATCTTGGTCGGGGAGCAAACAGAACTTAAACAAGACGTTGCCAAATTCTGCAGATGGGATAATATGTAAGTACCTAAAAAAAATCCTGTGTACACATCAGATATACAGTCACAGTATGTACAGTGCTGCCCATAATTATTCATAGCCCTGGCAAATTTTGACTTAAGGCTACTTTTAACCAACCAGCAAGTAATTTTTTGATGGGAAATGACGTGTCTCCCAAAAGATAATAAGATGATAATAATATGTACAAGAGGCATTATTGTGGGGAAAAAAACATTTCTCAGCTTTTATTTACATTTGAGCAAGAAGTGTCCAGTCCAAAATTATTCATACCCTTCTCAATAATCAATAGAAAAGCCTTTATTGGCTATTACAGCAATCAAATGCTTTCTATAATTGCAGATCAGCTTTTTGCATGTCTACACAGGTATTTTTGCCCATTTATCTTTAGCAATGATCTTTCAAATTGGAGGGTCCAATCTTTCAGGTTGGAGGGTCTTCTTGCCATCACCCAGATCTTTAACTCCCTCCACAGATTCTCAATTGTATTCAAGTCAGGACTCTGGCTAGGCTACTCCAAAATGTTAATGTTGTTGTCTGCTAACCATTTCTTCACCACCTTTGCTGTGTGTTTTGGGTGATTGTCATGCTGAAATGTGTCTCTGCAGACAAGCATTAGGTTTCCACCACCATGTTTGACAGTGGGGATGGTGTTCTTTGGGTTGAAGGCTTCTTTTTTACGCCAAATGAATTGTGACCAAACAATTCAATTTTTGTTTCATCTGACCATAACACAGAAGACCAGAAGTCTTCTTCTTTGTCCAGATGAGCATTTGCAAAGACAAAGCAAGCTTTTGTGTGCTTTATCTGGAGAAGTGAGATTTTCCACAGTTCTGAACATCTTGTATTTTTTAATAATACTTTGCACTGTAGCCACTGTATCTTGAAAACATTTAGAAATGGCCTTGTAGTCCTTTCCTGACTTGTCAGCAGCCACAATGTGTAGCCGCAGGTCCTCACTGAGTTCCTATGTCTTAGCTATGACTGTCTACAAACCAACTGCAGAGAGCTGCTGGTTTACCCCTGTTGAGTTGATTAAAGCAGCTGTTCCTAATTAATCAGGGTAGTTAGGATGCTTTAGGACAGCTTGGACTATTTAGATTTTCCCACAGACTGTGACAGTTTGTGAAGGGTATGAATAATTTTGGACTGTAAACTTTTTTCTCAAATGTAAATAAAAGCTGAGAATTTTTTTTTCCACAAAGAAGCTTTGGTAAAACCATCATTGTTAGTAACTATGCAATCAAAATCCTCAAAAAGTTTTATAGCAAGTAACATCAGATGGATAGCATTAAAGAAAATAGCCCATGAGATATCATTTCTTTAGAACACAAGTATTAGTACCAATAACATACTGTAAGAACCCATTAAACAATTAAACCACTGTTGGAGAAACTAGTTGTAACAAACAGACCCTATCTAGGTCCAATGCACCCTCCAAATAGAAAAATTAGCTCTAAAACATTCCTCCCCACAGGCTCATATCCCAACCTAGAAAAAAGTCATGCATTAGTGAACCGCTTCAGCCATGATTACATTAATGTACCATAAATCCCACACCTTCTCAAAGGCCGGAACAGTATTACTTTTAGTAGCTGTTAAATAATCCATATTCCTGATAAACTCAATTTTGGATCACACCCTGTCCATAGATGGAGGAGATGGGGACTTCCAGGAAGCTGCTATAGCTAATCTAGCAGCAACCAAGATTGCATTAGCCATTCTTTGTGTAGAAATGCGAGTATTCAGATCAGGAAGACCCAGAAGCATGACCCAAGGATCATAAGGAACCTCCTTTCGAAAGGCCTGGCACACCAGTTTATGAACTGAGAGCCAGAAATCATGTAATTTAGGGCAAAACCAAAATAAATGCTCCAGCGTTCCTTTCTGTCTACAGCCCTTCCAGCACAGGTCAGAAACTGAAGGGAAAATGCAGTGAAGAAGTTCATGGGTTCAATACCATCTAAAAAGTAATTTATAAATATTTTCTTTCACCACTATACAAATAGACGTGCGACGAGCATTGTCCCAGATTTTCTGCCATTTATTCATAGTCTTGGAACATGGGAGAACACTTTCTCACTTAATCATATATGAATGGGATTTAAAAATGTCCACAGGAGTCAGAGTCAAAGCATTATATAGAAGCAAAATCATATCCTTCTGTCTATCCAGGTCTCTAGTTTGATGCTCAAAAAATGTCATCGGGGGAAACACCAGCGTACGGGATAGGGAGAGAGCATAATGCCGGATCTGCAAATAATCAAATAGCCTATCCCCAGGGACCAAACAGTGTTCCTGGAGGGCCTTAAACCATAAAAAATGATATGATGGTGCAGGACAAAAATCTGTCAAATATCCTAATCCCACAGTCCCCTAGTACATCTGTAAAGTACTAGAGAGTGATCTAGAGAAGGCCAGATAACCCAATATGGGAGAAAGTAGAGAAGGTCTAATAATCTAGCTCAAATCTCGTACGTAAGTCTGCTAAAGCTTAATAGTAAACCTCATGGAATATAGGGTGATTTTAGGGGAACCCATCGTAGTCGAAATGCTTCCAGATGAACGCTAAGGGAATGTGGCTGCCATTTCCAAGGATACTCATCTAGCATGGGGGGCTGTTTAGCCCACTTCAAGATTTGTCGGAAGTGGGATGCCAGGTAGTAAGCTTTTAGATCATGGACCCCCAGTCCACCCCTCTCCCTATCTGCCATCATTACCTCGCGAGGGACCCTAGGCTTCTTATGCCCCCAAATAAATCGTAAATAATCAGCTTGTAGGGCTCGAAGATGGGTTATAGGAACCTGAATTGGAAGGGTCAGAAAAATATAAAGAAGCTTCGGAAGAATGTTCATCTTCAAAGCGTAAATCTGCCTTATCCAAGAAATAGGTTAGGCAACTACTTACGAAGATCGGCTCTGATCCTCTGAAAGGACCACTATCGCAAAAATAAGGTAGGCAGTTAAAATCTTACAGAATCAACAGGTTTTGGGCCAGTATATCTCCTCATGCTGGATTCTCAGAGTTTTCTTTGTTTTCAACAGCATTTCCTAAACAGCAGTTTAACTGCCAAAATAGTAAGATACCAGCTAACCTCCCTACTCACTTGCACACTATTTTATCAGTTAGGCTTTGCAACTGCTGTTCAGGAAATGCTGCTGAAAACCCTGAGAATCCCCCATGAGGAGATAGACTGGCCCAAAATCTGTTGGTTTTTTCAGATTTTAACTGCCTACTTTTTTTCACGATAGTGGTCCTCTGGACAAGAGCAATTTTCACATATCAGCCCAAATTTATGCACCTGCCTAATTTTGTTTAAACAATTATTGCACACTTTCTGTAAATCCAATAAATGTAATTTCACTTCTAAAATATCACTGTGTGTGTCATCTAGACCTTTATGATATATTTAATTGACATTTTTCAAACAACGATTTATACAGAAAAATCATAACGATTAACAAGGTTGCCCAAACTTTCCCATCCCACTGTATATTTTAAATTTTAAGGTTTTCGCGGCAGATGTCCTTTAAGCAACATTTTAGAACAAATGTATATAATACTACTTATCCTGGTAAATATGTAACATCTTTATGGTTGTTCCCAAAAGCATGTAATCGCAGTAATGTATCAGGTAAGTTCCTGCTAGGTGCCACTAAGGTAGTTATATGGTAGCCACATATATAAATTATAAAGGAAAAAGAGAGAATATACCGCTGCACTCAGTCAGAAGACAGAGCTGGACCCAGGCAGCCCAGGCTGATAATGAAACTGTGAAAAGAAGACAGGTCCGCTTCAATGTCCTCACAAAGTCTCCACAATTTATTTAGGACTTATCCCATAAAGTAGAACAAACAAAATGCTGACATGTTTCAGACCCGATCTGGTCCTTAATCATAGCAACATATTACAGATCTAACACACAGTTAAAAATGATGGGAATGAGGGAGTGGTCCACCCAGACCCACCCAAAAAGAGGGAGGGACGGGGCGGCACACAATCTCTCCAATTCATGCAACATAAAAACAATAGCATAAATATAAAAAAAAGCTATTTAAATCTGTATGCATACAGTAGGACCAGCATACCATATATACAAAAGCACAAAAATCAAATGTTAACCTCAGGAGCAAACACTAAAAATATATGTACATATATATAGATATGATAGATGGAAACATAAATATATACAGAGTCCAGGCAAAAAAAGAGCCACTAACCCGTTATCAGGGCTAGGTCCCATCTAGCATTCAAACCTATTGGGGCTCTTGTCCCCATACGGAAAATCCATAGCGCTTCCCTTTTCTTGATCAATGATCAATCTCCACCTCTCTGGGACAAAAAAAACTCTCTCAATGCCCTGAAAGAAAAAGGATGACATATCACCCCGTGAACAGTGCGGAATTGTTTCACTACGTTAGATATACTAGACGTGTACCAACCGGCCCCTAAATAATGTTCCGCAATTCTAGCTCTAAGTGGTCTGGTCGTGCATACCACATATTGTTTGAAACACCTGTCACAAGTCACCAAATAGATTACATTTTTGGTATTACAGTTTATAAAGTGTTTCATACGGAAACTCTGGCCATTAGCTGCAGACTGTGTATCACGAGTCTGTCTGTGTACCGAACAATAATGGCAGGTAGAGACTCCACACTTGTAGGACCCGTAAGAAAATAGCCAGGTGGAAGATCAAGATTCTGACTGAAAAAGGCTGGGGGAAAGAAGACGTCCAAGGGTGGGTGCCCGTCGACTAGCAAACCGAACACCGCGCTTGAGAAAGGGCTGCAACTCGCTGTCTCCTTCCAAAACAGGAAGGTACTTTCTGATAATTTGGGTAATAGAATTATATACCGCACTGAAAGTGGTGACAAAAACTGGACCCTCACCATGGATCCACCTAGATGCAGTGGACCGCACAAGATGTCCCCTGAGGAATGGACTGAGCACGTCACTTACCCTTCTCAATCATCCACCTTGGATACCCCCTTGCCTCCAAACGTTCTGCCACTAGATCAAATTCATGTTACAGTAGGGTCTCATCTGAACAATTGCGGCGGGCTCGAATAAATTCCCCCACCAGAATGGCACGGGTGGTGTGTGTAGGATGGCAACTACCCGCCCTCAATGTGGAGTTCCCTGCACAAGGTTTTCTATAAGTTCTGGTTACAATGGAGTGAGAGACCGGGTCACCTGTTAAGGTGACATCCAGGTAGTCAATGGACAGGTCCCGCCAAGTGTAGGTAAACTGCAAATTGCAAGAGTTATCATTAAGAACATCCAAAAACATCTTAGCATCATCCTGTCCACCTTTCCATACAACCAAGAGGTCGTCAATATACCTCCCATACCACGCAATGCACTCCAGTTGACTGCCATCACCACGAAAGATGTGGAACTCCTCCCACCATCCCATGTAGAGGTTAACTAGGGAGGGGGCGAATTTAGCTCCCATGGAGGCTCCACACCTCTGGAGGTAAAAAGTGCCGTCAAACATGAAGTAATTGCGGGCCAGGAGGTATTCGACGGCGGCACACAGAAAAACACGTGTGTCAGATGAGTACTCTTAGTATTTCTCCAAGTGGAAGTGGAAGGCTGTCAGGGCCAGATGGTGAGGAATAGAGGAGTATAGGGCCTTAACATCTATTGCAAGCCAACTGAAACCCTCTGCCCATCTCACACCCTTTAAGCTGGATAACAAATGTTTGGTATCCTGCACATAACCTGGCAATCTTTTAACCAGAGGCTGTAACATTGAATCCACCCAATCGCTGAGGCGCTCTCCCAGGGAGCCGATACCTGCAACAATGGGCCTACCCTCCGGGGGAGCGCCTGGTTTGTGAATTTTAGGGAGATGGTGAAAGATGGGAATAGTAGGGTGGGACACCCCCAAATATTCTACCAATTTATGAGTCAAAACCCCCAAACTCTCACCATATCTAAGAAGATTAAAGAGTTGTGCCTGGAAATCAGCAGTTGGATTACCTGACAAACGTTCATAGGTGGTCCCATCATTGAGCTGCCTGAGAGCCTCCATCCTGTAATCCACCTTATTAAGAATAACAACTGCCCCGCCTTTATCGGCACTATGTATGACAATTTTGTTACTACCCTTCAACTTTTTAAGAGCATCATGCTCCATTTTAGTAAGATTACGTCCTCTTCCATCATAGGGGATGCCAGCCAGATTATTGTATGCATACAGATTTAAATAGCTTTTTTATATTTATGCTATTGTTTTTATGTTTCATAAATTGGAGAGATTGTGTACCGCCCCGTCCCTCCCTCTTTTTGGGCGGGTCTGGGTGGACCACTCCCTCATTCCCATCATTTTTAACTGTGTGTTAGAGCTGCTATGATTAAGGACCAGATCGGGTCCAAAACATGTCAGCATTTAGTTTGTTCTGCTTTATGAGATAAGTCCTACATATATAAATTATACTCAAGTAGATTTTGTAATTTTTAAGTATTGCGGTAGTATAAGACCAAGTGAGATCAAATGAGTAAAGAGAATGAGTTTCTTGTTACCTCTGCCTAAGGGATTTCTCCAATTTCGTGTTGTATTCCACTAAGTTGTGTAGGAGGGTCATGGATGGAATAACTGGAGATTTCCAATTGGAAATAATCAAGTGGCATGCAGCTGCTAAAATTTGGAAGAGTATTAGTCTGTTTGTCAATGCTATACTTATATGCCGGTATTTCATTCGCAAAACCAGAACGTAAACTGTACTTCAGTGTACTATTTATAGAAGACTAAGGTTAAGTGTAGCTCCATCTTGTGGCCAAAATAAAAATGCACCCATGCATTACATTACATACATACAATACATTTAAATACATACATTTTTTAATTAATTTTTAACCCTTTACACATCTTATAGTTACCAAAGTAAAACACATGTAAAATAAAAAAAATGACACTGTTTAAAAAAAATATACAGAAATAGTTACCTTATGGACTTTTTAATATGTATGTCATGAATGTATATTACTGTTAATTTTATAAATAAAGGATTGCAATTATTGATGTAGTAATAAAAATCACAAAATGGAAAAAAAATACAACTTTATTTCCAGATAAAATATTATTGCCATACATTGTACTAGGGACACAATTTAAATGTTGTACTAACCAGGACAAATGGGCAAACAAAACATGAGTTTTATCTATTGAAGTCCCCCTCATAAGTGGATGCATATCCTTGGAGGTTGATGGACTTTTGTTTGTCACGTTATGCTGGAGTTCAATTAAGCCCTCTTTACAATGGATCTTGATACATGTGCACAATTAAACTGAAGCCTTCCTTTGTGGACTGCAACTCCTGGGAGTGCTAGGACAGTAGTGTGCTAGTGTGGCATGTATGTGATGTTTGGGTGACACAGCCGGCTGTGGTGGTTTAGGCTACAATATCTCTCTGGCTCATATTTTAACGGGGGTTTTGGATGTTTTGTATACAATTTATTAATAAAGACATGTGTAATTAGAAGACTTTTTGTGGAACTATCCTACTACTGTGACAATCCTTTAAACATGATGAGGCTCCCCTCTGGATGAGGGTTTTATACATACACTATCTCACTTGAGTGCTTGATACCATAGCTATATTTATCTATTGAAGCACATTTTATTTTAAAACTATAATTGCTGAAGATTGAGAAATATTTTCTTTTCCTTTTTTTTTCCTTTCAATTGAATGTAAAATAAAATAATTATTTGCAAAAAGTACCACCCAAAGAAAGACAAATTTTGGCGAATAAAACAATATATAGATCATTTCGATGTAATAAGTAATGATAAACTTATTGGCGAATGAATGGGAGGAGTGTGATGTGAAAATCGCCCTGGTTTTTAAGAGGAAATAACCTGTGGTTGAGAAGTGGTTAAAAGTGCAAAACATGTACAGTATAGATAGGCAAGCACACTTTAATCAACATGACACTTTTGCACTGGTACTGTACATATACACTCAAGCATTCAACTTTTCCCCCTATTTTTCTCTTTTCCTCCTGCTTTTTTCATCCCCTTTTTACTATCCTCCGCTGTTTTAAAATCGTGGTCTAAGGGAAAAAAAAATGATACAATCATTAGCATTTCAGTGTAAAGGAATAGACAACCTTATACCAAAATATGCAATCTGTTTATGATTGTTAAAAGCATACCTGAAGTCTCCCAAAAAATGGATGGTCCACCTGTAATTCTGCTTGCAGGGCTTCACACATCTGCAATATTCTGTAAGTGATGTTTTGCTAACTACAGTGGTGTGAAAAACTATTTGCCCCCTTCCTGATTTCTTATTCTTTTGCATGTTTGTCACACTTAAAATGTTTCTGCTCATCAAGAACCGTTAACTATTAGTCAAAGATAACATAATTGAACACAAAATGCAGTTTTAAATGATGGTTTTTATTATTTAGTGAGAAAAAAAACTCAAAACCTACATGGCCCTGTGTGAAAAAGAAATTGCCCCTTGAACCTAATAACTGGTTGGGCCACCCTTAGCAGCAATAACTGCAATCAAGCGTTTGCGATAACTTGCAACGAGTCTTTTACAGCGCTCTGGAGGAATTTTGGCCCACTCATCTTTGCAGAATTGTTGTAATTCAGCTTTATTTGAGGGTTTTCTAGCATGAACCACCTTTTTAAGGTCATGCCACAACATCTCAATAGGATTCAGGTCAGGACTTTGACTAGGCCACTCCAAAGTCTTCATTTTGTTTTTCTTCAGCCATTCAGAGGTGGATTTGCTGGTGTGTTTTGGGTCATTGTCCTGCTGCAGCACCCAAGATCGCTTCAGCTTGAGTTGACGAACAGATGGCCAGACATTCTCCTTCAGGATTTTTTGGTAGACAGTAGAATTCATGGTTCCATCTATCACAGCAAGCCTTCCAGGTCATGAAGCAGCAAAACAACCCCAGACCATCACACTACCACCACCATATTTTACTGTTGGTATGATGTTCTTTTGCTGAAATGATGTGTGACTTCTACACCAGATGAAACAGGACACGCACCTTCCAAAAAGTTCAACTTTTGTCTCGTCGGTCCACAAGGTATTTTCCCAAAAGTCTTGGCAATCATTGAGATGTTTTTTAGCAAAATTGAGACGAGCCTTAATGTTCTTTTTGCTTAAAAGTGGTTTGCGCCTTGGATATCTGCCATGCAGGCCATTTTTGCCCAGTCTCTTTCTTATGGTGGAGTCGTGAACACTGACCTTAATTGAGGCAAGTGAGGCCTGCAGTTCTTTAGATGTTGTCCTGGGGTCTTTTGTGGCCTCTCGGATGAGTTTTCTCTGCGCTCTTGGGGTAATTTTGGTCGGCCGGCCACTCCTGGGCAGGTTCATTACTGTTCCATGTTTTTGCCATTTGTGGATAATGGCTCTCACTGTGGTTTGCTGGAGTCAAAAAACGTTTAGAAATGGCTTTATAACCTTTACCAGACTGATAGTTCTCAGTTACAGTACTTTTGTTCTCATTTGTTCCTGAATTTCTTTGGATCTTGGCATGATGTCTAGCTTTTGAGGTGCTTTTGGTCTACTTCTCTGTGTCAGATAGCTTCTATTTAAGTGATTTCTTGATTGAAACAGGTGTGGCAGTAATCAGGCCTGGGGTGACTACAGAAATTGAACTTAGGTGTGATAAACCACAGTTAAGTTATTTTTTAACAAGGGGGCAATCACTTTTTCACACAGGGCCATGTAGATTTGGAGTTTGTTTTCTCACTAAATAATAAAAACCATCATTTAAAACTGCATTTTGTGTTCAATTATGTTATCTTTGACTAATAGTTAATGGTTTTTGATGAGCCGAAACATTTAAGTGTGACAAACATGCAGAAGAATAAGAAATCAGGAAGGGGGCAAATAGTTTTTCACACCACTGTACTTTATAGTTATTACTATTATTAAAGGGAAGGTTCAGGAGTGTATGAAAAAAATAAAAATCCACTTACCTGGGGCTTCCTCCAGCCCGTGGCAGGCAGGGGTGGCAGGCTCCCGGTGGTCTCCGGTGGCCGACCCGACCTGGCCAGGTCGGCTGCCAGGTAGGGCTCTTCTGCACTCCAACGACGGGCTCTTCTGCATCCCACGCAGGCGCACTGCCGTCATCGGACGTCCTCCGGGCTGTACTGCGCAGGCACAGAACTACTGCGCCTGCGCAGTACAGCCCGGAGGACGTCCGATGACGGCAGCGTGCCCCCGTGAGAGGTAGATTGGAGCGCAGAAGAGCCCGACCTGGCAGCCTGGCCTGGTCAGGTCGGGTCGGCCACCGGAGACGACCGGGAGCATCTGGAGCGGCGGCGAGGGCACCTCCTGCCTGCCACGGGCTGGAGGAAGCCCCAGGTAAGTTGATATGGGTTTTTATTTTTTTTTTCATACTACCTGAACCTTCCCTTTAATATTTCTATTGAATCTTGCTCTGTCTCAATTTTAGGATTAACATTTTTGGGTGAGAGGCTGCACTACATACCTTGTACCACAAGAGGGCACTGTTGGCTCAGTTGTTAATCTCACATTTCAGGTTTAAAACCGTTTGAAAGGTTAATGCAGACAGAGGTTACTAGTGCTTCCCCACACTAAATGAACTGCATTGTTGGTCCTTTATTATTCCCAGCAAAGCACTTTATCACTTTGAAGCAAACTGCTTCACCAAAGGCAACTCAGCCTCTTTCTTTCTGCTGCTTATACATTGTGTTACAGTTTTTGCTTTGTTTTTCTTAGAAGTTTTTGTCTGCTTAGAGTTATATCACAGGAAATACAGAATCTGGGTATCATTACCATTATATTGGCATAGACTATAGTACACTCTTATCCCCCTTCTTATGTCTACTTTTAATATAATATCTCATAATGCCAAGAGGGTTAAAGGGAATCTGTAAGGAAAAAAAGTGCCCCTATATGCCGTACTTGCCTCAGGAGGGAGAAGCCTCTGCATCCTAATGAGGCTTCCCCCGTCCCCTTCTTATGTCTACTTTTAATATAATATCTCATAATGCCAAGAGGCTTAAAGGGACTCTGAGCTCTAAACAAAAACGAAATTGGTACTCATCTGGGGCTTTCTCCAGCCCACCGTAGGTCGGGAGGTCCCTCGCAGGGGCATAGCTAGAAATGACTGGGCCCCATAGCAAAAAAAAAAATTATGCCCACTCCCCCCCACGACCTTCCAACCCCACGGACCTCGGACCTCCCACCCAAACATTTTGTGGGGAAATCTGATTTCCCCACAAAATGCAACCAGATTGTCGGCAGATTTCCCTACAATATGCAACCAGATTGTCGGCAGATTCCCCCACAAAATGCAACCAGATTGTGGGCAGATTTCCACAAAATATGCAATCAGATTGTTGGCAGATTTCCCCACAAATTGCAACCAGATTGTTGGCAGATTTCCCCACAAATTGCAACCAGATTGTGGGCAGATTTCCCAACAAAATGCAACCAGATTGGCGGCAGATTTCCTCACAAATTGCAACCAGATTGGCGGCAGATTTCCACACAAATTGCAACCAGATTGGCGCCAGATTTCCCCACAAAATGCAACCAGATTGTTGGCAGATTTCTCCACAAATGCAATGAGATTGGCAGCAGATTTCCCCACAAATGCAGTGAGATTGGCAGCAGATTTCCCCACAAATGCAATCTTATTGGCAGCACATTTCCCCACAAATGCAATCTTATTGGCAGCACATTTCCCCACAAATGCAATCTTATTGGCAGCACATTTCCCCACAAATGCAATCTTATTGGCAGCACATTTCCCCACAAAATGCAATTAGATTGTCGGCACAATTCCCCACAAAATGCAATTAGATTGTCGACAGATTTCCCCACAAAATGCAATCAGATTATTGCCAGATTTCCCCACAAAATGCAATCAGATTGTCGCCAGATTTCCCCACAAAATGCAATCAGATTGTTGCCAGATTTCCCCACAAAATGCAGTATATGTAGCCAGGTCTATAGTGGGCTGACATTAATTACCTGGAGGGAGGTGGTTGGGCAGGCTGGCATGCTATTTGTGGTGCAGGCACTGTACTGGGTAGGCAGTTAGGTAGCCGGGTGGGAGGGTAGGTAGATAGGTAGCCGGTGGGCAGTTAGGTAGACAGGTGGGAGGGTAGGCAGTTAGGTAGCTGGGTGGCAGGGTAGGCAGATAGGTAGCCAGGTGGGCAGTTAGGTAGCTGGGTGGCAGGGTAGGCAGATAGGTAGACGGGTGGGAGGTTGGGCAGTTAGGTAGCCGGGTAGGCAGTTAGGTATCCGGTTGGGAGGGTAGGCAGTTAGGTAGCCGGGGGGAAGGGTAGGCAGTTAGGTAGCCGGGTGGGCAGTTAGGTAGCCCTGTGGGAGGGTGGACAGTTAGGTAGCCAGATGGGAGGGTGGGCAGTTAGGTATCCGAGTGGGAGGGTAGGCAGTTAGGTAGCTGGGTGGGAGGGTAGGCAGTTAGGTAGCCGGGTGGGAGGGTAGTTAAGTAGCCGGTTGGGAGGGTAGGCAGTTAGGTATCCAGGTGGGAGGGTAGGCAGTTAGGTATCCGGGTGGGAGGGTAGGCAGTTAGGCAGCCGGGTGGGAGGGTAGTTAGGTAGCCGGGTGGGAGGGTAAGCAGTTAGGTAGCCGGGTGGAAGGGTAGGCAGCTAGGTAGCAGGGTGGGAGGGTAGGTAGACGGGTAGTTTAGTGGGGTAGGGGCCCGACTCCTACCCTCCCTGCCTCACCTGGGGTCCCCCCTCCTTTTATGAGCGGCGGGAGAGCGGCACAGCAGGCTCCGGTGGGGTAATCAGACGCTAGATGTCCAACTGCCTCCCAGGCTATGGTGTCTCCTCTGTATGCTGCTCGCAATAAACCAGGAAGCAGTGCGAGCAGCATACAGAGGAGACACCGTAGCCCAGGAGGCAGCTGGACATCTAGCGTCTGATTACCCCGCCGGAGCCTGCTGTATATGCCGCTCTCCCGCCGCTCATAATAGGAGAGGGGCCCCCAAGGTGAGGGAGGGGGGCCCGGGCCGGCGCCAGCATTTATTATAATTTTTTTTTAAAAAGTCCTCTCAGTAGGGCTGCCGCGGGCCCCATAGCAATGTCTATGGTTGCTATACTGATTGCTACGCCGCTGGTCCCTCGGCGTCCATCTGGCTCTTCTCCCAGGGCCTGGCCAGAAATGGCTCCCCGGCGGCATTGGACCCGAGTGTCGGGCTCCTTCTTCCTGAAACGTCACATCTGTCGTCACCACGATAGCCGCCTCGCGTCGTCACGGCGTCCGGCGTGACAGTACTGCGCATGCGCGGTTTAATCACACAGCGCAGTACTGTCACACTGGCCACCTTGATGACGCGAGGCGACCGGCGTGGTGACGACAGACGTGACGTTTCAGGAAGAAGGAGCCCGACACTCAGGCCCAGTGTCGCCGGGAGCCATTTCTGGCCAGGCCCTGGGAGAAGAGCCAGATGGACGCCGAGGGACCTCATGACCTACGGTGGGCTGGAGAAAGCCCCAGGTAAGCACCAATTTAGTTTTTTTTTAGAACTCGGAGTCCCTTTAAATGGGAATCTGAAAAAAAGTGCCCCTAGGCTGTACCTACCTCAGGAGGGAGAAGCCTCTGCATCCTAATGAGGCTTCCCCTGTCCTCTTCAGATTTAGGGATCTAGTGCTGGCAGCCCCCGAACAGCATGCAGCAATATTTTCCAAGCCTCGCTCCTGCACAGCCACAGTACAAGCTTCCCCTCGGGCTCCGGCGGAAATAGCCGAGCCCGATCAGGTCTGTTCTACTGTGCAGGCAAGACTTGGTAAATATTGCAGCGCGCTGAAGCCCCTCATGCACTTGCACCGCCCACTGACAAGCTTGTAATTCCACATGAAAGACCAATACAAAGTGGTGTACACGTGAGAATTGGAAGGAAAATCATACATGATTCCAAACATTTTTTACAAATCAATAACTACAAAGTGGGGTGTGCGTAATTATTCAGCCCCCTTTGGGCTGAGTGCAGTCAGTTGCCCATAGACATTGTTTGATGAGTGCTAATGGCTAAATAGAGTGCTCCTGTGTGTAATCTAATGTCAGTACAAATACAGCTGCTCTGTGAAAGCCTCAGAGGTTGTCTAAGATAATATTGGGAGCAACAACACCACGAATTTCAAAGAACACACCAGACAGGTCAGGGATAAATTTATTGAGAAATTTAAAGCAGGCTTAGGCTACAAAAAGATTTCCAAAGCCTTGAACATCTCACAGAGTACTGTTCAAACGATCATTCAGAAATGGAAGGAGTATGGCACAACTGTAAACCTACCAAGACAAGGCCGTCCACCTAAACTCACAGGCCGAACAAGGAGAGCGCTGATCAGAAATGCAGTCAAGAGGCCCATGGTGACTCTGGACGAACTGCAGAGATCTACAGCTCAGGTGGGGGAATCTGTCTATAGGACAACTATTAGTCATGCACTGCACAAAATTGGCCTTTATGGAAGAGTGGCAAGAAGAAAGCCATTGTTAACAGAAAAGCATAAGAAGTCCTGTTTGCAGTTTGCCACAAGCCATGTGGGGGACACAACAAACATGTGGAAGAAGGTGCTCTGGTCAGATGAGACCAAAACTGAACTTTTTGGCCAAAATCCAAAACGCTATATGTGGCGGGAAACTAACACTGCACGTCACTCTGAACACACCATCCCCACTGTCAAATATGGTGGTGGCAGTATCATGTTCTGGGGGTGCTTCTCTTCAGCAGGGACAGGGAAGTTGGGCAGAGTTGATGGGAAGATGGATGGAGCCAAATACAGGGCAATCTTGGAAGAAAACCTCTTGGAGTCTGCAAAAGACTTGAGACTGGGGCGGAAGTTCACCTTCCAGCAGGACAACGACCCTAAACATAAAGCTAGGGCAACAATGGAATGGTTTAAAACAAAACATCCATGTATTAGAATGACCCAGTCAAAGTCCAGATCTAAATCCAATCGAAAATCTGTGGCAAGAACTGCTGTTCCCAAACGCTGTCCATCTAATATGACTGAGCTGGAGCTGTTTTGCAAAGAAGAATGGGCAAGGATTTCAGCCTCTAGATGTGCAAAGCTGGTAGAGACATACCCTAAAAGAATGGCAGCTGTAATTGCAGCAAAAGGTGGTTCTACAAAGTATTGACTCAGGGGGGCTGAATAATTACGCACACCCCACTTTGCAGTTATTGATTTGTAAAAAATGTTTGGAATCGTGTATGATTTTTGTTCCACTTCTCACATGTACACCACTTTGTATAGATCTTTCACGTGAAATTCCAATAAAATTGATTCATGTTTGTGGCAGTAATGTGACAAAATGTGTAAAACTTCAAGGGGGCTGAATACTTTTGCAAGCCACTTTATACACTTACAAAGTTAAGGAAAGGTGGGTTGGGGGGGGGGGGGGGGGAAAGGCTGCGCATCCCTAAACACATGTTGCAGATGCAGCCTTAGTGGTATGCGCTGGCGTTCTCCTTGCTGTTCTACCAAATGTAAGTTACACCTTTTTTTTGCATAGCTGCTCCCGAGGTTTTAAATTTAGGATAGGTCACTTGCCCGGAGATCTGCCTCACCGTGGTGCAAGTGTCTAGTATAATATACTTTGCATGCAAACCATATTGGAAGCTAAAGTACCTCCTAGTTTAATAAATGTTAGCACTTGTCTTGGATGCAGGGCATGCATTTTTCAGTCTGGCAGAGGCGCTGTATGCCTGTGCGATTAACCATTCAATTGCAACATGTGTTTAGGGATGCGCAGCCTTCCCCCCCCCCCCCCCCCCCCCACCTTTCCTTAACTTTGTAACTATGTAACTGTCAGGTTAGCTGCTCCCAGCCCCTCCTCCTGAGTTTCCTGTTTGCATGATAAATAATAGCAGATTTGCATATGATTTGCATCTGAATTGAATGCGAAGTGTGCAGAAAGTCTATATAGGTGCTACACACTGAGCTGGTGGTCATTTCAGATGCAGCCTTAGTGGTATGCGCTGGCGTTCTCCTTGCTGTTCTACCACTTTATATACTGTATACTCGAATATAAGCCAAACTTTTGGGATCAAAAAGTATCCCAAAAGCGTTAATTACCCTTCCTCATTCCGGGTGGCCACCTTCTCGTCTCACGTGCAGCTCTATATTTGCTAGAGATCCAGGCTTCTGTGTCTTCTTTTCTTTGGGCAGCCATCTTTCCTTCTCCCTTGCAGTTCTGTGGCAGACCTTATACAAGTACTTTTTGGATATTACAGCCTAGAGAGTACAGCCTGGCAGACTTAACTTGATAACGGCCAGTCGGCTGAAATGTTGTGCATTTTTGCTGTGATGCTTTAATAAATTATCTATTGTTGCATAAATCCAGGTGGAGACCCGGTCATCTTTGTTCTATGACTTAAAACAAACCAGAGACAGTTTAAACTACAGATTTGATACTTACCTCCAGCCCCACAACTAACAAGACTTGTAGGAGGCGCCCAAAAATATCTTATCTTGAATCATATTCATTAGACCTCTTCCATACTACATGCAATTCCGATTCCGATTTGTGATTTTGATGCGACTGTACATGCAATTCTTTGTGATTTTTAATCGGTACTGCATGCTGCGTTTTTTCTGCGTTTTTCTTCTTATTTTGATAGCATGCAGGGAAAATCGGAATCGCAAATCGAAGACGCAAATCAGACTTGCAAATCAGATTTGCAGTCATATTTCACATTGGTAAAATATATATCATGCATCATACTTTAGATTCCTACACAACCTTTCAAAATGTTGCCTTATTAGACATTTTCCCTCCTCGAGGTCATGTTACTTATTAGTGCTACAAGGTCTCAGGTGTGAATGGGAAGCAGGTGTGTTACATTTAGAGTCATCGCTTCAACATGGCACCTCATGGCATTCTCTGCCGCGGAAGATCTTAAAAGAACTTTTGCTCTACACAAAGATGGTTTAGGCTATGATAAGATTGCCAACATTCTGAAACTGAGCTGCAGCATGGTAGCCAAAACCTTGCAGTGGTTTAACAGGACAGATTCCACTCAGAACAATGAACAGTTTGTCTTTTGCAAATAGTTGTATGAGTGGCGGCAAAATTGTTGCAGAGGTTTGTCCAGGGGCGGACTGACAACTCATGGGGCCCCCGGGCAATAGGAGATTATGGGGCCCCCCATAACAGTGTTTCCCACCTTTCACGTTATATTTTTACAGACTAAGATATAATCATTTATTGACAACAGTAAATATGTTATATTGAGATATCGTACAGTGACAAAAATCCCAAATGACCTTAGCAGTGGTGTAAAAGGTCTGCCGGGGAAGTCTGAACTCTGCCATAGTGTTTCCCCCCAAAATACATGTAATCTGACAGCATTTCACCAAAAATCCATGCAATTTGGCAGAGGTTTCTCCAAAATACAGATAATATGGCAGTCGTTCCCCCAAAATAGACGTTATCTGGCAGCAGCGGTTCCCCCAAATACACATAATTTGGCAGCGGATCACCCAAAATACATGTAGCAGCAGTGGTTCCCCCAAAATACACAGAATCTGGAAGCAGCAGTTCCCCCATTATACACAATCTGGCAGCGGTTCCCCAAAAATACACATAATCTGGCAGCTGTTTCTCAAAATACACTTAATCTGAGAGCAGCAGTTCCCCAAAAATAGTTAATCTGGCAGCAGTTCCGCCAAAATAGGTGCCCCCAGTATAGGTAACCAGGTCAAAAGGTATCCCCAGTGGAAGTATCCAGGTCTATAGGTTTTCCCAGTGCAGGTATCCAGGTCTATAGGTGTCCCCAGTATAAGTAGCCTAATCTACAGGTGTCCCCAGAATAGATAACCAGGTCTATAGATGTCCCCATTTAAGATAGCCAGGTCTATAGATGTTCCCAGTTAAGATAGCCAGGTCTATAGGTGTCTCCTGTATAGATAGCCAGGTCTTTAGGTGTCCCCAGTATATGTAGCCAGGTGTATAGGTGTCCCCAGTATAGCCAGGTCTATAGGTGCCCCCAGTATATGCAGCCAGGTGTATAGGTGCCCCCAGTATATGCAGTCAGATGTATAGGTCTCCCCAGTATAGCCAGGTGTATAGATCTCCCCAGTATAGCCAGGTGTATAGGTCTCCCCAGTATATGCAGCCAGGTGTATAGGTGTCCCCAGTATAGCCAGGTTTATAGGTGCCCCCAGTATATGTAGCTAGGTCTATAAGTGCCCCCAGTATATGTAGTCAGGTGTATAAGTGCCCTCAGTATATGCAGCCAGGTGTATAGGTCTCCCCAGTATATGCAGCCAGGTGTATAGGTCTCCCCAGTATAGCCAGGTCTGTAAGTGCCCCCAGTATATGCAGCCAGGTGTATAGGTCTCCCCAGTATATGCAGCCAGGTGTATAGGTCTCCCCAGTATAGCCAGGTCTGTAAGTGCCCCCAGCAGGGGCGGACTGACCATTAGGGCACTCGGGCACGGACCGAGGGCCCGTGGTCAGGGGGGGCCCGCCACCCGCCAGAGAAGCCTGACCAGGAGGGGAGACAGCCAGTGAAGGAGGGCAATGGGCATAGCAGCGGAGAAGGGGGGAAGTTCCCCCCCCTTCTCTCACCTTGGGGCCCCCCTTCCTGGCTGTCCCCTCCGTAATCTGTAATGTGTCGGACAGCTGGAAGCGGCTGACAGCAGGCGGAGACTTACCGCTGTTCAGCCACCGGAGGCATCGCTGATCTGTGTGCAGCTAGTCTGGGCTTCTCAAGCCCACACTAGCTGCACACAGATCAGCGATCCCTCCGGTGGCTGAACAGCGTCTCCGCCCGCTGTCAGCCGCTTCCAGCTGTCCGACACATTACAGATTACGGAGGGGACAGCCAGGAAGGGGGGCCCCAAGGTGAGAGAAGGGGGGGGAACTTCCCCCCTTCTCCGCTGCTATGCCCATTGCCCTCCTTCACTGGCTGTCTCCCCTCCTGGTCAGGCTTCTCTGGCGGGTGGCGGGCCCCCCCTGACCACGGGCCCTCGGTCCGTGCCCGAGTGCCCTAATGGTCAGTCCGCCCCTGGGTTTGTCTCACCCCTGGGTTTGTCTCACAATACTGTGTAATGGGTGTACATACCTCCCACCCCTGTGTAAAAATATATAGTTAATTTGTTCACTGCACTAGCTGTTATCCACTCTTGTCTTGTATTAACTGTTGTATAGTTTATTTTGTTATACCCTGTATACTAGCAAAGAAATGAACAGCGCTACTTAAAAACAGATGAGTGCTTACCTGCAAAAAAGTGCACACCCCACTCATGGGATTCAAATACACAATGAGCATACACATGACCTGTCTACCACTTGGAGGATGTTAGTTTCCGCTAACAATTTGCAATTTGTTAGGTACTTGTCCCTCCCACTGTCGAAGAAGTCTTTCCTCCATGGGAGGGGACCTAACACTAACTAAATTCTACCTATGCATATGCATAGCCTGGGCGCGCTACCAGTAAAATTGAGAATTGCGCAAA
The DNA here is from genome assembly GCF_040937935.1 of Hyperolius riggenbachi. NCBI lineage: Eukaryota > Metazoa > Chordata > Amphibia > Anura > Hyperoliidae > Hyperolius > Hyperolius riggenbachi. The sequence continues at coordinate 119,293,757 of NC_090649.1, read as the reverse complement.
AAAAGTGGGATCAGCGCATCACCAGGCCGCCTCTGAATGGCCTCAGCTCAGAGATGCGCTGAGCCCCCCCAGAAACTGCAAACGCACCTTGATCTTTTATCTGATTAGCCGCACCCAGGCTATGCATATACATAGGTTAGGATTTAGTTAGTGTTAGGCCCCTCCCATGGAGGATCGACTTCTTCGCAGTGGGAGGGACAAGTACTTAATAGGTTACATGCAAGCTGTTAATGGAAACCAACATCCTCCTCTAGTGGTAGACAGGTCATGTGTATGCTCGGTGTGTATTCGACCCCACAAGTGGGGCTTGCACTCTTTTGCAGGTAGGCACTAGTCTGTTTTTAAGTAGCGCTGCTCATTTCCTTGCTATGTACTAATGTAATTCGTTTTTGGTCAGCTGCTCCCACTTAACAGCCATGCTTTTGGTGTATATGCAGAGCTTCTGTTTGGGTTCAAGGTGCGTTTGTAGTTCCTGGGGGGGGCTCAGCGCATCTCTGATGGAGGCCATTTGGAGGCGGCCTGGTGTTGCGCTGATCCACCTTTTGCACAATTTTCAGTTTTCGATTTTATCTGATTAGCCGCACCCAGGCTATGCATATACATAGGTTAGGATTTAGTTAGTGTTAGGCCCCTCCCATGGAGGATCGACTTCTTCGCAGTGGGAGGGACAAGTACTTAATAGGTTGCATGCAAGCTGTTAATGGAAACCAACATCCTCCTCTAGTGGTAGACAGGTCATGTGTATGCTCGGTGTGTATTCGACCCCACAAGTGGGGCTTGCACTCTTTTGCAGGTAGGCACTAGTCTGTTTTTAAGTAGCGCTGCTCATTTCCTTGCTATGTACTAATGTAATTCGTTTTTGGTCAGCTGCTCCCACTTAACAGCCATGCTTTTGGTGTATATGCAGAGCTTCTGTTTGGGTTCAAGGTGCGTTTGTAGTTCCTGGGGGGGGCTCAGCGCATCTCTGATGGAGGCCATTTGGAGGCGGCCTGGTGTTGCGCTGATCCACCTTTTGCACAATTTTCAGTTTTCGATTTTATCTGATTAGCCGCACCCAGGCTATGCATATACATAGGTTAGGATTTAGTTCGTGTTAGGCCCCTCCCATGGAGGATCGACTTCTTCGCAGTGGGAGGGACAAGTACTTAATAGGTTGCATGCAAGCTGTTAATGGAAACCAACATCCTCCTCTAGTGGTAGACAGGTCATGTGTATGCTCGGTGTGTATTCGACCCCACAAGTGGGGCTTGCACTCTTTTGCAGGTAGGCACTAGTCTGTTTTTAAGTAGCGCTGCTCATTTCCTTGCTATGTACTAATGTAATTCGTTTTTGGTCAGCTGCTCCCACTTAACAGCCATGCTTTTGGTGTATATGCAGAGCTTCTGTTTGGGTTCAAGGTGCGTTTGTAGTTCCTGGGGGGGGCTCAGCGCATCTCTGATGGAGGCCATTTGGAGGCGGCCTGGTGTTGCGCTGATCCACCTTTTGCACAATTTACAGTTTTCGATTTTATCTGATTAGCCGCACCCAGGCTATGCATATACATAGGTTAGGGTTTAGTTAGTGTTAGGCCCCTCCCATGGAGGATCGACTTCTTCGCAGTGGGAGGGACAAGTACTTAATAGGTTGCATGCAAGCTGTTAATGGAAACCAACATCCTCCTCTAGTGGTAGACAGGTCATGTGTATGCTCGGTGTGTATTCGACCCCACAAGTGGGGCTTGCACTCTTTTGCAGGTAGGCACTAGTCTGTTTTTAAGTAGCGCTGCTCATTTCCTTGCTATGTACTAATGTAATTCGTTTTTGGTCAGCTGCTCCCACTTAACAGCCATGCTTTTGGTGTATATGCAGAGCTTCTGTTTGGGTTCAAGGTGCGTTTGTAGTTCCTGGGGGGGGCTCAGCGCATCTCTGATGGAGGCCATTTGGAGGCGGCCTGGTGTTGCGCTGATCCACCTTTTGCACAATTTTCAGTTTTCGATTTTATCTGATTAGCCGCACCCAGGCTATGCATATACATAGGTTAGGATTTAGTTAGTGTTAGGCCCCTCCCATGGAGGATCGACTTCTTCGCAGTGGGAGGGACAAGTACTTAATAGGTTGCATGCAAGCTGTTAATGGAAACCAACATCCTCCTCTAGTGGTAGACAGGTCATGTGTATGCTCGGTGTGTATTCGACCCCACAAGTGGGGCTTGCACTCTTTTGCAGGTAGGCACTAGTCTGTTTTTAAGTAGCGCTGCTCATTTCCTTGCTATGTACTAATGTAATTCGTTTTTGGTCAGCTGCTCCCACTTAACAGCCATGCTTTTGGTGTATATGCAGAGCTTCTGTTTGGGTTCAAGGTGCGTTTGTAGTTCCTGGGGGGGGCTCAGCGCATCTCTGATGGAGGCCATTTGGAGGCGGCCTGGTGTTGCGCTGATCCACCTTTTGCACAATTTTCAGTTTTCGATTTTATCTGATTAGCCGCACCCAGGCTATGCATATACATAGGTTAGGATTTAGTTAGTGTTAGGCCCCTCCCATGGAGGATCGACTTCTTCGCAGTGGGAGGGACAAGTACTTAATAGGTTGCATGCAAGCTGTTAATGGAAACCAACATCCTCCTCTAGTGGTAGACAGGTCATGTGTATGCTCGGTGTGTATTCGACCCCACAAGTGGGGCTTGCACTCTTTTGCAGGTAGGCACTAGTCTGTTTTTAAGTAGCGCTGCTCATTTACTTGCTATGTACTAATGTAATTCGTTTTTGGTCAGCTGCTCCCACTTAACAGCCATGCTTTTGGTGTATATGCAGAGCTTCTGTTTGGGTTCAAGGTGCGTTTGTAGTTCCTGGGGGGGGGCTCAGCGCATCTCTGATGGAGGCCATTTGGAGGCGGCCTGGTGTTGCGCTGATCCACCTTTTGCACAATTTTCAGTTTTCGATTTTATCTGATTAGCCGCACCCAGGCTATGCATATACATAGGTTAGGATTTAGTTAGTGTTAGGCCCCTCCCATGGAGGATTGACTTCTTCGCAGTGGGAGGGACAAGTACTTAATAGGTTGCATGCAAGCTGTTAATGGAAACCAACATCCTCCTCTAGTGGTAGACAGGTCATGTGTATGCTCGGTGTGTATTCGACCCCACAAGTGGGGCTTGCACTCTTTTGCAGGTAGGCACTAGTCTGTTTTTAAGTAGCGCTGCTCATTTCCTTGCTATATACCCTGTATACTGTTGTTCAGCGCCATGGAAGATGCTGGTGCTATATAAAAGAATAATAATAATAATAGAGGTTGAAGAGGTGGTGGTGCATGTGGGTGAGCCTGTCAGTACCCAGACCATACGCTGCACACTGCATCAAACTGTCCTTCATGCTCATCATCCCAGAAAGAAGCATCCATGAGAAATTAAAAAAAATATTATTTTTAGGAGTAGGAGGAGTAGGAGTAGGTTTATGTCAAGCACTGCCCATTCAAATGAATGGTCAGTGCTTAGTACTGTTGTCTACCATTGCTTACCGTCATTTGCGCAAAAAGGCATGTTTCAATCCCGATTTTTTTTCCCTTTGTTTTGTTTTTTTTCCTGGTTGCAACCTGCAGCATCCATGATTGGCAACTGCAGCGCTTTCGTGTCCCCCTGCAGGAGTAAAAAATGCAATGCACGGAGCGAGCAACCGGAAGTGCTGCCAAAGGTTATCAAATGCTCTTATGCATGCTTTCAAAAAAAGCATTTGTACGAGACACAGGGAGGCTGCAGGCTACTAGTTCAAACGCCCATCTGAACCAGCCCTAATGCATTCTACTGTAGACTATCAGGCAGGGGCGTAACTAGGCCCCACCGGGCCCCCCTGCAGAATTTCCCAGCGGGCCCCCCAGCAGAATTTCTGAGCGCCCCCCCGGGCCGTTTTGAGGGGTTGAAGGGGACGCAGCATGAGGGGAAAGCCATGCAGCAATTCGGCGGGGAGGGGGGACGTTCCCCCTCCCTCACCTCGGGGCTCTCCCCTCCACTTTAAATCTAAGTCCGGGCAGTGTCTGGGCAGCGGCGGGAAAGCATGGGCTTAAATTCATCTTCGGGTGATCCGGATAGTAGTTATCTGGATGACACCCAGTACTGCTGTGCGACGGGCTGGGCGGGGGATCAAGCTTACCTTTCTTTGAAGAAGAGGCGCCTGGAGATGGCAGCCTTGGCAGCTTGCTCTGTCTTTCTATGTTTGTTTTATGTATTTTTGTTTTTCAACATTGCCTTGTGCAACCCAACCCGGATAACCTTCACCAGTGAACAACTACTGAGCATTCGGAACTTAGCTAAATATAATCTACCCCTGGGTATTTCATCTACTCTTGATCTTCTGGGGATTCTGACCAGTGGAGCTACAGTGCTGAACCAGGCAGTGAGGCTTAGAAGAAGAGGGAAACGCCCCGGGATCCAGACTCGCTTTCGACGCAGAGGACTGCGCTCTCCACTACCTGGAATCATACTCTCTAATGTCAGGTCCATATGTAACAAACTAGATGAGCTTCAACTACTGATTAGAACAAAGAAGGACTTTCATCTCTCTGCTGCCCTTTGCTTCACAGAGACTTGGCTATCTGAGCTTATTCCTGACAACGCTCTGCCGATTGATGGATTTACACTCTACAGATCTGACCGGGACCCACTTACTTCTGGCAAAACCAAAGGTGGAGGACTCTGCTTCTATATTAATGATAGATGGTGCATGGATGTTACAGTTATTAAGAGGACATGCTCGGCTGGGCTGGAAACACTCTTCATAAACTGCAAACCCTACTATTCACCCCGTGAGTTTTCTTCATTTATTTTGGCTGCTGTGTACATCCCTCCACAAACATGTATGCAGCCTGCGCTCCAGGAACTCGCAGATCAAATCACTGAGGTGGAAATGGAGTACCCAGACTCTCTTTTTATCATACTAGGGGATTTCAACAGTGCTAATCTTTCCAAAGAACTCCCCAAATACAGGCAACACGTCACAAGCGCAACTAGAGAAGGTAAGACACTCGATCACTGTTACACTACGACTAAGGACTCGTATCACTCTGTCAGCAGGGCAGCTCTGGGGAACTCTGATCATGCTGTTATACAGCTTATCCCAACATACATCCAAAGACGAAAAACTGCCAAACCTGTAGTGACCACAGTTAAGAAATGGACTAGTGAAGCTGTAGAAAAACTGCAGAGCTGCTTTGATTTAACTGACTGAAATTTATTTAAAGAATCCTCCAGTGACCTAAATGAATACACTGACGCTGTGACATCATATATTACCTTTTGTGAAGAGTCCTGCATCCCCACAAAAAAGTGCACCAGGTACAATAACGATAAACCCTGGTTCACATCACATCTTAGGAAGCTGCGCCTCGATAAAGAAAGGGCATATCATACAGGCGATAAAGTCATCTACAAAGCTGCGAAATACAAACTGCAGAGAGCCATTACCGCCGCAAAAAAAGATTATTCTCAAAAACTTGAGGAAAATTTTTCTAACGCCGACTCATCCACAATATGGAAATCTCTACATGAAATTACCAGCTACAGGAAGAAATCTCCTCCCCCCTCACTACATAACCTGCAGCTTGCAGATGAACTGAATACATTTTATTGCAGGTTTGACACTACCAACAAAAGCCAAACACAACAAGTCAATTTGTTCATCTCTGCCACAGGCAAACTGAACACTCTTCCTGCCAGCCAACGTCTCCACCCCCTGCGGTGCCTCAGCAACTACACAACACAGGAGGCCAGACACAATCTATTGACCTGTCCCCAGATGTGCATGCTCTAACAATATGCCAATCAGATGTAAATGGACTCTTTAAAAAACAAAACACCAGGAAAGCAATGGGACCAGACGCTGTGTCTGCGAAATGCTTGAATCTCTGTGCCGACCAATTAGTGCCTGTATTTACAGACATATTCAAAGCATCTCTAGAACTCTCAATTGTTCCTGCCTGTTTTAAAAGCGCAACTATTGTACCAATTAAAAAAAAAACAAGACCTACATGTTTAAATGATTACAGGCCTGTTGCCCTGACATCACTGGTCATGAAAGCATTTGAAAAACTGATAATGACTTATCTGAAATCCATCACAGATCCCTTGCTGGACTCTTTGCAATTTGCCTACAGGCCTAACAGATCCGCAGACGATGCCGTGAACATGTGTATGCATTATGTACTACAGCATTTAGATATCCCAGGAACCTACACCAGGATTTTATTTATAGATTTCAGCTCTGCATTTAATACCATAATTCCATCACTGCTGCACAGCAAGCTCTCCCAGCTACACATACCTGAACCCATCTGCAAATGGATAAGCGACTTCTTAACCGACAGAAGACAGCGTGTTAGACTTGGTAAACTCACATCAAGCTCTCTGACAGTCAGTACTGGTGCACCCCAGGGCTGTGTGCTTTCCCCACTGCTGTACTCACTTTACACCAATGACTGCATCTCCACAGATCCATCTGTTAAGGTTCTGAAGTTTGCAGACGACACAACAGTTGTTGGTCTCATTCAAAACGGGGATGAGTCTGCATACAGGCATGTGGTGGGACAGCTTTCCTCCTGGTGCAGCAGCAACAACTTGGAACTAAATGCTCTCAAAACCACGGAGATGATAATAGACTTTAGGAGATCTCCCCCCCAGCACCTCCCCTTAACCATAAATGGATCCACAATAACCCAAGCAGAGTCATTCAAGTTTCTTGGGTCCACGATCTCAAACGACTTAAAATGGGACAACAACACCGCCACTATTGTCAAGAAAGCACAACAGAGAATGTACCATCTGCGGCAGCTGAAAAAGTTTGGCCTACCTCAAAATCTAATGGTGCAGTTCTACACTGCAATCATCGAATCCACCATAACATCATCCATGACTGTATGGTTCAGCTCCTGCTCAGCATTAGAAAAGGGGAGACTGCAGCGCATCATCCGATCAGCGGAAAGGATAATTGGCTGTAGCTTACCTTCCCTGCAGGATCTTTACACTAGCAGGTGCAGAAAGAGAGCATCCAAAATTGCCTCTGACCCCTCTCACCCAGCTCACTCCATCTTCCAGCGCATGCCTTCAGGAGTAAGATTCCGGTCAATCGCTACCAAAACCTCTAGACACAGGAACATTTTTTTTCCTCAAGCGGTAGCCATACTTAATGCTGAACCACGTTAGAGCTGCTAGGACTGAAAGTAATCAGCACAGAACTAAACATGAACAATTCTCACATTGCTTACTGCCACTATACTTATAATGTCCTTAACTTGTAATATTCACACTGTCTGTCCTTGTATTGTTTTTGTTTGTGTTTGTTAAGCAACTGCCAAGACAAATTCCTTGTAGGTGCAAACTTACTTGGCGAAAATAAATTGATTCTGATTCTGATTCTTTCTGACGTCTTCTCCGGCTGTCCCTCGGAGCCTCCCACGATGCGTTCCACTCAGTGCTCATGTGACTTCAAACACTTCCTCCTTCCGGGTTGAAGGAGGAAGTGTTTGAAGTCACGTGAGCGCCGAGTGGAACGCATCGTGGGAGGCGCCGAGGGACGGCCGGAGAAGACGTCAGAAGGGTAAGCTTGATCCCCCGCCCAGCCCGTCGCATAGCACAGCACAGCAGAACTGGGTGTCATCCGGATAACTACTATCCGAAACACCCGAAGATGAATTTAAGCCCATGCTTGCCCGCCGCTGCCCAGACACTGCCCGGACTTAGATTTAAAGTGGAGGGGAGCGCAGAGGGGAGAGCCCAGAGGTGAGGGAATTGCCGCCGAATTGTGCATGGCTTTCTCCTCATGCTGCGTCTCCTCCAACCCCCGCAAAACGGCCCTGAGCGGGCCCCGGGGGAGGGGGGGCAGGCTTCAGGGTGCAGGGGCTGCAGGCCCTATTGTTACGCCAGTGCTATCAAGGATGATTTTGCAGCAGTCCACCTTATCTGTTTGCAGAGCGACTGTGATTTGCTGCACAGTGTTATTAACCCTTACATGAAAAAAGAAAAAAGAAAAAAAGGAAACAGTAGCAAGTTCTAAATAGGAGTGGAGCTATATGTACATGTTTATGGCATTCTTCTACATTGTGCCTTCAGTTTCCCTTTAATCCAATATCTTTTGGTTTCTCAGAAATGCTTGCGGCACTGAGGAAATCACATGACCACCAATGAATTATAGGAATGTTGTCTGCCCAGCAACACCTGACCTTTCATAGCACAAAAGCAAGCTATTATTAGGTATGTTTTCACAGAAACTTAACCAGACCTCAGACAGGATACCTTTATTTACCTACAAGAAATAAAGGCTGTGATAAGAAACACGCTACAGCAGACAAAAGGTGTGACCAAATAAAGACTTTCGGTTTAAAAGTACTCAGTAAACAGTTCCTGAAATGACTTTACCTGATGCAGACATTGCAGTCATATGCCTCTCTTGAACTTACGCAGTGCCTGATAAATATCATTGTGCCACAAGCCAAAGTAAACACTGCAGATACTAGTGTGCCACATTCTCCTCAGGATAAGGAAGTAAGTTTGAAAATTAAATGCTCCAATCTTTTTTAACAGCACAGTAACAAAACAATCGGCATATATTTAAAGCAAATCTGAATTGACCCTGAAAAAAGTTAGAAACTCACTTATGAAGTGGGAATGCTCTGGATCCCATAGACTCTAGAACCTTCCCGGTCTTCTCTCTGTCACCTCATTCCACCTCTGTCTGTCCCCTATTGAAATTCTGTGTCTTCGGGACTCCTCGGAAGGGATCTCAATCACTCACATCCCCGAGGGCTTTTTGAAGACAAGCATATCCGTACTCCACATGCACTAAGCTGAACCCGCTAGTCTTGAGAAATACTCAGGGAGGTGAGGTTACTTTTTAATCCTTCACAAGAACTCCTGAAGATTATGCGAATAGTTGGACTGAGGGCACGAGGAGAGGACTGGGATGGCTCTATGGGATTTAGAGCCTTCCCTCTCCATAGGTGAGTATATAACTTTATTAATTTTTAACCCTTATGGAGGGGCCGCCTAACCCCCTTAAGGACCAAGCAATTTTGCTGAAGGGGGGGGGCATTTGGGAGGTCAGGCTACTGGATCCCCTGTGCAGTTGGCAAGGCTTGGTGTCCCCTATGTGGCCAGGTGTCCCCCCTGTATGCAGCAGCCATTACTTATCTCCCAGGCTCCAGCGATGAGCCGCAGTAGACCCCTCCACTCCGGCCGGCATTCCCACTCGTAGTGCCGCTCAGCTCCGGGTTGCAGCTTGATGACGTCATCAAGTTGGGAGCCGGCACTGACGTCAGAGAGAGCGGGGATGTCGGCCAGAGCGATGGGGATCATCGTGGGAACTGCAGAAAGGTGAGTGGATCCTTTTCTTCCCCCTTACCGCACCAGCTGCCAATAGTGATCACTATGATCCGCCGGCTAACATAGTGATCACGTGATCAGAAGCCATATGCGATGGCTTCTGATCACTGAGAGGTGATGTCAGCCGTCATATGACAGCTTAATCTCCCCTCTCGGGTGCACAGGATCGCGTCGGGAGCAGAAATGGCGGGCGGAATAGTTCCTACACCGCATCAGGCTAGAACAGCCACAAGTGCGGCGTAGGATCTAATATAGGCGGTCCCCAGAAGGTTAAAGAGAATCTGTATTGTTAAAATCGCACAAAAGTAAACATACCAGTGCGTTAGGGGACATCTCCTATTACCCTCTGTCACAATTTTGCCGCTCCCCGCCGCATTAAAAGTGGTTAAAAACAGTTTTTAAAAGTTTGTTTATAAACAAACAAAATGGCCACCAAAACAGGAAGTAGGTTGATGTACAGTATGTCCACACATAGAAAATACATCCATACACAAGCAGGCTGTATACAGCCTTCCTTTTGAATCTCAAGAGATCATTTGTGTGTTTCTTTCCCCCTGCATCTCTCATGCACTGAAGTTTCAGGCTGCTCTTTTCTTCCTGCCCTTGTCTGTAATTCCTCACTATGTGAAAGCCCAGCCAGCTCAGAGGATGATTTATCCAGCTTGTAAAATATAAGAGAGAAGAGAGAAGCTGCTCTAATCTAAATAACACACAGGCAGTGTGCATAGAGGGGCCTGGAAGGGGGAGTTCATAGCAGAACCACAACACTGAAGAACTTGGCAGCCTTCCAGACACAGGCTGACAAGTCTGACAAGAGAGAGATAAGCAGATTTATTACAGAGACTGTGATAGTACAAAGTGCTGCAGTAAGCCAGAACACATTAGAATAGCTTTTGGAATTTGTAGGATGATAAAAAACATGATGCAATTTTTGTTACGGAGTCTCTTTAAGGTAAGTTCAGTATTGCTTTAATTACTGCCACTTTAACAGAGAAGGCAAAGAACACTTTAAGATCTCAAAACCATATAACCCCAAAAGAAAGTCAGTGATGTGTTCAAGGCAGTATCATCTTAGTTCTTCTACCTCTCCAGAGGTGTATATGAAGTTAAAAAATATACAGTAAATAGGATAAGGAAAAAGCTCATATGTGGCATTTAAGTGACAATCCTGTATCAACTTTTGAGGTGATGCAAGCACAAGATTTACCAGGTAGTACTACATTAAAACATGACATATTTATTGGAATTGGATATCATTAAAATCTGGTATGGCACTATAAAACATTACATAGTGCAAAAATACATCTTATGTAAAATAAGAGTAAAAGTCATTTGCTAGACAATGATATTTACTAGTTTAGAACCCTAAACTAGTACTTTTAAGGCCTAAATCAAATACATTATTTGCTAGACAGTAATACACAGTTATACTTGAATATAAGTCTAGAAATTTAGGTCTGATTCACTTCATAAAAGTATGGGGGTCGACTTATACACGAGTCACAGGCAACACTGAGCACGCTGATTGACTGAGCAATTTACCCAGTGGTAAGTGACACTTTGAAGAAAGGAAATGCAAAGAAAATACAGGTCATAGCTTAGGCTCGTATATCATAGCTAGTAAGTTCTGACTGAAATATAGTCCTCAAATACTAAATGGAATTTGTTGAAATCCACCTAAAAAATGTCAATGTCAACCTGACAGTTGAATCAGTTAGATCCAGTCCAAGGTACTGTTGGTGTTGGATTAGTGTTTGACCTGAGGTACTCATTTTATTTGAATGGAGCGACAAACACAGCCGAGCTGAAACTTCATAGGTGTTGCACTGAAATTATACACAAGTCAGTGCAAACTGTACAGTTGGACACCAGGTGGTCTAGGTAGAGATAGATTAAGATGCAATGGGGCCCTAGGCAAGTTAGTAGATTTGCGCCCCTTTGGGGTCCTTTTGGTAAGCTGAAGTGGAAAGAGGTCAGAGAAGGTAGCAGGTGAGACCCTTGACACCCACTAGGCCCCAGGTACTTGCCTAGGTTGCCTGGTGCATGATCCTGCTCTGGGTCTAGGCATGTGCTTTGGGTGATCTCAGTGCTGCTGGTGATTTTAGCTCTACATATAAGCTGGCCTTACGTGATTCATCAAAATTGATACATTATTAAACATGCTTTCAAAACATATTCATAATTGTGTGCAGAAGCCAAGCTGCAGTAAAAATAGCCATTATATGGATTTTTATTTGTATAGTAATTTACACTAACAATTTTTATTATTCTTGTTTGGATCACTGGCAGTATCGCAGTTAATGCTATTTTACGCAATCTACATTTTGCATGCTGTATTTTTTTGCAGGTGTGCCAAAATAGACAGCAGGTTGTTGACTAGCGATTAAGAATATTTACATGCAAATCTCCTGTGACCCAGGGTGGAATTTCAGTTTAGCCTAAGATTGTAATTGCTGCTTAATTAACCAGCTGCCAGCGATGTGATTAAAGAAAAGTGTGAATCCGGCGCTAGCTGACCGGAAGAAGGCGTGGCTAAGCGCCGAAACGCGTTGTGACAAGAAGGAGTAGGAGCCGGCTGTTGTCCCCAGTCCACCAGCCTTACATCGTGCACGGATCCTGGAAGCCCTGGCCAGGCTCAGGAAGTGGAAGTGACTCGCTGGCGGCCCTCTACATGTGCAATACTTGCACATTCATTGTAAGTGCAATTGTTTTATGCGTGATATCAGTAAATAAAGTTAATGCACCATAGGAGCGCACCCTTGTCCTCTTGTCTCCATATGCAGTGATGTGATTGGCAGCTGCTGGCTTAGATAGGCTCTCTCTTTCTGGATCATCACTATTGTTGCTTTATGTCTTTCACTCACTATCTTAGGCTGGGCACCCACTACAGATCGCTAATCACAATTCGCTTTGCGTTTTTGCTACCATTTTGTACAGCAATTTTAGAGCTATTTTCATCGATTTTAGAAGTGATTTTATTTAATTTCTAGCGATTGTGATTGTTTTTTTTTTGGGGGGGGGTGGTTCAGGTGGTAAAATTGCTGCAAAATTGCTTCTTTTACAGCGATTTTTAAACAATTTTGCAGCAGTCCAATCTTTTGTATTGGAGTGCAATCACTCCAAAAATTGTGCAGGGCTCATGATTGCTATTTCTCTAATTGTAATAGCTCTTGTAGGTTTGTTTCCATTGACGTTCATTAGCCTAGGGCTGTTGGAATTGCCAGCAATCGCCATCGATTCCAAAACATGACTAAGGATATTCCAAGTGGGCCAAAGTCCTTAGGCCCAGGACCCACTGCGGGTACATTGTGTAGTCGCAAAGCGCCAATGCTTTTAAAGATTTCAGAAGTGCCAAGATTTCTTAGAGCGATTGCAATTTGGCTACTGTAGCCACTGATGCAATTGCACCAGGATCGCTACCAAACTGCTGCAAGCAGAATTTTGCGACCTCTCTGCATTCACAACGCTGCTTGTGGGACCACCCCCATCGGGATCCACTGGCAAAGCGCTTGCCGATCGGCAAGCACTGCCAAAGTGAGGCTAGTGGGTCCCAGCCTTTACACTGTTTGTCCAGCATTAACCTACACTTTTGTCATCTTATTGGAAAGTGGGTGTCAGGCACGCCTTACTCAGGGATAGTTGGCCTGGCTGACTATCCCTATCTATAGCAATGTTAATCAAGGTACCTTTGGGGGTTCTGTATTATGTTTGCTTATTTGACTGTCCTCGGACATGATTGATCTGCTCTGTTAATGTACTCGATCCATTCAGGACTATTTGTGATTGCTCATGCAGCTCATGGTATTGTTTCTCTATCTCCTCAGCAGCTTCTCTTATCTTCTTCGCCTCCTCTGTCTTTGCTCCTTTATGGAGTTCTATTGCTCCTTTGACTACAAATGCCGCATCAACCAAGATAAAGAGGGCAGCAAACACTCCAGATATTACTGTTATGGCCTTCAGGCCTTGCCCCGCTAACTGAGCACTCCGGGCCGCCGCAGCAGGGATTTCTGAGAAGCTGGCAAGCCTTACTACCTGTATGGTGGAATTCATACCTCTTGCAGTCATCTGAAAGGCATGCATTGCAGTAACGGTTTTGCTGATGTCATTAAAAATGGTTTCCAACCTCTTAAGATCCTTTGCAATTTTAGACAACATCTCTTCGGCCTTTTTGCATTTGGCTTTTATGTTTACAGTGTCAGCTATGGAAGCTGATGCACCTGTGAGTCCCCCAGCTGTAGCGGCAGCGATACCAACGCCAGTCACAATCAGAGAGGCACCAAGTGTAAAAGGCGCCAAAGCCAGGCCTACAATGGTTGTGATCCCGCCAGCTATTCCAACTGAACTTCCCGCTACACTGGCAATTGTGGCTCCCTTATGGAATGTGTCAATGTCATTCGCGATGCCCAGAAGCTGTTCTTTTAATGGCGTAATGTTACTTTTCAAGTTGTTGTCAATGTCCTTAGCCTCATTAACCTGTTTATGATGAGAAAAAAAACATATTTTAGGTTTAATCAGTCAGTTAAATAGAAACTGTAGTGAAAATAACAGAATTAATAAAATTACATTTTTTTTTTAAACAACAAACAACATTTGTAAATCGCTTTGCTCCTGTAGGACTCAAAGCGCAACAGCATGGCTCAGATCAGTATTTGGTTGATTGGTAAATTGTGGTACAGAGGAAGAATTCTACAAGTCAGTAAATACCAGGCTAAACGGGTGGCTTTTTAGTCTGTATTTGAATAACTCCAGGGATGGGGCTGTCTTTACTGGGTGTGGTAGGGAATTCCAAAGGGTAGGGGCAGCATGACAGAAAGCTCTGGCTGCAAAGGTTTTAAGGTGCACTCTAAGAGTGACAAAGTTTATGGATCCTGCTGATCTGAGGTTGTGAGAAGTGTGGTGCCATTTAAGCAAGTCCTTCGTATATCCAATATCCAAATTGTATAGGTATTTGAATGTCAACAGTCCAATCTTGAAGAGAATTTTTAAGTTAAATCATGCTTGAAGATGTACAGCACTGCGTAATATGTTGGCGCTTTATAAATACAATAATTAAATAGATAAATAAGAGTATTTTCAATGTTACTGGTAGCCAGTGCAGTGAGCGAAGAATCTGTGTAATGTGACAGTGGCGAGCAGGGGCGTAGCAATAGGGGTTGCAGAGGTAGACACCGCATCAGGGCCCTTGGGCCAGAGGGGCCCCGAAGGGCCCTCCCTCAACTACAGTATTAGCTCTCTATTGGTCCTGTGCTCATAATAATCACTTCTATAGATACTTTGAATAGTGGTAATTATTAACAAACTGATCCCCAGCCCCTTCTTGCACCTCAGACACTGTAGTTGCCATTGGCAGGTTTTGGTGCGCCATATCAATTGCTATGTATAGAGTGCTTGGGGGGCCCCATAGTAAAACTTGCATCAGGGCCCACAACTCCTTAGCTACGCCACTGGTGGCGAGGCTGGTATGTTAGCAATGTGGCAGCAGCTTTCTGTACTAATTGCAGGCGGTACTGGTCCTTGTTTGGGAGGCCTGCATAGAGGGCATTGCAGTAGTCCAGCCATGAGATGATGAAGGCGTAAGCTAGAGCTGGAAGGTCCTCTGGCAAATGAGATTTATATAGTCAGTTTTTGCCTATTGCAAAATATTTCCTCTTCCTGATTTACTTTCTAAAAATTAATCACAGGTGGCGAGTTTGAGGGCATATTCACAGTGGGATGTTGCGGAGCTGCATTATAAACTCCGTTTATAAACGCAGCTAACCGCACTGCAATGCTAACCCTATGGGACGTTCACAGTGTGACATTAGCGTTGCATTGTAACGTGTAGCGCTATGGTAACGCACTGCTGCAGTGTGTTACCTGTAAATGCAAACGTTACCAGGTACTGGAAAGCATACTTTTCATTGCCTGAATGCTAAACTATACCTACTGTATGTTTTTTTGCGTTGCGTTGTAATGCTGCAGTGTGACTTTAACATTGCATTACAATGCAACAACCCACTGTGAATGTAGCCAGAAAAAAACATACCTGGTCTCCCAGAATGAATGGGGGAGGGGAGGAATTCTGCATTTCCAATCAGCCGAAGCCAAGCATCACAAGAAGGGAGGGCCTACATAGCAATATACAGCAATATGTGGCTATAGGAAGGGTTTCTGATGCTGAAACCAGGAAGATTACCGTAACACTGGGTATCCTGATTCCTGAATAGTTTACTGCATTCTACATATGTCAGTGCCTAGGAAACAGTACAGTAGTACAGTAGGAAACAGAGTATTGGAGAAACAAAGATTGGATTCAGATTGGGATAGGTGACTACCATGATTAAGCTGAAACCAGCCTGTCTGAAGGTAGCTATAAATAAAGCAATCATCAATACAATAGTTCAGTCAGAGCAATCCAAGGTTAGTTATCAGTCGCATACAGTATGTGATCACAGACAATGAGAATTCTATGGAAGAATCACATTATACCACCAGTGCCTATTGATTTTCTAATAGGAAATGATTAATCAGACTGTTCAGATAATTTACTTCTGATTTTATTATCAGGGTTGCATGTAATTGAAATTACGAGTAGCACTTACTGACCGTGGGAAAGGAGGGGTTAAAGAGGAACTCCAGTGAAAATAATGTAATAAAAAAAGTGATTTATTTTTACAATAATTATGTATAAATGATTTAGTCAGTGTTTGCCCATTGTAAAGTCTTTCCTCTCCTTGATTTAGATTCTGACATTTATCACATGGTGACATTTTTACTGCTGGCTGATGTCACTGGAAGGAGATGCTGCTTGCATTTTTGGCAGTTGGAAACAGCTGTTATTTCCCACAATGCAACAAGGCTCCCACAGTGTGATGTCAGGACCACAGTGCTGTGATGCGCTGACATCACACTGTGGGAGGGGTTTCACCACAATATCAGCCATACAGAGCCCCCTGATGATCCGTTTGAGAAAAGGAATGGATTTCTCATGGAAAAAGGGGTATCAGCTACTGATTGGGATGAATTCTGATTCTTGGTCACGGTTTCTCTTTAACTTACCCATGCCGCCCACTATTGCTGATGTGATCCACTTGTGTCCGTCACAATCCACGTCACTCCCTTGCTTCCTTCTTAAGGGTTGAAGGAGGAAGCATGGAAGTGGCGTGGAGCGCAATGTCTAACGCGAGTGGATCACATCAGCTATAGGCAGCTGCATGGGTAAGCTAACCCCCCCTCTCTCTTGGCTAGTAAGTGCTACTCCTAATTTCGATTACGAGCAACCCTATTTATGTTCACTTCAATCATATTATCTAATCAATCATTAGTTACTATTACCGTATTACTTCATGTATGGCCATGCTGCAAATTAAATGGGGCCAGTTTGTTAAACTTTAGTATTTTTCATTTTGTTTTCACATAAAATGAAAGCATTCATATTTTTCTTCTTCCTAAAATGAAAGGGTCTATTTTTCTCTTTTCAATTCCCATCATCTGGATGAGGTATTCCATAAGATAACAGGCAAAGTGAAATGTTTCTCTTCACAATTGGGCAGTTTATTCAGTACATCTAAAATGAGAAAAACATTCAAAGGACCACTCCTTGCCAGTCACCCATAAATATAAATGTGCATTATATTTATATCTGCTAAATAAAATGGCAGCCATTATAACACTGTCACCATGTAGGGGTCAGAACTGAGAAGCATCACTTTTCAGCTGTGCATCAGCAATCAAGCCATAAATATTTAAATATTTGTTTTAATTATATATTGCTTAATAATTCAATTGCACACATGGATTAAAAAAAAACAGTTCACTGGGTGACTAACCTTATCTTCAAGACCTTCAGTTAAAATCCTCAAGTCATCAAATGATAATTCATCACCATCACTAGTTATCTGCCAAGCATCAAATCAAAATGTAAACAAAACAAGAATAGGATTTAAGGGGCCCATACACCTAACGATTTTCCCACCGATATACAGCAGATTCGATCATTGTGATCAAATCTGCTGTGAAATTGTTGCGCAAACGCTGACAGAACGATCGATTTCCCGTCCGAAATCAATCGTTCCATTCGATTCCTGTCGATCCGTCCATGCGGAAGATTTTGTTCGATCGCTGGCGGGTTGGGAGTGCGTCGATAGTGGCGTTCGAATGCCTGACGACTGACGCTAGCGGCAATACATGACCTGCTTCGGCCGGCACGTGACCCCTGGTCTCCACTGTCCCTTCTCCCTGCTCGGCTCCTCCAGCTTCACTGAAGCTGGAGGAGCCGAGCACAGAGAAGAAGACAGCGGAGACCAGGGGTCACGTGCCGGCCGGAGCAGTGGCAGCTTCACAGATTGTGAAAATGCTGAAATCGATTCATAATCTGTTTGCAGTAAAGGCAGCCCTACGATCCCTCTCTGATCAGATTTGATCAGAGAGGGATCTATCTGTTGGTCGCATCTGATGGCCAATCGACCAGTGTATGGCCACCTTTACATGTACCTGGAAGCACTGAATGATATTCTAATTTATAGAGAGGTGAGGTTTTGAGGGATGTCAGTGCCCCAAAAAAACGAAGACACACAGAGATAAAAAAAAAAAAACAGGTATAGTATAGTGTATGCTAATATACAGGATGAACTAAAAAAAAGAATATCATGCAAAAGTTTGTTTATGTCAGTAATTCTGAATCAGATTGAGAGACCATTTAAAGAGTAACTCGAGTGAAAATAGTGTAATAAAAAAGTGCTTAATTTGCTCATTAAGCTCATTTGCTCATTGTAAAATCTTTCCTCTCCCTGATTTACATTCTGACTTTTATCACATGGTGAAATTTTTACTGCTGACAGGCAGGGCCGGCCCGCTCATGAGGCGGGGTGAAACTTTTGCCTCAGGCGGCAAATTTCTAGGGGCGGCATCCGCCCGTCGGAGGGTGCGGGGAGCCGGCCGCCCAGCTGGAGGGGTAGCGGGCAGGACGGGGGTATTGGGCCTGGCGGCGGGGAGGGGGGTCGGACCCCCCCCCCCCTCCCTCGCCTGGGTCCCTGTCCTCCGCTCCCCTCCAGCCTTAAATACATCCGAACTAGCGCAACTCGTAAGAGGCAGTGGGCGGGGAGGACTCACCTCTTTCTCGCTCGATCCAGCGTGCGCTCCACTGACGTCACTTCCTGCACGCCGCCCACTGTATTGTAAATGGACGGCGCTGCAGGAAGGGACGTCAGTGGAGCGCACGCTGGATCGAGCGAGGAAGAGGTGAGTCCTCCCCGCCCACTGCCTCTTACGAGTTGCGCTAGTTCGGATGTATTTAAGGCTGGAGGGGAGCGGAGGACGGGGACCCAGGCGAGGGAGGGGGGGGTCCGACCCCCCTCCCCGCCGCTAGACCCAATACCCCAGCCCTGCCCGCTACCCCTCCAGCTCGGCGGCGGCCCCCCCCACGAGGGGGGGGGGGGGTTTGGGTGGGCGGCTGCAGCAATAATTTTTTTTAAAATTTGCCTCAGGCGGCAAAAAGTCTAGGGCCGGCCCTGCTGACAGGTGATGTCTGTGGAAGGAGATGCTGCTTGCATTTTTGGCAGTTGGAAACAGCTGTTATTTCCCACAATGCAACAAGGCTTCCACAGTGTGATGTCAGGACCTCAGTGCTGTGAGGCACTGACATCACACTGTGGGAGGGGTTTCACCATAAAATAAGCCATGCAGAGCCCCCTGATGATCTGTTTGAGAGAATGAATAGATTTCTCATGGGAAAGGGGGTATCAGCTACTGATTGGGATGAAGTTCAATTCTTGGTTACGGTTTCTCTTTAAAGGCTCTGGAACCCTTTGCAGGTGTTTTGGATGAATTAGCTGATTAGAGTCTGACACTTTGCGCCTAGAATATTGAACATTTTCACAACATTGTAATGGGCTGAGATTTTGATTTTGGGGTTCTCATAAGCTGTAAGCCATAATCATCAAATTATAACAAATAAAGGCTTGACAAATCTCGCGTTGCATGTAATGAGTCTATTTCATTAGTTTCACCTCTTAAAGGGGAACTTCAGCCTAAACAAACATACTGTCATTAAGTTACATTAGTTATGTTAATTAGAATAGATAGGTAATATAATCTCTTACCCACCCTGTTTTAAAAGAACAGGAAAATGTTTGTGATTTCATAGGGGCAAACATCTTTTTGGTTGAAAGGAGGTGACAGGGAAATGAGACAGTTCCAACTGTCCTGTGTCCTGATCACCCCTCCCAGCTGCACGCGCTAGGCAAAAAAACAACAACATCATAAATCCCATCATGTTTTGTATAGCATCAGGGGAAAATGTCTAGGCAGTTTTCTTTGATGGGGCGGAGCTTAGCTTCTGTGCAGCTGAAAATGAGGCTTGGGTAAGAAATACAAAGTTCTGATGCTGTGAAACTGTTAAAGAAACACCAAGCATTCTCAGTGCTGCTGAGTAGACTTTTGGCCTGGAGGTTCACTTTAAAGAAAGCCCAAGGTGGGCTCAAAAAATGAAAAAATAAGTAGGCTACCTGATCCACAGGGCTGAGTGGATCAGGCAGCCATGAAAACCGCCGCTCCCAGCTGCACCTGTGGGCCGGAATGGCCCACTTTCACTTTTGTGACCTCACGATGCTGCACTGAGAGACTGTGTGTCTCCCATAGCATGCACTGAGGCGGGGGTGCGGCAGGAGGGGTGGCCAGGGAGAGAGAGCTGCCCAATGGCAGCCCAGGAAACCCTGTAGGAATGCCCCTGGTGGACGTTTTGAACAGGGAATTCCTCTTTCCTGTGTGTACCTCCGAGTTAGCGACAAATCTTGTCGCTAAACTCAGGGGCTATAGGGTGGGGGGGGGGGGGGCAGAGAGTGGAGGTTGAGGGACATAGAGCCATGTCATTAGGCAGAGAACATACCTATGTGTCCCATCTGCCCCCCAAAGATCCACCTTGGGTTGATTTGAATTACTGACATAAATGCACTTTGGTATGATATTCTAATTTTTTGAGTTTCACCTGTAAAAGGGAGGAGTGTTAGAAAAGGAAAGTTACTCACAAACCTGAAAAAACCCGCCTTCACTCGGAGGGTGTTAGATTTAGGGTGCTCTCCAGGGAAAGAAATGTGTTCTCTTACCCTTTTATTTTTTAAGAGTTTTATTATATTAGATGTGCCTCCTCCCCATGTAATTTATAGAGATGTACCAGTAAGCTTTGAATGGATAGTCTATCATGTATGAAAGCATATGGAACGTGAAGTCTTTCTGATGCCCACAGCTATTCGTTTTTTGCCTTTCCTGTTTAATGTGCAGTTAAAGTGTACCCGAGGCGACATGTGACATGAGATATACATGTGTATGTACAGTGCAAAACATATTAACCATTTATGCAGCCTGGACTTGATTGTCATGTCCCGGCGGCTGCTGTTGTGCTTCTGCTAGTGCCCACATGCGCCCGTGTTGCCCCTCTTTAGCCCGGAGATCAATGAATGGGAACATAGTTCCCACTCATTGATCTAAGTCCCCGGCAGAAAGACCGACAGAACAGAAGATGCTGTCTTTCTGATTAAAAAAAAAAAAATGCCCATCTTCATTATGCTTCCTGGAAGCAAGAGTGCTCGCTTCCAGGACTAAAAAATTATTGGGGAATGTGGCCATCTTGTGGCCTCATAGTAAAACTACATCTTCATACATTTGTTAATGAAATAAACACACATTATTTCATTTAAAAATAACTGTTTACCTCCCACACCAAAAGTTACCCAAATAACATTTTTAATGAAAAAAAAAATTACAATAAAAAAAACAAACATGAATAGTTACCTAAGGGTCTGAACTTTTTTAATAGGTATGTGAAGAGGGTATATTAGGAACATCATCACACATTCTGGTGTGAGAGTTCTGTGCATGTGCGGTTCAGTCTTAAAGTCTTGGTCTTATTTAAAATTCAGAGGGGAAATTGCAGTTTTAAACTAGTGCACTGTCATATTGAAGCAGATTTTGACTCAATGTAAATGGTGCATGCTGTTGTCACCAGATTGTAACCAGATTTGCTATGTATGACTGGGTCAATAGTGGAAACATTACATAAAAGGGTAGTTTTTTTGCAGAGAAAAATGCTTTTTAACCACTGTGCAATGTTGGATTTCAGCACCCTTGGTCTCATTCATTTCACCATGCTGTAAATATATTTCTCCCTCAAAATTTTAAAATTGAACCATATCTTTGCATATTCCCTGAGCTAGCCTTGATACACATTTCACATGGCATGCATTGGGGCTGTGCAATCAACCGTTAAAATCAATCCCACTGACTTTAATGCAAATGCAAAAAAAGGCGAATTTTGAGTGCAATTTAGTAAAATGTTAACTAAGCACAAATTTGCCAAATGCGCTGCACAATCAAGTTTGTGAATTTCGCCTGCTCGTCCCTGCTCCTTAGACACTAATAACCTAATTTGTGAATCCTGAAAACATGTACTGTTGGTGGGCTTTGAGGACAGGGATGGGATGCACTGGTCTAAGCCCTCTGATGCAATAGGAAACCTTGGGTAAGTTCATTCTAAAGCGGGAATGTATGAGCTTTTCTACTTATAAATAATTTGCAGTTCATATTGTTTGGTATGGGCAGTACATCGATGACCTTTAGTTACCAGATAGGCGCCTCACATCTCTGCAAGTTGTGATGCAAAATTGACTTTGGTGAAATTTGGAGACCCTAAAAATAAATGTTCCAAAGTGGTCTAACACCCAGCATTTCAACTTTGCTTTAAAAGATTGCTTACAGCTTATAAACTATTATGCCAGATTTTTTTTTTAGCAGAAATTCACTGAATGGATTAAACATGACATTTTAGTGCTGCATTTAGCTAGAAATCCTCCTCGTGCTTGCTTGTTTAGTTACGAATGTATCTATCTACAATGTAACAAACAAACACTGCTCTGAGAGAACAAAGAGGGCTTCCCCGGCAGGCTTTCCAAAGGTCTATTTGTATTCCAAATAAAGATACATTTTGTAACTAAAGATAAGAACGGATGCGGATTCCTAGTTAAATCCAACACTAAAATGTCATGTTTAACCCATTCAGTGAATTTCTGCTTAAAAAAAAATCTGGCATAATAGTTTGTAAGCTGTAAGCAATCTTTTAAAGCAAAGTTGTAATGCTGGGTGTTAAACCGCTTTAAACAGCTGTTAAGCACCCACAGCAACTCCACAGCACTCTATCTATCTCTGATGGTTAGCACCAAATCTATCTATCTCTGATGCTTAGCACCTATTGCAATTTAGCATCCAATTCTACCTAGAATTCATTGTCCTGCAACTTGGCACAATCAATACAGCTTCATATTCAATGCTGTAAACCATTGCCCAATCTACTTAGCATCTAAATAAAAGAGCTTTCCACTTACCGAAAGGGAATCCTCTTCTTGCGGTCCTGGAACTGACCAAAAGATGAGTCTCTGAGCTTCTGGCTGGCCTGAGCCACTCTGCAATGCAAAATATGACTGTAAGGGAATAGCAATATATTAACACACGGAAAGGGTATGTTCTCCTGTAAACTGCCTTAACCCCCTTGATCTTTACAACTTGTGGAAATGATGCATCATTCCAAACTTTTAACTGGATAGACATGCTGCTACCTAGCTTATGTTTATGTTTCACTAAACGGAAATATTATTCTTCAGCATACCAAGAAGGATGACCAGAAGTACTCACATGCATTTTAAAACTACAATCCACTGATATGAAGGGAAATGGACTTGACCCACAAAATGTTGATTTAGTCCTCAATACAGTACTGAATATCAATGATTGTGCCTTCTAGGAAGTACGTTTATTGACTTATTATTTTTGTCTATTGACTCTCCATTTAACTTATTCTTAACAGTCAAACCAAGGGTGCCTTTATTTTAATGCTTAGTTCTGTAGTTAGTTTACTAGAAGCTATACAGTAGTTGCACTTATGTGTTTTTGAAGTGTAATGGAATCAAGATCTTCGACAAGTCCACTTACCCAAGTGGAGGCGGGGTATATCCTCATTTGCCAAATAGATTAACCTGCCTCGACCAAAAAAAAAACCACATTTGTGTAGAGCTTTGCTCCTGACAGACTCAAAGTTTGCCGCGATTTCGATCGCGTAAATAGCGAAAACTAAAAGGCATAGGGCGGCAGTTTATATATTGTTGGAAAGAGGAGAAAGCGAGCTTTAAAATGGTATGCATCTCTCTATAGTTACTGCACTGCTCGGAGTCCCTTTAATGAACAGGAAGAGCTGGTATTTAAACCGTGTCAGAGGCAGAGCCCTTAACTAGTTCACCATCCAGTAGAGCCGGATTAAGGCCGAATGGGGCCCTAAGCAAAGTAGCAGGTTTGGGCCCCCTCTGCTCCCCACCCCTGCATAAAATTATTATTTATATAGCACCGACATCTTCTGCAGTGCTGTACAGAGTATATAGTCTTGTCACTTAACTTTCCTTCAGAGGAGCTCACAATCTAATACCTGCCATAGTCATGTCTATGTATGTATCATGTAGTGTCTGGGGCCAACTTATGGGGAAGCCAATTAACTTATCTGTATGTTTTTGGGTTGCGGGAGGAAACTGGAGTGCCCGGGGAAATCCACGCAGACACAGAGAGAACATATAAACTGCTTGCAGATGTTTCCCTAGCTTGGATTCAAACCAGGAATCCTGCGCTACAAGACGCTATAGCACTGACATCTGCATCACTTTAAAGACAAACACTTATATAGCGCTTTTCTCCTGGCAGACTCAAAGCGCCAGAGCTGCAGCCACTAGGGTGCGCTCTATAGGCAGTAGCAGTGTTAGGGAGACTTGCCTAAGGTCTCCGGCTGAATAAGTGCTGGCTTACTGAACAGGCAGAGCCGAGATAGATTCAAACCCTGGTCTCCTGTGTCAGAGGCAGAGTCCTTAACCATTACACCATCCAGCCACTTTACAGAGTACATAGTCATGTCACTGACTGTCCTCAGAAGAGCTCACAATCTAATCCTACCAATAGTCATAGTCTAATGTCCTACCATATTATTATTATGTATTTATATAGCACTGACATCTCCGACAGCACTTCACATAGTACATAGTCATGTCACTGACTCTCCTCAGAGGAGCTCACAATCTAATCCTTCCATAGTCATAGTGTAATGTCCTACCATATTATTATTATTTATTTATTTATTTATATAGCACTGACATCTTCTGCAGCACATGTCAGAGTACATAGTCACGTCATTCACTGTCCTCAGTAGAATTCACAATCCAGCTGCTCCTGGCATTCATTGCCAATGAGTGCAGGAACAAGCTTCAGAAGCAGCCTTTCGAAGTGTGGCCAGGATGGTGACCCCTGTAGGTAACCAATTGCGCTCCCTTTACCCCCCAGGCACCCCTTATGGCATGCAGTGTTCTAAACCTTCCTTATGGGGAGGTTCAATGCAAAAACATTTTTTTTATTTGCAGTTACCAAGTGTGATTGTACAAGGGGGGAGGGGGGTCACTACACTGTCCTAGGATCAGATACAGGCAACTGAACTCAATGACACCAATCTCAGCTTCTACACAGACAGGTCTGATCCAGCTGGACAAGACACAGACAGCAGGAGAGATGATTTGGCTGGAGAGCTCTGCACTGCAGTGCACAGCACAGGTCTCTCTGACACAGCCTGTCACTGAGCCTGCACTTCTTGTCTCTAGTCTGCTCTAAAACGGAGTGCTGAGCTCTGCAGCCAAATCACCTCTCCTGCTGTGTCTCCCCCCAGCTGGATTGGGCAGGTTTTTCCCCTTCTATAGATCGAGTTAGGTGCCTGTGGTTACCTGCTGTCTGGGGTGGAGAACAGCTATGAGGACAGTAGTGTTGTCTGGATCATGAACGATTCGGATCTTTGATCCGAATCTATTTTGTGAGTCGAATCATCCGAATCATCAAAATGAGTGATTCGGATCGCAAAGGGGGCGGGCCAGGAGCGACACGCCCCCTCTCAGCGGGCAACGGGGTCCTGGAAGCAGAGCAGAGATGGATCGCTCTGTTGAAGGGGAGGCAGCCTTGCACAGCCTCAGGTAGATGAGAGAGAGGGGACATCGGTGCCACTGCCAGATATGTGTAGAGCACACATACTGGCTGCAATGTGCTGCTCATTATAGGCTGTCCCAGTTGTGCATAGTGAACACATTGGAAACTTTTGGCACAGCTCAGTAACGTTACAGGCAGCATGCTGGGCTAGGACAGGGCAGGCACTGTAATTGCTGTGCAATTGGGTAGCACGGTGGCGTAGTGGTTAGCTCTCTCGCCTTGCAGTGCTGGGTCCCTGGTTCGAATCCCAGCCAGGGCACTATCTGCAAAGAGTTTGTATGTTCTCTCCGTGTCTGCGTGGGTTTCCTCCGGTCACTCCGGTTTCCTCCCACATTCCAAAAACATACGGATAAGTTAATTGGCTCCCCCTAAAATTGGCCCTAGACTACAGTACTTACACTACATAATATAGACATATGGCAATGGTAGGGATTAGATTGTGAGCTCCTTTGAGGGACAGTTAGTGACAAGATATATATATACACTGTACGGCGCTGCGTAATATGTCGGCGCTATATAAATACTAAATAATAATAATAATAATAATAATAATATGATCCTCATGCACTGCTCTATACAGCTGCACTTTACTTCTGGGAATGCTTTGGGGAATGGGAGTTGGGAGTATACAGATGAACATATAGGTGAGATATATGTAAGGCATAATGATTGCAGCATGTGGGTATTGTGTGCAAACATTTCTGCTCTCTGCTCGTCCCTCCTCCCTCTGTCCACTCCCTGCCCTCTGTCCATCTTCTCCCCTTCTCTGTGTGTCCACCCCCCCTCCCCTTCTCCTGTCCTGCTAGTCATTTCACCCCCGAATGCTTCCCTTGTAAAATTATCCGAGATTCGGATCAAAGATCCGGATCTTTTAAATGATCCCATTCGAATCATCCGGATCATTGAAAAGATCTGAACTTCGCATCTCTAGAGGACAGAGGACTCCTGGACACATGCTGCAGCCTGCAAGCTGCTGTGCACGGTGGATGGGGATTTGGGGGCGTGCCCAGCTCACTATGCTGGCTCTCTCTTTTTCATTGGCAGAGAGAGGCCCCAAAATGAAAGGGACTTACTGATTGGTGGGCGGGAGGGGCAGAAAGAGGCCTGTTAATTTTTTTAGCTCAGCTGCCTGGGGACAAGCCTGACTATGCAGGGAAACTACAGTCGTGGCAATTAGCTCCTTTTTAGGTGGACGCCTGTCCCAAAAGGACAGACAGTGTGGACACTAACTATTCAGTGTCATTTGTACAGACTGCCTCTCCAAATATGGACAGTTGGCAACCCTGATGGGGCCCTTTAGACCCTGAATGGGGCCCTAAGCAGCTGCTTGATTTGCCTGGTTGAAAATCCGGCCCTGCCATCCAGCCATATACTAGTATCACTATGAGCATTAGGAGACATGGATATGTCTATGTACTATTTTCCCAGAGCTCAATAATAATTGTAAAATAGTTAAAGTGCCAAGTAGACAGAAACAGTAACAATACCCTCACCATTGTGGTGAGACCCAAGGGCTGGGGTGATCAGCTCCTGTACATAATACAGAGCAGCAGCGGAGCATTATAAATTGCCTCCTGCGTGCAGATGGATAGGTCCTCACTGTACAAGCACCATATAGCCAATCACCACGCAGCTTCCATCCCATGTTGCATGACAGGATTGGAAGCCGCATGGTGCTTGGCTGTACAACACTGAAGAAGAGTGAAGAGGACCTGTCTCACTGCCGGAGGGAGGCAATATATAACAATTCGCTATTGATGCTGCTCTGCATTACATACAGGAGCAGGGCCCCCTGTGATGGTGGTTAGCCAAATACTGTGACGGGAGGCAGGGTGGGCAGATCTATGTAGGAGGGGGGCCTGGGACAGAAATAATGCAGGTTTGGCACTCTGAATGTTACCCCGATGGCAGCAATGAGGATAACATCACATGTTTTTTGTACGTTGAGGTGGTCTTGCAAACTAAAGGAATTTTAGCACACTTAGGCCTCTTGCACACTACATGTGGGTCCGATTTTTTATTCCGATTAAAAAACGTAGCAGCATGCAGTATGTTTTTTAATCGCTATCAAAAAGTTGATCAGATAAAAAATCGGAATCGCATGTAGTGTGCAAGAGGCCTTAAACTGAATACCCACAAGAAGATGGATCGGGTAACCTACGGTGACACAAGCTGATAAACAGGTGTTCTCTGATTCATCCTGTACCACAAGAACACGCGACTGCACACGATGGGTGCGAACAATAGTTCAAACTATGGGCTCAATTCTAATAGGCCACTCACTAAAATAACAAACATGAGGAGAAATACCGTATTCGGTATTTCTGATTTTTCTGCAGTATTCTTAAAGCCTTTTCATAGTTCGGTATTTTTCTGAACAAACGCGCGGTGAGTAAGGGAGGGGGTGATGGGGATGCCTTCCTTGGCTCACTGATCCTCCTGGCTGATGGGCAGATGGCATAGGGGTTGAGTGCAGGGGCAGCCCCTGCACTCAGCCCCTATGCCGTCTGCCCATCAGCAACATCCACGCAGCAGCAGCTCTGTGCAGTAGCCGGCCTCCACCATCCCCCTCCGTGCTCACTGACTCCTATCAGGCTGATCAGTGAGGAGGAGCACATAGGATCAGTCAGAAGCACACAACAGGCATGGGTGTAAGCATCCATCTGAAAATGGCGCCTGAGAATAATGGCGCACAGTGTTGCCGCTAATCCGTTTGCCGCTTATCGCTATTTAACGTTAAAGCCTTATTGTTATTTAGCGTTAAAGCCTTATTGTTATTTAGCGTTAAGACACAGAACCCTCTCTGTACCTATCCCTAACCCCTAAACCCCCCCTGGTGGTGCCTAACCCTAACCACCCCCCTGGTGGTGCCTAACCCTAAGACCCCCCCTGGTGGTTCCTAACCCTAAGACCCCCTGGTGGTGTATATTGTACTGTAACTATACCTAACCCTACTCTTACACAGAACCCTCCCTGTACCTAACCCTAACCACCCCCTTGGTAGTGCCTAACCCTAAGACCCCCCTGGTGGTGCCTAACCCTAACCTTGACAGTGTTACATTCAATCCGTTCACCGTTTTGCAGTTAAATAATGTCTGCAGTTTGGCTTATGTAGGGCGCTATTGATAAATAACATTAGTGTGTGCCACTATTGATAAATAACGTTAGTGTGTGCCACTATTGATAAATAACGTTAGTGTGTGCCGTTTTTCTTCTTTTTTCCCTGTGCGCCATTATTATGCAGTACTAACGATAAATAGCGATAAGCGTATCTTTTTAATGCGGCGCCATTCTTATGCATAGGCCCTGTGCGCCATTATTCACTGATCCCGGGTGTAATGAGACACCACAGTGCCCGGCAGGAGACTGCTTTACAACAGTCTTCACTCTGCAGAGATCACCGGCTCCCAGCAGCTCAGCCTTATCAGACAGGAATCACTGAAGGAAACTCTGTCCCCCTCCTGCCTCCCACTAGCCACACAGCTTATCCATGGAAAAGATGAAGTTTCCGGCATGTAAGAGCTGGTCTTAAAAAGCAACTACTTTTGCTTGAGTTTGCAAATGCTTTAATCTTTCAGAATTCAAAAGTCGGTATTTTACCTCACTGCTTTCTTAACTTCACTTTTTCATGTGGTAACAGCCTATCAGAATTAGAAGTTTGATAAAATCAGTGGTATTTTTGCATTGCCGAATGCGATAAGGCTTTCAGAATTGAGCCCTATGTTGATACTTTGTGCGGATGTAGTCAAGGATCTTTACCACTTTGTCCACTGCTACAGTATATCTACGTCATCTGTGGCACCCTCCAAGCCACCATGATGTAGATACACTGACTAGCTTGCAGCCCTGCTGTGCACTATCAGGTGCGCTTCAGAGTGCACCCCCCGGCACTGTCAGCTGCCTTACTAATTGGTGAAAGGGAAAATGTTCCCTTGTAGCCAATTAGTGATCCCCCGCGGATGAACGATCACTGCTGTAGCAAACAGCGGTGATCCTTCATCTCTCCCCCTCCGCGCCAGATCGATAATATAAATGCCCCTGCAAGCAGAATATCTCACCTTACCTGGTTCCTGCGATCATCCTTCAGCCCCAGCTTCCATTCACCACGGTGCACGTAGCCCTGTGATGCCGAACATCCGTGTCCCGTCTTGATGACGTCATCAAGCCTGGACACGGATGTTCGGCATCACAGGGCTGAGTGCAGCACGGTGAATGGAAGCTGGGGCTGAAGGATGATCGCAGGAACCAGGTAAGGTGAGATATTATCCTTGCAGGGGAATTTTTTTATTGACCTGGCCACGGAGGGGGCAGAGTAGTAAGGGGGCGGGGGCACATCTGGCTACCCATAATAGAGGGTGGGGGTAGTGTTCCGAAAGGGGGGGTTAAAATGTATTTTGGGGCCCATCAGGGTAACAGGGGGTGGGGTATTAATAATGGGGGGCACATCTGATGGTCCTGGGGGCCATAACCTAACACTGGTTGCACATTTGGCTATAATGGGGAGGGGGCGCTAATCCTGGGGACACATCTGGCTACAATGGGGAACATTGATCCTGGGGACACATCTTGCTATAATGGTGGGCCCCTTTTCCGGGGGGGGGGGGGGGGGGGCGCGCATCTGTCTATCTATATGGGGGGCTAGCAAATATGGGGGACAGATCTGGCTATACTGAGGGGCTGATACTGGGGACACGCCTGGCTATCTATCCTTGGGGGACGTAATACTGGTGGCATGTTTGTTATCTACTGTAGCATTTTTTATTTTTTACTAGAATTGGTGAAACCTAAGGATTAATGCAATTTTTCATCCCCCCCCCCCCTCTTTTTCCCATTAAAATGCTTAGAATTTTTTTTTCTTGGGTCAAAATACCCCCCTATGAAAGTCTAGTATGTCCCGAAAAAAACAATACCTAGATCATTTAGGTGTCGGAGTAGGGATAACGTTATGGCTGTTTAAATAGGGACATGGCTAAAGCGTCAAAACTGCTCTGGTCCATAAGGGGAAAAGAAGGTCTGGATGAGAAGTGGTTAAAGATCTGATCTGCAACGACAGTCGTGATCGTTGTGAAAGAATCTCGCAAACATACCCACGGCGTGACATCGCGGAAACAATTGCTTGACACAGAAGAAGTTGTGCATCGCAGGAAAAAATTGCTGTAAAAATGGGTCCGTGGGTACGGACCTTAAAAGAGAGTGTGAAAAAATAGAGTTCTGTATAGTGAGAGAAATGTGCTGTCCTGTACACTAATGGGCTTGGGCCGGGCGTGTACTACAGGTTTACGAGATCATCCTGTTTGCTGATAATATTAGACATCCGAATGATTGGAATGAAATTTATGTAGGGCAGTAATTCTCTACACATAGCTGAGATAGACTTTCCTGAACAGTGAGTATTCAGCTGCACACTGCTTAACACACATACATTGGAGTAATTCACGAAACAGCCAATGGATGAAGTCGTTTTTGATTCCAAGATCCTCCATAGAGTTTAAAGATATTACCATGTTATTAAAACAAAATATCGTTAAGTCTCCTACCTGATTTGTATTCATTTCTTCTGAAGATTCCATTGTGTGCTCTGGCTGTGAATTACAATAAAAGTTACAAACAATAAAGTGTGAATGTGCTTGTTGAGTGGTGTCTACAGAAATCAACTCCGAGGGCTCTTTTATACTTAATGTGTCGTGTTGAGCGGAGTTGCATTGCGTTCCATTTTGGCGAATGCAACACATTAAGGGCTTGATTCACAAAGCAGTGCTAACCTACTTAGCACGTCTAAAGTCTTTAGATGTGCTAACCAGGGTGCTAAGTAGGTTAGCACCGGATCTCTCAATCAGATCGCGCGCTAACTAAATCTTATGCGCGCTAAGTCCCATAGGCCTTAATGGGCGCGGAGCGCCGTGCGCTCAGTGCACTGCGCGCGTAAAGTTTTACGTGCATAAAGTTTTGCGCGTGTAAAGTTTTAAGCGCGAAAAGCTCGTTTAGATGTGCTAAGGGGGTTTTCACAGGCGTGCTAACAGTTAGCACCGCTTTGTGAATCAAGCCCTAAGTGTAAAATGCTTTAAACATTTTCCTTGATAGACCCCCTAGTGAAATGCTCCCATTCATCGGGGTTGAGCGGACTTCACCTTCTTTTTATTGACATCCACTAAGGAAGGGCTGCATTCACACAACGCAGGTTGCGAAACACATACGCTATAATGAGTGCGTGATTAAACACAAGCAGTGCGTGATAAAACATGCATGCTATCTTGTAGTATGGTTGGTAGCTCTAGATAGAACGTGAGCATTTTCCCATGCTTTATCCAGAAATGTTCTGTAAACTGCATTTTACTATAACATGATCCATTACGATGCAGGGATGTGAACATACAAGTTGTATGACTGCACAATGCAAAGCACATAATATGAAGGCACCCTCGGTGCTCACTTTCACTATGGTCAATTTGCTGCATTTCCCCACACGTGAATTTGGATGGGGAAATTCAGCCTATTGAAATCATGATTCAGAGCCGGGACAAGGTCCTCCAACACCCAAGGCTGAGACACTCCATCCCTCCCACCCCAGCCGTCACACACCGATTGCTATTAGACTAAGAGACACCCCAGGGCCCCCAACACCTGAATCTCTGGTTATCTGGCTTGCAGTCACTGCCAGGTATCCCAGGAACAGGAAAACAGGAAAATGTGTTTAAACTTGTATAATACCAGTCTCTGTCAATAGCCAAAGCGTAGTAATAGATTCCCTCAGTAACCAAAGTGCAGTCTTGGCTTCTGTCAGTAGTAGCAATGTGATAAGAGCCTATGCCAATGGTAAGTGAGTACTGCAAAACTACAACACTACAGATGTGGCTACAGAGCCATAGGCCTCAAAAGTTACACTGGACTGCATGTATAACAATCGCATGATACAGACAACCAAATCAGGATAGCCAAAGACAGCCACTGTGAGAGAGCAGTGAAAACTACACCAATAAAGAGCTAATCCTGCGACTGGATTAGGGCTCAATATGAGAGACCAGAAGTTCCAAGTGCACGTCACGGTCTGAATTGCTATACCACTGCTACAATGTAGAAAGCTGGTTACACAATGGCCCCAATTCACTAAGCAGTTTAGACTGGTCTACAGAAGGTTTTCAGTCTACTGATGGTTCGGTGTAATGTTTTAGACCTGTTTTTAGACCTGGTCTAACATTCAGTAATCACACAATTTGCAAAGGCAAACAAGGAGTAACCACGCCCACTTTTTCTGACAGACCAGCTGATTTCTTGTCGGTAAAGTAATTCTGTGAGGTATTTTAGATGTGAGGATGGAACCTTTTGAATTAATTATGCAGGAGTTTAATTGTATGCAGAGGAGAGCTCAAAGGAGAAGAATGTCAGTCATAGCTACTTGTTTGTGAATTGCATCTTTTGATCATTTCCCCTGCATTACCCACTTAATTACCAAATGGTTTAGACCAGGTCTAAAAACAGGTCGAAAACATTTGGTAATAGTGAATTCCCCTTTGATGCAACTGACTAAACCATGAGTAGACTAAAAACCATCAGTAGACTAGTCCAAACTGCTTAGTGAATAAAGGCCATTATTGTAGCAAGAACTGTAAAGTTGGGTGACTCTAGAAACCCAGAGAACACTGAATACCTGGGACATTCTACAGGGCCACTAGAAAGCTGGGACAAAAAAAGTAACCACTACTGGAAAGCACTAGAACTACTTTTGGCCACCTCCCTTCTATGCTTTTGAGGGCCCATTCACACTGGGGTGATTCACCGGAAATCGCTAGCGCTTTTAAAATCGCTAGGGTAATGTAAAGTATATTGCAGTGATCTCACCGCCACGATCGCTGGTGATTCGGGGCACATGCAAAATTTTTGAGCAATCCTGATTGCAATATTAAAAAGCGCTAATTGCCATCGTACAAAAATCACAAAAATGTACAAGTAAAATGTATGGGTTTACCATGAAAAATCGCAGCCACAAAACGTTTCACTAGCGTTTTGCCATCCCCGGTGTGAATGGGCCCTTAGGGTCAGTTCTGCCTGAGAGTGCCAGTGTCAAGGAAGTACAATAAGAACTGCTTAAAGGGGAACTGAAGAGAGAGGTATATGGAGGCTGTTATGTTTATTTCCTTTTAATCAATACCAGTTACCTGGCGGCCCTGCTGGTCTATTTCTCTGCAGTAGTATCTGATTAAAACCAGAAACAAGCATGCAGCTAATCTTGTCAGATCAGACTTATAAGTCTGAACCACTGAAACAGCTGATCTGCTGCATGCTTGTTCAGGGGCTATGGCTAATAGTATTAGAGGCAGAGGATCAGCAGGGCTGCCAGGCAACTGGTATTGTCTAAAAGGAAATAAACATGACAGCCTCCATATACCTCTCTCTTCAGTTCCCCTTTAATGCGGCCCAAGGGATTAATAGGACCTTGGCCCTCATCCAGTGTAAAATACTCAGGAATTTTTGCATTTTTCTCTGTTCTTTCTGATCCAGCCCAGCAAACTTACCCCCAGGCTCCTCCTCAACAGCACTTCCTTCTCTTCCCAGCTCTTTGTGTTGTAGAGTCAGACTTAAGACGTGAAGCAAAAGCTGTACTTTCCACAACGTCAAGACTGCAAACAATTTAAAAGAGAACAGAAGCAAATTTGTACAATGGTGTACTTTGTTGTGTGTACTTTCAGGGCTAGTCCTGTTCTGCAGTGAACAGCTGCGTTGTAAAAAGTAAGCCTTACACAGCTGCTTACCAGCCAGGCAGATTCCCTTATTATAGTGAAGTTATAGCCAGTTTTAGAATTTTTGACCTACAGAAATCTCCTTGCCTACTCTATCTATGTTGCCTTTTTAATTGAATCTTCATATTCATTTTGAGGGGCTTCTTGATTTCATAATTGATCTAAAGGGTTCCATAGGCATAGTTCTTACAGGTATTCATATCACAGATGTGGACATATTTATTGGTACCTCTCCACTAAAGAAAAGAACCCACAATCAGGCTCAAGGCAGCCTGGCCCAGACACGGCAAAGCAGAGCTTTTGTGTGACTTGCTGAGTAGCTTCAGCTTCGTCTTGTGTGTCCAAAAGGACCATCTCACGGAAGGCACATTTAAAAAGCACTGCAAGGAAAAATGTGCATGAGATATTGCTGATAGTAGAATATCAGTCATTTTACTGATGTTCTAATATCTCCTGTTATTGATATTAGCTATTGGCCTATCCTCACACTACAGGATCTTCTAAAAAAATTAGCATATTGTGATAAAGTTCATTATTTTCTGTAATGTACTGATAAACATTAGACTTTCATATATTTTAGATTCAAATACACACAACTGAAGTAGTTCAAGACTTTTATTGATTTAATATTGATGAGTTTTGCATACAGCTCATGAAAACCCAAAATTCCTATCTCAAAAAATTAGCATATTTAATCCGACCAATAAAATAAAGTGTTTTTAAAACAAAAAAAAGTCAACCTTCAAATAATTATGTTCAGTTATGCACTCAATACTTGGTCGGGAATCCTTTTGCAGAAATGACTGCTTCAATGCGGCGTGGCATGGAGGCAATCAGCCTGTGGCACTGCTCAGGTGTTATGGAGGCCCAGGATGCTTCGATAGCAGCCTTAAAGTGGTCTAACACCCAGCATTTCAACTTTGCTTTAAAAGATTGCTTACAGCTTATAAACTATTATGCCAGATTTTTTTTTAGCAGAAATTCACTGAATGGATTAAACATGACATTTTAGTGCTGCATTTAGCTAGAAATGCTCCTCATGCTTGCTTGTTTAGTTACAAATGTATCTATCTACAATGTAACAAACAAACACTGCTCTGAGAGAACAAAGAGGGCTTCCCCGGCAGGCTTTTCAAAGGTCTATTTGTATTCCAAATAAAGATACATTTGTAACTACAGATAAGAACAAAGGATGCGGATTCCTAGTTAAATCCAACACTAAAATGTCATGTTTAACCCATTCAGTGAATTTCTGCTTAAAAAAAAATCTGGCATAATAGTTTGTAAGCTGTAAGCAATCTTTTAAAGCAAAGTTGTAATGCTGGGTGTTAAACCGCTTTAAGCTCATCCAGAGTGTTGGGTCTTGCGTCTCTCAACTTTCTCTTCACATTATCCCACAGATTCTCTATGGGGTTCAGGTCAGGAGAGTTGGCAGGCCAATTGAGCACAGTAATACCGTGGTCAGTAAACCATTTACCAGTGGTTTTGGCACTGTGAGCAGGTCCCAGGTCGTGCTGAAAAATGAAATCTTCATCTCCATAAAGCTTTTCAGCAGATGGAAGCATGAAAGGCTTCAAAATCTCCGGATAGCTAGCTGCATTGACCCTGCCCTTGATAAAACACAGTGGACCAACACCAGCAGCTGACATGGCACCCCAGACCATCACTGACTGTGGGTACTTGACACTGGACTTCAGGTATTTGGGCATTTCCCTCTCCCCAGTCTTCCTCCAGACTCTGGCACCTTGATTTCCGAATGACATGTAAAAGTTGCTTTCATCCGAAAAAAGTACCACTGAGCAACAGTCCAGTGCTGCTTCTCTGTAGCCCAGGTCAGGCGCTTCTGCGGCTGTTTCTGGTTCAAAAGTGGGTTCAGGCTTCCATCTGCTGAAAAGCTTTATGGAGATGAAGATTTAATTTTTCAGCATGACCTGGCACCTGCTCACAGTGCCAAAACCACTGGTAAATAGTTTACTGACCATGGTATTACTGTGCTCAATTGGCCTGCCAACTCTCCTGACCTGAACCCCATAGAGAATCTGTGGGATATTGTGAAGAGAAAGTTGAGAGATGCAAGACCCAACACTCTGGATGAGCTTAAGGCCGCTATCGAAGCATCCTGGGCCTCCATAACACCTGAGCAGTGCCACAGGCTGATTGCCTCCATGCCACGCCGCATTGAAGCAGTCATCTCTGCAAAAGGAATCCCGACCAAGTATTGAGTGCATAACTGAACATAATTATTTGAAGGTTGACTTTTTTTGTTTTAAAAACACTTTTCTTTTATTGGTCATATGAAATATGCTAATTTTTTGAGATAGGAATTTTGGGGTTTCATAAGCTGTATGCCAAAATCATCAATATTAAAACAATAAAAGTCTTGAACTACTTCAGTTGTGTGTATTTAAATCTAAAATATATGACAGTCTAATGATGAATTTTAGGAAATTCCAGTCTGACTTTTTGATGTTGCTCTTTCTGCAATGGATCTTCTTTATTGAATCCACTGTCAATCAAAAAGCAATAGGTGGTGCAGTCAGACACTGATGAACTTTGGGGTTCAATTTGTATATCTTTGGAAGTTTTACTTGACTTTTTGTCTACCGTTTTCACAATCCATTTGCCCATTTCAGGATTTTCCTCTTACAGTCCCATAATTGCAAGTATATGGTAGTAATGGGTGCTACAAGTTAGTGGTGATCTGCAGAGGGTAAGACCTGTGAAACACGTCATCTTTTTAGTATCACAATAAATCGTTTTTGATACCCTGTTTCTCGTCTGAGGTAAGATCTTTCATGACATTTAACAGTTGTTGGATTTTTTTAATACATTTTGGCCACCTCCTCCAAACTATCCTAGTATATCATTTTGTTGTTGTTTTTGGAGAGCGACCAACAACTTCCATGACGTTCTATACTACAGGGCCGTGTGGAGATGGAATTCTCCATATGTCTAATACAGTGGCTGCCTGTCTAGCAACCTGGTTTTGTAAGTAGTATTTCTATTTTTAATTGCCCTAATCTAAATACTACACTCTAATGGCACTTCTGGTGTTATTCCCCCCCCCCCCCCCCCCGTTCCTAGAGTTCACTGATTGAAGTTCATCCACAGGACAGCCCCACAAGTATATGAAAATCTGCTCACAGTGGATGGTGGTGCCAGTTCTGATGTCATCAAACTAAAGTGGGGATGGATTGGCCACTCGGACCAATTTTGAGTACCTGGAATCAAAGTTGGAGTCAGAGCGGGAGTTTTATAAACTGAGGAGTCGGATGATTTTTGTACTGACTCCACAGCACTGGCAAGAACAATGC
Source organism: Hyperolius riggenbachi (assembly GCF_040937935.1). Classification (NCBI taxonomy): domain Eukaryota; kingdom Metazoa; phylum Chordata; class Amphibia; order Anura; family Hyperoliidae; genus Hyperolius; species Hyperolius riggenbachi. The sequence goes on along the minus strand of NC_090649.1, from coordinate 119,256,341 downwards.
CATTAAGAAAGAAGTCCTAAAGTGGAATCCACAAGGTAGAAGAAAAAGAGGGAGCCCGAAAGCAACTTGGAGAAGAAGTTTGGAGGAGGAAATAAAGAATGCAAAGACATCATGGACCAAGATAGGCAAAATTACTCAGGACAGGCATTGGTGGAAAGCATTTATTGAGGCACTTTGCTCCAGTGGGAGACATAGGAATTAAGTCAAGTAAGTCAATGCTTATTGAAAAAAGTTCTCACTGAAGGTGTTGCACATGACTGTTGTCAAATAATACCTAATTTACTAACATTTCAGCAACCCAACTATGCTCCGATGTGACCTTTGCAAGGGGAGCAAACTGATAATACTTAAAGCATACCCGAATTGGAACGAAAAAGTACATTTCTACTTACCTCGGTTTTCTTCCACCCCTGAATCTTTTAGGTTGCCCTGTGTCCTCTGGGTCCCCTACAATAAGCCGCTGCCCTCTTGGTAAGATCTGCAACTGGCGCCCTCTCATGACCCGTGGTGCACATGCGCCGCGGGTCATGAGAGGGCGCCAGTGAACTAGACAGTACGGAAGCCCTTGAGGACTCTGCCGCTAGAGCGGCTGAAGATGTATGTGTCAGTCGGCATCACGCTGATGCCTCCCATGATCAAAGAAGAAGATCAAAGGACCAGCGGGAAGGATAATTACAGCGGCTGCTCCTAATCCACTTGGAACCACCAACTGGGGATCGCACTGCTGCGGGGCTGATGCCGGTGACCGAGCATGATCAAAGGACCACATTGCGGATTATTACAGCGGCTATTGCCGCTTGGAGCCACCGGCCGGGGATCACGCTGATGCAGGGCAAATCAAAGAAGATCAAAGGGCCAGCACTGCGGATCATTACAGCGGCTGCTCCTATGCCGCTTCGAAACAGTGGATCTCGCTGCTGCTGCTGCTGTAGCCCACTGCACACCTCATTAAGATCATTTACTGCAGGAAAAAAACAAGCGCCAGGATAGGTATGACTGCTACATTCGGACTATAAGACGCAGTAACTTTTCCTCCCTGCTTTTGGGGGAGAAAAAGTGTGTCTTATAGTGCGAAAAATATGGTATATAGCGCCAACATCTACCGCAGCGCTGTACAGAGTATATTGTCTTGTCACTTAACTATCCCTCAGAGGGGCTCAAAATCTAATCCCTACCATAATCATGTTTATGTATTTTGTGTAGTGTATATACTGTATGTGTAAGGCTAATTTAGGGGGAAACCAGTTCACTTATCTGTATGTTTTTGGAATACTAGAGAAAACTGGAGTGCCTGGAGGAAACCCACGCAGATATGGGAAAAAACATACAAATTCTGTAGAGATAGTGCTTTGACTGGGATTCTCACTGGGGACCCAAAGCTGCAATGTGAGGGTGCTAACCACTATGCCACATGAAAAATGTAAAATGCTGTTACACACCTGAAACAAGCATGAGGCTAATCCAATCATACTTCAGTCAAAAGATCTGATCTGCATTTACTTGTTTGGATCTATGGCTAAAAGGATTGGAGCAGGACTGCCAGGTAATTTGCATTGTTTAACCCTTTAGCAGCCACATATAGCAAAGCTATATGTATGCTGCAGGACCTATTTTTTAATGCCACTGGCTAAGTCTGCCTTCCCTAGCCTGGCAGGCCATGCAGAGCACCACAGGGAGCTGTCATATTTACCTGTTCTGTTCTGGGCAGTTGGATCAGCTTCTCTACTCTACTCGCTGCGCTGCAATACCGACATCCTGTTCTGAGTTCCGATCACATGATATGGCATGTGATCGTGACCCAGGAGATGGTGCCATGATTGCATCGCCGTCTGATGGTGGAGGAGTAATAGAAGATTCTAACAGTAACACCATCCCCTAGGTTACAACCACATGCCATATCAGGTGATCGGAACTCAGAAGAGGATTCTGGGAGTGCAGCGCCACAAGTAGAGGAGAGGAGAAGCCAATCCAACCACCGGAAAAGGTAAATATAGAAAAAGCTACCTGTGCCACTCTTCATAGCTGCATTAGGCTGAAAAATGATATATGCCATAAGAAGATGGCCTGGCAGTCATTATCTAACTTGTGATAATTCATGCAGGGCTACTAACAGGTTCAAAGGGGTGGAAATAAAATTACATATGGAATGAAATTGCAGAGGGTAATCACATTTGCTATGCCAATTACTTGTGCTCCCATTTACAAACACAGGAAAGCAAGTATGTAAAGTCTTAAGGTGGCACACCTTTCCTCGGGCTGTTGGGTGCTATGACCTGGGTGGCTCGCCAACACCACCACACCAGATGCAAAAGTAGTAGAAACTCAGGTCAGCGCACCAAATGTATTTCCAAAGTGTCAGATCTGTGTACACAGTGCTTTGAGAAAGGGGACCCCATGGGGCCCCAAAACAATTGTCAGCTGTAACTTTGTGGACTGCTGATGCAATAAACTAGTAAGCTTGATGCATTGGACATACATTTGGTGTGCTGCCCTGAGTTTCTACTACTTTTACAAACACAGTAAAAATGAAATGCACTATGTTTACGTAAAAATCTGATCAGTGGAAACAGGACACCATGAATACATTGATATCCGTGGTGCCCTGAAATCAGCAAAGGGCATGCTGATCACATGATCCGATTTCAGGATTGAAATGTGGCCAGTGGAAAAGAGCCCTAATGAAACACAGATCAGATGACGGAACATTAGTAGAAGCAGAGCAGAGTTCACACTCTCACATTTGGAGCTATCTCCAATGTGAGCTTCAGTTCTTTGGAGAAAAGTGAAGCTTCATCATTTCACTAACATGGATCAGACAAGTTAATATACTTCTGCACTTACTTTCTCAGTTAGTTGCAGGCTAGTTCTCTGTTTGTTTGGATCCTCCACGTCAACTGATTTTTTTCTGCTGCAGTTCCTTCCTTCCAGACACAGAGAGATAGGACAAGAAAAAAACAATCAGTCTGTGCTGTCTAGTCAGCTGCTTAAACGCCCTCTGGTGACTGCTCAGTTTCAGCAAAAACTAAACTGGTGACCTACAGTATGTCTGTGCTATTTAAAAAGGTAACACTAAGAAATGGACATTGGAGAGGTGATTTTAATGCTCCAATTTTATGTACCCATTCAGTGTTCAAGGACAGTTCAGGGAAATCAGAACTAAGAAAAGAAGAACACAGGCAGAGTGTAAAGAGGAACTGTAGTGAAAATAACATAATGAATAAAAATATTTTTTTTTTTTGCAATATTCATTTATAGGTTATTTAGTCAGTGTTTGCCCATTGTCAAATTTCTCCTCTCCCTCTGCTACTGATTTTGAACAGCTCTTGCTAATGAAATGCTATCACATCACTCAACTGTGAACACACACATAGGATAATAATAGCTAGAGCTTTTAAAATCACAAAGCGCTCAGAAAAGCTCCTGTAGTGTGAACTAGTCCTTACTGAGAGTCAGGGGCGTAGCAATAGGGGTTGCAGAGGTTGCGACTGCATCGGGGCCCTTGGGTCAGTGGGACCCTAGGGGCCTATCCTCAACTACTGTATTAGCTCTTTATTTGGTCCTGTGCTGATAATATTCACTTCTATAGTAGATTTGAAAAGTAGTGATCTTTAACACACAGTTTCCCATCCTCTTCTTGCTCCTCTGACACTGTGATTGCCCATAATTGGTTTTGGTTCGCTGTATCAATTGTTTTGTATAGAGTGCTTGGGGGGCCCCATGTAAAACTTGCACTGGGGCCCACAGCCTCTAAGCTACGTCACTGCTGAGAGTTCTATGCACAAAGGAAGGTGCTGTTTGATTGACAGTTGGAAACAGCTGTTATTTACCATGGTCATGACATCACACTGTGGGAAGGGTTTCACCACAATATCAGTCATACCCCCTCCCCACTGATCTATTTAAGAAAAGGTAAACATTTCTCAAATGATAGGGGGTATCAGCTATTAATTGGGACAAAGTTCTCTCCTGAGTTAAATTGCACACACCTCATGCAAAATTGGCAAGAAACTGGTTAGACAACACACTAGTTGCCACTACTTCCAAACAGCTTGGTTTGAGCCTCACTATTAATAGTGGTTTGAATCCCTGCCTCTCTCTCTAAACTTTTTTGCAGGAGACTCATGCTCACAAAAATCTATGGCCCCAGATGCGTGCAGCCACAGGAACTGAGGACTGGAGGTGTAATGCTGGATACACACGGTGCGTTCGCGCACTCGATTTTCCCGTCGATTCCCGTCGATTCGTTTATTTCCAACATGTCCGATTTGGATTTCGATGGATCGTTAGGTCGATTTGCATGCAAAGTATGGCGAATCGACCTAACGATCCATCGAAATCCAAATCGGACATGTTGGAAATAAACGAATCGACGGGAATCGACGGGAAAATCGAGTGCGCGAACGCACCGTGTGTATCCAGCATAAGATCTACAAACTTTTGGGGATCTTTTAAGCCTCCTGTAGGATGGGGAAATCACATCAAGAGGTGAGAACTCTAATTTCAAACCAGCATCAAAGTATCTACCCACTTTCAGTCCAGAAATCAGGATTTTTTTCAACCTTAAGGTGGCCATACACTGGTCGATTTGCCATCAGATTCGACCAACAGATAGATCCCTCTCTGATCAAATCTGATCAGAGAGGGATCGTATGGCCACCTTTACTGCAAACAGATTGTGAATCGATTTCAGCCTGAGACCGATCACAATCTGTGGAGCTGCCGCTGCTGCCGCAAGACCCCCCCCCCCCCCTCATACATTACCTGTTCCGGCCGGCGCGAGTCCCCGCTGTCACCGCTGCTCCTTCTCCGCTCCGGGCTCCAGACCGTTCCTGCAGCTACTGAACTTCCTGTCCAGGGGAAGTTTAAACAGTAGAGGGTGCTCTACTGTTTAAACTTCCTACCGGGACAGGAAGTTCTGTGTAGCTGCAGCCGGTCCGGAACCCAGCGCAGAAAGAAGACAGCGGGGACCAGGGGACTCGCGCTGGCTGGAACAGGTAATGTATACCCGCTGTACCCGCTGTATTGCGTCGGTCATCAGGAATTCGAACGCCGCTATCGACGCACTCCCGACCCGCCAGCGATCAAGAAAAATCTTCCGCACGGACAGATTGACGGGAATCGACAGGAACGATTGATTTTAGACGGAAATCGATCGTTCTGTCAGCGTTGTGCGCGGCGATTTCACAGCCGATTCGATCACTGTGATCGAATCGGCCGTATATTGGCGGGAAAATCGTTAGGTGTATGGGCCCCTTTATTTGTAGGGAGTTGCAACAAATGGATGATAAATACAAGAGTAAGAATGACAATCTTAATCCACTTGTGCGGAGAGCATTGAAACAGGTGAAAACTGGAACTGATGTCATCATTCGTGAAGCTGACAAAGGTGGGAATATAGTAGTGTGGCCCATAGAAATGTATTTAGAAGAGGCACTCAGACAGCTCAACAATGCTTACACAACCCCCCTGGTAGACCCATCATATCCGGCATTAATGCCATCACGAGCAACCTATCCAAATTTATAGATCAGCACTTGCAAAAACATGTACGCAAATTGGACTCGTACACGAGGGACTCCCAACACCTCATCGAAATCTTAAAGGATCATGAATGGAAACCAAACTACACCTGGCTAACATGTGACGTCTCTGCACTCTACACTAACATAACACACGAATTTGGTATGGAGGCAACACAATTCTATCTCCAATCCGATCCAGACATGCCGCAGAAACAAAAAATCTTTTTGCTACAGTGCGTAGAGTTTATACTCACGCACAATTATTTTACCTTTTTGGATACTACATACCAACAAATAGGGGGTACGGCGATGGGTAGCAGCTTCGCGCCAAGCTACGCCAATTTAGCTATGGGCCTCCTTGAAACCATTTACATCCTGAATAATAACCCATTCAGAGATCACATCGTGTTATATAGGCGCTACATAGATGACTTAGTATTTATTTGGCAGGGTGACACAACCCACATTCCACCTTTTGTTCAATATCTTAATTCCAACAGGGCCCAACTCTCATTCACCTTCCAACACAGCAATACATCCCTGGAATTCCTGGATTTGGTCTTATTCCATGAAAATAACACTATCAAAACAAAAACCCATTTCAAAAAGGTAGATTCCAATAGTTACATTCACTTTAACAGCTTTCACCACAAACCATGGACCACCAACACCCCCTACAACCAATTTAAACGAATCTACAAAAACTGCACAGATGTCCAAGACTACGAAATACAGTCAAAAATATTAGTCAACAAGTTCAAAGAAAGAAAATACCCGAAAAAACTTATTCAAAATGCCAAACACAAAGCAAAGTGCAATCAAGAACCACACACTACTCAGGACAAATCCAAGACAGACACTACATTACGGTTTATTACTAAATATAATGTCCAACACACAGCCATTAGAGACATACTCGCTCACAGATGGGAGATTTTAAAACAGGACCCTTTTCTATGCGAACACATTCCCAACAGACCTATAATGACTTATCGAAGAGCACCCAATCTCCGAAACCTATTGGCTCCAAGTAAACTAAAATCCCATGATAGAAAGGAGGTCTCACCTGTAGGGTCCTCTGCATGTTTTAAAAAACGATGCCTAGCCTGTAATTTTATCACCACCACCGATCATGTCATATCCCATAGCAACAAATTAGTATACCCTATATATAAGCATATAAACTGTGACACCAGATATGTTATTTACGTGGCCACCTGTCCATGTCTGGTCCAATACGTGGGCCGCACCAGCCAACATCTAAAGGACAGAATAGGTCAACATAGAAGGAACATCCAAAACGGACTAGCCACCCACAGCTTATCCAGACACTTTGATCAGTGTCACAACAGAAATGTATCTGAAGTATCCTTCATAGCACTGGAGTCCATAAATCCTATGGCCCCTAATGCCATTCAAACACTAAAAAACAGAGAAATGTACTGGATTCAGACACTCAAAACACTCACACCCCTGGGACTGAACGAACAACTTGAAAAGACGTTCTAAATATGTACCCTACACACCCAAGCCCATCTATAACCAACACAAGAATACAATACCCTTAATTAAAAACCCCCCTTCTCCCAACAACAAAACCCACCCCCCCAAAATAACCCTCCTCCAATCCCTTCCCCCCCCCCTCCCCCCCTCAATTTTTCCATTATACCCTAAATATCATCAGATATATACACAATTTAGATACTCCACAAGTCGCTCTTTTTTATCTTTTTTATCTTTCCTTTTTATGTTTTCTGTTTCTTATTAATAATGTTTTATTAACAATTCTGATGCACGCGCGTGGATACGCATGTATGCACGTATGTGTAGGTATATGTATATATATGTGTAGAATTTACTCTCTTCCCCCGCCCCTTATGGAGAGTTAGATGGAAGTGTATGTATATGTATGTGTATGCATGTGTGTGCGCATATATATGTATAGATATGCATTTGCTTTTTATGTGCATGTATACTTTTTATGTATTTTATTTCTTGAGGCTTAGGTTTATCCAAAGTTGTTTTTCCAATATCACTTTTTCCTGTATACACTATCACCTATAGCCTTATATGCCTTGTCACATGTGGGGCCGGAATTACAGACAATACCACTAGTGTTATATTTAGACCATGCATTGGGTCAGTCACAAGAGGGAGTATAGAGCTCCTTATACCGACATAGATTTTATATGCATATATAATGATACCGGCTATACACATGCTGGAATAGCATGTGTGGATAACAAATAACACTTACTTGTGATATATACACAAGTATAGTGAAAGATATATACTGTGGTTGGTCACCTAAATGGGTATACAATCATGCTGATACCATCTTTTATTACAGGTATGCATAGCGCATACCTTTTCCTTGCCACATCAAATACTGTTTTAAGCAAGGCCAACAAGGTGGCCATATAGTATTGTCTCCTCACGAGCGCCCCCATCTCACACTGTGTAAGTGACAAGCGCTTTTTGCCCACAGTGGAGATGGAGAAACTGACTTCTTGCTCATATATTACGCACTTCCGTTTGGACGTGCGCTCACCCAGCAGACCACGGAGCGCAGGCCTTAGCCGGCAATACCCCGCCCCTCAGGAGGACGTCATCTCGTCCCCTCCGCAGGAGGTATATATCCAAACACGGAAACGGCGCCAATTTACAGCGGAGGCGCCACTCGTGATTACACAGCATCACTGGTAAGTCCTCTCCCCCACCCCCTAACGGGCCATCACCACCATAGACCACCTCCGTCTCTACACCCCCAGGCTCCATCTTTTGAGGACAGGTATACACCGATCACAAAGGGCTCATCATACACCTGGGACATGTAGTTGAATTTCCTGTCACTGCAGGTGGGAGCGCATGCAGTTGATAAGTCGTTACAGTATAGACCCACACACACAGGGGTGATAACTATTCCCAGGAATAAGGCCCCATCACTACTCACGCTTATGTTACACGCATGTGTGCCTGTGTATGCGGGTGCGTATGCGTATGCATGTACTTGTACACATGTGTGTAGTTTCATGTATATATATGTCATAGGCTGACATCCCTATATCCCCATGTGGTATATCAAATATAATCATGTCTCATGCAGGGTAGGATGGGGACATACTGCACAAACCTCTATAACCTCAAACCCCCCTTTTTTATACCCTGCATGCATATGTATGTGTACATATATGGGTATATATGTGGATGTACATACATTTTATTACTGATATGTGTTTGTTGAGATCTTTTTGAAGTGCTTCTTGGAATTTTATAAAGGTATATATATATATATATGTTTTTTATGGAAATATGATTATAGAATTGAACGTGGTAGTTTTAGATCAAAGAGAGATATATATATATTAATGTAATTTTTTGCAGAATAGGACATAATAATTTTTTAATTTCACGCTGCTGTTTTTACTTCTCACGTATTTTTTATTGTGTGTTTTTTATTTTTACCGTGGTTTTTATTTTATTTTATTTTATTCTATTTTTATTTTAAATTTTATTTTTATTTTTATTTTGTCTCTTATGTTCAGTTGCTCCTGCCTGTGTGTACCTTCTTTGCCTGAGGAAGCGGACTTGGGATCCGTGAAACGCGTTGCAAAAATTGTTTTTTATATAAGGAGTAATAATTAAATTATATGGTTTTATTACACCAAAATTAGTGCTTGTGTTTTTGTGAGGTGAGCAAGTCCACCATTGCTACCCACAATCTTATGGTTTTAATCTGACTTTTTACTCTTCTGGCGCCTCCTTATACTGATTACATATTGATCCACCTGGTGGATGGGTGTTGACACCCCTCTTTTTTTCCTCTACGGAGAGCGACTTCTTTAACCTGAGCGAGGACAGGTCTAATCTCCTCGTCCGCGATTGAAGTGGTTGCCCCTATCGGCAACCCATACTTGTGAGTATAAACTAATTTTTCTTACGATTGTGCCAACCAACTAAACGATAATACACTATTGGGGGCTCTCGATCTCCCCTTTATTCTCCTTTCTGATTACATAGCTCAACAATAAGAGTTTTTATTGCATTTTACCACAGGATCCAACTAAAAGATATCAACAAGAACTAAAGACTCTATTGGATGAGGCTATGGATTCTGGAGCAATTACAGACAAAAGAAAGTACGTTTTTGTGGATTGATAAACCTGCTTTGGCCACATTTTACATGCTCCCCAAGGTGCACAAACAGGCCAACAAACCACCAGGGAGGCCAATAATTTCAGGGATAGGTAGCCTTACTGTGAAATGTGGGAAATTTATAGATTCTTTTTTAGTCTTTTGTGGAGACCTTGAACTCCTATATAAAAGATACGGGAGACATGCTCAACCATATTAATGATTTGTCTTTGACAGATGATATGCTTCTTGTAACCTGTGATGTAGAAAGTCTCTACAGTAATATCAACCATGAAGAGGGTATATGTGCTGTAGGTTATTTTTTGGAGATTGGAAACTTGGGGAGTGATAGACGTGACTTCATTTTGAGACTTTTTGAGGTTTGTTATGACAAGGAATTATTTTGTATTTGACTCGCGCTTCTACCTACAGGTGAGGGGGTCGCAATGGGCCCCCCTCCAACCTCTTCCTAGGATGGTGGGAGCGTGAGGTGGTTTGGGCAACCCAGATGGAACAGTTTCATCCTCATATTTCAGGTTGGTGTCGCTTTATAGATGATCTATTCATCATTTGGCATGGGACACATGATTGTTGTATTGAGTTCTTGGCGGAGCTTAACAAGAACACTCATAATATTTTTTGACATACAAAATTTCATACAAAGAGGTTGAGTTTTTGGATCTCAAAATTTCCAAAAATGCAATTGGTGAATGAGCTACATCTGTTTATAGGAAACCAATGGCGACTAACAGTGTTTTACAGTACAACTCACATCATACAACCAAAACTAAGAACAACATTCCGTTGGGACAATTTATTAGGTTGAAACGCAACTGCTCCTCCATTGATAGCTTTAAGCAAGAGGCTATGCTCCTCAAATCCAGAATTCAAAGGAGAGGATATCCCCGTAGGTGTGTAGCGAGGGCAATGGGGAGAGCGAGAGAAATACTTTGAACACATCTGTTGACTCCAAAGAAAAGACAGCAACCGGAGATTATACGACTAACTACACCCTATAACACCAACTGGCAGGATCTTTATAAGATCGTACAGAAACATTGGGTGTACTCAAGAGTGACCATGATCTGAGTCCATATCTGTTGGATAGACCAAGTATTACTGCGAAAAGAGCACCTACCCTCAGGAACATTTTATCTAAGAGTCATTTTCGGAGACCTGAGAGACCCCTGAGTGTTAAAGGGAGTTTTCCCCGTGGGAACTGTTCTGTGTGTCATTTTATGGTTACAACCAAGGAAGTCATTAGTACCTCCAATCAGAAAAAATTACTATTCATGATTTTATTAATTGCAAATCAACAGCCATAATACTGTATATATGTTGCAATGTCCATGCCATAGACAATATATAGGCCAAACTAAAAATCAACTAAAGGTGCGTCAACAAAAACATGTTTCAACAATTAAATTGGTTTGAAGACATCATGACAAAGGGAAACGTTTGACTCCAGTAGAGGCACATGCCCTACTGAGCCACAAGGCATCTCTCAAGAGTTGGAGATTTGATGGAATTCAGCAGATCAAACAAGGGATCAGAGGTGGTGATTTGGTGACTAAACTCCTCAATAGTGAATTGAGATGGATACATGACATGAGGACTCTCCGTCCTCATGGTCTCAATGAGGAGTTCTCATTTGGACGATTTCTGCCTCAATAATAGGCATTTTTTTCTGTAATCCTCTCTCCCCTTTTTTTCGTTTTCTCTTTGGCTTTTCCTTCTCTCTGTGGATTTTTCCCCTGGGTCAAACTGTCTTTGATCTCTTACAGTTACTCTCTACAATTTTTGATAATATTGTTTCTTTTCTTTTCTAGAAATATACATTTTTCTTAGGTGCATTTTGATACATCCAATGGATATAATTCCATTTTCAAGATTTCTTCTGTTGTGATGTGTTTATATATTGATTTACATAATCTTTATTATAGTTTCTTTTTGGATGTAATGCACGCATCCTTACATTATTCTCTATTTCTGGCTCTTCATCGTTGTGGTTATATTTAATTTTCACCTCACTGACACTATATCATGCTTCACTACATGGTTTATGCAGGGTCCTGGTCTGGGTAAGTAGACCAGTTCACATGATGACTGGTGTATGGATGCACATTTTTCACTTCTTTTACACATGAAGAGCTGGAGGGAGTACAGCTCTCACACATTAGTCACTTCACTATTGGTCACTATTTGTATTAACATTTGGCCTGATATTTATACGTGTGTATATATAATACACTTTTTTAATACTTTGTTGTTGCATATTATTTTAGTCTGTCAATAGATTCATATTAGCACTGGACACTTTATTAATTGAAACCATTCCTTCAATAATGTACTGTATAATCAAGCACAGGCACTTTATCACAAAGTAAACCTGATAAGAACTTCTTCTTGAATGATCTATACAATTTTTGTTTTTTCACATGTTTTATTTTAATTATTTTTTTAATGTATTATTATGTTTCTACACTTTTTTGCACCTTTTTTTTTTAGTTTTTTTGGTCATTTATATAATCATTGTATGCACAATTCACTGCGATTGAGTGGATGATGTTCATCCAGCATCATTGTACTGTATGCTTGTATTTGCACTGCAACTGTATTATAATTTTCATCCACTAGATGAAGTCGATATATATTAGAGTTAATACAAATTTATCTTACTCTTTAAGTAATTTTGTACCAAGGCTGTTCCCATTTATTGTATAAAATTGAAATGTTTTATTTCTTTAATTATTACTATTCAGCCAGCGCTTCTTTCTATCTTTCCGACAAGTGCCCTTCTCTATTGGTTAGACACTGACTCGTGAGCCGTCTGACCGCTCTGCCTGAACGATCAGTGGTATTACATCACATGCGTGGCCACGCATGTTAAACCAGGAAGTACATTTCCCTACTTAGGCTGTGTGCTTCCTTCTTACTATTTATACGGGACAGCAGCGTGGTTTATTCACCTCTTGAGAAAGCGGGTCACCGTGATGTGTGTGAAGGGGCACAGAGGGGGTTCTGCACTGTTCACAGCTTTCAAACAAGTAATTTTCATCCTTGATCTTTCTATCTTCCTAGCGCTGATTGGAACTAGCATTTGTTTTCACACTGTATGTTTCATGGAAGTCATTTTGCATCCTTGTATTTGAGTGCTGTTTCCAGGAGCTGCTGTTTTTGATCATACAAATTTGTAGTGGATTGGTATGTATGTACATGCCGCCATTTTTTTTTTGGATTGCCTGTTTTATAACACATTATTATATATGCTAGAGAATCTTTGTATTATATGACAATGTTGTGTCAATCCCCCTGCCCCCCCCCCCCTCCCCCCTAGTGTCTTTGTGAGTTTTTAAATGTTTTTAAATTAGTATTAACATGGCCGGCCACATCACATCACAATTTGCACAACCCAATCAGGGGAGCGTACACCAGAAAATGAATCAATTATTGTATATAAAGGACTCTGGTGACTCTACCTGTGCTTATCAAAAATATGAATTTTAGGCCAGCAGGTGGTGCCAGGGACAGAATGAGCGCTTGCATGGTCCAGGAAGGCCGGCCTGATCGAACCAAGGATGGTGTTCCAGGCCACCCGCGGAAGAAACCGCAGAGCTGAGCATAATTGGCGGTGGACGGAGCACGGACGGGCAAGCCATCAGCCACATTGCCTTAAAACAATTGTTGAATGAAGCGGCGGGTGAGCAGCGGGTGAGATGGAGCAGTAAGTATAAGCTCTTACTCCCCTACCCACTGCACATTAGGTTTTTTATACATCTGGTTTCCTTGAAGGCTCATAAAGCACCAGGACCAGATGGCCTGTGTAATGAATATTATAAAGTCTATGCAGACATGCTCATGCCACATTTATTGCCGATATTTAATGCTGCCCTTGAATCTGGTTGCTTCCTTGAAGACATGCTACAGGCCACAATAACTACAATTCCTAAAGCAGGGAAAGATCCTGGCGAGTGCTGACCCTGCCAATTTTAGACTGATTTCATTCAATTCTGAACTTTTCCAAAATCATAGTTACTAGATTACTTGATATTTTACCAAAATTAATCAAATCAGAACAAGTAGGGTTTGTTAAAGGCTGCCAAGCTTCAGATGGCACCAGATGGATACTCAATGTGATGCAAGCAGCAGAGCGCTCTGGAAGGCCTTCTCTGCTTTTAGCTTTGGATGCAGAGAAGGCCTTCGATAGGGTAAATTGGCTCTACCTCCAGGCCATCCTTGAAAAGTTTGGATTTAGTTTTAATTGCTGGCTTTCTTTCTAAAGCCTTTTATAAATCCAATGGCACCCGTCAAGGGTGTCTTCTCTCCCCCCTAGTATTTGATCTAGTTATGGAGCCATTGGTGGAAAAAATTAGAACGCATCCACATATAAAAGGCATTCCAACTGGAGATATTGTCAGTACAATTGTTTTATATGCTAATGGCGTAATAGTGATGGTAACTGACCCAATTAAGTCAATATTTACAATTCATGCAATACCAAAACATTTTGGTATGGTATCTTACAGGAAATGGCATATTCTTCATATGAATATTCCTACAGATGTAAAAGAACTTATAAATTATAAACGTCATTTTCAGTGGGCCTCTTCTCACATATCTTATCTAGGCATCAGCCTTACCAAACACTCCCCACAGTTATATGCGGATAACTTCATACCACTTCTCAAACAGATGATCTTTGTGAGCAATACACCAAGTTCACCCTCTCTTGGATGGGCAGAATAAGCGCCTTTAAATGTTAATTTTATACTATATACTATATATATTTTGAACTCTCCCTATTCCTATACCTCAAAACTCAACACTTCTTCTCCTCCATACATACTAACACACTATATATGGAATAACAAAAAAACAGGAATACATAGAGTAATATTATGTCCACAATCTGACAAAGGTGGCTGAGTCTACCAGATCTACATACAGTGGGATGCGAAAGTTTAGGCAACCTTGTTAATCGTCATGATTTTCCTGTATAAATTGTTGGTTGTTATGATAAAAAGTGTCTGTTAAATATATCATATAGGAGACGCACGCAGTGATATTTGAGAAGCGAAATGAAGTTTATTGGATTTACAGAAAGTGCGCAATAATTGTTTTTTATTATTGGAATTCTTGGAACTCAAATTGGCTTGGTAAACTCAGTGACCCCTAATCTACATACACAGGTAAATCCAATTATGAGAAAGGTTTTTTAAGGGGGTAAATTGTAAGTTTCCCTCCTCTTTTAATTTTCTCTGAAGAGAAGCAACATGGGGGCTCAAAACAACTCTCAAATGACCCGAAGACAAAGATTGTTCACCATCATGGTTTAGAGGAAGGATACAGAAAGCTGTCTCAGAGATTTCAGCTGTCTGTTTCCACAGTTAGGAACATATTGAGGAAATGGAAGACGACGGGCTCAGTTCAAGTTAAGGCTTGAAGTGGCAGACCAAGAAAAATCTCTGATAAACAGAAGTAAAGAATGGTGAGAACAGTCAGAGTCAACCCACAGACCAGCACCAAAGACCTCCAACATCATTTTGCTGTAGATGGAGTCACTGTGCATCGTTCAACCATTCGGCGCACTTTACACAAGGAGATGCTGTATGCAAGAGTGATGCAGAGGAAACCTTTTCTCTGCCTACAGCACAAACAGAGCCACTTGAGGTATGCTAAAGCACACTTGGACAAGCCAGCTTTATTTTGGAATAAGGTGCTGTGGACTGATGAAACTGAAATTGAGTTATTTGGGCATAACAAGGGGCATTATGCATGGAGGAAAAACAACACAGCATTCTAAGAAAAACACCTGCTACCTACAGTAAAATATGGTGGTGGTTCCATCATGCTATGGGGCTGCGGGGCCAGTGCAAGGACTAGGAATCTTGTCAAAGTTGAGGGATGCATGCATTTCACTCAGTATCAGCAGATTCTGGAGACCAATGTCCAGGAATCAGTGACAAAGCTGAAACTGCACCGGGGCTGGATCTTTCAACAAGACAACAACTCCAAAACACTGCTCAAAATCCACAAAGGCATTCATGCAGAGCAACAAGTACAACGTTCTGGAATGGCCATCTCAGTCCCCAGACCGGAACATAATTGAAAATCTGTGGTGTGAGTTGAAGAGAGCTGTCCATGCTCAGAAGCCATCAAACCTGAATGAACTAGAGATGTTTTGTAAAGAGGAATGGTCCAAAATACCTTCATCCAGAATCCAGAATCGCACTGCAACCTACAGGAAGAGTTTAGAGGCTGTAATTTCTGCAAAAGGAGGATCAACTAAATATTGATTTCATTTCTTTTGTTGCCTAATTTTGTTTAAACACTTATTGCACACTTTCTGTAAATCCAACAATCTTAATTTCACTTCTCAAATATTACTGTGTGTGTCTCCTATATGATATATTTGAGTGACATTTTTTATAGTAACAACCAACGATTTATACAGGAAAATCATGACGATTAACAAGGTTGCCCAAACTTTTGCTTCCCACTGTAATTACTAGACAGCTATACTGTTGGATCAATCTAGATCATGGTCAAACAATAGAGATACACCCACTTGGGCAAAAATAGAAAGCAAATTAGATGACATGCGAGTACAACAACGCATAGCACAACGACTCATCCTCTTACAAAGACCTAAGCACTGGCTTTTATCGATACAGACCACCACTAAGTCCTGGGGCAGATATGCAGAAACTCCTAAACCCAAGTTAGCATATACCATATTACAATTACCAATAACTTGGTTATCTTATTGGACCCCTGACCTCAAGGTAGATAATTGGTGAGATCCAGATATTTCTGGATATTAACCTTAAAATTTTTAACAACATATAGAAACATATAAAAACAATACCATATGCCAATACCAACTAGTGACTTCTATAGATTGCTTAGGATTAGACACTTCTTACAAACCATTACACACAAAGAACTACAGTAGCAATAAAAAGTATGTGAACCCTTTGGAACTACATGGATTTCTGCACAAATTGGTCATAAAATGTGACCTGATCTTCATCTAAGTCACAACAATAGACAATCACAGACTGCTTAAACTAATACCACAAAAACAATGAAATGTTTCCATGTTTTTATTGAACAGACCATGTAAACATTCACAGTGCAGGTGGAAAAGTATGCAAACTCTTTGGATTTAATAACTGGTTGAACCTCCTTTGGCAGCAATAACTTCAACCAAACATTTCCTGTAGTTGCAGATCAGATGTGCAGATGATTGACTATTGTTGTGACTTAGATGAAGATCAGATCACAGAAATTCATATAATTCCAAAGGGTTCACATACTTTTTATTGCAAATATATATCCAGTTCTCTCTATACAAATAAAAATGTATAAGACCACTACACTCTGGTATATCTCACTAAACTTTTGTAACTTTAACAAAAATATGTACTCTATATCAAAACCTGGGAGAGAGATTTTGGTAGATCATGCTTTCTCACACTTTGGTCTAAATCCCTAGCCATAACACATAAAATATCAAACTGCTCTGCCCATTGGGAATTGTCCCAAAATCTGCAGCTCAGATGGTATCTGACCCAGATAAGTTAGCAAGGTATGATGTATCTCAGTCAGCTCTTTGCTGGAGACATATGTGATGGGACTGCCTAAAATGGCTAATTATTGGAAGAAGTCAGAATGTTGAATTTTTATATCACAGATTGCCTCATCCCCACAGAGATGGATATACTTCTCCTTCATCTGAAAATTGAAGTTTTTCCAAAACAACATTGTGCAATGCTTCTTCAAATACTCCAAGCAGCTAAAATAGCTATAGCAAGAAATTGGAAGATACATGACTCCCATTCGATATCCCAGGTGTTACATGTTGTAAGCAGAGATGAGCGTAATGACGTAATTACGATTTCGCGAATTTTTTTTAAAGGGGACTCCCAGATTCCACCATGAACTCCCCCCCCAGGAAATCGCGGCCTCCACCTCCACCGCCCATCGGAGGTGGAGAAGAGCCCCTTGTCCTTGGATTGGACAAGGGCTCGGAGGGGGAGGGGAAAGCTTGGCTGCCCCTCCCCTTCCGAGACCCCCCAATCCATGGACCATGTGGGCTGGTATAGTCAGGGTGCGGAGCCCCACGCGGCCGGTGCTCCGCATTCTGGCTATCCCAGCCTGCATGGGGGACAAGGGGTTAAAGAGGTCTGGGAGGGGGGACCCCACGTCGTTTTTTTTTTATATTTCCCACACTCAGAACGAAGTAAGTAAAACTCTTCCCACTTGGGGGAATCTATGAAAATAATACACTATTGTTACCTGTGCAAAAAAAACTGACATTTTCCGCATTTAAAAGACATTTTTGCCCTTGAAACTTAAAAATCGATTTTCTCAAAAACTATAAGGTCTTTTTGAAAAAAAAAAATTTCTCTTATTCCCACTGATCCCCTTAATATACCCTGGGAATTTGGTGTTCCTAAACTTTAAGCAGGCTTTGCTATTAACCGTTAAAGTCGGCGGGTTTTTAAATGTATACATTTTTACTTTGAAACTTTAACATCGATTTTCTCAAAAACTATAAGGTCTTTTTGAAAAAAAAAATTTCCCTCTTATTCCTCCTGATCTCCTTAATATATTCTCCAAATTTGAGGCTCTTGGCATTTAAGGGGGCTTTGCTATTAACCCTTAAAGTCGGCGGCTTCTTTACATTATACGGAGCGTTACGGTTTAACGCGAAATTACGGTATCGTTTAATGCGAAATTACGGCATGAACGAAACGCGAAATTACGCGTTGAAAATTACGCTTACGGTATTTTCAAGTACGATTTTAATGGCAATTACGCTACCGTAATTTCGCATCGTAATCGCAAATTTCGCATGCGTAATTATAGTAATGCGAAATTATGAAAATTTCGGCTCAACTCTAGTTGTAAGGCAAAACCAAATATATGAACATAATACAATTGCTATATGAAAGTGGTCAATGGTCGTGGAACAAATGTGTCTAATCTTATAATTCAATAATCATAAAACTAAATAAGTACGTATAAGTCAAATATATGAACATATGTACCGTATTTTTCGGACCTTAAAGTGAACCTCCGGACTAAAAATCGACTCAGCAGCACTGAAAAGGCCTGTTGTTTCTTTAACAGTTTCACAGCATCAGAACTTTGTTTCTCTTATCCAAGCCTCATTTTTAGCTGCACAGAAGAAAACTGCCCGGGCTTTTTTCCCCTGATGCTGTGCAAAGCATGATGGGATTTCTGATGTTGTTGCTCTCGTTCTGCTGTTTTGGTGCCATTTTTTTTTTTTACATTTTGAATTTGACATTTGAAGCCTAGCGTGTGCAGCTGGGAGGGGTTATCAGGACACAGGACAGTTGGAACTGTGTCTCCTGCTCCTTGTCACCTCCTTTCAACCAAAAAGATGGCTGCCCCCATGACAAAGATGGCAGCCCCCATGAATCACAAACATTTGCCTGTTCTTTTAAAACAGGGTGGGTAGAAAATTATATTACCTATCTATTCTAATTAACATAACTAATGTAACTTAATGACAGTATGTTTGTTTAGGCTGAAGTTCCCCTTTAAGACACACTTTTTCTCCCCCAAAAGTAGGGAGAAAAGTAAGTGCGTCTTATGGTCCGGATGTTTAGAGCAGCTCTTGGCAGCACTATCAACACGCCCGCCTCCCTGCACCAGCTTTTCCTGGCAACTCCATCACTGCAGCCCGCCTCCCTGCATCTGCTTACCCTGACAACCCGATCACCGCAGCTTGCCTCCCTGCACCAGCTTTTCCCGGCAACTCCATCACTGCAGCCCGCCTCCTTGCATCTGCTTACCCCGACAACCCCATCACCGCAGCCTGCCTCCCTGCATCACCTTTACCGCCTCCCTGCATCTGCTTACAGAGTGACAGTATGGTGTGGTACAAGCTGCGCTTCTCTCCCAAAGCCACAGCACAGGTGAAGAGTTTTAGGAGGGCTATTGGTCGCAAGGAATACAGAAGGAGTCTGCCTGGGAGCCTCGCATGGTGGAAGATAAGGAGCCGCGTCACCTGCGAAATCCCCCGGTGGCTTCCTGAGCCCCTGATCACCTGCTCCATGTACCAGACAGTAATCCCCTACTGCAACACCCTGCAATCATGCTAAGGTGAGAGAGAGGCATCGGGTGTCACCTCTGATGTGTGAGCATCATTGTCTGATCTCCCCATGCTCATGCTGACATCCCAGTATAGCATCTCCAGATTAGTGTAGAATAGATGGTTTGTTACTGTAGTTGGAGTTAATGGGGATAGGTGTAGGTAAGGCGTAGTGGGGATTACTTTATCTGGGGGGCAGCGGGGGTTACAGTAGCAGTGTGGATGAGTGTAGTTGGGGGCTTAAGGTTTACTGTTTACAGTAGCTGGGGGGTAGTAGGGATTCGTGTGGCTGGGGGGCAGTCAGGGTTACTGATTACTGTAGCTGGGGGGCAGTAGGGATTAGTCTAAGGGGGGCAGAAAGGGTTATTTTAGCTGGGCAGTGTAGCTTAGATAGAGATAGCTTTGTGGGGAAAGCTCCACAAGATGCCCCCTGCACCATGGATGCACTAGGTTTAATATTTTTTTTCCCCTGGTTTTTGGCCTGTAAATCTAGGTGCGTCTTATGGTTCGAAAAATACAGTATGTAAGAATGCAATTGAAGGAGGAGAGGCATCTAAATGAATGGGCCAGCTGGTTGAAATGGTTACCAACAAATAAAATGCATATAGAAGCAATAGGGTACACCAAAGCCTCCATATAAATAAGGGTACATACAGAACCTATGAACCCAAATATGCTCACAAGCTCACATATACTCGATCTTTATGATAAACACTGTATCAGAAATATTCCTCAGAAATCAGAGTAAGCTCATTGAACACACAATTGATTTTAGCTGAAACTTTAATGTATTAGTACTTGCTTGACAATGTTTATGTGTACTTTTAGATACGTAGAATCATGAATCTTCTCATGTAATAGTTTTTCAAATGTTTGGAATATGCAATATAATCGATTACTAGTCATCTTACCTATACCTTAGTTTATTGTTCTCTCTTTTTCCTTCTTCTCTGCTTATCTTATTACTCCTTCCTCCTTTTTTTCTTTCTTCTCCTTACTATAAAAATTGTGAGAGAAAACATTATTTGAGAATGGATCAGGGCTATAATTTGCTTGGGGAGTAATAATCGTGTTAGTATCTACAAACCACAAAAACCTGTATATTTTGCCTTTCCCTGACACTACTGTAGGAATAAATAATCAACTGTACTACTGTAATAATCAACTACCGTACGTATGTATAACGAGATAACATTTGTTGTATTGTTAACACTGGTATCTTATTAAAAATGTCTTGCTGTATATTATGCCTGCATTATCTCTCAATAAAAACTTTTTGACAAAAAAAAAAAAAAAGATAAAAAATAGATCAGAGCACTATAAGAACCTCAGGACATAATCTCTAGGCAGCCTTTTAATGACTTAGCCCCTGAAGACTGTGTGGCCTTGCTTGGTTCAGCAGCTAAAAAGATTGCCATGCGATTTTACTGTACTTCATCTAGTGGGTTCTGCTTCTACATGGGCAGAATAACCTGCAAGGACTGGGACTTTAACCACGTCCTGCAAAGTGCACACATTAAAATGTCCTGTTTGAACCTCTTAGCTGCTAATAGGACATTTTAATGTTTAGTTTCTGCCGCTGCCATGCACAGGCACGTTCCCAACACGCCCACCCAACAGGACTTGCTTGTCTGCGATTGGTGAACAAGAACATGTGTTCCCTGAGCCAATCAAAGTGTCTGTGAATGAATGCCATGTTTATTCATTAAAATAAAAGTAAAAAGTAAAGTTACACCATTCACAAAGACTTCCTGTAAGCACAGGAAGATGTGTGTAGCACCATCTGGTGGACAAAAACTCAAATCAAAATAAAAATACATTAAAAAATACATCCCCTATAGTTATTAACCCCTCCCCCCCCACCCCCATAGTTACCAAATATGAAACGTGAAAAAAAAAACAAAAAAAAAAACAAAATGACATTTAAACAAAAATACATAAATAGTTACCTTAGGGACTTAGCTTTTTTAATATGTATATCATGAGGGTGTATTATTGTTATTATTGCATATAAGGGCTTGTAATTATTGATAGGGTACAGTAAGAAAACAAAAAACACCTTTCTTTCCAAATTATATATTGTCACTATACATTGTACTAGGTGCGAAAAATAGGACCAGCACCATCAACTTAGTTTTCTCTTTTATTGCTTATATAGTCACATATGGCTAAGCAGCTATGCTTGATAAAGGAGTTGAATGCTCTAGAACATCACATTTAATTGCTGTATGTGACTATATAAGCAATAAAAGAGCAAACTAAATTGATGGTGCTGGTCCTATTTCTTTGCATTAGTACAAGATCCTGAGTGCTGCTGGATCGACACATTGCAACTGGTGTATTGGTGGTGAGCTCCTTTATCCTTTGCAACATACATTGTACTGGGGACATAATTTAAATATTGTGATAGCCAGGATAAATAGGCGGATAAAATGTGTGGGTTTTATCTACAGTTGTGTCATGGTCTGCATCTGCTGGTGACATTATGAACTGCCGCTATACACTTCCTCCATTCCACCAGAAGATGTTATTGTTTTCCTCACGGATCTTGCAACAAGAACTTCTTCCTGCCCACCAGCAGAGGGCTCACTACTTCAGGAACGGTGTACGTTTACAGACTATTGATGGGAGGAGACCTGTCATCTATCAGTATTTAAACCAAGCCTGCGCACTAATCAGTGCTAGTTAATTGTTGCTGCTCAGCCTGTGTGCTAGCCTGTCCTGGTTTCCTAAGATCCTTCTACCTTGTTCCTTGTAGATTGCCTTCCTTTGTTCTGACCTGTGCTTGCTATCAACGATTCTTTGCCTAAAGACGCCTACACACGCTAGATTTTTTTAAACTACGGGTCGTCAGACCCGCCCACGGAGTGGTTGTTCTGACAACAGTTTGCATGTGAGTGCAGGCTGTCGTCAGGCTGATAAGGCTGGTTTTGATCGATCCACTGTGCGTAGTTTAAAAAAATCCAACTCAAATATATTGGCAAGACCAAAAGGGCCATGAAGGAACGGGTACTGGAACACTTTGGGAAAATCAAGGGGGGTAAAGCGGTGGGGGGTATATATGAACATTATAGGGAACATCATAATAATGAATTGACAGGTACCCTGGTTAAAGGCATTTACAAGCTAAAAGTATCCACAAGGAGAGGTGACTTTGATGAATTACTGTACTGTAAGGAAGCATCTTGGATTTTTAAATTAAATACAGTAGCACCATTTGGTCTGAATGCAGAATTAGACTTGACTCCATTTTTGCGGATACGACGTTATGATTGATGGATTGGGACATATGTGGACCCGCAGTGCATGAGGGGTGCCATGTGATAAGGGTGCAAAAAGATAATAGAGTACTGTGACTTTATATCAGGTTGGTTCACTCATGCCATTTCCATTTAATATAAGCCTAACGAATATTGGAGTATGTGCTCATAAATTCAGCAAGGTTACTGATGATCTTGCTCTACAGTGAGAACTATGATACATTGGAGTACCTGCCATTAATTGATGTACAATTGCCCTCCCATCTGCACTGGACAGTGGACTTGTAATGTCTCTATGGACCCCCGTGGGACTCAATTTCTATGTCTGCCTTACAGGAATGCTAATCGGAGATCCATGTATATGCGCACGGCCGTCCGCTCACCTGAATGGCTCGTTGGAAAGCGAGTGACGGTGTGAGTATGGAGAGGAGGCGTGCCTTCAGACTGTTTTTAACTGCACTTGACGTATGTTGAAGTCACACCCTGATGAAGCGTCACACATGACGCGAAACGTCGGTGGGCGGAGCCACGCAGTTTGAGTTGCTGGCCGCGCTTCCGTGTTGGTGAGCATTCTGAGCGTCCTGCTTCCTCCCATCACCCTCGGTAAAGAAAACAGCTAACCGGACTGTTTCTGGAGTGAGGTGACCTGGCTACTGGGGTGAGCGGACCCCCGCAGTGACTTAGAAAGGAGCGACACATACATAGGGGAGTTGAACGGACGCCAGTAACTACGTTTGGTGAGATCTACCCTTCTCTTGTCCCTCTGATATAAATGCAGGAACTGTAGTGACTATCACTGGCTGACGCCTGGAACAAGCTGGAGTATTGAATCTTGAGGGGGGCCCCCATTAATATCATAATCATGGCACCAGTATGAAAGCGCGGAGTGCTTGGAGTGTGCATATATGGAATGTTTCTATGTGTTACCTACCAAGTTGAAGCATTGATCATTCTCATCTGTTTTGATGGCTAAATTAGCTGTGCATATGCAATTTTAATCTTTTGAATCATAACGGCTCTTTTCGTATCGTGTAAATATTAGAGCTGTTGTATGTCCTTGATTAACTAATACATTTTGATACTTTGCACATTAAGGAGGCTGGTAACCCATATGTGTTCTGATTTGCTTTGGGAGTTGTGTGCTAGCCTGTCCTGGTTTCCTAAGATCCTTCTACCTTGTTCCTTGTAGATTGCCTTCCTTTGTTCTGACCTGTGCTTGCTATCAACGATTCTTTGCCTAAAGACGCCTACACACGCTAGATTTTTTTAAACTACGGGTCGTCAGACCCGCCCACGGAGTGGTTGTTCTGACAACAGTTTGCATGTGAGTGCAGGCTGTCGTCAGGCTGATAAGGCTGGTTTTGATCGATCCACTGTGCGTAGTTTAAAAAAATCCAGCGTGTGTACGCGCCTTAAGAGACTAAATTGTATGTCTGTTCCCTTGGTTTATTTCTTGCCTGTAGGACTTCCTCTTTGCCTGTCCCCTGTGTACCGCGAATTGTCTTGTAACTATATTATAAATATCTATTATATATATTATCCAGGTTCCGGGATCCGTGTTCACACATTTGTATATACACTGGGTTGCTCTGCATATATACCTTATGCGGGGTAGTCTAATTGTATATATCCCGGATTGCATGTTTATGCCTGTTAAATACACTTGCTAGCAGGAATATTATATTGTGTTGCTTTTTGGATATCATTGCATTTATTTCTGTTGTTGTACATGAGGTTAATATACACTGCTGATTACACTATTATTTATGTTCCTTGCATGATTATGTTCCTTGCATTATTTATTCATTTATTCCTGGCCTTGTCATTTCAGTTATTTCCCACATAGTGATGTTTTCCCCTCTGTTGCATATCTTGTGCATTTTCCATGCTGTGCAATGCATAAATGCAAATTGTTACGTAACAAGTAGCATTGTTTATTTTAAAACTATAGGGGATGCAATTAGAGAAATTAAAAAAAAGATCCCTTTACAATGCAAAATAAAGTAATTACTGAAAGCAAATATCACCCTCAAAAAGCTTAATTTGTTGTGAAAAAAACAAAACAAAACAAAATATACATCATTTAGGTGTGATAAGCAGTGATAAAGTTATGGCCGAATGAATGGGAAGAGCGTTGAAATGTGAAAATGGCTCTTAGCAGGAAGGGTAAAACAGCATGTGGAGTGAAGTTGTTAAAGCACACCTGAACCAATACATAAAAGTTGTTTTTTTTTACTTACCTGGTGCTCCTCCCTGTCCCCCTCAGTGTCTTCTGGGTCCCCTCTGTTGTGCCAATGCCACCCCTCATTAAAAGCTTTCAGCTATGATGAATGCACTGTTCTGGCCATGCACCTCCTCCATTGCTCTCCCATGAGGAGGTGTGTTCTGGACATGTTCAGTTTGAAAAAAATTGTAACCTCCCATGCACAGAACACTCCTGGTCATGGGAGTACAACTGAGGATGCCAGTGGCCAGGACAGCACATGCGCTGTAGCTGTGACCCAGCCAATTCAGAGCTTATAATGAGGGGTGCACTGACACCCAAAAAGAATTTAATTTAAAGCATAAAGAATGAAACTATCACACACTTCAAGAGTCTTTCTTTTTTCCAGAAGTAGAAGTTGTTACGTCAATCTCATGACTGTGAAACGTAGAAAGAATGTCGTCTGTCTAGCAGATATCGTGAGACATAAGTAACTGTTATATTTTCTCTGCATGAGAGTTATAACAAGGAATGTACTGGGAGGATCATGTGTATTTATAACTTTGGCAGATGGTCATTTAGTTGCCAAGTATTAGTGAGTTCTGCTGGTTTTCAAAGGTCTTGTGAGACCTTCTCCAAACCCCACGTATCATGTAACCTCATACCTTGGCCTGTTTCTAACGAAACATCTACCATGAAATTGCTCTTAAACCTTAGTCCAAAACCTGCCAGTTTTTTACTGCTTATTTTAAGTGACAGTAACGTGCATCCAGGTGAAGTGTACATCTTATATGTTTGTGTTTACATGCTTTGTAAACTCAGTGAAGCATGACTCATTGGAGAAACAGACATGATACCAAAAGCCCAGTGGAACACTGCTATCTCAGTTGCCCAGCATATTCTTTTTGTAAAGATGTCTACAGCAAGAAATAGTTTCCACCCTGCATTAGTTGGGGAAATCCCTAGCTGTTTTACGACTCCTTCAATTAACCACGTTCTGTAATTGAAGCAGTTCTGATTTGGGCCATGAGTATGATAGACAGAGATATATGAGTATATTTATACCTTGAAAAGAATGGTCAAAGAGGAGGTTTGCTATTCTGTTTTTAAATGGTAATGTGTTTGGAATATCTTGAAATAAAGCTGTAATTGAAATTCTTTCCAACAGATGGCGCTGTGATTTGACCATTCTTTCCTCTGGTAGGTTCTCAATGTGTGGTACGCGTACCCCAAGGGGTACTTCTGATGGTTCCAGGTGGTACTCGGGCTTGATATACTTAAAGGGAAGGTCCAAGCAAAAAAAAAAAAATGAGTTTCACTTACCTGGGGCTTCTACCAGCCCCATGCAGCCATCCTGTGCCCTCGTAGTCACTCACTGCTGCTCCAGTCCCCTGCTGGGAGCTTTCTGACCTCGGAGGTCAGGGCCGAATTGCGTACATTTTTACACATTCCCGCTAGTGCAGGAACATTAACGCATACATTTTTACGTGTTAGTGGTGCAACGCGTAAATTTTTGTTCCTGCACTAGCTGGAATGCGTAAAAATGTATGCAATGTGGCCCTGACCTCTGAGGTCAGAAAGCTGCCTGCGGGGGACTGGAGCAGCAGTGAGTGACTGCGAGGGCACAGGATGGCTACATGAGGCTGGTAGAAGCCCCAGGTAAGTAAAACTCATTTTTTTTTTTTTGCTTGAACCTTCCCTTTAACCAAGAATAACAAATTTAGAGTTTTAGAAAATGATAAATCTTATTTAAACAACACCAATTTAGTATTTTAGCGAATAAAAAGCAATAGTAAATGCTTGGACATTGTTTAGAACCAATTATCATGTACTACGATTAAATATATATTTGTCAAGGGGTACTAGTGATAATGTTTACTATGATAGGGGTACTCGATGAGTACAGGGTTTTAAAAGGGGTACATACCAATACAAACACTGTGGTCATTGCACACGTTAGGTAGATAGTGCGGCACACAATCATTTTCTCATAATAATGGAATTTGTTGTGATGAAGACTGGT
This sequence comes from Hyperolius riggenbachi, assembly GCF_040937935.1. NCBI lineage: Eukaryota > Metazoa > Chordata > Amphibia > Anura > Hyperoliidae > Hyperolius > Hyperolius riggenbachi. Next base: position 119,229,073 of record NC_090649.1, on the reverse strand, counting down.
ACATGGTAAATGAATTATATGGGCAGTAGGTATGCTAACACTTTATGTTATTGCACAATGCAAAGAACATAGAGGTATAGTAACTAAACTGCGGGAAGCAGAATATCTGATTGACCATGCCTAGTGCACAGTGATTATGTGCATGCTTCTGTTATTTCAGAGACCCCTCTGTTATCTGAGAGGATTTTCTGTCCAAAAGACTAATACAGGTTGTTGGCCTATAGACCTAGACTTCCCAATCCTGTCCTTAAGTACCACCAACAGTGGCCTGGTGGCAGCACGGTGGCCTATTGGCTAGCAGTACTGGATCTCCAGTTTGAATCCCAGCCAGGGCACTATAGTGGGATGCGAAAGTTTGGGCAACCTTGTTAATAATCATGGTTTTCCTGTATAAATTGTTGGTTATTACGATAAAAAAATGTCAGTTAAATATATCATATAGGGGACACACACAGTAATATTTGAGAAGTGAAATGAAGTTTATTGGATTTGCAAAAAGTGTGCAATAATTGTTTAAACAAAATAAGGCAGGTGCATAAATTTGGGCACCACAAAAAAGAAATGAAATCAATATTTAGTAGATCCTACTTTTGCAAAAATTAAAGCCTCTAAACGCTTCTGCATCACTCTTGAATACAGCATCTCCTTGTGTAAAGTGCGCCGAATGGTTAAACAATGCACAGTGACTCCATCTGCAGCAGATGATGTTGTAGGTCTTTTGTGCTGGTCTGTGGGTTACCTCTGACTGTTCTCACCATTCGTCGCTTCTGTCTATCAGAGATTTTTCTTAGTCTGCCACTTTGAGCCTTAACTTGAACTGAGCCAGTGGTCTTCCATTTCCTCAATATGTTCCTAACTGTGGAAACAGACATCTGAAATCACTGAGACTGCTTTCTGTATCCTTCCCCTAAACCATGATGGTGAACAATTTTTGTCTTCAGGTCATTCGAGAGTTATTTTGAGACCCCCATGTTGCTACTCTTTAGATAAAATTAAAAGAGGAGGGGAACTTACATTTTACCCCCTTAAATACTCTTTCTCATAATTGGATTTATATGTGTATGTAGGTCAGGGGTCACTGAGCTTACTAAACCAATTCAAGGTTCCAATAATTAGTTCTAAAGGTTTTGGAATCAATAAAATGACAACAGTGCCCACATTTATGCACCTGCCTAATTTTATTTAAACAATTATTGCACCCTTTCTGTAAATCCAATAAACTAAATTTCACTTCTCAAATATCACTGTGTGTGTCTCCTATACGATACATTGATTTTTTTTATCGTAACAACCAACGATTTATACAGGAAAATCATGACGATTAACAAGGCTGTCCAAATTTTTGCATCCCACTGTATCTGTGCTGAGTTTGTATGTTCTCCCTGTGTCTGTGTGGGTTTCCTCCGAGCACTCTTGTTTCCTCTCATATCCCAAAAACATACAGATAATTTAATTGGCTTCCCCCTAAAGTGTCTCAGCAGATCTCGTTAAATACCTCTGTGGATTTCCACAAGACATGCACTGTAGGTGGTACTTGAGGATAGTTTTGGGAAGCCCTGCTATAGACAGCTAGAAAATATTTTTTATTAGAATTTTTAATAATGACCTGGAAAAAAAAGCCACCGATTAGAAAAAAAAGGGACAAAGGTGGGACGTCCATTGACTTTCCTTAACATACACAACATTTTTATTCGACAACCACTTTTAAACACACCTGTGAACATTTCCTTTAAAGAATCTGTGTTGTTTTTTTCATGGGTGATGATGATGCACAGATTCTACAGAACAAACACTGAGGTGGAGCTGCTTTCCGTGACAAAACATTTTCTATCATTTTCACTTTGAAAGCAAAGCCGTGAGCACCAAACCTTCATCACAGCTCAGTAAGTATCTCTGATTTTCATACGAAACCTTATAAGGAACCCTGAGCAGAGGGAGAAATTCAGAAGCTGGACTTACCTGGGGCTCCAGCCCCCCCCCCCCCCCCCAAGGTCCCCCAGCATCCTCCTGGCTCCTTTCATGGTCCCGCTGGCGGCTCCAGTAATCCAGCGCCTTTGGCTTAAGTCAGTGTCATCACGCTGGTCGCCGTAAGAGTCCTGCACATGCGCGGCTCTCTAAAGACTGAACTGCGCATGTGCAGGACACTTACGGCGAGTGCTCCGGGGGCGCACACGTGTGATTCAGCCAAAGTTTCTGGATTACTGTAGCTGCCAGTGGACCAGGAAACAGTGGCGTAGCTAAGGAGCTGTGGGCCCCGATGCAAGTTTTACAATGAAGCCCCCCAAGCACTCTATACATAACAATTGATGCGGCGCACCAAAACCTGCCAATGGCAACCACAGTGTCAGAGGTGCAAGAAGGGAATGGGGAACAGTTTGTTAATGATTACCACTATTCAAAGTATCTATAGAAGTGATTATTATGAGCACAGGACCAATAGAGAGTTAATTCTGCAGTTGAGGGAGGGCCCCTTGGGGCCCCTCTGGCCCAAGGGCCCCGATGCGGTCGCTACCTCTGCAACCCCTATTGCTACGCCCCTGCCAGGAAAGGAGACAGGAAGAGCACGAGGGACAGAGAACTAGAGGAAGCCCTAGGAAAGTCCAGCTTTTGAATTTCCCCCTCTGCAAAGGACCCTTTAACTTACAGGTCACACTCAAGCTTTTATCACGCGATTTATATGCTCATTTATATGCAAATCAAATTTTTGGGATTGCAATTTTTCTGTGCATGTTAATGACGTTAATTTACGTGAAAATGGATCTAATTGACTTCAACTTTGCATGTGATTTTTCCCACAAAAGTGCAATTATTCTGTGCTTCCATTGACTTGCATTTAATGTGAATTTCATATTGCATATTGAACATGAAAGAAACCTGCAGCACGATTTTAACACAGAAACACCCCAAGACACATGAAGTAACAGGCAAATGCGACATTTGATGCGATACTCTTTTTACAGCCCCAGTATCAAACTAGCCTTAGGCCTCTTTTCCCCAAGCGCCATTCATTCAGCTGCAGTTACATAAACCCAAATGGCAGAGTTTGCTAACACTGTGTGTATCACGCTTGACACCACGGTGGTGTTACCTGGCAGCCAAAATCCACCTCATGTCATGTCTGAACATGGTAAGCGCTGTGTTCAGATGCAACTCCATAGGGGGGAACGCCTGTTTATTGCCCATACCGAGCGCTAGCAAACAACCAGCTGGTGAATGGAAGTAGCTAACAGGCGGTGAATCCACCTCCGTCCACCGTCCGCCACTGTGGAAAAAAAGAGGCCTACGTATTCTCCCAGCCAATGCAAACAATATGAAGGCTCCGTGCCCTCTGCAAATTTCTCAGCTCAGACCATGAGGTATCAAATAAACATCTCATAAACAAACCAAGTGTGATATTTTTTTCTCTTATAGCCAATGTGCATGAGCATCCACAGATTGTGAATTATCAGCACTCAGAGGAAGTAAGGCTGAAAATGGTAGGCTTAATGCATTTACTTATTGCTTGGCATTGTGAAAACCTCTCAATAACTACTTTATATCAATTTCATAGCTCTCAACTGTCCCTCTTTCGGAGGGACTGTCCTTTTTGGGAACCCAATCTCTCTGACCCTCTTTCTTCCTCAATTGTCCCTCTTTCAGGACTGTTGTACTGTACACATCTAATTACATACTGTATATGTATTTTTCTACTGAAAAATGTGTCTCTTTTTTTTGCCATTCTCTAAATTAATTAATGTCTTATTTTCAAATGTTAATATGAAGGAAAACTACTAATGTGACAAAGGGCCAGTGTGGTTTGAACAATAAAACAATATATTTTTCCTATGAAATTTTTATGGTATGTGTGAGTGCGGTGTCAGGGGCGTGGTTAGTGGTGTGGCAGGGGTGTGGCTTAGTGCCCCTTTTTCTTATCTCATAAAGTTCGTAGGTTTGTCAATTAACATAATGTTTTGTTATTGCAGGAAGATGAGGATAAAAGAGAACTGCTGTCATCGGTAAGCTACTGTAGATAATATTAATTAACCGTGAGGTGCCATTCACAAACATTAAAAAAAGTGATTTTTGCCGCAAGCGAATTCACATTTTAACTTAAAACCAATGTAAGTCAATGGGATCATTCACTCTTACTAGCAAAAGTCAAAGTTAGATAACTCAGTGGAGGGAAGCCTCTGAATAATTGTGATGCTTCCCAAAACAGTGCCCCGAGCTCGCCATTCCAGTTCTGGGACACTATAAATCTATACAACAAGGCCTTTCTTGAATAGTACTGGGGGGTGGAGGCGCCCAAAGATAGGTAATGTGATGAAACAAAAAATAATAATAAGGTGGAGGGAGGTGTCTTTACTATTCCAGATGGAAGAACCCAAACCACAGGGTTAATGTAAAAAAATTTAATTATTTCTTCAGCACGATTAAAAGGACAGCATGTTTCACGGGTCTCACCCCCCAGTACTATATAGTACATCTCCTTTGAAGGTGTTCACCTTTCGGGTGTGGTGTTATCTACAACCAAAAAAGGACCAACCAGGAGTGCGACCATTCAGTTCCAGTAGAATGTGGAATACCGAGCGGTAGTGTTGAGCCTAAATTTTCGTAATTTTGTGTTTCCGTAGTTACCGACGCAAATTTTGCCGCTACGACGCAAATTCTTAACTTCGTAATTGCCATACAAACTGTAATTCGGAATTCCGTAAGCAAAATTTCAGTTTCGTAATTCCGCTTTTCAGCACAAATTTGTGTTTAACCACTTAACGACCAACGTCAGCCGATAGGCGGACGAAGGTCGCAGTGGTGTTTCCATGGAAACGGCCGCTCGTACGAGCGCCCGTTCCATGTCAGTTCATGGAGGGTGTTTCCGTGAACAGCCTGTGAGCCTCCGATCGTGGCTCGCAGGCTAAATGTAAACACGCGGGGAAGAAATCCCTGGTGTTTACATCGTACGACGCGTACGGCGCAGTAGCGCTGTAAAGGAGATCGGCGATCCCCGGCCTCTGATTGGCCGGGGATCGCCGGCATCTGATAGGCTGAAGCTGCCCACAGCAAGGAGGGGAGGGAGGGAAGGAGAGGGAGGGCAGAATAGCGCTGCGGAGGGGGGCTTTGAGGAGCCCCCCCCCCCCCCCGCTCGGCCACACAGCGTGGCGCGACCAGACCCCCCCCCAGCAGGACATCCCCCTAGTGGGGAAAAAAGGAGGGAAGTCTGGTCGCCCTGCGTGAAATCTGATCTGTGCTGGGGGCTGAAGAGCCCACGCAGCACAGATCTGTGCAAAATGCTGCGGTCCTTATGTGGTTCACGCGAAATTTCATAAGTTCGTAATTTAAAAAGTTATTAGAGTTACGAAAATGGACGTAATTTTGTTTCTAATAGTAATTATGCACATTTAGGTAATGGTTAAACTCAGGAAAGTCACTCATTGATTGCAATCACTGATAATGCAAAGTTCCCTGCACATGTTGTCACTTTAAATGTATCAGGAGGCTCTATCTACAGCCACTTCTAAGACAGGTGCTCTTTGCCATGGTGCACTTAGCGTTCATGTTGAGACACTTGGTTTTGGAGCTTGCAATATCTGATAATGCAAAGGTGCACATGCTGTCACTTTAAATGCATCACGAGGCTTTACCTACATCCACTTCTAAGACAGGTGCTCTTTGTCAAGGTGCACTTAACAGTCATGCATGCTGAGACACTTGGCTTTGGGCCTTGCAATATCTGATAATGCAAAGGTACCTGCAAGTGCTGTCGCTTTAAATGTATCAGGAGGCTCTGGACTGGAACACAATTTTGAGAATGGACGAATTTCCGAAATTCTGATTTGTTTGTGTTACGGAAACGTAATTACGAAAAATGATCATAATTATGAAATTCCCCATAAATGTGAAATTTCACGTAATTTCGATGACGGCCATAATCATAATTTCACGAATTACGCGAGCTTTAGAGTACTCGTAATTAACCACTTGCCGACCGCACACTCATAACGTGCGTCGGCAAAGTGGCAGCTGCAGGACCAGCGACGCAGTACTGCGTCGCCAGCTGCAGCCTAATTAATCAGGAAGCAGCCGCTCGTACGAGCGGCTGCTTCCTGTCAAATCACGGCGGGGGGCTCCGTGAATAGCCTGCGGGCCGCCGATGGCGGCTCGCAGGCTAGATGTAAACACAAGCGGAAATAATCCGCTTTGTTTACATTTGTACGGCGCTGCTGCGCAGCAGCGCCGTAAGGCAGATCGGCGATCCCCGGCCAATCAGCGGCCGGGGATCGCCGCCATGTGACAGGAGACAGCCTGTCACTGGCTGCACAGGACGGATAGCGTCCTGTGCAGCCGGATCTCCAGGAGGGGGCCAGGTAGGAGAGGGAGGGGGAGGATTTCGCCGCGGAGGGGGGCTTTGAGGTGCCCCCCCCGCCACCCACAGCAGGCAGGAGAGATCAGACCCCCCCAGCACATCATCCCCATAGGGGGGAAAAAAGGGGGGCAATCTGATCTCCCTGCCTGCACCCTGATCTGTGCTGGGGGCTGCAGAGCCCACCCAGCACAGATCACTCAAACCAGCGCTGGTCCTTAAGGGGGGGTAAAGGGTGGGTCCTCAAGTGGTTAAGTCATTACGCTCATCACTACCGAGTGGGGATGGTTATTTCCCTGTTGCCGATATTCGGTGGTTGCAGAGACTGCAACCCACCTTTGTAAGTATAACTACTACCGTCTAACATCTAACACCATTTGGCTCCTAGTCTCTCCTTGTCATACAGGTGACCGTGGTAACCTCACAGTGACCACTTTTTCTGCTTTTTGAATAGGTTTGCCTGGCCGCACTCGTGTCAGTGTAAGAGCACATGTCTCCACAGTAGCATGGAGCTGCTCCTGCACTGCGTTTTCCTCCATGCACACACCGCTCTGTGCTACTGCGCAGGTGTGGGCCGTCAGTGTGATCCTCTGTCCCAAGCCTATTATCCAATTTTCACTCATGCAGACTAGGGATTTTTAGTTTCAAAGAGTTTTTATTAAGATACCAAAAATGAGTATTTATAGTGAAAAGCAAGCATCGCAGCATAAAACAAAGTCCTGATGAAGGAAAATGAATACAAAAATAAGTACAGTCATATCCCCAGGTATTCATATAGAAGATGGAAAATAAGGCATCTTTAAATCAATAAGGAAAAAAAGAAAAAGCGAAATAAACGACAAAACTTCCATGGAAGCTTTCACAACAACAAAACCATAAAAACAAACCCGCAGAGGTGTTAGAAACAAGTAACCTACCACCTGAATTCTAAAGTAGATCATAAAAGAAAGGCCCACATTATCAGCATACTATATCCAAGGGTCCCGTGTCTTCTGGAAATGAAGCATACGGTCGTGCGTAATAGCCGATATTGTTTCATAAATCATAATTTGGTGGATTCGGTTCACAACCGGAGTAAGACAAAGCACAGAGGATTTCCATTGGGAAGCCAAATACATTTAGGCTACCATAGATATTATTTGAATTGGCCAGTGTGTAGGGTAAGTCGTACTGGACTCTGTATCCTAATAACAGGGTGGCAGGTACCACATCAGAAGAAGCATGGAGAGCAGCTGTGATAAGACCGCACACTTCCATCCAGAAGCCAGTGGCATCCTTCTTTATTCTTCTGTATACTTATACATTTAGGCATTATCTTCTTTTGTATACTATCTATACTCAGTATCGGCTGTTCTTTCTTTATACGAGGGGAAAGGGGACTGAGGGGCAGGCATGGGTGATAGCGGGTCACTTACTGTAACAGACAAGTAGTGGTATGCGACTTGACTGATTTGCACTGTAGCTGTAAACTACTACTGCTTTATTTCTATTTTGCTGGTTTATGGCTAAAAGTATTAGCGGTAGAGGATTAGCAGGATAGCCAGGCAACTGGTATTGCTCAAAAGGAAATAAATATGGCAGCCTCCATATCCCTCTTGCTTCAGTTGCCCTTTAACAAGAATAATAAAAAAAAATTGAAAAAAATCATTATTTCTCCATTATAGTTTTTAAACTAAAACGTTCTACTGTGGATAAAACCCATACATTTTATTTGCCCATTCATCCCAGTTATTGCAACATTTAACATATTTCCCTAGTACAATGTATGGCTACAATATTTTCTTTGGAAATAAAGGTGCATTTTTTCAGTTTTGCTTCCATTAGTAGCCCATTTTTAAAAAATTACAATATTATACCCTCTTGACATATGTATTAAAAAAGTTTAATTGCTAAGGTAACTATTTATGTATTTTTTTTTATTGTCATTTTAAATGACAAAATGTTTTACTTAGATAACTATGGGAGCGTGTGGGAGGTAAGGGGTTAATTTTAATGGTATGTGTATGTCGTTTAAAAAAAAAACAAAAAAAAAAACCTGTAACTAAAAAATTTCCCCTGGGAATCCACCTTCGGGTGGGGGAAGCCTCCGGATCCTATCGAGGCTTCCTCATCCTCCTGTGTCCCACGGTGGACTCACTGTGCCCCTCCGAATAGCAGGGATGTAAATATTTACCTTCCCGGCTCCAGCACAGGCGCAGTATCGGCTCTCCGCTTGGAGATAGGAAGAAATAGCCGATCGTTGTCAGTCCGCTCTACTACGCAGGCGCAAGTCTCCTGCGCCAGTGTAGTAGAGCAGATCCGACAGAGATCGTCTAATTCCGCCTCTCTCCGTGCTGAGAGCCGCGACAGCACCCCTGCTGGAGCCAGGAAGGTACATATTTTAAGCCTTGTCAGGCTTGACGAGCCAGAATTGTGGGATGCTTCGGGGGAGCCAGCGCTGGATTGCCTGCAGCTACAGGGATGGGGGAAGCCTCATTGGGACCCTGAGGCTTCCCCCTCCTGAGGTAAGTACCCCCCAGGGGATGTTTTTACGCATGACAATCTCTTTAAATAAAAAGGTATATATGTGTAATTTTACTATTTAGCCACAAGATGTCACCACACATTATCTTTCTGAGCATACTGTTAGTACACGAACAGGAAGTAACGCGTGTACATGTTACTTTGTTTGCTACATTGATCGCAGGCAACTCATTGATGACGGTGATCATTGATATTGCGGCATCACTGGTCGGCGAGAACGCGTGTGGGAGCTAGCAGTGGCAATAGACGAATATCTACTTCCCTGGGGCTTTCAACACAGTCCTGCGGGACGTAGATATACTGCTCTTGGTGCAGTAACTAGTTAAACTTGTGAAAGGATCTTAATTATTATTATAATTGTTTTTTGTGAACAGGTGAATGAAAACCTCAAAGAATGTGAAGCGCTTACAGCACTTCTGAAGAAAGCTATTTCTGAATGTGTCATTGAGCTGTACAGTATTGCCGAGGACATAGACAAGTTCCATAAGAGAGCCACCATCACCAATGTTGTAGGAAGTACATTTGGAATCGCGGGTGGAATTCTATCCATCATTGGTCTGGCTCTGATTCCAGTGACGCTGGGCGTATCTCTCATTCTCAGTGGTGTTGGCATTGGTGTGGCTACAGCTGGTGGAGTCACCGGAGCGTCTGCTTCTATAGCTGATACTGTAAATATGAAAAAGAAATGCAAGGAAGCAAGCAAGAAGGGAGAAGAAATTAATGATAAGATTACAAAATTGCAAGAACATACCGAAAAGATGATAGAAACCATCAAAGCTCTGCAAACTAAAAGGAGTGGGCAGGAAGCTGTTAATGCAGCCAGAATCGGGGCAAGGGGAGTGTTTGTAGGAGTAGAGATAAGTAGATTGGTTCAGCTGGGGAGGATAGCAGCCCAAGGGGCTGAAATAGCAGCTCAAGCAGCTCGAGCCATCCGTGCTGTGTCTGGAGTATTTACTGCCTTATTTGTAATTATTGATGTTGCCTTTATTATAAAGTCAGGCAAGGAGCTACATGAAGGTGCCAAAACCAACCAAGCTCAACAAATAAGGGAGCAGGCTGATAGTCTGCTAGAAATAAGGGCTGCTCTGACAGAAAACATGAAAAGCATGCGTGCTGAAGTGAACAAAAACTTCAGCGCAAAGTAAGAAATCACCAAAGATTACTGGGTCCTATTCACAAAGGTGCAACCAGGGTATTCAGCACGTAAAGGAATATTTAAGTGAAAAAAAACTTATCTGAGGCTTTTTGCAGCCCCCTGGAGTCCTCCTGTGCCCATGACGTCTTCCTGGTTCTCTCCGGTAAGCAGCAGCGACCCCCGCAAAGCCGGTCCGTCGCCTTTAGTCGGGGGCTATTGCGCCCCGAGCTTTTCGGCTGTTCAGGCTTCCGTGGCCAGGGATGCTTTGCACATGCACGGTAACGATTTTCGCATGCATGCACAGAATGGTCACAGCAGCAGGAGCATGATCAGGGTGTGGGCAGCTTGGAGCTGTGCATGCGCAGTAGCTGGCGACTCAAGGCGATAGGCTTGCTTTGCGGCGGGGTTGCCACTGCTTACCCGTGGGAACCAGGAAGACGTCATGGACACAGAAGAATTCCAGGGGGCTGCAAAAAGCCCCAGGAAAGTAAAAATCCTTTTTTTTTTTTTTTTTTTTTTTAACTTAACCTTCCTGGCGGTATTGATGGATATACACGTCAATACAAAATATGCTGTGAACAGTATTGACATGCATACATGTTAATACTCTCTTGCACGGTATACTAGACCCTTGCTTGACACGTTTTGGCAAGTTACAGGAAAAAAAAAGGTTATAAAAATAAATTAGATCACTTTTTGCACAGAAATTCTGGGGAAATTGAATGCCAGGGAGGTTAAAGAGAACCAGAGCTGAATAAGATCCGCTCGGATCGCTCCCACTCCGCCGTCCTTCGCTGTCCCGTCACTTCTGTCAGTCGCGGCCAGTCTTACATAAAAAAGTGCGCTCTTTGTGCATCTTTCCAGCAGCCGTTGGAGAGATACGTTGAGGGCGCACTTCTCCTGCGTAGACTGGCCCCGACTGGCTGAAGTGACGGGACAGCGGAAGACGGCGGAGTGGGAGCGATCCGAGCGGATGGGGCTGGAGGAAGCCCCAGATATGTATAAAACTTTTTCTTTTATTCAGCCCTGGCACACTTTAAATATTTGCATTTTTGTTTGGCCTAATTATAAAAGATCTGATAACGTGTAAGCATTGCTATTTTTGTGTGTTTGTCATTGGCCATATACTTATAATTTATTACCAGTACTGAAAAAAGAAAAAAAAGGCAAACATACTGTTCATCCCCAAAATAAGTTTTTTTTTTGTTTTGCTACAGGGACGCCATAATTAAAGCGAAAAAAAAACCCACAAAAAAACTTATGATATAATGAGTTGTGTGTGTAGTACAGATAATAAATAAAGCATAAAAGTGTCTCATATTTTTATTTTCATTTATATAGATTTTGTTTTATAACTTTGCATCATTCTGTAATATTTGTATTTGTATATTTGTAGTTTAGAAAGTACACTCTATCTTTTAACCACTTCAGGACCACAGTCTTTTCGCCCCTTAAGGACCAGAGCCTTTTTCTCCATTCAGACCACTGCAGCTTTCACGGTTTATTGCTCGGTCATACAACCTACCACCTAAATGAATTTTACCTCCTTTTCTTGTCACTAATACAGCTTTCTTTTGATGCTATTTGATTGCTGCTGCGAGTTTTACTTTTTATTATATTCATCAAAAAAGACATGAATTTTGTCAAAAAAATGACTTTTTTAACTTTCTGTGCTGACATTTTTCAAATAAAGTAAAATTTCCTATACATTTGAGCGCGAAAGTTATTCTGCTACATGTCTTTGATAAAAAAAAAAACATTCAGTGTATATTTATTGGATTGGGTAAAAGTTATAGCGTTTACAAACTATGGTGCCAAAAGTGAATTTTCCCATTTTCAAGCATCTCTGACTTTTCTGCGCACCTGTCATGTTTCATGAGGGGCTAAAATTCCAGGATAGTACAAATACCCCCCAAATGACCCCATTTTGGAAAGAAGACATCCCAAAGTATTCAGTGAGAGGCATGGTGAGTTCATAGAAGATTTTATTTTTTGTCACAAGTTAGCGGAAAATGACAGTTTGTGACAAAAAAAAAAAAAAAAAAAAGTTTCCATTTCTTCTAACTTGCGACAAAAAAAAATGAAATCTGCCACAGACTCACTATGCTCCTCTCTGAATACCTTGAAGTGTCTACTTTCCAGAATGGGGTCATTTGTGGGGTGTGTTTACTGTCCTGGCATTTGGGGGGTGCCTAATTGTAAGCACCCCTGTAAAGCCTAAAGATGCTCATTGGACTTTGGGCCCCTTAGCGCAGTTAGGCCGCAAAAAAGTGCCACACATGTGGTATTGCCGTACTCAGGAAAAGTAGTATAATGTGTTTTGGGGTGTATTTTTACACATACACATGCTGGGTGGGAGAAATATCTCCGTAAATGACAATTTTTTTATTTTTTTTACACACAATTGTCTATTTATAGAGATATTTCTCCCACTCAGCATGGGTATGTGGAAAAATACACCCCAAAACACATTATACTACTTCTCCTGAGTACGGCGATACCACATGTGTGGCACTTTTTTGCACCCTAACTGCGCTAAGGGGCCCAAAGTCCAATGAGTACCTTTAGGATTTCACAGGTCATTTTGAGAAATTTCGTTTCAAGACTACTCCTCACGGTTTAGGGCCCCTAAAATGCCAGGACAGTATAGGAACCCCACAAATTACCCCATTTTAGAAAGAAGACACCCCAAGGTATTCCGTTAGATGTATGGTGAGTTCATAGAAGATTTTTTTTTTTTGTCACAAGTTAGCGGAAATTGATTTTAATTGTTTTTTTTCACAAAGTGTCATTTTCCGCTAACTTGTGACAAAAAATAAAATCTTCTATGAACTCGCCATTCTCCTAACGGAATACCTTGGGGTGTCTTCTTTCTAAAATGGAGTCATTTGTGGGGTTCCTATACTGCCCTGGTATTTTAGGGGCCCTAAACCGTGAGGAGTAGTCTTGAAACCAAATGTGGCAAAATGACCTGTGAAATCCTAAAGGTACTCATTGGACTTTGGGCCCCTTAGCGCACTTAGGGTGCAAAAAAGTGCCACACATGTGGTACCGCCGTACTCAGGAGAAGTAGTATAATGTGTTTTGGGGTGTATTTTTACACATACCCATGCTGGGTGGGAGAAATATCTCTGTAAATGACAATTATTTGATTTTTTTTACACACAATTGTCCATTTACAGAGAGATTTCTCCCACCCAGCATGGGTATGTATAAAAATACACCCCAAAACACATTATACTACTTCTTCTGAGTACGGCGATACCACATGTGTGACACTTTTTTGCAACCTAGGTGCGCTAAGGGGCCTAACGTCCTATTCACAGGTCATTTTGAGGCATTTGGATTCTAGACTACTCCTCACGGTTTAGGGCCCCTAAAATGCCAGGGCAGTATAGGAACCCCACAAGTGACCCCATTTTAGAAAGAAGACACCCCAAGGTATTCTGTTAGGAGTATGGTGAGTTCATAGAAGATTTTTTTTTTGTCACAAGTTAGCGGAAAATGACACTTTGTGAAAAAAAAAACAATACATATCAATTTCCGCTAACTTGTGACAAAAAATAAAATCTTCTATGAACTCATCATACACCTAAAAGAATACCTTGGGGTGTCTTCTTTCTAAAATGGGGTCACTTGTGGGGTTCCTATACTGCCCTGGCATTTTAGGGGCCCTAAACCGTGAGGAGTAGTCTTGAACCCAAATGTCTCAAAATGACCTGTGAAATCCTAAAGGTACTCATTGGACTTTGGGCCCCTTAGCACAGTTAGGCTGCAAAAAAGTGTCACACATGTGGTATCGCCGTACTCAGAAGAAGTAGTATAATGTGTTTTGTGGTGTATTTTTACATATAACCATGCTGGGTGGGAGAAATATCTCTGTAAATGACACATTTTTTTATTTGTTTTACACACAATTGTCCATTTACAGAGAGATTTCTCCCACCCAGCATGGGTATGTGTAAAAATACACCACAAAACACATTATACTACTTCTCCTGAGTATGGCGATACCACATGTGTGACACTTTTTTGCAGCCTAGGTGCGCTAAGGGGCCCAACGTCCTATTCACAGGTCATTTTGAGGCATTTGTTTTCTAGACTACTCCTCACGGTTTAGGGCCCCTAAAATGCCAGGGCAGTATAGGAACCCCACAAGTGACCCCATTTTAGAAAGAAGACACCCCAAGGTATTCCGTTAGGGGTATGGTGAGTTCATAGAAGATTTTATTTTTTCTCACAAGTTAGTGAAAAATGACACTTTGTGAAAAAAACAATAACAATCCAATTTCCGCTAACTTTTGACAAAAAATAAAATATTCTATGAACTCATCATACACCTAACAGAATACCTTGGGGTGTCTTCTTTCTAAAATGGGGTCACTTGTGGGGTTCCTATACTGCCCTGGCATTTTACGGGCCCAAAACTGTGAGTAGTCTGGAAACCAAATTTCTCAAAATGACTGTTCAGGGGTATAAGCATCTGCAAATTTTGATGACAGGTGGTCTATGAGGGGGCACATTTTGTGGAATCGGTCATAAGCAGGGTGGCCTCTTAGATGACAGGATGTATTGGGCCTGATCTGATGGATAGGAGTGCTAGGGGGGTGACAGGAGGTGATTGATGGGTGTCTCAGGGGGCGGTTAGAGGGGAAAATAGATGCAATCAATGCACTGGGGAGGTGATCGGAAGGGGGTCTGAGGGGGATCTGAGGGTTTGGCCGAGTGATCAGGAGCCCACACGGGGCAAATTAGGGCCTGATCTGATGGGTAGGTGTGCTAGGGGGTGACAGGAGGTGATTGATGGGTGTCTCAAGGTGTGATTAGAGGGGGGAAATAGATGCAAGCAATGCACTGGCGAGGTGATCAGGGCTGGGGTCTGAGGGCGTTCTGAGGTGTGGGCGGGTGATTGGGTGCCCGCAAGGGGCAGATTAGGGTCTAATCTGATGGGTAACAGTGACAGGTGGTGATAGGGGGTGATTGATGGGTAATTAGTGGGTGTTTAGAGGAGAGAATAGATGTAAACAATGGATTTGGGAGGTGATCTGATGTCGGATCTGCGGGCGATCTATTGGTGTGGGTGGGTGATCAGATTGCCCGCAAGGGGCAGGTTAGGGGCTGATTGATGGGTGGCAGTGACAGGGGGTGATTGATGGGTGGCAGTGACAGGGGGTGATTGATGGGTGATTGACAGGTGATCAGTGGGTTATTACCCGGAATAACAGATGTAAATATTGCACGGGCAAATTGATAAGGGGGGGGGGGGTCTGAGGGCAATCTGAGCGTGTGGGCGGGTGATTGGGTGCCCGCAAGGGGCAGATTAGGGTCTAATCTGATGGGTAACAGTGACAGGTGGTGATAGGGGGTGATTGATGGGTAATTAGTGGGTGTTTAGAGGAGAGAATAGATGTAAACAATGGATTTGGGAGGTGATCTGATGTCGGATCTGCGGGCGATCTATTGGTGTGGGGGGGTGATCAGATTGCCCGCAAGGGGCAGATCAGGGGCTGATTGATGGGTGGCAGTGACAGGGGGTGATTGACGGGTGATTGACAGGTGATTGACAGGTGATTGACAGGTGATCAGGGGGGATAGATGCATACAGTACACGGGGGGGGGGGGGGGTCTGGGGGGGGTCTGGGGAGAATCTGAGGGGTGGGGGGGTGATCAGGAGGGAGTAGGGGGCAGATTAGGGACTTAAAAAAAAAATAGCGTTGACAGATAGTGACAGGGAGTGATTGATGGGTGATTAGGAGGGTGACTGGGTGCAAACAGTGGTCTGGGGGGTGGGCAGGGGGGGGTCTGAGGGGTGCTGTGGGCGATCAGGGGGCAGGGGGGGGGAAATCAGTGTGCTTGGGTGCAGACTAGGGTGGCTGCAGCCTGCCCTGGTGGTCCCTCGGACACTGGGACCACCAGGGCAGGAGGCAGCCAGTATAATAGGCTTTGTATACATTACAAAGCCTATTATACACTGTTGCAGCGGCGATCCGGATGCCAGTAACCCGCCGGCGCTTCCGAACGGCCGGCGGGTTACGGCGAACGGGGGGCGGAGCCAGTCCCCGGCGGCTGATCGCGTCACGAATGACGCGATCGCCGCATAGCCACTCCCGCAGCCGCCCCCGCCGATGGGCGTATTGCGGTCGTTTGGGCCCGGACTTTGCCGCCGCCCATCGGCTGGGGGCGGTCGTTAAGTGGTTAAAGAGAATCTGAAGTGAGAATAAATCTCGCTGATTCTCTTATATATATATATATATATATATATACTGCCGCTGAACGGGGGTCCCTTACCCCCCAAATCCCCTCTGCAAAATCCACTACCAACTTGGTCGTGGAATTTGCTGCTGCTAGAGGCAGAGTTAATGGCTGTAGCTCTGCCTCTCAGCGCGTCTATCAGGCGGCGGATCTCCGCCTCTCCCCGCCCCTTTCAGTGAAGGCAGACTGAGAGGGGCGGGGAGAGGTGGCGATCAGTGCTGACAGACGCGCTGAGAGGCAGGGCTATAGCCGTTAGCCCTGCCTCACCAGGAAGTGATCCCCGTGCTGCACGGAGGGGATTTGGGGGGTAAGGGTCCCCCGTTCAGCGGCGTTTTAGCAGGGGCAACACATGCCCATGCTATATATAAGAGAATCAGTGAGTATTTATTCTCTCTTCAGATTCTCTTTAAGCTATAAAACAAAGCAGAAACAATGACCCTTTGAACTTTCCTGCAGTAAAACCTTATTGGACTGTTTCTTGGCTGTTTAAAGAGAACCTGAACTGAAAATAAAAAGTCAAAATAACCAAACACAGGTCATACTTACCTCCTGTGTAGTCTACTCCTCAATCTCTTTCGCCTCTCCTGCATCCCATTTGTCCACTGTGATCGATGGCATTCTCCATCCTCCATTTTAAAAATGGCCATTACCCCATAACAGCTTCCTGGTCAGCACACTGTTAAACTGTAATATCACCCACTTGAGCCATAGGGAAACATAGACATAACCTTGCACATTCAGTTGTAACTGACAGCTGCTGATATACAACTGACAACAACTGGTATATTTCAGTTCTGACAAAATATTGTCAGAACTGGAAGGAATCACTAAGATGAAAATGGTGAGCTTCTGAGAGGAACTGACAGTGAGGTTAGTATGTAATATTCATTTGCAGCTACGTCATGTGTTTATTTTAAATAATTTTACGCGCTTCAGGTTCCCTTTAAGTGCTTCAGAAAACAGGACTGTATTCAACCCAAGTTGGGTAAAAGAGATCAGAGAAACTCTTTGCATAGATAACTGAAGTTTTTTATAACTCTTCCTGTACTGGAAAACAACATGAGACTTTTTTCTTTGCTACGAATGTTCTACACTTACAATTCCATTATCTCAAGTTTATTTTCACTTGAGATTTGCTTTAAGAGTGGAGAGTAGTGATAACATTTCTCAAACATTTGCTCTTGACTTTTGGCATTTACCGTATATTCTGGCGTATAAGTCGACCCCCCAACTTTTCCAGTTAAAATATAAATTTTGGGACATACTCGCCATATAAGACTACCCCTCTTCCAACGCACACCATATAAAAATTAGTAAAAAAAAACATCATATAATCATATACTGGTGATACTGGTGCTGTACTGTATGTGGTACCCAGTATACAGTGGGTTGCAAAAGTATTCGGCCCCCTTGAAGTTTTCCACATTTTGTCACATTACTGCCACAAACATGAATCAATTTTATTGGAATTCCACGTGAAAGACCAATACAAAGTGGTGTACATGTGAGAAGTGGAACAAAACTCGTACATCATTCCAAACATTTTTTACAAATAAATAAATGCAAAATGGGGTGTGTGTAATTATTCGGCCCCCTGAGTCAATACTTTGTAGAACCACTTTTTGCTGCAATTACAGCTGCCAGTCTTTTAGGGTATGTCTCTACCAGCTTTGCACATCTAGAGACTGAAATCCTTGCCCATTCTTCTTTGCAAAACAGCTCCAGCTCAGTCAGATTAGATGGACAGCGTTTCTGAACAGCAGTTTTCAGATCTTGCCACAGATTCCCGATTGGATTTAGATCTGGACTTTGACTGGGCCATTCTAACACATAGATATGTTTTATTCCATTGTTGCCCTGGCTTTATGTTTAGGGTCATTGTCCTGCTGGAAGGTGAACTTCCGCCCCAGTCTCAAGTCTTTTGAATTTGGCTCCATCCATCCTCCCATCACCTCTGACCAGCTTTCCTGTCCCTGCTGAAGAGATGCACCCCCCGAGCATGATGCTGCCACCACCATATTTGACAGTGGGGATGGTGTGTTCAGAGTGATGCGCAGTGTTAGTTTTCTGCCACACATAGCGTTTTGGATTTTGGCCAAAAATTTCCATTTTGGTCTCATTTGACCAGAGCACCTTCTTCCACATGGTTGCTGTGTCCCCCACATAGCTTGTGGCAAACTGCAAACGGGACTTCTTATGCTTTTCTGTTAACAATGCCTTTCTTCTTGCCACTCTTCCATAAAGGCCAACTTTGTACAGTGCATGACTAATAGTTGTCCTATGGACAGAGTCTCCCACCTGAGCTGTAGATCTCTGCAGCTCGTCCAGAGTCACTATGGGCCTCTTGACTGCATTTCTGATCAGCGCTCTCCTTGTTCGGCCTGTGAGTTTAGGTGGATGGCCTTGTCTTGGTAGGTTTACAGTTGTGCCATACTCCTTCCATTTCTAAATGATCGCTTGAACAGTGCTCCGTGGGATGTTCAAGGCTTTGTATACAATCACCATGCGCTAGGTGGGCTGTGTTCGTTTGAGCAGCGTGTCAGATGAGGGATCCCTATACCCTCAATTATAGACCAAAATGTAAAGTATTACTAACACGCGCTAAAGGATCCTCAGGTTTATTCAATTAGATTTGATTCAAAGTCAGTCACTTTAATTTAAAATCGGCCATTCAATCCATTCATTCTAGATCTCATACACATGCATATAAAAGTCCTATCAGAAGGGCCCTTCTAGGTATTCTCACTTCTATGTGCGCACAAGGATCTATTGAAAATTCCCTCTAAAGGATAAAAAAGGATAAATTCATAAAAAATGGATAATTAATAATAGCATGAAAAATAGTGTCCGTTTGGTAGTGCATGGACTCCAATAATATACTCCAATAGTTCCTTCCTGTGAATAGTAGTCACCACAGGTACTAAACAACAGTCCGAGGTTTCTCCCAGTACTGTATGTAGTTAACACTTACAGTTCCGTAGTTGAAATATATGAGTGGCTCCTGTGTGTTTCCACACTTCAGATGGCCAGTAGTCTCCCCGGTTTCACCGCCGTCAGCCCGGGTTCTCCTCGTAATAGCTGATATGCTCCGCTCGTTGTGCTGGTAACTAGATGCAGCCTGCGTCACTTCCGGTTGTCAGACTCTGAAGCCCGCTCACTGCTCTTCCGCCCAGTTCACTCCAGCGTGCACTGTTCTCTATGGGTGACGTCACCACTAGGTCTCCTGGATCTTTGTTCAAGGCGGCCGCTGCGCGCTCCTGCGGTGCGCCTATAATCCTGAATATTTCAGCTTATTATCGTTCACAAATTGTATTAAAACCTCTACGCGTTTCTGCCAATTAACGTTGGCCTTCCTCAGGAGGATTTTGACAGTCCGCCCAGTGCTGCATCTAGTTACCAGCACAACGAGCGGAGCATATCAGCTATTACGAGGAGAACCCGGGCTGACGGCGGTGAAACCGGGGAGACTACTGGCCATCTGAAGTGTGGAAACACACAGGAGCCACTCATATATATTTTAACTACGGAACTGTAAGTGTTAACTACATACAGCACTGGGAGAAACCTCGGACTGTTGTTTAGTACCTGTGGTGACTACTATTCACAGGAAGGAACTATTGGAGTATATTATTGGAGTCCATGCACTACCAAACGGACACTATTTTTCATGCAATTATTAATTATCCATTTTTTATGAATTTATCCTTTTTTATCCTTTAGAGGGAATTTTCAATAGATCCTTGTGCGCACATAGAAGTGAGAATACCTAGAAGGGCCCTTCTGATAGGACTTTTATATGCATGTGTATGAGATCTAGAATGAATGGATTGAATGGCCGATTTTAAATTAAAGTGACTGACTTTGAATCAAATCTAATTGAATAAACCTGAGGATCCTTTAGCGCCAGGGCCGGATTTCTGCAAAGGCCTCAAAGGTCACGGCCTAGGGCGGAAAAAAATCAGAAGGATAAAAGGGCGGCAGGACCTGAGAGAGATAAGAGGCTGCATGTCAAAATAAATCATTTCTCCTGCTCCAAAGCGCCCCGGCTTTGCTGCACACACACAGTCAGAATTCCAGAGCTTCGTGTATTTTCCTTACTTCGTGGTGTGCGATGAGACAGTGCTATCTACTGAACATTACATACACGCTTCAGTTTATTGCCAGGGGTGAGAGAAACATGGATCACAATGTAGACAATTTCTGATCCAGTAAAAGTAAACATTTTAACAGAATTATTTCCACTTTACAACTCAAGCTGGGCTAAACAATGTATTGCTGGTCAGACTCTGTTAATGACTTGAGCCATTCCTTCTCCTCTCTCCCCCTGGATTGTAAATCTTAAACAGATAAGGGTTTTTTTTCCTTAAGGCCCGTACTCACGGGCTGCAAAACTCGCCTGTCGCCAGCACACGTGAGCGTGTGGGCGACAGGCCGGCGACAGCTTCTCGCCAGGTCCCTCCACGTACACATGCGGAAAAGGGACCAGCGGCAAGGCGGAAGCTGTCGCTGACGTTCCTCCTCCCCCCGCCGGAAGCTCACCGGAAGGTCTGTGAACCTCAATGGAGGTTGCTGTCGCTAGTCCACGTACTCACGCGGACTAGCGACAGTTGCGGCGGGGGGGGCAGCGGCGACTGTCGCCATGCGATTGAAAGTTTCAATCGCATGGCGACATAGCGACGGGCGACAGTTCGGGGGCGCGCGCGCGTGCGACGGCCCATACTCACGGGCGACAAAAGTCCCTCGTGAGTATGGGCCATTAGAGAGATTTATGGCAGCCCCTTCTAAGCTAAATCTTAACCCCTTGCTGGCTCATTTAAAGGCAGCAGTAGTCTAGTATGAGATAGACAACTTCTCTAGAATTATAATTACAAATGTACTGTTGTATACTTTTGTATTGTTACATTCTGTTTTGTATACCAAAAGTAATAACATACACTAAAAATTAAAAAAATATATATTTGTACCGTGTTGGCAAACAGTAAAAAAACACCTGTGAAATAATCAGTACAATAAATACTATAAAATAAATGCAACAGATCTGTGATTACAGAAGAGCAGAAAGGGAGATGAATGCCGCTCTGCTACTTCATGCCTGGTACACACCATGCAATTTGCCATCAGATAGATGGGTTCAAATTGATTATTTCTGACAGGTCTAATCTGATTTCTGATCATTTTTCTAATCGACTTTGTATAAGTGATCGGAAAATCGATTCAACCCATCTATCTGGTGCGTACCAGGCATTAGGGACTCACTGCTCTAACAGGAAAAACAATCATTCATCATTTTTCAGAGAGAAAACATTCATAGGTATCCTGCAAACAAGTGATCGTTAAGGCTCATACACATATCAGACTATAGTCTTTGGAAAAAGAAAGATCACAGTCCAATCTTACCACCCTTCATGTAGTATGAGAGCCATACCTTCACAGTCTTTTCTATGGAGCTGAACTCCCCATCAGAAAAAATCTTTGCAAGATTCTGCACACACAGATGCTGTACAGACACAAAAGATCAGTATCTGCAAAAGATCTGTTCCTGCCACAGATCCGTTCCTGCAAATTGCATTCATAGTCTATGAGATCTGCAGATCATCATACACACCTTGTTTAACTGACATTCATCTGCAGATCAGACAATCATCTGCAGATCTGAAAATCCATCCTGGTGGATCGGATCTGCAGATGAATGTCTGTTAAACAAGGTGTGTATGATGATCTGCAGATATCATAGACTATGAATGCATTTTGCAGGAACAGATCTTTTGCAGATACTGATCTTTTGAATGTGTACAGCATCTTTGTGTGCAGCATCTTGCAAAGATTTCTGTCTGATGGGGAGTTCAGCTCCATAGAATAGACTGTGTAGAGTATGGCTCTCATACTACATGGAAGGGGGTAAAATTGGTCTGTGATCTTTCATTTTCCTAAAGGCTCATACACACATCAGACCACAGTCTTTGGAAAATGAAAGATCACAGACCAATTTTACCCCCTTCCATGGAGTCCGAGAGCCATACCTACACAGTCTATTCTATGGAGCTGAACTCCCCATCAGATAAAAATCTTTGCAAGATGCTGAACACGTTCAAAAGATCAATATCTGCAAAAGATCTGTTCCTGCAAAAGATCCGTTCCTGCAAAATGCATTCATAGTCTATGATATCTGCAGATCCTCATACACACCTTGTTTAACAGACAATTATCTGCAGATCAGACAATCATCTGCAGATCTGAAGATCCATCCTGGTGGATCTGATCTGTAGATGAATGTTTGATAACCTCCTTGCCGGTCTAAAAAATCCGGCAAGGAGGCAGCGCCGCACATTTTTTTAATTTTTTTTTTTTTAAATCATGTAGCGAGCCAAGGGCTCGCTACATGATAGCCGCTAAGCGGCGGCATCCCCCCACCCACTCTGATCGCCTTCGGCGATCAGAGTATGCAGGGAATCCCGTTGAGAACGGGATTTCCTGCAGGGCTTCCCCGGTCGCCATGGCGACGGGGCGGGATGACGTCATCAACGTCATGGACGTCGGGACGTCATAGGGAATCCCGATCCGCCCCTCAACGCTGCCTGGCACTGATTGGCCAGGCAGCGCAGGGCTCTGGGGCGGGGGGGGAGCGACTCGGCGCGGCGGATTGCGGCGGATCGGCGGCGAGCGGCGGCGATCGGAAGTTACAAGCAGCTAGCAAAGTGCTAGCTGCTTGTAACAAAAAAAATATTATGCAAATCAGCCCAGCGGGGCCTGAGATATCCTCCTGCGCAGGTTACCCCGAGCTGAGCTCGGGATAACCGGCAAGGAGGTTAAACAAGGTGTGTATGAGGATCTGCAGATATCATAGACTATGAATGCATTTTGCAGAAACGGATCTTTTGCAGGAACAGATCTTTTGTAGATACTGATCTGTTGCATGTGTACAGCATCTTTGTGTGCAGCATCTTGCAAAGATTTCTATCTGATGGGGAGTTCAGCTCAATAGAATAGACTTTGCAGGTATGGTCCTCATACTACATGGAAGGGGGTAAAATTGGTCTGTGATCCTTCATTTTCCAAAGACTATGGTCTGATGTGTGTATGCACCCTGAGTGTGTGTGTGTGTGTGTGTGTGTGTGTGGGGGGGGGCGGTTGGTGGTACCGGGCCTAGGGCACTGGGAAGTCCAAATCCGGCCCTGTTTAGCGTGTGTTAGTAATACTTTACATTATGTTCAAGGCTTTGGAAATCTTTTTGTAGCCTAAGCCTGCTTTAAATTTCTCAATAACTTTATCCCTGACCTGTCTGGTGTGTTCTTTGGACTTCACAGTGTTGTTGCTCCCAATATCCTCTTAGACAACCTCTGAGGCCCTCACAGAGCAGCTGTATTTGTACTGACATTAGATTACACATAGGTGCACTCTATTTAGTCATTATCACTCATTAGGCAATGTGTATAGCACTCAGATCAAAGGGGGCCGAATAATTATGCACACACCACTTTGCAGTTATTTATTTGTTAAAAAATGTTTGGAATCATGTATGATTTTCGTTCCACTTCTCATGTGTACACCACTTTGTATTGGTCTTTCACGTGGAATTCCAATAAAATTGATTCATGTTTGTGGCAGTAATATGACCAAATGTGGAAAACTTCAAGGGGGCCGAATACTTTTGCAACCCACTGTATAGGCAGTTGACTGGTTGGATTGGTTAACTCTTCCTCTCCCTAAGCGGATTGTTCAGCTCTCCCTGTCTACCTGTTTATCAGAGCGGTATGGAAGAATAGATGGTGCTGTGCCCATAAACACGCCTCTTTTACCCGTCTAGCCCACTCTTGTATCCTATTTTCCTTCCTCCTCTGCCTCTTAGATCTCGCACATGTGCACCTGCTCCGCTTCATTACAGTCCTCAGCAGCGAGATCTGAGAGTCGGTAACAGGATAGGGAGTATTACCCGTCATCAATGACACCTGGCGTATAAGACGACCCCTGACTTTTCAGATGATTTTCAAGGGTTAAAAAGTAGTCTTATACGCAGGCATATACTGTATGTCTAATTTTTGTACACATTAGCTCAACCCAGTGCCATTCCTGTTTGTCACTTTAGCCACATGTCTGATTGGATCCTATGTTTAACGAAGGATTGGTGACATGTCCGTTGCTGTACTGCGGTCCACTCCATCAATAATCTGATCCTATTGTATTATGTATGAACAGAACTCATCATTTTTTTTGTCATCTTTATTGAATGTCAATGAAGCTTTTTTCTTGTTTTTGGCATACAAATGGCAGGTATGCGTGTGCATCTGTGTTTGTAGCGGGAGTCACTCTGGCTTATCTGTCCTCCAGAGCCAACATCAGCTGAGTACAGTACTCCTGTACCGCCTTAGTGTCCTTTTCCACTTGGATCCACTCAGAAAAACGGATTTCTCATATTTTATCAAACGCAATAGCACCACGATCAGCAATTAACATGTACTGTAAATTGCGGTTCTTCTTTCCCATTAGTGCATTTAAATTTTTCTGCAGTCTCTGACCTGCACGATTTTGGTGCAATTGATATCTCTTCCTGATGGTCCACGGTGCAATCACGGCCAGTGTAAATTGAAGTTTTCGAGATCACAGTGCGATTTTGTGAGCAATCACGCTTTCTAGTGGAAAAGGAACCTAAGCTCTATATGATGTCAAAGTTTCTTCAGAGCACTGTAAATTCAGATGTCCCGTCTACTTCCTGCTACATTGACCCCACCTGCCTTGATCTTACTATTTACAGAGCCGTATTTAAGGGCGGGTGGGCAGCAAGCTATATTGTGTGGGAAGGCTCACCTGGCTACCTACACTGGAGGGAGGAGGGTCATCAGGCTATCTATATGGATGGGGGGAGGTCATCTGGCTTCTTATACTAGCTGGAAGGGGTCATCAGGGCTATTTAAACTGGAGGAGGGGGGAGGGTTATCTATCAACCTATACAGGAGGCGGGGGGGTCATCTGACTACCTCTACTGAAGGGGGACGGGTCATCTGGCTACCTATACCGAAGGCGGGTGGCTGCTGACATTGGCCTTGGGCAGTAAAGCACACAAATCCGGCCCTGACTATTCAGGCAGATTAAGAGTGGTCAGTGCTGCGAGCCATATGCTGGTGGACCCCGCAGAATGCTGTGGGTAATCTCATCTGGGGATATTTTCCAGTGGCAGGAACTGGGAGACTACTCAGGATAAAGTACAAGATGCAGCAATGTACAGAGACAGCCTGGATAAAAAACCTGCTCCAGAGCACTCTTGAACTCAGACTGGGGTGATGGTTCATCTTTCAGCTGGACAACAACCCTAAGCTCACAGCCAAGGGGCTTGATTCACAAAGCGGTGCTAACAGTTAGCACGCTGGTGAAAAGCCCTTTATCACGCCTAAACTCAGTTTAGGCATGATAAGTTTAGGTGTGATAAGTTTAGGTGTGATAAATTTAGGCGTGATAACTATAGCACCAACTGGGTTAGCACCGCAGTGCACAGCTGATCAAAAGTTTTGCGCTAGCAAAGTCTGGTGCACTTCGCATAGAGTTTAATGGCGCTTCTTTGCGTGCGGGACTTTGATCTAAACTTATCTAAACTTATCACGCCTAAACTTATTACACCTAAACTTATCACACCTAAACTTATCATGCCTGCAATGGTGCAATGGTTATCATGCCTAAAGTCTCTAACTGGGTTAGCACCGCTTTGTGAATCAAGCCCATGATATCAAAGGAGTGGCTTCAGGAGTGGCTTCAGGACAACTCTGTGAATATCCTTGAGTGACACAGCTAGAGCCCAGATTTGAATCCGAATGAACATCTGTGGAGAGATCTTAACCACTCTGCGTCCACCTAAAGCCGATCGGCGGCCGCAGAGTGGCTCACCCAGGATCGCCTAACGCTGAAAGGCGTCAAGTCCTGGGGGAGGAGAATTGCGGGGATTGAGCGCCGATGCACATGCATCCCCGCTTGAGCCCCATAAACAGTCTGCCATCAGCGATTGTTGCTGGTAGACTAAAAAAGCAAACAAAAAAACCCCAGACGTTCATTTACATTGTACAGCGCTGTGATCTACTGCAGCGCTGTACTGGGGAACCCGTGTCACTTGGCTGTCCCCTAGATCACCTCACTACGTGATCCCCTCTCATAGGCTGATGCCCATGAGAGAGGATCGCCCTGATTGGACCTCGGGGAGAGGGAGGGGACGTGGAAAAATAATAGTAAAATGTATTTATTTTAAAATGTAAAATGTAAATTAAAAAAAACAAAAAACAAAGCTTGCAGCAGCAATCAGAGCCCACCAACAGAAAGCTCTGTTGGTGGCAACAAAAGGATGAAAAATTAATTTGTGTGCTCAGTTGTTTGGCTCTGCAGCGAGCTGTTAAAGCTGCAGAGCACTGAATTGTAAAAAATAGCCTGGTCACTTGGAAGATTTAACCCTGTGGTCCTTAAAGTAGATCCGAGATGATCTTTATACATTGCATAATTGTGTTCCTTACATGTAGGCTATAAGACATTCCTCAAGACAAATACTTTTTTTTTTTAATACTCTAATTCCCTATAAGCTAAACAAGCCTCGCCCACAGCTTCCCTAAAACTCCAAGGCACTCAGACCCATGAAGCAAGGGCTTATGGGAGCTCAGTCTGGGCAGGAGGAGGAGGAGGTTACTAGCCAGAGATTTCAGAGGCAGAGGGGGGAGGGGTGAATTTCTCACAGGCTGAGGGGTGGAGATGCAGTTGCAGATTACCTGTGTAATGATGACAAACAGAACATGGCCGCTCTCATTGTATCACAGGAATAAATCATCTTAAACTGTTGAAGCTGTTTGCAGCCAGATTTGCTGTGTAAACTATCTAAACTTTAAATAAGATATACAGTATAGACAAGTTACTTGTTATAGTTAGTTTTTCATCTCGGATCCGTTTTAAGTGATTAAAATGTCTGTGCACCGATGCCTCCCATCCAACCTGAGGGAGCTTGAGATGTGCTGCAAAGAGGAATGAGCAAAACTGGCCAAGGACAGGTGTGCCAAGCTTGTGGCATCACATTCAAAAATACTCAAGGATGTAATTGCTGCCAAACATGCATCGACAAAGTATTGATCCAAATGCTGGGAATACTTATGTACATGTGATTTCTCTGATTTGTTTTATTTTTAATACATTTGCCATTCACATTGTCACTATGGAGTGTTGTGTGTAGAATTCCAAGGAAGAAAAAATAATCTTATCCATTTTGGAATAAGGCTGTAATATAACAAAATGTGGAAAAACTGATGGGCTGTGAACTTTCCCAATGCACTCGATATATTTTGTTTCAGTTAACAATAAGCAATAACTAAAATACTATTATTATCACATGCTTTACACACAACTGGGCCTGATCCAATTCCCTTTTTCTCCTAGGTTTTCTCCTAGGTGATATTTTAACATTATAAATAAAATAGGAGATATTGGCAGTGCTTCCAAATGCAAGCTGCACCCGAGATGACCAGCTGCATAGATGTGCAGAGCCCACACACATACATAGTATGACCCTGAGGCTGCTAGCCATAATTGGTCTACACATTTTCTAAAGAACAGGGTAATGATTGGCAATGCTCAATCAGGCTGCAGGCAACTGAAATGAAACCAACAGAGGGGTGCAGGGACTTAAATTACACACCTTGTATACAAATCAGAAGCAATACTATGCACTAAACCCTATTCTAAATAATTTGAATGCAAACTGATGCACATGGATGCAGATAGCCATAGGAAAGACTTACACTTTTGTACTACAGGAGATATTGGAAGTGCTTTGAAAGGCAAGCTGCACCCAGAGGCCTCAGCATTTGCTCTAAGTAGAATGCACGTGTCTTCCTTCCTGACTTGTAGCCACGACGGGGGGTGGAACTACAGCACTGGTGCAAAGGCCAGGGTATTTAAACCCTGGCCAATCACTGTTCTGTCTCAGCAGCTGTGGTGTATGTCACACTGTCTCCTGTCAGTTCTCTGTCTCAGAGCCCTGTCAGTCAGTCCTGACACTTTGTTCTGTCAGTCAGTCCTGTCATCACGTTCTGTCAGCCAGTCCTGTCATTTATCCCTGTCAGCCGGTGAGTCCTGTCAGCTTGTTCTACCAGCCAGTCCTGTCATTATGCCCAGTCATTTTGACCTGTCAGCCAGTCCTGTCATCACATCCTGTCAGCCAGTCCTGTCATTTCACCCTAACCAACAAGTCCTGTCAGTTAGTCCTGTGTTTACGTCCTGTCAGACAGTCCCGTCAGTTAGTCCTGTCTTTACGCCCTGTCAACCAGTCTCGTCATTACGTTCTGTCAGCCAGTCCTGTCAGTACATCCTGTCAGTCAGTCCAGTCATTACATTCCGCCAGTCAGTCCAGTCAATACGTCCTGCACATCAGTCCTGTTTTAGGTATGGTCAGCCAGTCCTTTCGTTCTGTTTCCTTGTCAAGCAGTCCAGTGCCACCTCCTCTAGTCCTTCCTTCCCACATCCTAGGATTCACCCCTCCTGTTCTTTTCCCCACCAGTGAAGTAGCCCTGGGGGTTGTGACCTTGTGGGCACCAGGCAGCAAAGTACTCCATCTCCCATTAGGGGTTGACGGCCCATCATCCCTTGCGGGGTGCGCTGGTGAAGACCCATGCTCACTTAGACTCCAAGCCTCAGGGGTACCCACACCAATCACTGGTGTCGAGATCAACAGGACCTTGACAATGCCTTTGAAGCCACCAGCAAGCAAGCAAGAAAATACTCAGAATACTTTGACAGTACTTTTTCACCTACTTTTGGGTGCTTTTTCAATTGCAGAATGTAAAAGTTATTTTAAACAGAAGATGAAAGATTACTGTATCTCCTAGAAGAAAACTTAGGAGAAAAAGGTGAATTGGATTGGGCCCAATATCCTACTAATATAATAAATGGGAAAGTTCGGATGTTTGGATGTTTGTTACTCGATCACGCAAAAACGGCTGAACGGATTTGAATGAAATTTGGCACACACATAGTACATTACCTGGAATAAAGTATAGGATACTTTTTATTCTTATAACCAAAAAGAGACAAATACAAATTGCACTGGAAAATGTAAACTGCAGCCATTCTTACACTGTTACACTAGAGGTGTGTTTAGCTTCTAAAGGTAGAATGGTTAATTTGCATATATTCAGCAGTGATGCCCTGGGAGACATCTCAAGCTCACTCCAACCTGAATTATCGCAAATTATTTCTGTTTTAAGAAAGCAAACTTTTGTTTTTCTTAACATCTTAGTAAGGGGGCTTTTAGGACCATTGTAGTCCCTTACACACTCCAATGAGTTCTGGGTCACCATGAGCTTGCTGGTTAGTCTGTACCTCTCGGTGTTACAAGCTCTACTGCATAGAGCCAAATTAATCCATGCTATGCACTGATGAGGATCAAACAATCCAAAACAGTCTGTATGCATGTTGGATCATTATGGCTCTGTACAAATTAACAAGCTGACACATCATTGCATTCCAGCAGTTCTGGAGGTGTGTTTAGCTTTTAAGGGTAACAATGTTTAATTTGCATATATTCAACAGTGATGCACTGGGAGACATTTTAAGCTCACTCCAACCTGAATTATCGCAAATTCTTTCTGTTTTAAGAAAGCAAACTTTTGTTTTTCTTACACTGTTAATGGTAGGGTTCTCAAAACTTTGCACAGTTGGTCGATTTTCAAGGGGAATATTTCTGCCATTCTTGCACTGTTAATGGCACAAGCCTCAAACCTGCCATTCTTGCACTGTTAATGGCACAAGCCTCAAACCTGGTATAGTTGATCATTGGGTGACTGCAGTTCAATTTCAGAAAGGGGGTGGAGCCACAAATAGCCAATCAGATTTGTTTCATTCCAATGCAAATTATTGTTGCCAAACACTGCAAAGCTCACAAACTTGGTAATTGAGTAATTGATTAATTGTGTGTTAGGGTTAGGAAAGTGGGCACAGCCAACACCAGCCAAATACATAAGCGGGCAACGCAGGGTCATAAGTGGGCGGAGACAAATACAAATTTTACTGGGAAAATGTAAACAGCAGCCATTGTTACACTGTTATTGGTAGGGTTCTCAAACTTTGCACAGTTGGTTACTGGGTGACTGGGATTAATATTCAGAAAAGCCAACGAAAAACAATCAAAAAATACCTATTGATTTTTCAGGGGAATATTTCATTGCTGCTATTCTTGCACTGTTAATGGCTCAAACCTGGTACAGTTGATCATTGCGTGACTGGGGTTTAAATTTATATAAGGGGGTGGAGCCCCAAACAGCCAATCTGATTTGTTTCATTCTAATGCAGATTATTGATGCCAAAGACTCAAACTCAAGCTCACAAACTTGGTCATTGAATAATTGTGTGTTAGGGTTAGGGTTAGGAAAAGTGGATGCAGCCAAAACCAGCCAAATACATATCGGGCAATGCCGGGACATCAGTAGGCGGAGACAAATACAAATTTCACTGAGAAAATGTAAACTGAGCAATTCTTACACTATTAATGGTAGGGTTCTCAAACTTTGCACAGTTGGTCACTGGGTGACTGAGATTAATATTCTGAAAAGTGGGTGGAGCCTACAAAAGCCAATCAAAATCCACCTATTAATCTTTAAGGGGAATATTTAATTGATGCCATTCTTGCACTGTTAATGGCACAAGCCTCTTGCACTGTTAATCACCTGTACCTGGTACAGTTGGCCATTGGGTGATTGGGGTTCAAATTCAGAAAAGGGGTGGAGCCACAGCCAATCAGATTTATTTTATTTCAATGCAAATTATTGATGCCAAAGACCGCAAAGCTCACAAACTTGGTCATTAAGTAATTTTGTGTTAGGGTTAGTGTTAAGCTTGGAGGTGTAATCTCCACAGTCAGCATACAACACATAAGCTGACGTGAAGGAGGTACACACACCAGCACAAGGAATCAGGATATCCCCAGTTTAGTGGAGGAGAGGACTGACTCCAATAGGAGATTGTGGTGCACAGAGCCGATGCAGATCCGAACAGCCACAAACAACACTTTCGTAATAACGTCTCAGCGCAAAGTAGCGCTGAGCGCATAAACCAGGACTGAGGAGATCAGGACAGGTAGACAGAATGAACGCTTGCTAAACTAGCCACTACTTAGTGACAGCAAGCGTCCACAATAAAACAGACTGGAATGAGGTAGCCAATGCGTTTGCAGCAATGGCGTGCCTCACAAAGACAGGACAGGATAGTCAGGAAATAGCAGGATCAAGATAGATGAACGTAACACAGATAAATATACAATAAGTATGATTTCCTAGCGTATTACAATTACAGCTATCAATGAAACTATTTGTAACGTCTGACTAACATATGTATATATCGGCAATGAACCGATATATGACATAAGCAGGAACTCTGACTAAGACTGGAGTAATACAGGGAACAGGACTCAGAAGGATTCGCTATCTCTTCGCAGAGATGAACGCAATCCACAAACAGGACCAGGAACAGGATACTACCTCAGCACGGGTGCTCACGATACGCGCAAACTACCAAAGCGTGCTGGAAGGCTGACTGACTGAACACAGGAAATAAACAGTTCGTGTACGTATATATCAGCGACACTGATGTATCAACGTAACACGAATACAAAGAAAATAACAAAATGCGCAAGTATGCGTATATATTGGCGATGAACCAATATATGACACAAGACAAGCAAGTAACAACTTCTAGAACAAGAGCAGAACTAGGAGGACTCGCTGACCCCTTCGCAGGAGTCAGCGCAGTCCACACGAACTAGGAACGCGGTGGGGCACGAGCAGAGTAACAGACTGAATCTGAGACTATGGTAGCCCATCAAGCATTGCAGGAAGCAGTTCTTTATACTGAGGTCATCCAATGGGCAGACCTGCAGATTCCCACACAAGTGAATGGTAATTAATCACAGGCTGACAGCAGGAAAAGGCAGACAATGATATGCAGCCTGCAGGAAAGGGACTGCCCCTCCACTGCGGCAGACAATGTCCGTTTACACAAAAGCACATTAAACTGTCATTAACTTCAGCGCGACTGCAGATGGAATCAGCAACTAGTTTAAGTGCAAACCAAACTATGCAAGAAAATGTATGTAATGACATCAGAACTGCTTGGGTTACAATACCACTGCAGCCAGCAGTAAACGCTGCAGACATGATCATAACAGTTAGAAAAAGTGGGCAGAGCCAACACCAGCCAAATACATACCTGGGCAATGCCAAGTCATCAGTGGGCGGAGACAAACACAAATTTCACTGGGAAAATGTAAACTGCAGCCATTCTTACACTATTAATTGTAGGGTTCTAAAACTTTGCACAGTTGGTCACTGGGTGACTGGGATTAATATTCAGAAAAGTGGGTGGAGCCTACAAAAACAATCACAATTCACCTATTGATTTTCAAGGCAAATATTTAATTGCTGTCATTTTTGCACTGTTAATGGCACAAGCCTCAAACCTGGTACACTTGATCATTGGGTGACTGGGGTTAAATATTTAGAAAAGGGGTGGGGCCACAAACAGCGAATCAGATGTGTTTCATTTCAATGAAAATTATTCATGCCAAAGACCACAAATCTCACAAACTTGGTCATTGACTATTGACAATTGTGTGTTAGGGTTAGAAAAAGTGGCCACATCCAACAGCAGCCAAATACATACCCGGGAAACATTAGGACATCAGTGGGTGGAGAAAAATACAAATTTCACTGCTAGAATGTAAACTGAAATTTGGCACACACATAGTACATTACCTGGAATAAAGTATAGGATACTTTTTATTCCCATAATCAAAAAGGGGGCGGAGACAAATACAAATTGCACTGGAAAATGTAAACTGCAGCCATTCTTACACTGTTACACTGGAGGTGTGTTTAGCTTCTAAGTGCACAATGGTTAATTTGCATATATTCAGCAGTGATGCACTGGGAGACATCTCAAGCTCACTCCAACCTGAATTATCGCAAATTCTTTCTGTTTTAAGAAAGCAAACTTTTGTTTTTCTTAACATCTTAGTAAGGGGGCTTTTAGGACCATTGTAGTCCCTTACACACTCCAATGAGTTCTGGGTCACCATGAGCTTGCTGGTTAGTCTGTACCTCTTGGTGTTACAAGCCCTACTGCATTGAGCCAAATTAATCCATGCCATTCACTGATGAGGATCAAACAACCCAAAACAGTCTGTATGCATGTTGGATTATTATGGCTCTGTACAAATTAACAAACTGACACATCATTGCATTCCAGCAGTTCTGGAGGTGTGTTTAGCTTTTAAGGGTAACAATGGTTAATTTGCATATATTCAACAGTGATGCACTAGGAGACATTTTAAGCTCACGCCAACCTGAATTATCGCAAATTCTTTCTGTTTTAAGAAAGCAAACTTTTGTTTTTCTTACTCTGTCAATGGCAGGTTTCTTAAACTTTGCACAGTTGGTCACTGGGTGACTGGGATTAATATTCAGAAAAGTGGGTGGAGCCTACAAAAGCTAATCAAAATTCACCTATTGATTTTCAAAGGAGTGGAGCCACAGCCAATTAGATTTATTTCATTTCAATGTCAATTATTGATGCCAAAGACCGCAAAGCTCACAAACTAGGTCATCCTTGAGTAATTGTGTGTTAGGATTAGAAAACGTGGGCAGAGGTAACACTAGCCAATTACATACCCGGGCAACACCGGGCGACCAGCTAGTGTTAAATAAATGCTGAAATAGTATACCGTAGTTTCACATTTTCTCCAAATGTATTGAAGTCAATGGGAATGAGAAAACCTGTTTTCATTTTCATTTGAAAATGTATCATATGTTTTGAAAAAACTAAATTTAGATGTGAAATGACTTTGGGAAAAATTCAAGCTCATCCCAACTGTTAGCTCAGACAAAACAAGTATCACATAAGACTGAACCCTTAAAGAAATGGAAATGGCAAACTCATTTTTTTTAGTTTATTTTGTCTTAATTACATCTCATTCTTGTAGTCATACCATTGCTGCTATATGTTAATAAATGTCTTCTTACAATCTCTGTTCTTGTATGTTGTTTTTTCAGTAGCAACATTTTTGTTCCTAAATTTGTATCCACAGATTAAAGTGGAATAAAACGTTGACATAACATTCAATAAAAATGTGTTTTCCTACTGTGCATTACCCATACAGTTATCATATTTGCTTTTGTGCACAAGCAATATTGTTCATTTACAAATTACAAGTTCCCAAAGTACAGTTTATCTGCTCTGAATGGTGCGATTGCATTTTATTCATTGCTACCTTTATATTATATTTTAACATTTCTATTGAGCTCTTGTCAAATGTGTGCATGCTTGAAGCAAAGAGAACTGGTTTTCAGCATAGCTAAGAATGTATCAACTGGTGAATGTAAGCAAAAGATAATGTTATCTCCTTTTTGGATGAAGATCATGCTGAAGGGGCTTTCCACTGCAGAATAAAGTGCTGTGTTTAACTGTTTGAATGCTGTTCTGAAACAAACATTTTTGTGCTAGTAGGTTTAAGGCTGTAAGCAATCTTTTAGAGCACAGAAGAAATGTTGACTTTAAGACCACTTTAATGTCGTTAGGATGAGGGTCCATCCACTTCATTAATTTCACTTTACACACAACATTTGTGAGTTATTTTCAGGGCCATTTCTGACCTATTTGGATCCCTAGGTACAGCAAACTGAGACAACACCCTCACTACTACCACATACACATACAAAACAGTACTAATACAGGGCAACCATTATTATTATTTTTATTATAACTATTATTATTATTTATATAGCACCAGCGTGGCGCTGCACATGGTTTAAAAAGACAACTATTGGGGAGCATGGATACATGAGAGGTTCAAAACTCTTTAGAATCAGGACATCCAGCAATACAAATACAAATACAGACATTATTGATGTGAGGTTTGAGACCTCACCAATATGGGCACATGTTCAAGTGATAACTTACATCAGAATAAGACACACCAGGAGGCGGTCTCTGCCCTTGTGAGCTTACTGTCTAGAGGAAAGATATGAGAAAACCACATATTAAATACTAAAACCTGGGGTTCTATAGAATAAAATAATAAAAGCGCAGTGAAATTATATTGCACCACACAACTCTCCTGGCCTTGGAATGAAAGATTCCTATAGGGCAGCACGGTGGCATAATGGTTAGCGCTCTTGCCTTGCAGCGCTGGGGCCCCGGTTCAAATCCAAGCCAGGGCACTATCTGCACGAAGTTTGTATGTTCTCCCCGTGTCTGTGTGGGTTTCCTCCGGGCACTCTGGTTTCCTCCCAAATCCCAAAAACATACAGATAAGTTAATTGGCTCCCCCTAAAATTGGCCCTAGACTATAATACATACACTATGTGATACATACATAGACATAGGACAGTAGTAGGGATTAGACTGTGAGCTCCTCTGAGGGACAGTTAGTGACAAGACAATATATACTGTACAGCGCTGTGTAAGATGTCAGCGCTATATAAATTCTAAATAATAATAATAATCCTACATGAGGCAAACAGATTTCATGGCTGACACTAACTGTAAAGATGGGAAAGTAAACATATTTCATGATGGAATGATTAGTGGAGTAGGTAAGTGTCGCTATATGACCAGTAGGTATAGTCAAGGGTGCAAAAAGAGACCATGTCACATTATAATAAAGGTTAAAATAGTAGGTTGGTGCTAACTCTAGCCTCCTGGATCTTCTGACTGCTGGCCACATACATATAACCATGGCACTTCCACTGTCCGTACATTACTTCTAGACTCAAACATTTGGACTTCCCTAGTCCTATTTATGTTATCTTTCTTTTCCTCCTCCCATTCCCCTTCCTTCTAATTTCCTTTTGCCTTTATCATCTTCATCATCATCACCTCCCACAAACATCCTATCACTCCTGAGCTTCACCCACACAGTGTGCCTTTCTGACTTTCTAACAATCTTCACTAAACTTTCACTATTTTGTCAATTTGCATTGATGTCTGTGGGGACAAATGCCGTAGTTGATCCCAATATATTGATACCAAATTTCAGAGGTATATCAAGGATAATCCCGGGAATATGTATAAAAAAACCTGACCTCAGTTTTTAAAAAATTGACTTTAGAGGGGAAACGCGTTTTATCCCAGTGCATTGACATATTGCACAAGCTATTGTCACCAGATTTGCTAGGTAATTCAAGTTCAATAGCTCCGTTGCTGGGAGCACTCTGCACATGAGCACTACATAGTGACTTGTAGTGTGCATGAGCAGAGCACTCCTGGCTACTGGAGCGTGATCAAGGACAGGCGCTGCTGGGCCAGTGCTTGTGCAGTAATGTGCCACCTGACCAACATGGCGTGACGCATGGGGGCATTTAGAGGGAACAGAGGAGGAGGAGGAGAGTGGGGTAGGGGTGGGCATGAGGACTGCTGCCAATACATGCCGGCTCCCTCCATTTGTACAAATGACTTTGCTTTGGGTATCCTTTCAGTTTGCATGCATTGATCTATAAAAGATTTTTTTTCTGTGTCAATTGGTGAAACTTAAAATTTAAAGTGATAGTACCCCCCTTTTTTTTTTTTTTTTTTTTTTTTTTTACAATTGCTTGGAAGGGAGGGCTCCATGCTGTCTGTTTTCTAATTGTTAGGCTGGATACACATGTGAACTTGCAAAATTGCAACAATTTAAGAAAAAAAATTTAGTGATAGAAATTTTCTTCCCATTTTCTACAATCGATTCTTACTTTTGGAAATGGCTTCTCATGTTATTTAGTTAATTGCAGGAAAATAAAAAAAAGTAGAGTTAGGTTTGCTTGTGGCATGCGATTAATGGATGCATGAAGGCAGAACAATTATTGCACACTTGTGCAGTCCATAGAAAACATTACAAGTGCCACAGTGTGACCAACGCTAAAGGGACACTTAAGTCAAACAAAAAAAAATGAGTTTTACTCACCTGGGGCTTCCAATAGCCCCCTGCAGCTGTCCGGTGCCCTCGCCATCTCCCTCCGATCCCCCTGGTCCCGCCGGCAGCCACTTCCTGTTTCGGTGACAGGAGCTGACAGGCTGGGGATGCGAGTGATTCTTCGCGTTCCTGGCCACAATAGCGCCATCTATGCTGCTATTGCATATATCATATACCATATAGCAGCATAGAGGGTGCTAATGTGTCTGGGAACGCGAAGAATCACTCGCGTCCCCAGCCTGTAAGCTCCTGTCACCGAAACAGGAAGTGGCTGCCGGCGGGGCCAGGAGGATCGGAGGGAGATGGCGAGGGCACCGGACAGCTGCAGGGGGCTATTGGAAGCCCTAGGTGAGTAAAACTCATTTTTTTTGTTTCTTAAGTGTCCCTTTAAGCCTTCTTCACTTTACAAATGGCTAGTGCAATCGCAAGCACTGAGCGATTTGTTGAGCATTTTTATAAAGCGCTTTTCCCTGCGCCTTGTGCTTAGAAAAGTGCTTTTATAAAGTACTTTTCTAAGCGCTTTTGCTGAGCGATTAATTTTTACACTTCCTAACATCGGTCTCTCTTGTACCCCGGAAATGAATAAATACAATGTAGCTATCGATAAAAGTGCTCGGGAAATCGCCATTCATAGCGCTTTTTCAAGCGCTTTGCAATTTCCCTATACTTTGTATTGAAGAGCAAATGCTCAGAAAATGGTACAGGTAGCGCATTTGCGATTGGAAAGAAAGCTCATTGCTCATGTGAGAACAGTCACATAGAGCAACATTGCACTAGCGCTCTTAAGGCAATTTTTAAAATCGCCAGCGCTTAAAAAAAAATCGAAAATGCTCATAGTGTGAACAAGCCCTCAAAGAAAATGTGTACTGTTACTTTAAATTTTAAAACTGTCACCAATTGACTAAGAAAAAAGCTGTATGAGTATTTATCAGAATTTGTTTATGTTGTGCATTTTTGCAATTTTACGTTTGTCGCAAATGTGATACATTTTAACAGTATTGCGTTTGTCCTGCTTTTTTCTGTTTTTAGTAAATTGTAAAATGTTCTGCAGCTGTTCTGTGTGTGATGTGCAATTCAAGTTTAATACAACTTTGTGAGAATAAAGAAAAAAATAATTTTTTGTGAAAGTTTACATGAATTCAAAAGGATGTTGGATGCACTCATCTAATAGAGGAGCTTCTGTGTTCCCAAGCCTAAGATATCAGTACCTATGAGGCCCAGTGCACACCAAAAACTTCTAGCAGATCTGCAAAACAGTAGAGGTTTTTGAAGCAGATTTCAGAGTGATTCTAGGCATGTTTGGAGACGTTTTCTAAACATGCCTATCGTTTTTTGGAGTGTTTTTGTGTAGCAGATTACAAATATTGTTACAGTAAAGCTGTTACAGAACAGCTTCTGTAACAAAAACGCCTGGAAAACCACTTTAAACAAGCGTTTTTCAGAGCGGTTTTGCACTTTCCTATACTTTAACATTGAGGCAATAACGTCTCAGAAATCTAAAAAATGCTGCAGCCCCTGAATTTGCGTTTGTGGA
Source organism: Hyperolius riggenbachi (assembly GCF_040937935.1). Taxonomy (NCBI): domain Eukaryota; kingdom Metazoa; phylum Chordata; class Amphibia; order Anura; family Hyperoliidae; genus Hyperolius; species Hyperolius riggenbachi. Next base: position 119,190,336 of record NC_090649.1, on the reverse strand, counting down.
AAAAAACGAGCCGCTCTGGTGTGCACCATCCCATTCACTTTCATTAGCCAAGCGGTTTTTCCCCTGCAAGCGTTTTAAAAAACGCTTCAGAACCGCTCTGGTGTGCACCAGCCCTGAGATCTGTCAGCAATATCCACAAAAAGGTTGGCACCACAAAAATAGCAGTAAAAATTAGCTCTTTATGGCCCAGTGCACACCGAGCGGTTTTTGGAGCGATCCGCCGGCCGCATCCGCCTCTAAAAACGCTTGTCTAATGTATTGCAATTGGATGGTGCACACCGGCGGTTTGCGTTTTTTGCCAAGCCGCAAACGCGCCTCCTGCTGCGCGTTTGCGGTTTTCGGAAGCGTTTCGTCCTCAATGTAAAGTATAGGAAAACCGCAAACCGCTCTGAAAAACGCTAGTTCAGAGCGGTTTGCCAGGCATTTTTGTTACAGTAGCTGTTCTGTAACAGCTTTTACTGTAACAATATGTGTAATCTGCTACACAAAAACGCACCCAAAACCGCTGGGTATGTTTAGAAAACCTCTCTAAACATACCTAGAATCGCTCTGAAATCAGCTCCCAAAACCGCTAGCGTATTGCGGATCTGCTCGCGGTTTTGGTGTGCACTGGGCCTTAGTAGGATGCCATTAAAACAACATGATAGGCCTGGTGCACACCAAGCGTTTTTGGTAGCGTTTTCAAAAACGTTGCCGCTTGTAAAAACGCTTGGCTAATGCATCTCAATGGGATGGTGCACACCAGCGGTTTGAGGTTGTTAGCAAACCGCAGACGTGGCTCCTGCAGCATTTTTGCGGCTTGCAGAAGCGTTTCTGCCTCAATGTAAAGTATAGGAAAAAGCTCAAACCACCCTGAAAATCTCTGGATCACAACTGTTTTCCAGGCGTTTTTGTCACAGAAGCTGTTCAGTAACAACTTTACTGTAACAATTTACGAAATCTGCTACACAAAAATGCTTCGAAAAACGCTAGGCATGTTTAGAAAACCTCTCTAAACATGCCTAGAATCACTCTGAAAATCTGCTAGAGGATTTTGGTGTGCACTGGGCCTCAAACAAGAAAAAAATAGGCGATACAAAAACTGTTCAATAAAAAACATTGAAACATAAAAATAGGCTATGGCAGCGATAGCCCGCTGTTTCGAGCTGGATAGCTGAGTGGCTTGAAAAAGAGCTATCCAGCTCGAAACAGCGGGCTGTCACCGCCATTGCCTATTTTTATCTTGACTATCATGTCATTTTAATGACATCCTAATAAAAGAGCTAATTTTTACTGCTATTTTTGTGGTGCCAGCCTTTTTGTGGATATTGGTGAAAGTTCAGATGGAATCAGAAACACTTTCATGTAAATAAACTTCATTGGTGTACACAGAAGAAACACAATCTGAATATTTGTTTACAGACAAAAATACCAAAACTGCAGAGGAAAAAAAAGGAAAATATCTGAAAAGTTACAAAATGCAGATTCACGCACGCGAACAAATGTGTAAAATAGCTTCTGGAATTTGAATGAATAAGTGTGAGATGAGTGTGAGAGATGCCTAAGGGGAACTTCACAATATACTGTGTTGCTCATTCAGAAATATAGGAAGTTAACACAATGGTGATGAAAAGTCACATTGCATGTTATCAGTGCGATACAATGCATGTTCTGCAGCATACAATCCATAGACTAATGCTTGCGCCTCAGCCATTACACCCGGTAACGCAATACATGCTGATGGTATCCAGGCGGAAATTATCGCACCGCAAATACACCAATGTGGTAGCGCTATTAACCATTTCAACCCACGGGTGTTTTTCACCTTATGCATTAGAGCAATTTTCACCTTCCATTGATGTGCCAATAACTTTATCACTAATTGTCACAAGGAATTGATCTATACCTTGTTTTTTCCACCACCATTTAGGCTTTCTATGGGTGGTATATTTTTCTAAGAATATTTTTTTTTTCTAAATGCATTTTTACAGGAATATTAAGACAAAAACTGAAAAAATTCATTATTTCTCAGTTTTCGGCCATTATAGCTTTAACGAGAACCAGAGACGAAGAAGAAATAGATTTATACATACCTGGGGCTTCCTCCAGCTCCATAAGCCTGGATCGCTCCCACGCCACTTTCCTCCGCTGCCTCTGTCTGCCGGTACCGGGTCCCGTCATTTCGACCAGTCGACGCAAGCGCAGTGCGCTCCCTCCGTACTGCACAGGCGCATGCGTGCAGAGCCAGAGGGAGCCCCTTTGGATGCGGAAGACTGGTCGTGTCCGGCGGAAGTGACGGGACCTGGTACCGGCGATAGAGGCAGCGGTGGATGGCAGCGAGGGAGCGATCCAGGCTTATGGAGCTGGAGGAAGCCGCAGGTATGTATAACATCTTTTTCCAGTTTTCAGTAGTGTTGGGCGAACACCTAGATGTTCGGGTTCGCGAATGTTCGCCGAACATCGCCGCGATGTTCGGGTGTTCGTGCCGAACTCCGAACATAATGGAAGTCAATGGGGACCCGAACTTTCATGCTTTGTAAAGCTTCCTTACATGCTACATACCCCAAATTAGCAGGGTATGTGCACCTTGGGAGTGGGTACAAGAGGAAAAAAAATATTTGAAAAAGAGCTTATAGTTTTTGAGAAAATTGATTGTAAAGTTTCAAAGGAAAAACTGTCTTTTAAATGTGGAAAATGTCATGTTTCTTTGCACAGGTAACATGCTTTTTTTCGCTATGCAGTCATAAATGTAATACAGAGAAGAGGTTCCAGGAAAAGGGACCGGTAACGCTAACCCAGCACCAGCAGCAGCAGACGTGATGGAACAGGAGGAGGCGCAGGAGGAGAAGGCCACGCTTTGTGAGACACAACAACCCAGGCCTTGCATGAGGACAAAAAGCGTGCGGATATAGCAGCAATGCTTTTTGCCGCCATGTAGTCATAAATGTAATACAGAGGTTCAATAAACAGGGACCGGAAACGCTACACCATCCCAGATGTTCCCAGATGTTCATTGGTCATGTTACTTGGTTGGGGTCCTGGAGTGTTGCATAGTCATTTCCAATCCAGGATTGATTCATTTTAATTTGAGTCAGACGGTCTGCATTTTCTGTGGAGAGGCGGATACGCCGATCTGTGACGATGCCTCCGGCAGCACTGAAACAGCGTTCCGACATAACGCTGGCTGCCGGGCAAGCCAGAACCTCTATTGCGTACATTGCCAGTTCGTGCCAGGTGTCTAGCTTCGATACCCAATAGTTGAAGGGTGCAGATGGATTGTTCGACACAGCTACGTCATCTGACATGTAGTCCTTGACCATCTTCTCCAGGTGATCGGTGTTGGAGGTGGATCTGCACGCTTGCTGTTCAGTGGGCTGCTGCTGCATGGGTGTCAGAAAATTTTCCCACTCCAAGGACACTGCCGATACCATTCCCTTTTGGGCACTAGTTGCGGCTTGCGTTGTTTGCTGCCCTCCTGGTCGTCCTGGGTTTGCGGAAGTCAGTCTGTCGGCGTACAACTGGCTAGAGGAGGGGGAGGATGTCAATCTCCTCTCTAAAGTCTCAAGGGCCTGCTGGTATTCTTCCATTTTGACCTGTCTGACTCTTTCTTCAAGCAGTTTTGGAACATTGTGTTTGTACCGTGGATCCAGAAGGGTATAAACCCAGTAATTGGTGTTGTCCAAAATGCGCACAATGCGTGGGTCACGTTCAATGCAGTCTAGCATGAATTGAGCCATGTGTGCCAGAGTCCTACCAGAATCCTCATCATCCTCTTGTGAGCGTTGTGATAGTTGTTGTGATGCATCATAGTCGTCACCTTCCTCCTGGTCTGCTTCTGCTGACCATTCGCGCTGAATTGTGGAAAATCCAACGTGCACCGCTCTGGCCCTCGTCAGTGGTGGCATGAAATTCCTGCTCCAACTCCAGCTGTTCCTCCTCCTCTTCTTCGTCATAGCTGCTGGGGCCAGCGTTCCCTGAGGCGGATGGCCTGATGTTGGTACCATCACGCTGATCGTTTTCTCCTTCAGATTCCCCCAGTTGCATCATGACAGCTGTTTCCTTGATTTTCAACATTGACCTCTTTAGTAAACACAGCAGTGGTATGGTAATGCTGACTGAAGAGTTGTCACTGCTCACAAGCAACGTGGATTGCTCAAAATTTTGGAGGACTTGGCAGAGGTCCAACATGTTGGCCCAATCGGATCCACAGAAGCTTGGCAGCTGTCCGGATGCGCCTCGGTACTGCACCGTCATGTACTGGACCACTGCACTCTTCTGCTCACAAAAGCGGGCTAGCATGTGCAGCGTAGAATTCCAGCGCGTAGGGACATCACACAGCAAGCGATGGTGGGGGAGATTGAAGCGCTCCTGCATCTTGGCGAGTGCCCCCGAAGCAGTACTGGAATTTCTACAATGTTTGGCCACTCGACGCACCTTCAACAGAAGATCGGCCACGCCTGGGTATGTCCTCAGGAACCGCTGAACTACTAGGTTCATCACGTGCGCCAGGCAAGGGATGTGTGTCAGCTTAGCGAACCTTAAAGCGCGAATGAGATTACTCCCATTATCACACACAACCATGCCCGGTTTCAGGTCCAGCGGTGCCAGCCACAACTCCGTCTGTTCCTTTATTCCCTTCCAAATTTCCTCCCCTGTGTGCTGCTTATCCCCAAGGCAGATCAGCTTCAGCAATGCTTGCTGACGCATGCCAACAGCTGTGCTGCACTGCTTCCATGAACCTACTGCTGCTGGGTTAGCGTTTCCGGATGAGGTACAGCTTTGAGATGCGTTGGAGGAGAAGGAGTCAGAGAGGTAGGTGCTGCTGTTGTTATCCAGTGGGAGGGACGGCGGTGCAGCTGTTTGTGGCGTGGGCAACACCCGCGCCGTAGCAGGTGAGGAATCGCTGCCAGGCTCCACAAGGTTCACCCAGTGCGCGGTAAGGGAGATGTATCGACCCTGGCCGAACGCACTCGTCCAGGTGTCAGTGGTGAGGTGAACCTTGCAGGCAACGGCATTCTTCAAGCTTCGGGTTATTTTGCTGACCACGTGCTCATGCAACTCAGGCACTGCAGAGCGTGCAAAGTGGTAGTGGCTGGGAACCACGTAACGTGGGATGGCCACTGACATCATGCCCTTGAAGCTGTTTGTCTCCACCACTCGATATGGCAGCATTTCGCAGGCCAGAAGCTTGGCTATGCTGGCTGTTACTGCCACGGCCCGGGGGTCATTTGCTGGCAATTTCCTCTTGCGCTCAAACATCTCCGACACAGACAACTGAACCGTAGCGCTGCACACGGAAGGGCTGTTGGTTGTTGTGTTTGATGAAGACTGGGAGACCTCAAGAGCACTACTCCGGAAAGTGACAGTGTCAGCGTCGTCTGATGTTTGTGAATGTTGTGAACCATGCAATGGCTGGGCTACCGCTGCTGCTGAGGCGGGTCTGGTGGTGAGTCTGGTGAACCCAAGGGAGGCAGTGTTGCTGTTACCCTGTCCTGCCGAGTTTGCCCACAGAGTGGGATGTTTGGATAGCATGTGGCGGCTCATGCTGGTGGTGGAGAGGTTGTTAATACTTTTCCCCCTGCTCAGGCGGGTCTTGCACACCTTGCAAATCGCCATGGTAACATCCTCAGTGCAGTCTTCAAAGAAAGCCCAGACTTTGGAGCACCTGCCTTGCTGGCGATTTCTGTTTGCTCCTCTTTTGCCTCTCACTTGAACTTCCACGCTTGTGGTGCCTGAAATTGCGCGCCGCCTACCTTGTGGCACAAGGCGAACTCGTGCAGCAGTGGGTTCTTCAACAGACTCATTTGTGCTGCTGCTACGACGGCAATGTTCTCGTTCACAAACAAAATCTGGGTCTCTGTCCACATTGTCCATACCCTCCTCTTCCATCTCCTCAAACTCGTCATATGTCATTGTGGGGGGCCGCCGCCGTGGAGTAGAGCTCCCCAGAACAACCTCTGCGCAGCTCACTCCAACGTCGTCTTCCAGATCTTGTCGGCCGACCTCCTGCAATTGCAACCCCTCCTGCCCAACTTGCTCTGGGATTTGGGTTTCCGAGTCCTCCTCGGACTCGCCTTGTATTTCAGTGCGCGGTGCATTTCCCACAGTTAATGGTTGTGAATCCGGGCACAACATTTCTGGCTGTTCCTCCATTGACCTTTGAAAGGTGGAAGTTTGTTGGGCTGGGAATAGCTCCTGCGAATACCCCATTGTATCCTGAGGTAATTCATCAGACTGGTTATCTGGCAGTTGTGTGCGTGGTGTCGCTGCCGGTTGTGTCAGCTTTGTGCCCGCTGGCTCCTTGTAACTGGCTGAGGACTCGGACCTCGTGCGTGATGTGCTGGTGCTGCTTAACCCACTGCTGGACGCTTGAGAGGTCATCCAAGTAATTATCTGGTCCTGTTCTTTTGGATTTGTAAGGGTTGTTGTCCTGGACAACATGGGCGGTATTGAGTGGGTTTTCTTGGGTGCTCCCCTGTGGCCTGTACGTGAACCGTCAGGGGAAACACCTTTTCCCTTGCCCCTCCCTCTTTCACCAGATTTCTTCCTCATTTCACTTATCCTTACAGTACACGCTGACTGGCAGCAGTACAGTGGCAGTACAGAAATGCTATACAGTACCACTATTCCCAGCAGCGACACAGAGCACAATGCTATACAGTGGCGGGTGAGCGGTGTACCACTATTCCCAGCAGCGACACAGAGCACAATGCTATACAGTGGCGGGTGAGCGGTGTACCACTATTCCCAGCAGCGACACAGAGCACAATGCTATACAGTGGCGGGTGAGCGGTGTACTACTATTCCCAGAAGACACAGAGTGGCAGTAAACAGAATGCTATATAGTGTGGCTGAGCGAGGTACACAGAGTGGCAGTAAACAGAATGCTATATAGTGTGGCTGAGCGAGCCGTGTACTACTATTCCCAGCAGACACAGAACAGTAAACAGAATTCTATATAGTGTGGCTGAGCGGTGTACCACTATTCCCAGCAGCAACACACAGCACAATGCTATACAGTGGCAGGTGAGCGGTGTACCACTATTCCCAGCAGCGACACAGAGCACAATGCTATACAATGGCGGGTGAGTGGTGTACCACTATTCCCAGCAGCGACACAGAGCACAATGCTATACAGTGGCGGGTGAGCGGTGTACCACTATTCCCAGCAGCGACACAGAGCACAATGCTATACAGTGGCGGGTGAACGGTGTACTACTATTCCCAGAAGACACAGAGTGGCAGTAAACAGAATGCTATATAGTGTGGCTGAGCGAGGTACACAGAGTGGCAGTAAACAGAATGCTATATAGTGTGGCTGAGCGAGCGGTGTACTACTATTCCCAGCAGACACAGAACAGTAAACAGAATGCTATATAGTGTGGCTGAGCGGTGTACCACTATTCCCAGCAGCGACACAGAGCACAATGCTATACATTGGCGGGTGAGCGGTGTACCACTATTCCCAGCAGCGACACAGAGCACAATGCTATACAGTGGCGGGTGAGCGGTGTACTACTATTCCCAGAAGACACAGAGTGGCAGTAAACAGAATGCTATATAGTGTGGCTGAGCGAGGTACACAGAGTGGCAGTAAACAGAATGCTATATAGTGTGGCTGAGCGAGCGGTGTACTACTATTCCCAGCAGACACAGAACAGTAAACAGAATGCTATATAGTGTGGCTGAGCGGTGTACCACTATTCCCAGCAGCGACACAGAGCACAATGCTATACAGTGGCGGGTGAGCGGTGTACCACTATTCCCAGCAGCGACACAGAGCACAATGCTATACAGTGGCGGGTGAGCGGTGTACTACTATTCCCAGCAGACACAGAGTGGCAGTAAACAGAATGCTATATAGTGTGGCTGAGCGAGCGGTGTACTACTATTCCCAGCAGACACAGAACAGTAAACAGAATGCTATATAGTGTGGCTGAGCGAGCGGTGTACTACTATTCCCAGCAGACACAGAACAGTAAACAGAATGCTATATAGTGTGGCTGAGCGGTGTACCACTATTCCCAGCAGCGACACAGAGCACAATGCTATACAGTGGCGGGTGAGCGGTGTACCACTATTCCCAGCAGCAACACAGAGCACAATGCTATACAGTGGCGGGTGAGCGGTGTACTACTATTCCCAGCAGACACAGAGTGGCAGTAAACAGAATGCTATATAGTGTGGCTGAGCGAGGTACACAGAGTGGCAGTAAACAGAATGCTATATAGTGTGGCTGAGCGAGCGGTGTACTACTATTCCCAGCAGACACAGAACAGTAAACAGAATGCTATATAGTGTGGCTGAGCAAGGTACACAGAGTGGCAGTAAACAGCATGCTATATAGTGTGGCTGAGCGAGCGGTGTACTACTATTCCCAGCAGACACAGAACAGTAAACAGAATGCTATATAGTGTGGCTGAGCGAGCGGTGTACTACTATTCCCAGCAGACACAGAACAGTAAACAAAATGCTATATAGTGTGGCTGAGCGAGGTACACAGAGTGGCAGTAAACAGAATGCTATATAGTGTGGCTGAGCGAGCGGTGTACTACTATTCCCAGCAGACACAGAACAGTAATCAGAATGCTATATAGTGTGGCTGAGCGAGGTACACAGAGTGGCAGTAAACAGAATGCTATATAGTGTGGCTGAGAGAGCGGTGTACTACTATTCCCAGCAGACACAGAACAGTAAACAGAATGCTATATAGTGTGGCTGAGCGAGGTACACAGAGTGGCAGTAAAAAGAATGCTGAGCGAGCGGTGTACTACTATTCCCAGCAGCGACACAATGACTGGGGGGACCCTGGCTAGCGTGGCTGGAGCGCGAACTACCCTGCCTGCCTACCCAAAGCTAAACCCACAGACAAATGGCGGAAATATGACGTGGTTCGGGTATTTATTTACCCGAACCACGTGACAGTTCGGCCAATCAGAGCGCGTTCGGGTCCGAACCACGTGACCCGTTCGGCCAATCACAGCGCTAGCCGAACGTTCGGGGAACGTTCGGCCATGCGCTCTTAGTTCGGCCATGTGGCCGAACGGTTTGGCCGAACACCATCAGGTGTTCGGCCGAACTCGAACATCACCCGAACAGGGTGATGTTCTGCAGAACCCGAACAGTGGCGAACACTGTTCGCCCAACACTAGTTTTCAGCTTTCCCTCGTCTCTGGTTCCCTTTAAAATAATACATGCTACCATAATTAAAACCTTTGTATTTTATTATATAATTTAAAAAATGTTTGTAATATACCATCTTCACATGCATATTAAATTTTTTTTTTTTTTTTTTTTTTTTTTTACCATTAAAATTTTTTGGTGGTAATTTTTGGTGTGGGAGGTAAACAGTTAATTTTAAATGTAATAATGTGTGTTTATTTCATTACAAAATGTATGTAGATGTAGTTTTACTATTTGGCGACAAGATGGCCACAGTCACTGGCGTAACTATTGGCCCTGCAAACACTGCAGAGGCAGGGGGCCCAGGGGCATGCAGGGGCCCGTGGGAGAGACTGGAGGTAGGACGGAGGTGTCCCCCAGCCCTCTCCACTTCAAACGTAAAGTCTGCAGGACCGGAAAAATCTGTAGCACTGAGGCTGCCACCACTCACATCATAGCCCCGCCCCCTGCAATCCATACAAGTCTCTTGCTCTTCAGCCTGTGTCATCACGTCTGGGCCACGCAGAGTGCAGGGATTGGGCCAATTAGTTACTTCCTACTCCTCTGGACTCCTGTCATCCTCTGCGCAGCTAAGGCTTGTTGTGCAATGATCTCTGCACCGTGACAGACTCCAGCGATGCCCCACTCAGATTCACGACGTGTGAACTCTGTATACCTTTCCTCATATTCACCAGGCACATCTACTTCAACAAGGAAGAGGTCATATGGCAGGGCAGGGGGCGGATGGAGTCCAACGTTACAATCTAGCAGCAGGTCAGAGGTGACTATCTGGTATGTAATGTGGCCTGACGATGATAACATGCATACCCTCTGTCACTCCTCTCTGACAGGCACATCCAGTGTTTTCTGTAGCGTGTCTCTGCTTGTTGGCATATGACATTGCTTTTCCTATAGTTGGAACTTGGGCTAGAAGTATGTAATGTTGCTTGTGCAAAGCTCTGCTGTACTCATCATGGGGTATGTTCTTTAGTAGCCTACTGCCAGTGTTCTCAGCAAGGAGTGAGTTACAAGATGTTCTGCAGCAGCTCAGAATTGCTGTCCACTAAGCCAAGTTTCAGTGTTCTCACCGTGTTGTGCTGCTTGTTTCAGGATGTTCTGCAGCAGTTTAGCAAAGCTGCTTGTAAGTTAGGGGTGTTTTAATACTACAGCATTTGCTGCTGTAGTATCAAGATAGCCAGTACAGTACTTTTCATTGGTTTGTGTACAGGAGATGGATGCAAATCAGTATGGACTGGATCCTCTGGCAGCAGGTGTGTACCATGCCCTCCAGCACCCAGGGCAGAGACAAACACGCTGAAACCAGCGCAGGAGATTTGGGTGCAGCGCAGGAGATTTGGGCAAAGCCGCCGCCCCCACAAGCCGTAATAGGAATTACAGCTATAGCAGCGCATAGGGGGTAACTTCAGCGCTGTCAGAAGACGGCGCTGAAGTTACTTTTAAAACATAATAATTCGGCTTGCAGCAATCGCTGGATGCCGAATTATATCATTCCCCCACTATCCATGGCGGCCTGGAGGAGGAATAGTATTTAATACGGCCGGGACTTGTGCGGCAGCAGGATCAGCCATATACCAGCTGTATCCTGCGCTGAAGCCTCCTGCGCCGATTCCTCTTGTACGGGGGCAGAGATGCTAGAGAGTGCTATTTCTTCCACAGCCATCATGCTCTGATTCCTTGTGTAAGCTGCAATACACTCATAGATTTTGCACGATGTGGCAAAACAATTGTTTAATGGGGAAACTGTCACTAATTATGTGTGTTTAGTGGGGGAAACAAACTATGTGTGTTTTGCTCACTAAACTCTGGCTAATTATGTGGGGGGTTTTGTGTGTGTGTGAGAGACACCGATGGCTAATTATGCGCTTTTTTGTGTGGGGGAAATGCTGACTAGTTGGGCGTTGTTCTGTGGGGGAAACACTGCCTAAAGTTTTGTGGTGGAGCGTATAGAGGGGGCCCCATGAGATTTTTGCAGGGGGGCCACAAGGTTTCTAGTTACGCCCCTGGCCACAGTCAAAACAATGTTTAGTCCGGGAAGTGAACGCTTTCACTTCCAGAAAGCGTAAGGAGGACGGGAAACTTTTTTCTATCAGAAAGACGCCAGCTTCTGTTAAGAAGCCGTTGGTCTTTCAACCAGGGACTTAGATCAATAAGTGGGAACACTTAGATCAATGAATGGGAACTATGTTCCCATTTATTGATCTCCGGGCCAATGGGGGCAACACAGGCGAGAGCACGCAGCAGCAGCTGCCTGGATGTGACAATCATGTCCAGGCGGCTTAAATGGTTATATCTGCATCACACATATATTTGCATTCCACAATTGATGTCACTATCCTATATGGGGTTTGTGTAATTAACCAGGAAAACTGTCCCCATAGACTTCAACGTAAATGCAAGAATTGGAAACTTTGTGAAATTATTTCTAAGTACCAGGCTACCACAGGAGGGGTCTGATGCAGTAAACTGCGTTAAAGTTTCTGTGTTCAGGGACCGCACAGCAATAACACCATTACTAACACCGGGGGAACACCGTCCGTTAACTCCTTAGCGCCATGAGTGTTACCGGGTTAGTGCACATTGCTATGGCAATGTGTGGTAACAAGTGTGGCGCTAAGGGGTTAATGGGCCGTTCTCCACCGACGCTAATGAGGGTGAAATTGGCAACTTTGCCGCAGTTTACTGTCTCAGGCTCCATATTACACCAAGATAGCAGATACAGTATCCCAACCTTTATACCCAACTAGCTGATGCCCCAGCATTTCTCTGGTATGTATTTGGTTGTTGTTGTCGCTGCCCAATTTTACTAACTTTGACACACAGTCACTCATTAACCAAGTTTGTGAGTTTTGGGGTCCTTTGCATGAATACTTTAAATGTTTTCATTGCAATGAAACAAATCTGACTGGCTGTTTGTGGCTCCACCTTCTTTTTGTAAATTTTGACCCCAGTCATTAACCACTTCAGTCCTAGTCGTTTTCACTTTATGCATCCGAGCAATGTTCATCTCCCATTTATTAGCCTATAACTTTATCACTACTTATCACAATGAACTGATCTATATCTTGTTTTTTCCGCCACCAAATAGGCTTTCTTTGGGGGGTACATTTTGCTAAGAGCCACTTTACTGTAAATGCATTTTAATAGGAAGAATAAGAAAAAAACTGAAAAAATTCATTATTTCTCAGTTTTCGGCCATTATAGTTTAAAATAATACATGCCTCCATAATTAAAACCCACGTATGGTATTTGTCCATTTGTCCCGGTTATTACACCGTTTAAATTATGTCCCTTTCACAATGTATGGCGACAATATTTTATTTGGAAATAAAAGTGCATTTTTTCCGTTTTCCATCCATCACTATTTACAAGCTTATAATAAAAAAAAATACAAATATTTCATCTTTACATAGATATTTAAAAAGTTTAGACCCTTAGGTAAATATTTATGTGTTTTTTTATTGTAATTTTTTTTTTTATTAAACATTTTATGTGGGTATTTTTGGGAGGGTGGGATGGAAATAGTATTTTTTTTTGTAAATATATGTGTATTTTTTTTATTTTTTTTTTACATTTAGATGTAGTTTACTTTTCGGCCACAAGACGGCAGCCATGAGTTTGTTTACAATGACGTCACATTAATAGTAACATGTAAGCTTAGAGGGTCGTAGGGGGGACATAGGAGGCAGAAAAAGCTAGGCTTCCGAGAGAAGCTGTCGCTTTTCTGCGCGGGAGAGGAATCAGTGATCGGGCACCATGGCCTCCATTCACTGATTCCCTGGCTAACGAACCGTGGACTATTCCAGGTTTGAAGCCTCTGCCACTAACAGTGTAAGAATGGTAGCAATTTAAATATTCTCATTGAAAATGAGTAGGTTAATTCTGATTGGCTCATCAGAAGAAAAAAGTTGAGGCACTGTAACTTGCAAAGGTACATTTACTCACAGTATACAGACAGCGGAAATGCGGTGGGGGTGACGAGGCCTAAAACTTGCAAAGGTACATTTACTCACAGTATACAGACAGCGGAAATGCGGTGGGGGTGACGAGGCCTGACAGCTGTTTCGCTTAAAATAAGCTTCCTCAGAGGCCAAAGGTATGTACAACAAGACCCGAGTGTGCCCAGTTTTAAATAGGTTTCACTTACCGCCATAGTTGCGGCTGACGCCGTCCGCTCTCGCTGGCCGCGGCTTCCGGCGCATAAGCTCCGCCCCCCGGAAGAGATTCAGACGCTGCTCCAACCTATCGGTGAGCTGCGGGTCTCCCCGCCTCTGTGCGTCATCTACTTCCTTCTGGGGATGTCATCGAGCGCTTACCCATTGGCCAGCAGTAGCGGCGAGCTGTCAACATGTTCATTAACCCTTTAGGGCACACAGGGGGACACAGCCGTCTGTTAAAAAAACAAAGTGGATACAAAACTTTAATTACAAGAAATTTAAAATACACATTGTACTAAGGACTACAGAGAGGAAGTTTCTACACTAGTATTTAGAAAGATAACAATGCAGCTCATTTCTTTCATTAAGCCCTAACGGGCCACATGCATTAGTTTCAGAAATTAACCTGGCTTCTTGTTGCAGTAACATTTGCTCATGATTACCACCCCTATTAGGAACAGGGACTTGTTTCAACCCCATAAATCGCAAATGATTAACATGTCCATCATGGACATCTCTCATATGGGCAATGAATCTACCTGCACCTACTCCTGTCTGCACAGAATGAACATGTTCTTGAAATCTTGCACAGATCATGCGGGTTGTTTGCCCTATATAAAATCGATTGCAAGTACAAATCAGTGCATACACGGCAAATTTGGAGCGGCAATGCAAAAATTGTTTAAAATGTATTGTTTTTGCGCCCAATTGCACGCTTTTGCCAGTTAAAAACTGGTTACAATGATTGCAATTTCCGCATCTGAAGTTGCCTACTGGTATATTTCTCTGCAACCAATTTTGATCTGGTTCCACCTTGAATTCACTATTTGTGACGTGGTCACCAATCGTTTTGGCCTTTCTGAAAGAGATTAAAGGTTTTGAACTAGCTACAGCGGAGGACCTAGTGTTTGATTGAAATTCACACCAATGTTTATGGATTATTGCTCTTATCTTTTCGGCCATAGGGGAGTAGTCAAAAATACAAGTCAGGGCTTTCCCTCCTCTCCTGGAACTTCGTTTCCTCTCACTTTTATTTATCATCAAGTCAGTACGTTCCAGAGCATCTGCTCGTTTAAATGCTGCATTTAGATCAGCCATAGGGTATCCCCTAATGGACAATCTGATTGCCAGTTCTCTACTCTGGAGGATAAAATCCTCCCTTTTGTAGTTATTACGTTTAAGTCTGACAAATTGTCCATAGGGGATGGCTTTGATCGTGTGAGGGGGATGGAAGCTGGTCTGGAGGAGCACGGAATTGGTAGCCGTGGACTTTCTATGCCCTCTGCTGAAGATTTTATGATCTTCAACATACAGTTCTAAATCCAAAAAGGACAGACTGGTTTCAGCCAATTCGCCCGTGAACTGCATGTTGAGGTCATTCACATTAATATAATCAAGGAACTCCCCAAACTCACCATCCGTGCCCCTCCAGGTCAGCACCACATCGTCCACATAACGGTACCAATGACCAATTTTCTGTCTAAATGGATTCTCCTCTCCCAGGATGTGTCTTTTCTCCCACCCCCAGAGGAACAGATTCGAGAAGGTTGGGGCTACCGGCGTTCCCATGGCAACCCCGGATCTCTGTTGGTACCATCTGTTGTTAAAGATAAATACATTGTGGCTTAATACAAAATTGAGACACTGCATCAGATAGTCTACCCATGGTTCATCCTCTCTACAGGTCAGGAGTAGTTCTTTAATGACACGGATGCCACAAGCTTGGGGAATTCGGGTATAGAGGTTGACCACATCAATTGTGGCCAACCTCTCATTCTCCCCAAGTTCCACTCCCCCAATTCTCTCCAGGACGTCCAAGGTGTCAGCCAGGTGGGTAGATACTACCCTGAGGTACGGTCTGAGTTGGTAATCAAGATATTTGGATAAAGGCTCTGTCAAGGAGCCCCTGGCTGACACAATCGGTCGTCCCGGAGGTGCAACCGGGTCCTTGTGGATCTTGGGGAGAAAGTACCAGACTGGTTTTTTGGGATATTCGGGTAGTAAACCCTCTCCCATTTTTTTGGATAGAATTCCAAGTTCCACCCCTTGTCTAAGTAGACTTTGTAGAGCAGTTTTGTGCTGGTGAAGGGGATTGCTTTTCAATTTGGAATAGAAACCATCGTTCCCCTCTAATTGTCGAGTGGCCTCCTGTATATAGTAGTCCTTGGACATAATAACGAGGTTCCCCCCTTTGTCCGCTTTTTTCAGGATTATTTGATTGTTTCTTTTTAGCCACTCTAAAGCTTGCCTCTCTTCCCTGGTGATGTTTGATTCCACTTCTGGATAAATAAGTGCTTGCATGTCTTGTAGAACTTTGCGATTGAAAATGTCCACTGCTGATCCAGGATTTGTTCTAAATTCTCTAGTAGATTTACAGGGGCGGAAAACCTCCTCATTGGGATTGTCAATGTTCTCCGCTATCTCCATTTCCACATTACCTTCCAACCAGAGTGATTCTAAATTGGCAAGGGCTTCCTGGTCTGTAGTATTCTCGAGATTGGGGACAAAAAAGCCTAAGTTGCTGATAGTTGTGTGGCTATTGAGGCGAAAGTCCTCTGGAATGTCAGTTCCTTTTCCCTCTTGCCACAAAGCAATATTAAGCTTTCTGATGGTCTTATACCAGTCTACTTCAAAGTTGAAGCGGTCAAAATTGCAGGTTAAAGAAAAGTTGAGGCCTTTTTTGAGAAGGGATTCACACCCACTAGGAAGTATAACTCCTGACAGGTTGATGATTTGAAGGTTCTTCTCTATCTCTATTGTTTGTAGGTTTACTATCTCTTCCTGCGTTGACCCCTCCCATAGGTCACCCTCCCCCAGGTAACCCCCTTTACGGGTGTCTTTCTGATGGTGACGGGACCTCCCTCCTCGTCCTCGTCTGATGCTTCCCCTAAAGGGATGTCGACACATCTTTTCTTGGGAGGAGTTTTCAAGACAGATTTTGGTTTACGTTTGTTTTTGGACGCCCCCACCGCATTTCCGCTGTCTGTATACTGTGAGTAAATGTACCTTTGCAAGTTACAGTGCCTCAACTTTTTTCTTCTGATGATACAAGTAGTCTACATGATGCGCACGTAACTTTAGGTGACACTCCAGTAGTAGCCACCCTCCTCTGATTCCTATCTAGTGCCACCCGCTTTTTCTCCTTCACTCATACTAATTCTGATTGGCTGTTGTAGGCTCCACCCACTTTCCTGAATATTATTCCCTGTCACCCAGTGACCAACTGTACCAAGTATGAGAACCCTGCCATTAACAGTGTAAGAAGACTATAGTTTATGTTTTCCTATGTAAAAAAGTTGGTTGTTGTTTCCACCCACTTTTTCTAACCTTGACACACAGTCACTCAAAGTTTATGAGCTTTGGGGTCTTTGGCATCAATAATTTACATTATTCCATTGAAATGAAACAAATATTATTGGTTGTTTGTGGCTCCATCCCCTTTTCTAAATTTACACCCCAGTGACCCAATCACTGACTGTACCAGGTTTGAGGCCTCTGCTATTAACAATGTAAGAATGGCTGCAATATAAATGTTCCTCTTTAAAATCAATAGGTGAATTTTGATTGGCTGTTGTAGGCTCCACCCACTTTCCAGAATATTAATCCCAGCCACCCAGTGACCAACTGTGTAAAATTTAGAAACTCTTCCATTAACAGTATAAAAATGGCTGCAGCTTACATTGTTCCCAGTGAAAAATGTGTTTTTTTTTTTTTTTGCTCTGCCCATTTTTTGTAACCTTGACACACAGTCACTCGATGACAAAGTTTGTGAGCTTTCGGGTTCCTGGAATCAAAAATGTATAAATGGAAGCAGTTTATCCAGCAAATAAATCTGATTGGCTGTTTGTGACTCCTCCCCTTAAGTAAATTTGAACGTTTACTCCTAAAAATGACTTTTTTTAAAAGGAACTCCGACTAGTAAATAAAAACAAAATCTGAACTTACCTGGGGCTTTCTCCAGCTCACAGTAGGTCGGGAGGTCACTCGGCGTCCTTCTGGCTCCTCTCCCGGGCCCTGCTCAGAAATGGCTCCCGGCGACATCGGGAACAGGTGTTGGGCTCCCTTTGCCGGAAAGATGACGTCAGTCGTCACCACGCCGGCCGCCTCATGTCATCACGGCGATTAACCTGCCGGGACCCATTTCTGAGCAGGGCCTGGGAGAGGAGCCAGAGGAATGCCGAGGGACCTCCCAACCTACGGTGGGCTGGAGAAAGCCCCAGGTAAGTTCAGATTTTGTTTTTATTCACTGGTCAGAGTCCCTTTAAGTATCCCAAGGTTTCCTTTTATTAGTGTTGATTTCGAATAAAGCTGTTTTGATGCCAGGTGTTAGGCTAGGACAACAAGGACCTCAGGTTTGTCAGAATTCAGTTTTAGTTAGTTTTCAGACATTTGTCATTCTGTAATAGCACCATTGTGGCTATTTCTGTGAATAAAATCAAAGTATCATATTTTAACCACTTAATCCTATCTGGACGAGTATTCTCATCCAGATAGGTGCAGCTGAAGGCAATCGGGGAAGAGAAGCAAAGCTTCTCCAAACCAGCTGCAGTGCCTGTAAGGAATGGACATAACCCCGATCATGGGGCCATCTCCATTCATAAGAATAAATGTGAATGAACAGGAAAAAAACCTTCACAAACACATTCTTGTAAACCAAGGAGTGTTTATCACCATCTAGTGGCGAAAAATGTTAAATTACGCTGCACAGATTTTTTTTATTAAAAAAAATAAATAACAGTAATATACCCTCGTGATATACATATTAAAAAAGCTAAGTCCCTAAGGCAACTATTTATAGATGTTTTTGTTTGTTTACTATTTGTTTCTTGGTAACTGGGGTGGGGGCTTTGGAAGTGATTTAATCATATTAATTTTAGTACATAAGGGCTTAGAATTGATGGGACACACATAAATAACACAGAAAAAATACACCTTTATTTCCAAATAATATATTATTGCCATACATTGTACTAGGAACATAATTTAAATGTTGTGATAGCTGGGACTAATGGACATTGCTTATTTTAAAACTATAGGGGGTGGAATTGGAGAAATAGTGTGGTTTTTTTTTGTTTTTGTGTGTATTTGCCTTTAAAAGGCATAGAAAATAAAGTAGTTACTGAAAACAAGTATGGCTTGCAAAAAGCTTAATTTGTGGCGATAAAAACAAGATATAGATCATTGACATGTGATGCGTAGTGATAGTTATTGGTGAATAAATGAGAGGAGTGCTGACAGGAGAAAATTGCTGAAGGTGAAAACACCAGCGGGCTGAAGTGGTTAAATGTCATCAGGCTTAAATCACAAAGAAGGTGAGGTGTCTTCATTTGTATTTACCTCCACATCCTGCACCATGGCAGCATTGCTTTGAAGTGAACCCGAGGTGAAAATAAACTGATGAGATAAACAATTATTTTAATCCTCCTACTCCTAAAAATGACGTTTTTTTAGTATCCCAAAGTTTTCTTTTATTGGTGTTGATTTAGAGCAGAGCTGTTTTGATGTCAGGTGTTGGGCTGGGTAACAAGGATATCAGTTTAGTCAGAATGCATTTTCAGACAACTGTCAATCATCCACTCTTGTAGCTTAGCTAAGCAAGAATTTATTTTTGGAGTAGGGTCTGTTCCACCAGTATGAAGGATAAGTATAGCTGCGTGTCATCAGCATAGCAATTGTACATCAGGCCATGTTGTTGGATAATTGTACCAAGTGGTAGCATGTAAATTGCATATAGCAGAGGAGATTGGATTGAGCCTTGTGGCACTCCAAATTTTAGAGGTGCAGGGCTGGATATGACAGGTCCTAGGGATACTCTCTGTGTTCTGTCAGTCAAGAAAGATCTAAACTACTGGAGTTTACATTTTCCAATTAAAATGCATGGCTGAAATTTGATTGGCTGATTTATGCCCCGCCCACTTTGCATGAATTTGTAACCTCAGTCACCAAATGACCAGTGTTGCGCCAAAATTTGCGTAATTACGGACGCAAATTTTGCCGCTTCGACATGAGTTTGTAATTTCGCATTGCTTAATTTTGCGTTTAGGTGCAAATTCGTGTTTAACTTTACATTTTTAACTTAAGTTGGAGTTTTCTATAGAAACACAGTTATTTTAAAATGGATATAATTTCGTTTTTAATAGTAATTATGCAAATTTAAGTAATTACTAAATTCAGGAAAGTCACTCATTGATTGCAATTACTGATTGCAATTACTGATAATGCAAAGACCCCTGCATATGCTCTCACTTTAAATCTATCAAGAGGATTGAGCCTTGTGCAGCCATTTCTAAGACAGGTGCTCTTTGTCAAGGTGCACTTAGCGGTCATGCCGAGACACTTGGTTTTTTCGCCTTGCAATATCTGATAATGCAAAGGTCCTAGCACGTGCTGTCGCTTTAAATGTATCAGGATGCTCTGTACTGTAACACAATTTTAAGAACGGCCGAATCTCCCCGTTAAACACGAAATTTTGATTTATTTCCATTACGGAAATTATCCTAATTACACAAAACAATCATAATTATGAAATTCCACATAAACGTGAAATTTCGCATAACTTTGCAAAATTACGAAGTGACCAACTGTGCCAAGTTTAGGGACTCTGGCTTTATTACTGTGAGAATGGCAGCGTTTTACATGTTTAACATTGACGTGAATAGGTGAAAACTGATTGGCTGTTTGTGGTTCCTCCCTGGTGTGCAGGGGAGATGCGAGACCCCCAGAACAAATCATCCCAGGTAGTCATGGAACTGTATACCAAGTTTCATTGAAAACGATCAAGGCGTTTCTAAGTGATCGCGGCACATACATATATAAATACATACATACACACGCACATACACACACATTCAATTTTTTATATATAGATGGTTCTGAGTTGTATTATGGTTCCATTTTCAATGATCTACTCTTCTTTGCTATGTTTTTTGCTATATTTTCTATATAAAATACAGAAAATAATTATATTAGGGAGAAAGGACTGGGCCTCCCCAGTTGCCTCCGCCAGGCCTCAGGAATTGGATTTTGACATCACACTATTATGATGCATTATATTAGGGAGAAAGCACTGGGCCTGCCCAGGCCTGCCCAGGTGCATCCCCCAGGCCTCAGGAAATGCATTATGACATCACACTATTATGATGCATTTCCTGATGTCTGTAAAACCAGCTGTCCAGCCTAGATTCAGTCAGTCTTATTTTCACTAGCGACTAGTGAAGGTGTTTTGACTTGTGCTTGATAGCGATTTACCGTTCATTATATTCTATAATGAACAATAAACGGAGGAGGAGTGGGAGAGATTCCAAACGAGGTGTGGCAGCCCCCCAGTACTCATGTGAGTGGGCAGATAAATCCAACCACAAGAAGAGACTGAGGGAAAGATCTGGAAATGACCCAGTGGAAGGACCCAGCACACCCGCCACACCAGTTCCAGCACTACATCATGTTATGGGTGGTGTTTGGGGTTTCCTGGGCATGATAAAGGCCTTTTGTGGCAGAATGTTTCCTGCTGTTCCATTCCAGAGAGGAAACAAGAGAGCTCGATCCAGCATAAGCTCATCTGGAGCTCCAGATAAAAAGCATAAGGCCGAACCAAACAGCACAGGTAAGCATTGAATTACAGTGTATCTCATAAAAGGACATTAAGGACTATGTAAAGTCAAGCAGTCAGCACTAGTCCTACATTGAGTTTATCATTTTATATGTAGGTAGAAAAAAACAAAGTCTTGTAAAGTAATACCTTTTAATGGCTAACTAATCAAGTTAAATGATGCAAGCTTTCTGGGATCTAGTCCCCTATCTCAGGCATATTTCCAGATGTTAGCTGAAGTAAAACATTGATGTAGGTAATTAGTAAACACAAAGATGACAGTTGTGCTGGTTACTGTTTAGCAGTTAGATGTCAGGTGATCAGCAGGCTGGAGCCAGTGAGCTCATGCAAGCATACATGAAATCTAGCAGCTTTCTGAAGATCATGAAGCCAAGTCAATCATGTTAAATAAGGAGTCTTGAACATTTTTATAAATTTGTACTCCGAAATCTTTCTTGCTTGTTCATTTTTGAAGTTACCCTTAAGAATAAGTGAGATCTTGCTTGCATGTTGTGTCCTGGTTCACAGAAGTGTTGGCCACTGATGTATTCATTTTACCCTCACTTATTCTAAAGCGGTGATGCAGTTTTGTCCAGCCTGTTTTCAGGCTTGAATCACAAAGAAGGTGAGGTGTTTCAATTTGTATTTCCCTCCACATCCTGCACCATGGCAGCATTGCCTTGAAGTGAACCTGAGGTGAAAATAAACTGATGAGATAAACAATTATATTCATCCTCCTACTCTTAAAAATGACTTTTTAAAGTATCCCAAGGTTTTCTTTTTATGATGTTGATTTAGAATAGAGCTGTTTTGATGCCAGGTGTTGGGCTGGGACAACAAGGACCTCAGTCAGGGGTGTAACTAGACTTAATAGGGCCCCCCTGCAAAAATGATAGCAGGGGGCCTCCTTGCTCCCTCAACCCCATGCGGGTCACGTGATCGGGAGCTGTCGAATGGCAGCAGAGAGTGTTTTGTTGTAAAGCAGCATCTGGAAGCAGGAAAAAATGACACATGCTCCTGCACAAAGTTTCTGTAAGTGAATGAGCTTAGTTGGTCCAGGTCGCAGGTTGTCTGGCGGAGGTGTCAGAAGATGTCTGAGATATCTTTTTTACTAATTCCTTTGAATTCAGCCCAGGGTGTTAAGTTGTTCTTACGTCTATTCATTGGCGCTTAAAATGTCTTGAATAAGTTGCTGTAGACTGAATGAGAGACTGTCTAGAGCAGGGGTCCCCAACCTTTTTCGGCCCGGAGACCGCTATCCACACCAAACTTTTCCCCGGGGACTGGGGAGGGGGTGTTGGTGGGAGGGGTTGGGAGTGTGGCTGATGGGGGTGGAAGGTTTCAGGGGGAGGGGCTTTGGTCAGTGCGGCAAAGGTAGCCAGGTACAGGTATGGGTTTATCTAGGTATAGTTTCCCCAGTGTAGGGAGTATAGCTACCCCAGTATATGGAGTATAGCTGCCCCAGTATAGCTGCCCCAACATAGGGAGTATAGTTACCCCCGTATAGGAAGTATAGTTACCTCAGTATAGCTTCCCCAGCATAGGGAGTATAGTTACCCCAGTATAGGGAGTATAGTTACCCCAGTATAGCTGCCCCAGTATGGGAGTATAGTTACCCCAGTATAGGTAGAAGATGCCCCAGTATAGCTAGTATAGTTGCACCAGTATGGGGATTATAGTTGCCCCAGTATAGGTAGTTACTCCCTCCCCCCGCGGCCACCGCTGTGTTACCTCAGCTGGCGGCCACTTCCTCTTTGATATTGCGCTGTCCGCTCCCTGTCCTCCATGCCTGTCTTTTTATTCACAGCAGCACATCTCCCGGCTGCTGTGAACAAGCAGGAAGCAGGGGGTGGATTTGAGGGTGGAGTCTAATTTTACCTGTCTAATCTTCTAGAAAAGAGACTTCTTTTATGTATACAACATACTCTGTGGTTTATTCAGTCATTATCTATAGATGTCTTACTTATATGTGCATGTAGGAATATTAGCTTCAAGTATATGTCTTTCTTTCTCTGCAGATGTTATTGAAACAGAGGCCAGCAGCTCAGAGCCGGACACACCGCCAGCACTGGCTTTCAAGAACCTATTATTCCACCGGGAGCTTGGAAGCGGCAGCTTTGGCTGGGTAAGTAATTCAGCAATCAATTTTAATGATGGTTTACCCCTAATTCCTGTATAGTAATAATGCGGTTTTGCTCCATGTCAAGCAGCATGTCGGGTCCAGTCAGGAGGGGAGTAGGGAGGATGAGGTGTTACGCTGCAAATCACAGCAGGAAACAACAGAGGGCTCAGATCTTTCCAGCTGGGCACTTTGCTGTAGAAGAGGCCACTGATGACAGAAGACACTAGCAATCGCTAGCGTTCGCGCTAAACGCTAGCGATTGCTGAATCGCAAGTGCAGGAAACTTCCCGGCGATTGCGTTCACGATTTTGCTATGCAATGCACTGCATAGCAAAATCGCGGCAAAGATCGCTCCGTGATGCGTTCGCGTTTGAGTCAAAAACGAATCGCGGTAGTGTAAATTACCTACTGATTCCTATGTTAAAAAGCAAACCGTAGCGATTTCAAAATCACTAGCGGTTTGCGATTTTGCGCTTCAGCATCGCAAACGCTGCTAGTGGAAAAGGGCCCTAATGGGAAAGTGATAATGGAAGTAGCAATGATGTCATCATGAGTGTACATTAGATGCTTCCACAAGTTAAAGAGCAATGTTAGTCTAAATTTCTCATCTTATGGACCCTCTTCTAATATAAAGTAATAATTACCTGCCGCATCTTTTTGTGCTGAATATCTCCCTGAGCCCTGTGTTTGCCGACTTCTGGTGCATAGCCCCACCCTCTTGCAGAAATGGTCCTCGGCACTTCTCTATCTCCGATAGAGAAAGCCCCATGGTGTTTTATACCAGGGGCAGGGCTACATGATGGAAGCTGGAGGACACAGGGCTCAGGTAGAGATTCAGAAGAAAAAGTCTAAATTTCACTAAATTAAGTCTAAATTAGAAGATCCTCTTCTAATACAGTATATCACCTGCTTGGGTCAGTTGTTCCCCCAGTATAGTCAGATGCAATGTCCCCTTACCACAGCCCAGTATAGGTGGCCAACTGATGTCCCCATCCCTTATATAGCCAAATGCCTCCCTCCCCAGTATAGTAAGATGACCCCAAGTATATTCAGGTGTGCCCCCCAAACTAGTATTGTTTGCCAGATGGCCCCTTTATCTATAGTCAGCTCCCCCTTCCATATAGGTAGCCAGATGCCTCCCCAGTATAGCTAGTTAACCTCCACCCCCATTAGATTTACCCAGAGGTTCCCTCCCTCACTATATATATATAGATGTTCCCTCCCCAATATATCTGTAGCCTGACGACCTCCCTGCTCGGTATAGGTTGCCAGATGCCCCTAACCCAGTTAAGTCAGATGCCACTCTGCAGTATAGGTAGTTAGTGAAATGCCCCCCAGGAAAGTCATATTTCCCCCCTCCTCAGCCCAGTATAGGTAGCCAGATGCCCAACCAGTATAGGTGGTCCACCCTTCCTGTCCCATAAAGTTCACTAGCATTGAAGCATTGGCTCCAGATATAGCCATCACAGGTCACTAAAATGTAATTCAGTCTCTCCACTATAGCGCTGCATTAACTCTTTTTCTCTTCTAGGTGATTCTGGCAACACACAGCGTTACTGGCCAGAAACTAGCTGTGAAAGCAGTAAAAAAGGAGGTTCTACTCCAAGGCAATCCATCCGAAGTCCTACTGGAGAAGCAAGTGTTGCAGATGGTAGGAAGTAGCCGTTTCTGCACACACGCCTACGGCACCTGCCAGAGTAAGGTAAGTGTTTTACCCCCTTCTGTTGTCCTCTAACCCATAATACCTGTGAGACATATTTCTCTCTCATATCTGCCTATCATGAAGCAACCTGTGGACATTTGGCATAGGCAGTTCCTGTGTAACCCCTTCTGTTTCTTCTCATATTCTCCACCAAAAGTAAGACCCTCACCCTACACGTGTTACACCCTAACTACACACATGGAAATACCCAGACTGTCTATAGTAACGGACAATCTCTTACCCTGGCAAAACACTCAGCAGTTTTTAATCAACATTAAAGGAAAACACAATTAAATCACCATTAAAGTGAAGCATACACTGATGTGGCAATTCAATCAAAAGTGAACAACATGCCCCCTTCTGTATGTTTCTCCTTTGAGAAACAGTTGAAACGTACACTGAGCTGAATAGAAGCAAACATTATTAACCCTCAGACTGCTGCGGGCATCTATAGGTGATCTGAGTTTCGCATAAAGGCATTATAGTACAAAACTACTTCTGCCTACCAGGGACATCTGTAGGAGATTTTGTTTCCCCATATTCCTTTGCCACAAACGTCTAAAAGGGCCAATCAAATGCTTTCACTACAAGATGTGATCCATTTATTTTACATTTTAAGTCCATTTTACAATACTTTTTCATAACAATTAACATAATTCTATATCATTATACTGAGCATAATTCTTAATCATCTTAAATAAATTTGCACCTCACTGACAATCCCTACTGACTAATATGGACTTTTCTGTATGTAGATTTGGGCAAGACATTTAATAAACACAATACAAACATACCGTGTATAGAATTAAACGATACAAGTGCTCCACACAAAAAAGCAATAGTAGCTGCCAGAGGATCCTTAATCCACAAGGAACAACAAAATAGTACACTATTCCTCAGTGCTCCGGTCAGCAGTGATTTGCAGCTGCCCAGTGCAACTACAACTTGATAGGTGACCTGGTACCACCAAAGTAACCAGCACAATGGGTCAGATCACATATAATCCAGTTGTAATCCTCTGACGACGGCTCTTGCAGAAACCTGGTAGGGAGTGGAGCTGTGGGCATATACTCTCAGACACTGATTGCACGCGTACGTTAAAAAGGGGCGCTGGGAAAAAAGGGCGCAGGGTTTTAAACGATAAGCATGGATAACGTTTAAAAATGTATTGTACTGTATTTCGTTTAAAATTAATGTTTTATAAAGTTATAAATCATTAAATAATGTGCATTAAATCGGCAATTGTAAAAACGTTAATCTTTCGTTTAAATAGTGAAACGTATAATAACGTTTAAAAAAAAAATTACTAAGTAACCCTCCCTGTACCTACCACTAACCCCTAGACCCCCCTGTTGATGCCTAAACCTAAGACCCCCCCTGTTGGTGCCTAAGTAACCCCCCCTGTACCTACCCCTAACCCCTAGACCCCCCTGTTAGTGCCTAAACCTAAGACCCCCCTGTTGGTGCCTAAACCTAAGACCCCCCTGTTGGTGCCTAAACCTAAGACCCCCCTGTTGGTGCCTAAACCTAAGACCCCCTGTTGGTGCCTAAACCTAAGACCCCCTGGTGGTGCCTAAACCTAAGACCCCCCTGTTGGTGCCTAAACCTAAGACCCCCCTGTTGGTGCCTAAACCTAAGACCCCCCTGTTGGTGCCTAAACCTAAGACCCCCTGTTGGTGCCTAAACCTAAGACCCCCCTGTGATAAGCATTAATAAAGTTTCAAAAACATATTGTGCGTTTTTTTCGTTTAAAAATAATGTAAAAAAAAAAAATTTGTACTGTTTTTCGTTTAAAAATAATATTAAAAAATGTATAAATCATTAAATAATGTGTAATCATGAGAAGCAGTAATTAAACATTAAGTCTCCGGGCGCCGCTTTTAAAACGTTATTTTTCTCCGGCGCCCTTTTTTCCTATTGGGCGCCCATTAAACGATATTTATTATGGGAGTGAATGGCGGCGCCCGATTTGTCCACTAGCCTCCTGCGCCCTTTTTTACTGTTACCGATTGCACATTGCATTTCACATGCATATTACTTAAAGGCACATATATGCATCTGGGTCCTGTGTGCAAGGACCCAGCATTGCAGTATCTGTTATCCTACTAATGTCTGATGCAGTTGTTTTTATTGAATTAAAACTGGATTCTGTGTGATCTGACCCATTGTGGTCACCTATCAAGTTGTTGCACTGGGTGGCTGCAGATTACTCCTGACCAGAGCGCTGAGGAATAGTGTACAAAACAAACTTAGCAGGCATTGGCATGTAGCTTTTTTTAAAGGGAACCTGCATTGAAATAAATCTATGGCCTTTTACTTACCTGGGACTCCTTCCAGTCCCCTGTGGTCCACAAGGTTTCTCGGCGACCTCTGACACGCCTCCATTCTCCCGCCGGCAGCTTTGTTACATGTATGACCTGAATGCGGATCGCAGTGGCTCTGTTAGGGAGCGTTCTGCACATGCATGGTCCTGCAGGCATAAATGGGAGTGAGAAATGCATGGGCCGGTGAAGCAGAGGTCATTGGAGGACCGGAGGGGTGGGTGGGTATATACTGTATCTTGTAACCCGTTTTATAACCTGTTTTCTGTTCTTTCATTTATGCAGAATCACCTCTACTTCTTCATGGACTATTTGCAGGGTGGAGAATTGCGCAACCTGATTGTAGACAGAGCTCCATTTACTTTACGCATGATAAGGTAAGAATGCCAAATACAATTCTGTCTTCCTAGGATAAAAGGCATTTGCCATGTGCAGCTTCACATGAGCAAGAGGTGACTTCACTAATGCAACTTGTAGACAGCTGTTTGAGTCCCTCATCAGTGCCAGAGTTAAGGAAGCCGCACATCGAGTGATGATGGCCAGATTCAACCAAGAGACAAATCTCTCTCTAATCGAATCTGATTAGAGAGAGATCTATCAACTGCCCATACAACAAAGGCCAATTCCTGATCAATTTCATGATGAAATTGATCCAGTATGGGCCTTGTGCGTCACATCCATCTGCCTCGCCACCCTGACGCTGTCCCCTAATGAAAAATGTGCCCCATGTAAAGTGTACATTACCTTCCGCGGTCCCCAGCTGGCTTCTGGGATTCCTCCGTTCTGCATACTCGCGCGCCCCACGTGGGTTTCTAGTAAGGGCGCACGTGTGTGACATCAGAAATACACATGGGGCGTGCGAGTATGGACAGAGGAATCTGCCCGGAGCAGCAGAGGGACAAGCGAAGGCCCCAGACAGGTAATGTATAACATGCACGGGGCACCAGGGCGGGGGGGGGGATGGGGGTATTTTTAATTAGGTGGGACAACGTCGGGGGTTTAGTCAAGTTCAAATGTTGTGAAACGTCCCAACATCTGACAGCCGCCAAGTCTTCTGATGTATGGCCACCTTTAGAATGATATACTTCTGTTTAGACCAGAAGGACTTTGTGGGAGTGAGACTTTGTGGTAGTGAGTGTAGGAGGAACTACTACAGGATCTACTACTGCTGTTTCCAAGCCCCTGAGGCTGTATAAAGTGTAGTAAAGTCTTGCCAAATCCTCTTCTTCTGAGCTGAGCTCTTTCCTAGTCCCATCAAATTGCTCCAGCTCTGTCTCTGAATCCTGATGATGTACTTGTGTAAATGTCTAGTTCCTTCCCACACCCCATCCTGCCATGTCTGAGCGATACATGTGACCAATTTCGGCCCTTAATTGGTCGAATCATCGGTCAGGCAAGTCGAGAGATGTATGACCACCTTTTGATCCATCAACTGATGCTAAAGATAAGGCAGCAGCAACACAATGTACTGTGCGAAACATAGCTCACTAGTGACCACATGTTCAAAAAAAATGAATCCTGTAACCCTAGGAATATTTGCAGCTCAGTCATCACATTTATTTATTGAAGTGTACTTGAGAAGGTATGTTGGCCTTTATCTATACTTACCTGGGGCTTCCTCCAGTCCCATGAATACCGTGGCTTCCCTCCGTTCTGGCGCTATGACTCCCGGTAATACCGTCCTCTTTGGCCCCTCCGTTCTGGCGCTTTGACTCCCGGTAATCCGGTCAGTCGCCGTAAGTCGTGGGCTTCTGCGCATGTGCAGCTCAACCGTGCACGTGCCCTCAGCACGCTCCCGTCCCCTGGAGCGTTCTGCACCTGTGCAGTACTACTGTGCGGGTGCAGAATGCTCCAGGCTACAGAAGCAAAACTAGGGAATCCTGCCACTGCCCGGCGGAAAAGAGGGGCATAGCGGCAGAACAGAGGGGCCAAAGAGGACATTGAAGGAGACCATGGTTCTCATGGGGCTTGAGGGAGCCCCAGGTAAGTACAAATAAAGGCTAGTGAACCATCTCAATGGTTCACTTTAAAGAGTCTGTAAGATATTTATTAGACGTATTTAGCTCAATGTGTACAAATGTTGGTATTATTAAATCTTTCTTTTTCCTTTTCAGATTTCTGTGTGCAGAAATTCTATGTGGCCTGCGTTTCCTGCACTCAAAAGGGATCTTGCACAGGTGAGTGCTCTATTATTAGCTTGATGTAGTTGAGGTTGGACAACCTGGATTTATTATAAAATCTTCTTACTGTAGCTGGGTGTGTGATGGAAAATGCAGTCATGGAATCAGGGGTGTAACAATAGCCCCCCATGACCCCTGTTATCGAAGGGGAGCCCAGGAGCGGGGGGGGGGTGTACCGGAAGGGGGAGCTGATGGGGGTTGGTCATCCTGTATGTTGCTAATGCAGATTGACAGCGGAGCATTATATATTATCTGTTCCCAATGGCGATATTTGTCCTCTTCACTTCCTCTGCAGTTTACCAGTGCTGTGCAGCCAGCCAATCACCATAGGGCTTCCATCCCTGTCACATGACATGGAATAGAGGTGAAGATTAGTTGGCTGCCAGGCACTGGTAAAGTGGAGAGAAAGTGAAGAGGACCTATATCGCTGCAAGGAGAAAGTCATGTATAGAAGCAGGTACCCCCTAGCTCCTGCCCACCCCCCTCCTGGGATGGAGGTTTGGGGGGGCTTGGCCATCAGATCTCTGCAGGAGGGCTGCCCGGGCCCAATGTGGTTTTTCGCTACTGCGTAGAATAACTTTTTCACTATTCATTTGTGACCACGGGGGCGGCTGTCATCTTTTGTCACCTAATAGCAGATAATTTCTAGTAACCCCAGGCCAGCTTTGCTAGGTGAAGTAGATTCCTCCCATTGGTTTTGCAGAGCTTTTAAGATTTAGGCTCAATGGCCTCAATTCTGGTAGGGTTATCAAACAAATTACCTCATGTGAGGTAATTTACCTCATGAGTTAATGACATTTAGCAATTCTGGTAGGTTTTAGTCATGTTTACCTCATAAAGGTAAATTATGAGGTAATTCATGAGGTAATCTGCATTAATTTTACAGAAAATAGGTATTCCCATGGAAATTAGGGGGCATGTTAGCACATAATTTACCAATCAGTTTAAAACCTGCCTGTACCGGAAGGCAAAGTCAATTTGTATGCATTTTGCAGTTTTTAGTGGAGTTCTATTGCTGTTTTAGTATTCAAGCTGTGTAATAAAAATAATAGTAGAAATACAACTCCAAATATTTACTGTATTTTTTTTAATGGGGGATGCCTATAAATATACTTTTCATAGGTTGCTACATAATCGAAGACACCTTCCCCCCTCAAAAAAAAAAAAAAACTTTCTTCCAAAGACTATCCTAACTTATGGAAGACAATTAAAGAGTAGACTACTAATATTTATTTACTGCATGCTTACCACTGAAATACAGTACCTCATGTTTCACCTCACTTTATCCATTTACCTCATGTTTTACCTCATGTTTTCCCTCATGTTTGGAAATGGAGAAAAATCTTTCAGAATTGCTAAAAAAAAAGAGAAAAATACCGCATGAGGTATTTTTCCTACAACAAAATATTTAGCTCACACAGCTACCAGAATTGAGGCCAGTGTGTCTGTTTATACACCGTATGTTTCTAAACTTCCTTCAAAGCTCCTAAGTTCCTTTCATGAAATGTTTGTCTTCCTATTCCAAGTGTCTATCCCTGCCTAATGACTTTCTGACACACAGAGCTGACACTCTTTTTCTTTACAGAGACCTAAAACCAGAGAATATTCTACTGGATGCTGCAGGACATATATGTATCGCAGATTTCGGCCTGGCTGTAACCAACACGTCACACAAAAAGATGGACGTTGCTGGCACCATTGGCTACATGGCCCCAGAGGTAAGAATCTGGTTATGTTTCTACTGATATTACATGTCCTCCAAGAGAAAGTTAGTCTAACAAGATAAAATTATAGCATGATCTACAAATGATGAATAATAAACACTTCCATATAAACATATGCAGTACTTCTATGAAGAGTGGCTTCTTTTAATTTTCTGTACAAGTGTCCCTCACTGCCTATGAACTCTCTTCGTGCCTGTCTCCATCTATTATAAATAATGTAACGGCTAACAATAATACATTGCATAACAATTTAATTGCAGCCCCCAGGTAAATAGTTTAATGGCTATCAATATTACGATAAATAACAATTGCGCCCATTTTTAACGACACTTTTTTTAACTGCTCCTTCAACAGAATAAGGCTGGACTCACAGTGTGCCAGACAAAAAACTGATCCTGTTTTCCGTTTAACCTCTTGAGGACCATGGGCTTTACCCCCCCTAAAGACCAGGCTATTTAAAAAAAAAAAAATACCACTGCAGCTTTAAGGCCAAGCTGCAGGACCACACAACACAGCACACCAGTGATTCCTCCCCCCTTTTCTCCCCACCAACAGAGCTCTCTGTTGGTGGGGTCTGATCGCCCCCTCCCCCTCAGTGTTTGTTTGTTTTGTGTAAATGTTGTCTTTTTTTAAATAAAACTGCCTATTTTTTTTCTTTTTGCTTTACCCTCCCTCCCTCCCACCCCACAGCCAGCCAATAACGGTGATCAGCTGTCATAGGCTTCTGCCTATGAGAGCCGATCGCTCTCTAGTGTCCCATGGGGACAACCGTGTCACATGGCTGTCCCCAGTACAGCGCTGCTGCCGATCGCAGCGCTGTACAATGTAATTAGACAGCAGTTCCGCCGTCTAACAGTCTCCCGAGCGGCAACCACCGCTTGGAGACTGAAGGCGGAGCTCCGCTCCGCCCACTAATAGAAGATGCGCGCGCAGCGTGCGCGCGATCTCCTGTATTGCGAGCCCCAAGAACTTTACGCCAATCGGCGTTAGCTGGTCCTGGGGCTGCCGTAGCGGCCACGCCCGTTGGCGTGACGCGGTCGGCAAGCAGTTAAAGGGAACCTTAACTGAGATGGATATGGCTTTTTCCTTTTAAAATAATACCAGTTGCCTGACTCTACTGCTGATCCTGTGTCTCTAATACTTTTAGCCACAACCCCTCAACAAGCATGCTAATCAGGTGCTCTGACTGAAGTCAGACTGGATTAGCTGCATGCTTGTTTCAGGTGTGTTATTCAGCCACTACTGCAGCTAGAGATCAGCAGGGCTGCCAGGCAACTGGTATTGTTTAAAAGGAAACATCCATATCCCTCTCACTCAAGGTTCCCTTTAAACGTATCAGTTTCTTACAATGGCATCAGTCCGCTCCACTTTCGTGTCGCCGCTCACTTGGAGCAGGGAGCCATTTAAAGCACTATAGTAATACAAGAGGCAATATTATCCATCAGTGAACAGGACTACCACCATACTCAGATGTGGGGGGGGGGGGGGGGGGGGGCTGCTGTGGACAGGGGAAGGGGAGCTGCGGTGAACAAGAGCAGCTGACAGGCGGTGGATTCACCATCTTTAGCTGCTCTTGGAAAAGAGGCCTGAGTTGTGAGTCTAGGCTACTTACCGTTAGCATTTATTTTATTGTTTTGCAACTTTCTGTTATTGGTCAGTGTGAATTTCACTTAATTGTAACCACATCACATAACTGTCATCAGATTTGTCTCCTGCTAGGCTGCTCTCTGTACTAACTCCTCCTCACTTTCATCTATCTTACAGGTCATGATCCAGGAGCCATACAGCTTTGCCGCAGATTACTTTTCATTTGGCGTTGTGGCATATGAGATGGCTGTGGGGAAATTCCCGTTCAAGGATGACAATGTACCCAGCATTGTGCAGTCTGTTTCATTTGATGAACCAACATTCCCTCGTTTTATGAATGCTGACCTGAAGGACTTCCTGCAGATTGTAAGTATATAAACACGTAGCTGGTCCAGACGTACAGTATACTATATAGTATCAACACCCCAACATTCTCTTCCTGTCATATCTAAGGGCAGACAGTAAAAGGTCACCTCTGTTGGGAAAGTAAAAGGGTTGTTTTATCCGTTTGTAATTGCAAGGAAATCATAAAATGCAAGGACATCAAAAGTCAATAGAAATTCTGGGGCATCCTATACAATAAAACCTGTCTCTGCGTCCTCCTCTGTCCCTGTGTCCATGCGTCCGCTCTGCCTTTTGCGCATGCATGGTATGTGGACAGACTTTGGGCAGCGGTCATGGACGAGAGACGTTTGTGCGTGGGTCACGACCGTGCATGCACATGTGTTGCTGCCTGCGCATGCAGGTCGCGGTCATGCGTGTGTCATGGCTGTGGCCTAGCACCTGTTTTTTAATGGGCGGGTCTTTTTACTAGTGTTTTATATAAATGTGATCCGATTGCAATCTGAATTTGCCTTATTGAAAATTTCCTGCCTGCTACATTTCTTCTACATTCCTCCTTGTGTTCCTAGCGGCAGTTAAAAAAGATTGCAAAATACCATTGCAGCACAATAGCATTATATATGCGGTTTGCGATTTGCAATGGGTTCACCAGTAATAGCTTTCAATATGTATCAGTGTAGGTTAGCTTTAGAACTAAAGTATTCAGTAGTGAAATGTTGAATGATAGTCATTCTGAGTAAAATATTTAGCAATACTGTTGTTCAGGGCAGTTTCTAGGCTAAATTGCACCCAGGGCGAGGGTGTAAAAATTGCACCCCCTCCACCCCTGTGGACTCGCAAACCCTTCCTCTTTAGGGACAGTCACACAGCCACAGATCACTAGTAGATCTGCCTACTTACTAGTGACCAGCTGCTCATCCAGGAGGAAGCAAGGCAAAGGGAACACACAGGTAAATACAGCCTGGAACACTGACTCCTCCATGCGCACTGACAGCCTACAGTACCACTACAGGACAACAGGTGTCATCATGCGGTGCTGAGGCAGGCAGCCCAGGAGGAGTCAAGGAAGGTGATTGCGCTGGTAATCTTCTTTCTTTTGGCTGCACCGTGCATCACCAGCTCCCTAGCGGTTATGTTCTTCTGCCTACGCCCCCTTCTTCTACTTGCCTGTCTGCACCCAGAGCAGCCGCCCTGCCTGCACTGCCCAAGAAATGGCCCTGCTGTAGCTGGTGCAGTTGGAATGTAAATATGGTTGGAGACATAGTGGTACACTTCTAAATATCTCACCGAAACACAAGAAAACTTTTAAGGGTTAACTGTCCACATTAGTTTTGTCACTAATGATTATTTTTTCTGTTTTTTTTTCCAGCTTCTGTGTAAGGATCAATACACACGGCAAAGAATGGTACAAGGGCTAGAGCATCATCCATTCTTTACAGGAATAAACTGGACTGATATGGAAGCTGGAACAGCCAAGCCACCCTTTACCATGGAGCCGGTAAGTACAGAAATAAGATATACATTTATGGGCAATGTGTCTGCTGTACGAGACTGGAATCAGCATTGTTAGTTTTGCAATGCTGACTTCCTATCCTACAGTATGTCAGATAGTGCTTGGCTGGACTGATCAGTGGTCTGTGTCAAGTTCAAACTTTTCCCTTTATCTCATCATCATCCACTTGAGATAGTCAGGGAGGAGCTGAGAGGGGCACCGGCCAGTGTTTCCCTCCTGTGTACACAGAGCTGACTCTGTCCCTGTGCTCCACAGAAGGAAGCAGAGGAGGGAGCTGAAGTGAAGAGAGGACAGAGAAAGGGGCTGGTGGGCCCCTCAACACTAAATAGGCCCCGGGGACCTGCTCTGATGTGGTTAGGTGATGACTCTGTGCAGGAAAGGAAACTCTCACATTCTTGACAACTCTCTGGTTTATGTGACTAGTTTTTCTAAAAGGAATTGTCCTTAACCACTTGAGGACCACAGGCTTACACCTTTTTACAATTCAGTGCTCTGCAGCTTTAAAAGCTTGTTGAACGGCCATACAACTGAGCACACAAATGAATCCCCCCCCCTTTTCTTGCCACCAACAGAGGTCTCTGTTGGTGGCATCTGATTGCAGCTGTCAGGTTTATTTATTTTTTAATGAATTTATAAAGAATTTTTTTATTACATTTATGTATTTTTTAATTTATATTTTTCCCCCTCACTTGATCCCCCTGTGATCCAATCAGTCATCACCTCTCATAGGCATCAGCCTTTGAGATGACATCACATTATGGGCCACTCAAGGGGACAGCTTTTCTTCTGACAGCCTACTAGCTGTGATCGCGGGCTTGCAGGCTGTTTATGGAGTGGTGCTCTGTAACTAAAGCGGGGATGCGCGTGCATCAGTGTGTGTGATCCTCTGCAATCTCCTCAGCTTGTCCACATAGTATAGACACACTGTACCACTCGGGAGATTCGCTGCAGTGTCCCTTCACATTGTAACACACTCTTGCCATCCTATGTAATAAACGGCAATGCATCTTCTCTCTGCATAATATTGTGCTGGTCTGGCTTGTGTGTTGCAGAAATGTAATGAAGAAACCCAAACATTGTGAACAGGCCCATGGGAAAGCATGGATCCATTCTGCTGCTATCCTCTCAGGGGAAACTGTCCAGCTGCAGACCTTGGTGTGACCAGAGTCCTAGAGGCAGAAGATCACCACAATCTCCTTTCAGTGTAAAGCTCATCATTGTACATCCAGAGAATATGTATTATCCAGTGATATGTCTACAGCGTGTTTTATTCTGCCATTGGATATATATTTGGAAATGAGATAAGACCAGTAACATTTTAGTACATTGCACTAAAGACCTTATTTGTTTTCTTTTTTCTAGAACCCTCTAACTGACGTAGAGGACAATGCAGAAAAGGAAGTCTTTCTGTCATCCATTGAGCCACAACTCCCTTCACCAGAGACCAAAGACATATTTCACGGTTTCAGCTTCATGAGTGATCGGTGGAGGGAGATGAAGACGCCAGCTGAAGTGACGTAAAGAGATGCGATCATTCCACTTCTATTAGCATGGAGCTCATCTGTCTACAAATTGACTACATAGGATTATTGTATTTATCTAAGTTAATAAAACTGTTGCAATGTTATTGCCAATTAGTGTACATTTGTGTATTACAACAAACCATATAGAGTGGTGCATGCTTAGTTGACACGGAATGTAACTAAAACATAAATACACCTGCTTAAAGGGAACCTTCAGTGAACGGAAACCTTAAGTGTCCTCCCGATCTGCACCGTTCTGACACTGTCAGCCCCGGTAAAGTTCCCATCATGTGGGTGCTGATGAGTGGAGGGAGAAGGTCAGTGTGGGTTCTACTGGTGGAGGGAGGTCACTATGGGTGCTGCTCTAGGGAGGGAGAAAGTCAATGTGGGTGCTGCTGAGGGAGAAGGTCAGTGTGGGTGCTACTGGTGGAGGGAGGTAACTGTGGGTGCTCATGGAGGGAGAAGGTCACTGGAGGAAGAGGTGTTGGTGGGTGCTACTGGGTGTAGCGAGGCCCTGTGGGTGCTGCTGGTAGGAAGCATGTCACTGTGGGTGCTACTTGTGTTCCAAAATATAGGTGAAAAGTCCTGGATGTGAGAGTGAGAGAAGGTGAACAGACTAGAAGATTGGAGCTTGAGGATGAACGGTTGTGAGTGGGATGGTTTCTGGAGATTAGTGGCGGAATGTTTGGAGGCAGCGGCTTATACAGAGTAGCGTTTGAGAGGGTTAGGAGTATGAACTGGTTCCTGTGGGTAAATGGAGGGATTGGGAAAGAGGGGCAGCATCAAAGGAACAGTAGGAGAAGAGGAGGAGACAGTCAGTACAGTTCAATAGGGGTTGGAGAATTCCCATCCTTCTTTGCAGTGTTTTACTTATATGGTTAAAGAGACTCTGAAGCGAGTTTAAAACTCGCTTTTTACCTTATAGTCACATGGGCATGTTTGCCCCCTGCTAAAACTATAAGGTAAAAAGCGAGTTTTAAACTCGCTTCAGAGTCTCTTTAACCTGCCTGGCGTTCTATTAAGATCGCCAGGCAGGCTGCGGGAGG
Organism: Hyperolius riggenbachi; assembly: GCF_040937935.1. Lineage (NCBI taxonomy): Eukaryota > Metazoa > Chordata > Amphibia > Anura > Hyperoliidae > Hyperolius > Hyperolius riggenbachi. Next base: position 119,153,372 of record NC_090649.1, on the reverse strand, counting down.
GTTTTTTTTTAATAAAAAAAAAACTATTTCATGCAGCCAACTGAAAGTTGGCTGCATGAAAGCCCACTAGAGGGCGCTCCGGAGGCGATCTTCCGATCGCCTCCGGCGCCCAGAATAAACAAGGAAGGCCGCAATGAGCGGCCTTCCTTGTTTTGCTTATATCGTCGCCATAGCGACGAGCGGAGTGACGTCATCGACGTCAGCCGACGTCGTGACGTCAGCCGCCTCCGATCCAGCCCTTAGCGCTGGCCGGAACTTTTTGTTCCGGCTGCGCAGGGCTCAGGCGGCTAGGGGGGCCCTCTTTCGCCGCTGCTCGCGGCGAATCGCCGCAGAGCGGCGGCGATCAGGCAGCACACGCGGCTGGCAAAGTGCCGGCTGCGTGTGCTGCTTTTTATTTCAGCCAAATCGGCCCAGCAGGGCCTGAGCGGCAGCCTCCGGCGGTACTGGACGAGCTGTGCTCGTCCAGACCGCCCAGCAGGTTAAGAAGTAAAACCATCTAAGGGGATTTGTAGATAGAAATGTTAGTTTCATAGGACTTCACTGAACTCACCTTATCACAGTGAGAGAAAGCGGCAGAGGCGGAGCCCTGCATAGGTCTTTTATTTTTTCTAGGCCGGCATCTGACCTGACATATCAGCAAGGCTAAAGAGAATAAGACCATAAGGTGTGTATCAATTATAGGTATGATTTAGGTGGATTTGTGTAATCAATAAGTATTCTATGTTTTTTACATTGTGTATAACTACATTGTGTGCTTAACGGAGCAAACCCTCCTTTTTTAATTTTTTTTTTAAATAAATTTGTAGGATGTATAAGGCCACGTTCACAGTGATGCATTGCTGTGTAATGGGCACTCTGAAATGCGGCTTACCGCTCTGCAATGCACCACCTACACGACGTTCACAGTGCAATGGGTGCATTGCGGTATAACAGGTGGTGGCATTGTACCGCTGAACTCACCTATTAACAGTAAAAGTGAAGAATACTTTCCATTGACTGTATGCTTCACTGTACCTGATGCAATGGAAGCATAATGTGCGGCGCAGCTGTCCCGATCTGTTGCGTTATGATCCTGCTGTCACAGGGAACGCAATGCTATGGCCAATGTGAATGTGGCCTAAAACTGGAAATTACATCACAATGGGCCAGATCCAATGCAATTTTTCACCTAAGTTTTCTCATAAGTGGTATTTTCACATCTTATCGTAAAATGCCCTTTAAGCCACCAGCAAGCAAGGCAATTTTCAGAATAATTTTGACTAATTTTTCACCTACGTTTGGGTACTTTTCAATTGCTGAGGGCTCTCCCATGAGAAAACTTGAAAAAGTGAATTGAATAAGGGCGAATGTGCTTTTGTATAAACCACTTATGAGGCCATATCTGGACCATGGGATACAGATTTGGGTACCACTCTACAGGAAGGACATTGATGTTTTAGAAAAGATGCTGGAACAGGCAAAATAATTAGCTGGTTGGAAGATGTCACCAAGTTATGACTTTGGGGTGACCTAGTCAACATGCATAGATACATCCAAGCACATATATAAACTTGGCAAATTACCTTTATATCCCCAGATCTAATCAAAATACAATATCAGCGCAGCCCAACAAATCTTAACATGTGGAACACTACATATATCGCAGCCAAAGTCCAACGTCTCAGCAAAACGTCTTCAATCAACAAAAAATAGTACACTTCAGCGCGAATTCACTTGTGTCCACCACCGAAAACACCATAAAAATAATACGCTTACCAGATTATCACAGACCTTAACTACAGGGTCTGCAATATGGCTTTATGAGGTCAGCAGCAGGTGTCTTCGCAGCTGGCCTCCTCTCCAGACAAGCCGAACAATCTAATCCTCAATTGCAGTATTTCACCAAAAATGAGGCATGCAAAGAAACAATGCACATCTAAGCGTATCTACAGCGATTTTTAATAGCTCATTAAAAAGACATAAAGATTTAAAATGTCACTCACATCTGGGCCCTTATGACAGGGACCCACAAGGAAAAACAGCACTTAAAACATAGGACGCCGTCCAGCCACACGTCCGCCTCGTCCGACCGGTTTCACTGTCAAAGTTTCATCAGGGAGGAGGCCGGCTGCGAAGACACCTGCTGCTGACCTCATAAAGCCATATTGCAGACCCTGTAGTTAATGTCTGTGATAATCTGGGAAGCGTATTATTTTTATGGTGTTTTCGGTGGTGGACACAAGTGAATTCGCGCTGAAGTGTACTATTTTTTATATCCCCAGATCTGTAAGAAGGACAATAGGACATGGACTACATGTGAAGAAAAGAAGATTTTACCACCTGTTAAGATGGGGAGTATTATATCACAGTAAGTACCTACAGCCAAGTCTATATTTGCAATTAGAAGCTGCTTGGATGCTTTCTTAATTGGAAGAACACGCACAGCTGTGATTACTGCGATTACCAGGTGCAGGAAAATGTGTGTGTGTTTTATTCTAGATTAGGGTAATGTGAGGCTCAAAAGATGGGACTCGAAGTTTTTACACTAGGTTTCGGGGGGGGGGGGGGGGGCAGAGAAGGATGTGTAGCCTTAGAGTGCATGGAGCCTTTGGGAACGGATAATTAGAACATCACATCACAGTATCACATTACAAAGAAAGTGAAAATCACTACAGGAGTTAAAATTCCTGTTAGGATGTGCCAAGAGTTTGGCAAGAAACATGATTACGCTGAGGAACTGTGTGATTTAGTGGTCCTGAGACTTGGCTTCATTCAGCACATGATTAGGCTGTGAGTATAAATTCTCTCTTCTGGAAGGACAGGGTTGTCAGTTCCTATACAAAATAGGTTAAAGGGGAACTGAAGTAAGAGGTATACGGAGGCTGCCATATTTATTTCCTTTTAATCAATACCAGTTGCCTGGCAGCCCTGCTGGTCTATTTCTCTGCAGTAGTATCTAAATAACACCAGAAACAAGCATGCAGCTAGTCTTGTCAGATCTGACTTTAAAGTCTGAAACACCTGATCTGCTACATGCTTGTTCAGGGTCTATGGCTAATAGTATTAGAGGCAGAGGATCAGCAGGGCTGCCAGGCAACTGGTATTGCTTAAAAGGAAATAGACATGGCAGCCTCCATATACCTCTCTCTTCAGTTCCTCTTTAACCAACTGTGGCGTGTACTAAACTCAATTAAGGGTCAGTCCACGTCCACCTAGGATCGGTCAGATGGGCTCTCAGCCACTGTCATACCAATTATATATATTTGTAGGAGACCAGAATCGTTTTAAAATAAAATGCATTCTTGCAATGATATACAAAAAACAAAAAAAAACTAAAGTTGCATAGAACAAGGTTATAATCAGTACTCAAATAACAAACATATTTAAAAACAGAATTAAGTATTAGTTATCTGAATTACATAAGGAAAGAACATACCACACTCACTGAACCATGTGATTCCTGGGACTGATCGATGATGATGATGATACTGAGCAATAAACTATAAATACATTTTATATTAATATAAAATAAATAGGAGTAGAGAGAATTTCATACATTTTCAGACATCCCTAGAGTCTAGAGGAAATGTATCAACAGTAGAAGTACCATGGTAAGAGTCAAAGATTTTATTTAGCTTCCCAAAAGAGAATAAATTGGGTATACGTCAAAGATTTGCCCCATGCAGGGGGTTCCTCAAACACATAAATAAGACATACAAAAAATAAAATACTCATTCATTTCTCAATAACTCAGAACAAGTGTCCAGTAGAGAACAAAAATAAAATACATATACATTTTTCCCAGAGTAAAATACACCATAAAATATATGCTGCACCTGAATTAACAAGCTGAATAGATGTGTAGAGGCCAACCATGGGCAGATTACACAACTTGCATTTAAAAGGGATACAGCAAAGGAGAACGTTGGCTTCAAAAATAGGGAAAATAGGCAGCGTTCCTAGTCAGGCTGCAAATGAAATAAAACCATCTATATATTTGAAAGAGCTGCCATTTCCTCCTGCTCTACAAAAATATAAGCACCACCTGTCGCTAGCTGCATTTGTGTGTATCAGTTTGCATTCAATTTAATTAGATTAGGGATTAGTGCATAGTTTGCATCTGATTTGCAAGGTGTGTATAAGCTCCAGGGGGGGGGGGGGGGGCGTTGCAAACCACTTTTGGTTTCAGTTCATTTATCCATAGAGTCTAGAGGAAATGTATCTGCAATAGAAGTACCATGGTAAGAGTCAAAGATTTTATTTAGTTTCCCAAAAGAGAATAAATTGAGTATACGTCAAAGATTTGCCCCATGCAGGGGGTTCCTCAAACACATCAATAAGACATACAAAAAAATAAAATACTAATTTCTCAATAACTCAGAACAAGTGTCCACTGTCCAGTAGAGAACAAAAATAAAATACATATACATTTTTCCTATATTAAAATACACAATAAATATATGCTGCACCTGAATTAACAAGCTGAGTAGATGTGTAGAGGCCAACCACAACTTGCATTTAAAAGGGATACAGCAAAGGAGAACGTTGGCCTCAAAAACAGCCTGCACACAGATTGTTCAATACTAGACTCTTCCACTGCGATGACGTGCCCTCCCGGAAGAGACCTAACCACTAAACTGACAATTAACATTGTTGAAACCTGGGGCTGCTAGCCCTTAACCACTTGAGGACCACAGTCTTTTCGCCCCTTAAAGAGAAACTCCAACCTAGAATTGAACTTTATCCTAATCAGTAGCTGATACCCCCTTTTACATGAGAAATATAATGATTTTCACAAACAGACCATCAGGGGGCGCTGTATGGCTGATTTTGTGCTGAAACCCCTCCCACAAGAAGCTCTGAGTACCGCGGTACTCTGGGCAAACTGCCACAATGTAACAATGTTCACAGACAGGAATTAGCTGTTTACAGCTGTCTCTAACAGCCAAAACAGCTAAGAGCAGCTACATAACCTGCCCACAGTAAAAATGTCACCATGTAATAAATGTCAGAATGTAAATCGGGGAGAGGAAAGATTTTACAATGAGCAAACACTGACTAAATCATTTATACATAATTATGGTAAAAAATGAAGCACTTTTTTACTACATTATTTTCACTGGAGTTCCTCTTTAAGGACTAGAGCCTTTTTTCACAATCAGACCACTGCAGCTTTCACGGTTTATTGCTTGGTCATACAACCTACCACCTAAATGAATTTTACCTCCTTTTCCTGTTACTAATACAGCTTTCTTATGGTGCTATTTGATTGCTGCTGCGAGCTTTAGTTTTTATTATATTCATCAAAAAAAGACATGAATTTTGTCAAAAAAATGACTGTTTTAACTTTCTGTGCTGACATTTTTCAAATAAAGTAAAATTTCCTATACATTTGAGCGCGAAGACTATTGTGCTACATGTCTTTGATTAAAAAAAAACATTCAGTGTATATTTATTGGATTGGGTAAAAGTTATAGCGTTTACAAACTATGGTGCAAAAAGTGAATTTTCCCCCTTTTGAAGCATTTCCGACTTTTCTGCCCACCTGTCATGTTTCATGAGGTGCTAAAATTCCAGGATAGTATAAATGCCCCCCAAATGACCCCATTTTGGAAAGAAGACATCCCAAAGTATTCACTGAGAGGCATGGTGAGTTCATAGAAGATTTTATTTTTTGTCACAAGTTAGCGGAAAATGACACTTTGAGACAAAAAAAAAAAAAGAAAGTTTCCATTTCTTCTAACTTGCGACAAAAAAAAATGATATCTGCCACGGACTCACTATGCCTAATTGTAAGCACCCCTGTAAAGCATAAAGATGCTCAATGGACTTTGGGCCCCTTAGCGCAGTTAGGCTGCAAAGAAGTGCCACACATGTGGTATTGCCGTACTCAGGAGAAGTAGTATAATGTGTTTTGGGGTGTATTTTTACACATACCGATGCTGGGTGGGAGAAATATCTCCGTAAATGACAATTTTTTTATTTTTTTTTACACACAATTGTCTATTTACAGAGATATTTCTCCCACTCAGCATGGGTATGTGTAAAAATACACCCCAAAACACATTATACTACTTCTCCTGAGTACGGCGATACCACATGTGTGGCACTTTTTTGCACCCTAATTGCGCTAAGGGGCCCAAAGTCCAATGAGTACCTTTAGGATTTCACAGGTCATTTTGCGACATTTGGTTTCAAGACTAATCCTCACGGTTTAGGGCCCCTAAAATGCCAGGGCAGTATAGGAACCCCACAAATGACCCCATTTTAGAAATAAGACACCCCAAGGTATTCCGTTAGGAGTATGGTGAGTTCATAGAACATTTTTTTTTTTGTCACAAGTTAGCGGAAATTGATTTTAATAGGTTTTTTTTTCACAAAGTGTCATTTTCCGCTAACTTGTGACACAAAATAAAATATTCTATGAACTCACCATACTCCTAACGGAATACCTTTGGGTGTCTTCTTTCTAAAATGGGGTCATTTGTGGGGTTCCTATACTGCCCTGGCATTTTAGGGGCCCTAAACCGTGAGGATTAGTCTTGAAACCAAATGTCGCAAAATGACCTGTAAAATCCTAAAGGTACTCATTGGACTTTGGGCCCCTTAGCGCACTTAGGGTGCAAAAAAGTGCCACACATGTGGTACCGCCGTACTTAGGAGAAGTAGTAAAATGTGTTTTGTGGTGTATTTTTACACATACAGATGCTGGGTGGGAGAAATATCTCTGTAAATGACAATTATTTGATTTTTTTTACACACAATTGTCCATTTACAGAGAGATTTCTCCCACCCAGCATGGGTATGTATTAAAATACACCCCAAAACACATTATACTACTTCTTCTGAGTACGGCGATACCACATGTGTGACACTTTTTTGCAACCTAGGTGCGCTAAGGGGCCGAACGTCCTATTCACAGGTAATTTTGAGGCATTTGGATTCTAGACTACTCCTCACGGTTTAGGGCCCCTAAAATGCCAGGGCAGTATAGGAACCCCACAAATGACCCCATTTTAGAAATAAGACACCCCAAGGTATTCCGTTAGGAGTATGGTGAGTTCATAGAAGATTATTTTTTTTGTCACAAGTTAGCGGAAATTGATTTTAATTGTTTTTTTTTCACAAAGTGTCATTTTCCGCTAACTTGTGACAAAAAATAAAATCTTCCATGAACTGGCATTTTACGGGCCCAATTCTGTTGTATGGGGAGTTCATAGAAGATTTTTTTTTTGTCACAAGTTAGCGGAAAATGATACTTTGTGAAAAAAAAAATAATACAAATCAATTTCCGCTAACTTGTGACAAAAATAAAATCTTCTATGAACTCATCATACACCTAACAGAATACCTTAAGGGTGTCTTCTTTCTAAAATTGGGTCACTTGTGGGGTTCCTATACTGCCCTGGCATTTTACGGGCCCAAAACTGTGAGTAGTCTGGAAACCAAATTTCTCAAAATGACTGTTCAGGGGTATAAGCATCTGCAAATCTTGATGACAGGTGGTCTATGAGGGGGCAAGTTTTGTGGAACCGGTCATAAGCAGGGTGGCCTCTTAGATGACAGGTTGTATTGGGCCTGATCTGATGGATAGGAGTGCTAGGGGGGTGACAGGAGGTGATTGATGGGTGTCTCAGGGGGTGGTTAGAGGGGAAAATAGATGCAATCAATGCACTGGGGAGGTGATCGGAAGGGGGTCTGAGGGGGATCTGAGGGTTTGGCCGAGTTATCAGGAGCCCACACGGGGCAAATTAGGGCCTGATCTGATGGGTAGGTGTGCTAGGGGTGACAGGTCACCTGTCACCCCCCTAGCACACCTACCCCAGAAGGTGATTGATGGGTGTCTCAAGGTGTGATTAGAGGGGGGAAATAGATGCAAGCAATGCACTGGCGAGGTGATCAGGGCTGGGGTCTGAGGGCATTCTGAGGGTGTGGGCGGGTGATTGGGTGCCCTAGGGGCAGATTAGGGTCTAATCTGATGGGTAACAGTGACAGGTGGTGATAGGGGGTGATTGATGGGTGATTGATGGGTAATTAGTGGGTGTTTAGGGTAGAAAACAGATGTAAACACTGCACTTGGGAGGTGATCTGACATCGGATCTGCGGGCAATCTATTGGTGTGGGTGGGTGATCAGATTGCCCGCAAGGGGCAGGTTAGGGGCTGATTGATGGGTGGCAGTGACAGGGGGTGATTGATGGGTGGCAGTGACAGGGGGTGATTTATGGGTGATTAATAGGTGATTGACAGGTGATTGACAGGTGATTAGTGGGTTTTTACAGGGAATAACAGATGTAAATAATGCACTGGCGAATTGATAAGGGGGGGTCTGAGGGCAATCTGAGCGTGTGGGTGGGTGATTGGGTGCCCGCAAGGGGCAGATTAGGGTCTAATCTGATGGGTAACAGTGACAGGTGGTGATAGGGGGTGATTGATGGGTAATTAGTGGGTGTTTAGGGTAGAGAACAGATGTAAACACTGCACTTGGGAGGTGATCTGATGTTGGATCTGCGGGCGATCTATTGGTGTGGGTGGGTGATCAGATTGCCCGCAAGGGGCAGGTTAGGAGCTGATTGATGGGTGGCAGTGACAGGGGGTGATTGATGGGGGTGGCAGTGACAGGGGGTGATTGATAGGTGATTTGCAGGTGATCAGTGGGTTATTACAGGGAAGAACAGATGTAAATATTGCACTGGCGAATTGATAAGGGGGGTCTGAGGGCAATCTGAGCGTGTGGGCGGGTGATTGGGTGCCCACAAGGGGCAGATTAGGGTCTAATCTGATGGGTAACAGTGACAGGTGGTGATAGGGGGTGATTGATGGGTGATTGATGGGTAATTAGTGGGTGTTTAGGGTAGAGAACAGATGTAAACACTGCACTTGGTAGGTGATCTGATGTCGGATCTGCGGGCGATCTATTGGTGTGGGTGGGTGATCAGATTGCCCGCAAGGGGCAGGTTAGGGGCTGATTGATGGGTGGCAGTGACAGGGGGTGATTGATGGGTGATTGACAGGTGATTGACAGGTGATCAGTGGGTTATTACAGGGGGGATAGGCATACAGTACACAGGGGGGGTGGGACTGGGGAGAATCTGAGGGGTGGGGGGGGTGATCAGGAGGGAGCAGGGGGCAGTTTAGGGTTAAAAAAAAAATAGCATTGACAGATAGTGACAGGGAGTGATTGATGGGTGACTAGGGGGGTGACTGGGTGCAAACAGTGGTCTGGGGGGTGGGCAGGGGGGGGGGGGTCTGAGGGGTGCTGTGGGTGATCAGGGGGCAGGGGGGGGGGAGATCAGTGTGCTTGGGTGCAGACTAGGGTGGAAGCAGCCTGCCCTGGTGGTCCCTTGGACACTGGGACCACCAGGGCAGGAGGCAGCTTGTATAATAGGCTTTGTATACATTACAAAGCCCATTATACAATGTACATGCGGCGATCCGGGTGCTAGTAACCCGCCGGCGCTTCCGAACGGCTGGCGGGTTACAGCGCGAGGGGGGCGGAGCCAGTCGCCGGCGGCTGATCGCGTCACGAATGACGCGATCGCCGCATAACCACGCCCGCAGCCGCCCCCGCCGATGGGCGTATTGCGGTCGTTTGGGCCCGCCTTTGCTGCCGCCCATTGGCTGGGGGCGGTCCTTAAGTGGTTAAATGGTCTACTCATTTTTTTCTAAAGAGCAACAGGAAATAGGCAGCGCTCCTAGTAAGGCTGCAAATGAAATTAAACCATCTATATACCGTATTTTTTGGTAAAAAAAAATGGGGAGAAAAAGTCCCTGCATCTTATATTCCAAAGGCAGGGAATCCCTGACTTAAAAACGTCCGCCGATACGAACCGCTTACCCGCCGATACGTCGGGGACTCCCTGCCTTGTCCCCGTGTGGTCTGCCGGCCCCCGCTCCCCCAGTAACAATAACTGCAGAGCGACTCACCTCCCTATGGATTCCAGCACTGGGTGGTCCTCTACGCCTCTTTCTTGTCAGCGCTACCCCTGTAAAAGAATCGTTAGTGGCAAAGCTGCTCACCTTCCTCCAGCGGGCGATCTGCAGTCATCTTGCGTACTGCACGGCTTCCCCTAATGACGGCTTATGTTAATGATTCATTGAGTCATGGGGTATGACTCATTGAATCATTAACATGAGACATCACTAGGGGGAGCCACGGGGGAGCGAGCTGTTAAAGCTGCAGAGCACTGGATTGTAAAAAATGGCCCGGTCACTTGGGGGATGTGATCCTGTGGTCCTTAAAGTAGATCCGAGATGATCTTTTATACATTGCATAATTGTGTTCCTTACATATACAGTGGGTTGCAAAAGTATTCGGCCCCCTTGAAATTTTCCACATTTTGTCACATTACTGCCACAAACATGCATCAATTTGATTGGAATTCCACATGAAAGACCAATACAAGGTGGTGTACATGTGAAAAGTGGATCGAAAATCATACATCATTCCAAACATTTTTTTACAAATAAATAACTGCAAAGTGGGGTGTGCGTAATTATTCGGCGCCCTGAGTCAATACTTCCCATCAACTCTGACCAGCTTCCCTGTCCCTGCTGAAGAGATGCACCCCCCGAGCATGATGCTGCCACCACCATATTTGACAGTGGGGATGGGGTATTCAGCGAGATGGGCAGTGTTCGTTTTCTACCACACATAGCGTTTTGCATTTTGGCCAAAAATTTCCATTTTGGTCTCATCTGACCAGAGCACCTTCTTCGACATGGTTGCTGTGTCCCCCACATGGCTTGTGGCAAACTGCAAACGGGACTTCTTATGCTTTCTGTTAACAACGCCTTTCTTCTTGCCACTCTTCCATAAAGGCCAATTTTGTACAGTGCATGACTAATAGTTGTCCTATGGACAGAGTCTCCCACCTGAGCCGTAGATCTCTGCAGCTCTTCCAGATTCAAAATGGGCCTCTTGACTGCATTTCTGATCAGCGCTCTCCTTGTTTGGCCTGTGAGTTTAGGTGGATGGCCTTGTCTTGGTAGGTTTACAGTTGTGCAATACTCCTTCCATTTCTGAATGATCGCTTGAACAGTGCTCCTTGGGATGTTCAAGGCTTTGGAAATCTTTTTGTAGCCTAAGCCTGCTTTAAATCTCTCAATAACCTTATCCCTGACCTGTCTTGGACCTGTCTTCTTGTGTGTTCTTTGGACTTCACGCTGTTGTTGCTCCCAATATTCTCTTAAAGAAGAAAAAGCAATGTCTCCGGGCTCGACCACAAACTTTAAATACCAGGGAGTCGACCAGTAGCACCCTGATCCATCAAGGGTGGGGGAAGTCAATACACGAAAAAAAAGGAAGTAACTGGGTCTCAACCTGGATTTTGCAGTTATAGCTTTGGCTTTATTAGCACCATAGTAGCAAACAGCACGACGTTTCGGCCCAACGGCCTTTATCAAGTGTTACCAAATACAAAACTCACTCACATATATAAACATTAAAACACACCCATCAAGGGCGGGCACACACTTAGTAAGTTCAGAGAGACATTAGCAATTAAAGAGACAGTATCACAGAAAGCATTTGAGGCTAAAGTCCTCATTAAGTCCATTTGGTGTAAGCGTACTTAACTTATCCATCCACCTGCTTTCCCTTCTGAGTAGTGTAGTTTCACCATTTTCACCTTCATTCGTGTAAACTTTTTCCAGGACACACCAGCGCAAATCGCTGACATTATGTCCACAATCGTAGTAGTGTTTTCCTACAGGGGAGTCAATTTTTTTATCAGGATTATTAGCATATTTCTTATATACTCTAATGTTACTACGGTGTTCATTAGTTCTCACACGAACCGCTCTAGAAGTCTGTCCTACATATCCAACCCCACAGGGGCATTTCAAAAAGTATATTACATTTTCAGTTACACATGAAAAATTCCCTTTAATATCTATCTTAGTACCCTTTAAAGGATGTCTAATATGGTCACCCCTGATGATACTAGAGCAATTCTGGCAGTTCATGCACGGGAAAGTCCCCATTTTTTTAGACAAAAAGGTTCTCTTCTGTATGGCATTTTTCCTAACATCTGCCCGCACTAGCATGTCCCGAACATTTTTTCCTCTACGATAGACAAAAGATGGCGGTGTGGGAAATATTCTTGACAAATGACAACACAGGGTCAGCTTCGATCAATGTCCAATTATCCAGGATGCTCCTCCTGACTAATTGTGCATGGTTATCGAACGTAGAGATGAATTGGACATCCCTAGTGTGCTGGTTTTTAATCACTTTTTTCCTCAGCTCTCTCCTATCAAGCAAGCCAACCTCTTGTGCAGTTTTCAACAAAGCTTCCCGTTCATAACCTCTCGCACTATAATTTTCTATCAGCACATTAGCTTGGGCCGAAACGTCGTGCTGTTTGCTACTATGGTGCTAATAAAGCCAAAGCTATAACTGCAAAATCCAGGTTGAGACCCAGTTACTTCCTTTTTTTCCCAATATTCTCTTAGACAACCTCTGAGGCCCTCACAGAGCAGCTGTATTTTTACTGACATTAGATTACACACAGGTGCACTCTATTTAGTCATTAGCACCATTCAGGCAATGTCTATAGGCAACTGATTGCACTCAGATCAAAGGAGGCAGCATATTTATGCACACAGCACTTTGCAGTAATTTATTTGTAATTTGTAAAAAAAAATGTTTGTAATCATGTATGATTTTCATTCCACTTCTCATGTGTACACCACTTTGTATTGGTCTTTCATGTGGAATTCCAATAAAATTGATTCATGTTTGTGGTAGTAATATGACAAAATGTGGAAAACTTCAAGGGGGTTGAATACTTTTGCAACCCACTGTAGGCTATAAGGCCTTAAGACAAATACTTTGTTTTTTAATACTCGAATTCCCTATAAGCTAAACAAGCCTCGCCCACAGCTACTCCAAAACACCAAGACACTCAGACCCATGTAGCAAGGGCTTATGGGAGCTCAGTCTGGGCAGGAGGAGGAGGAGGTTACTGTTGAAGCTCTTTTCAGCCAGATTTGCTGTGTAAACTATCTAAACTTTAAATAAGATATATAGACAAGTTACTTGTTATAGTTAGTTTTTCATCTCGGATCCGCTTTAAGTGATTAAAATGTCTGTGCACCGATGCCTCCCATCCAACCTGAGGGAGCTTGAGATGTGCTGCAAAGAGGAATGAGCGAAACTGGCCAAGGACAGGTGTGCCAAGCTTGTGGCATCACATTCAAAAATACTTGAGGATGTAATTGCAGTCAAAGATGCATCGACAAAGTATTGAGCAAATGCTGGGAATACTTATGTACATGGGATTTCTCAGATTTTTTTTTATTTTGAATACATTTGCCATTCACATTGTCATTCTGGGGTGTTGTGTGTAGAATTCCAAGGAAAAAAATAATCTTATCCATTTTGGAATAAGGCTGTAACATAACAAAATGAGGAAAAATTGATGCGCTGTGAACTTTCCCAATGCACTCGATATATTTTGTTTCATTTAACAATAAGCAATAACTATACCCCCAAGAAATCATATCAATAATATCCAAATCCAAATCTAATAAAGCCCCAGGCCCGGACGGCTTTACGAATGAATATTACAAATGTTTTTCTAACATATTAGCTCCTAAACTCTCTGACTTATTCAATTCTTTCATGACAACTGGCTATATACCTCCAGAACTCACATCAGCAACCATCTCGGTCATTCCTAAACCGGGAAAAGATACTAGTCTTGCCTCCAACTATAGACCTATCTCCTTATTAAACTGTGACTTAAAATTATATGCAAAAATGTTGGCAAATCGCTTATTCCCTATACTACCGCAATTAACGGATGCAGACCAAGTAGGCTTCACGAAAGGTAGGCAGGCTCCAGATGGCACCAGAAGGGTTCTAAATGTTCTACATTACTTGAACACCTGTCGGAGGCCTTCTCTGTTCCTTGCCCTGGACGCGGAGAAGGCCTTCGATAGGGTTCACTGGGGCTTCCTGAGTGAGGTACTGAGCAGATTTGGGCTAAAGGGAAACTACCACATGGCGGTGATGGCGCTATACCAAAATCCCTCAGCTAAAGTAACAACCTCTGGGTTCTTATCAAAAAAATTTTACATCAAAAATGGCACCAGACAGGGGTGCCCCCTTTCACCCCTCATCTTTACCCTGCTAATGGAAACACTAGCCATATCTATACGTAATAACCCAGAAATAACAGGAATAAAAATGAAACAACAGACTAGCCTAATCAACCTATTTGCAGACGATGTCCTGCTAACGATATCTAACCCTTATAAATCTCTAGAGCAAATATGGAACGCCCTTAACACATTTTCGTCGGTCTCTTTCTATAAAATAAATGAATCGAAGTCACTTCTGCTAGACTTTAACCTGCCCCTCACTACAAAAAAAAAGATATCCCAGAGATTTCCATTCCCTTGGGCCAAACAATCGCTGGATTACCTTGGTATCAAAATACCCAAACATTTCTCAGACCTCTATGCAACCAACTTCAAACCAGCCCTATCAATCTGGAAATCAGATGCAATGAGAATTAGCAAGTTAGAACTGACTCCCACAGGTAAAATAGCAGCATTTAAAATGCAGATCTTACCAAAAATTTTATATCTTTTTCACACAATACCCATCTTTTTACCAAATAAATTCTTTAAGGAATTAAAAAAACTGCTCCTATCATATATTTGGGGGAAAAAGCGCCACAGAATAGCTCTCAACACACTAATGATACCCTCCTCTCAAGGTGGGTTTGGTCTTCCAGACCTTCAAAAATATCATAAAGCATGTATCTTGGACATGATAAGATACTGGTGGAACACAACCCACGGAAAAAAATGGGTTCTTTGGGAAAACTCAGCCCAGTGCAGCGTCAATCTGAAAAATCTACTATCCCTATCTGCTCTGCCCCGCAAAAATATAATCAAATTACCCCCAATTATCAATCTAACGACCCAAACATGGGCAGAATTACTTAAAGAACTACCAATAGACCAAACCGCCTGTAAAATCCCAATAAACATTCCAGCTTTAACAGGACATATTCACCATTTTTCATATCACAAATGGCTAAAATTAGGTATATCTTCTCTAACCGACATTACACAGGACAACAAACTAATGTCTTTTTCCTCCCTAACAGCCAAATTTCCGGGGTTCGAACATACAAAGTTCCAATTTATCCAAGTAGCTCATTGGTTACAAACATATCGCACAACAGAAATTACTATACCATGCCAGGTATTAACGCTAATTGACAGCCCACTCCAATATAGAGGGGGTATATCAGCCTGGTACCAAATCCTATCACAGAACAAATCCAACGCTTTAGAAAAATACGCAGCATTCTGGTCCACAGAGCTGCACTCGCGAATCACAGTAACAGATTTCATTAGAGCCCACAACACTCTTAGAAAACTATCCAAATGCTCTTCACATCTGGAGACCTCAAAAAAAATATTTTATAAGTGGTATACCACTCCCAGACTGCTAGCCAGCTTTTCCTCTACGCAGTCCCCCCAATGTTGGAGAAACTGTGGAGAACAAGGCACGATATGCCACTTACTGTGGGAATGCCCCAAAATCCAAACCCTCTGGACCGCCATCTCAAGCATAATATCAACTCTCACAAAAACACAGATGATGTTACCCCCGGAATTGGCGCTCTTTCTAATTGGCCTAGATAAAATCCCTTACAATTACAGGAAAATAGTTGCACACATTATCAGCGCAGCCAGACAGGCTATTCTATCCAACTGGATGACGGACAACATCCCACCAGTCTCCAAAATCATACAAAACACCCATTGCAATCTGGAAATGGAAAACTCAATTTCCCAACACTACAACTCAAGCACCAACCCTCCTACCCCTAATATTGACTGGGCAAAACTAGCACTAAAGCATATCTAATATTCACCCTTGACAAGTTTATATTAACACTAGACTAAGACATAAATAAGCCGAAATAGAAAAAAAAATAAACAAATAAATAAATAAATAATTAAATAAGATAAACCTATAAGTAGACAAATAAACCCATTACAATATCCTCTTATCCTTCCCGTCCCATACCCTTCCCAACGCCCTATTACCACCCCTCCCCACACTCACTCTGCTGAGGCAAATTGCGCGTACCTAAGTTACCTACCATGGAGTTTAGAGGGTAGGCTAAACCTGGGTAAAGTAAAGAAATGGATGATTATATCAGTCCTTTCTAAATGCACGATATACGTGTTTCTTTAGTTCTCTTTCCCTAAGTTGATCTCAAGTAACAAAAGTAAGGGGCCCTCAGGCCTAGCTTCTTCAGTTACTATACTTAACAGAAAAGATGTCAAATGTTCAAATAGTAATTACATGTTTCAAAAGGAAGAAATGACTAGATAACAGGTGATATACTATGATACTCATTGCTGATATATTGTTTAAAATTCATTGGACTAAACTGTCATGCAATTCTTATTAACGAAACCTGTATTCTATGTTATGCTTCAATAAAAATTTAATATTAAAAAAAAAACAAACAAAAAAACAAAACAATAAGCAATAACTAAAATACTATTATTATCACATGCTTTACACACAACTGGGCCTGATCCAATTCCCATTTTCTCCTAGGTTTTTTCCTAGGTGATATTTTAACATTATAAATAAAATAGGAGATATTGGCAGTGCTTCCAAATGCAAGCTGCACCCGAGATGACCAGCTGCATAGATGTGCAGATCCCACACACATACATAGTATGACCCTGAGGCTGCTAGCCATAAATGGTCTACTCATTTTCTAAAGAACAGGGTAATGATTGGCAATGCTCAATCAGGCTGCCGGCAACTGAAATGAAACCAACAGAGGGGTGCAGGGACTTAAATTACACACCTTGTATACAAATCAGAAGCAATACTATGCACTAAACCCTATTCTAAATAATTTGAATGCAAACTGATACACATGGATGCAGCTAGCCATAATAAGACTTACACTTTTGTACTACAGGAGATATTGGAAGTGCTTTGAAATGCAAGCTGCACCCGGAGGCCTCCCGGGATGGTGTGGACAGCCTGCAGCATTTGCTCTAAGGAGCATGCATGTGTCTTCCTTCCTGACTTGTAGCTACAATGGGGGGTGGAACGTGGAACTACATCATTGGTGCAAAGGCCAAGGTATTTAAACCCTGGCCAATCACTGTTCTGTCTGAGCAGCTGTGGTGTATGTCACACTGTCTCCTGTCAGTTCTCTGTCTCAGATCCCTGTCAGCCAGTCCTGACACTTTGTTCTGTCAGTCAGTCCTGTCATTACATCCTGTCAGCCAGTCCTGTCCTTTATCCCTGTCAGCCGGTGAGTCCTGTAAGTTTGTTCTACCAGCCAGTCCTGTCATTATGCCCAGTCATTTTGACCTGTCAGCTAGTCCTGTCATCACGTCCTGTCAGCCAGTCCTGTCATTTCACCCAACCGACAAGTCCTGTCAGTTAGTCCTGTCTTTACGTCATCTCAGACAGTTTCGTCATTACGTTCTGTCAGCCAGTCCTGTCAGTACATTCTGTCAGCCAGTCCAGTCATTATATTCCGCCAATCAGTCCAATCAATACGTCCTGCCCATCAGTCCTGTTTTAGGTATGGTCAGCCAGTCCTGTCGTTCTGTTTCCTTGTCAAGCAGTCCAGTGCCACCTCCTCTAGTCCTTCCTTCCCACATCCTAGGATTCACCCCTCCTGTTCTTTTCGCCACCAGTGAAGTAGCCCTGAGGGTTGTGACCTTGTGGGCACCAGGCAGCAAAGTACTCCATCTCCCATTAGGGGTTGATGGCCCATCATCCCTTGAGGGGTGCGCTGGTGAAGACCCATGCTCACTTAGAATCCAAGTGTGATGATTTGCTCAGCTGCCTGTGCAGGCAGCCAGCCTTTTGACCATTGTGTAGGTTTGCATGCTGCAGGACTCTGGAAAGAAGAGCTTCTGTCAGTTTTGCAGCTTGTGCTTACAGAGGAATTTGCATACGTTGTCATGCAAATTGCCTGGCCACATTCATTGGAGGCGTGTACTATAAGTACTATGTCTTTCCCACAATGCTTCGCTGTTCATAAGGATTTCGTCCTATGTAACACTCCTGGTGGGGTGTCAGCCTTGCTCTCTGTTTGAACATCAGCTTAGAGTAATTCCTGAATCTGCGTTAGGCAGATTTCCCTAGTGCAGTTAGGATTGTATTATCTGTATTGCCTGTTCTGTCTTGTCTTGCCTGTTGCCATTGTCCAGTCCCTACGGTGGTCGACAGGAAATGGTTCTGATCTCTGTTCTTGGAGTATAGCTGGTGCAGCGGTTGCTACCAGCTATCTCTTCTGTTCTGTCTCCTGGGATCGCGCTAGCTACTTTTCGCTAGCGCTGGGGATCCTTCTGTTCTGTCTCCTGGGATCGCGCTAGCTACTTTTCGCTAGCGCTGGGGATCCTTCTGTTCTGTCTCCTGGGATCGCGCTAGCTACTTTTCGCTAGCGCTGGGGATCCTTCTGTTCTGTCTTCTGGGATCGCGCTAGCCACTTTTCGCTAGCGCTGGGGATCCTTCTGTTCTGCTACTCTGTACCTGGATCGCGCTAGCCACTTTTCGCTAGTGCTGTGGATCCTATCTCTCGCTTGTCCCTGTTTTCGTGTGTCTGTCTGATCTGCTACAACCGCTTGCTGGAGGCTCGGTGAGGTAACCGTTAAGCAAGCGTTCGCGTCCTCTGTTTCATGTTTGTCTGTCGATGGTTATTTAGGCGTGCTTGTCTCTATTGTGCTTATCACGTGGAGACCGCGCATTACCGCGTGCACTGTTGCGAATGAGTGCGGTGTTCACGGTTAGCTAGCGTTTGTTGTTTTCTGCATCTTCTCATTGTATTATTTACTGTGCCTTTGCTACCCTCGTATTCTATTCTGATCTGCCTTGTGTCACGTCTGGCGATCGCACCTCTCGCGATCGTGTTCCTATTTCATATCTGCTGTTGTGTGTGCGCGGTCGCGGGGTGGCGACTGGATTGGCGCACACACATACAACCTGTCCCTTTGCTCAATCTCATTCGCAATCACCTCTCTTGCGATTGCGTTCTGCGCTTCGTACAATTCCTGTCTGGCATTTGTGGAGGTACAGAGGATTGGTTCCTCTGCACTCCCCAGCGCAATCTGCCGACAGGAATTTCCCTCTACAGGTGCGTAGCACCTTTTGCTGGGTGCCTGCAATTACACGCTTGTGGAGGATTTCCGCCGTGTCAGCGCATGCGTTGTGCGCTGATCACGGAGAAAGTTCCACAATCGTTACACCAAGCCTCAGGGGTACCCACACCAATCACTGGTGTCGAGATTAACAGGACCTTGACAATGGCTTTGAAGCCACCAGCAAGCAAGCAAGAAAATACTCAAAATACTTTGACAGTACTTTTTCACCTACTTTTGGGTTCTTTTTCAGTTACAGAATGTAAAATGTATTTTAAACAGAAGATGAAAGATTATCTCCTAGAAGAAAACTTAGAAGAAAAAGGTGAATTGGATTGGGCACCAATATGTTAAATAAATGCTGAAATAGTATACAGTAGTTTCACATTTTCTCCAAATGTATTGAAGTCAATGGGAATGAGAAAACCTGTTTTCATTTTCTTTTGAAAATGTATCATATGTTTTGAAAAAACTAAATTTAGATGTGAAATAACTTTGGGAAAAAATCAAGCTCATCCCAACTGTTAGCTCAGACAAAACAAGTATCACATAAGACTGAACCCTTAAAAAATGGAAACGGCAAACTCAATTTTTTTTGTTTATTTTGTCTTAATTACATCTCATTCTTGTAGTCATACCATTGCTGCTATATGTTAATAAATGTCTTCTTACAATCTCTGAACTTGTATGTTGTTTTTTCAGTAGCAACATTTTTGTTCTTAAATTTGTATCCACAGATTAAAGTGGAATAAAACTTTGACATAACATTCAATAAAAATGTGTTTTCCTACTGTGCATTACCCATACAGTTATCATATTTGCTTTTGTGCACAAGCAATATTGTCCATTTACAAATTACAAGTTCCCAAAGTACAGTTTATCTGCTCTGAAAGGTGCGATTGCATTTTATTCATTGCTGCCTTTATATTATATTTTAACATTTCTATTGAGCTCTTGTTAACTGTGAGCATGCTTGAAGCAGAGAGAACTGGTTTTCAGCACAGCTAAGAATGTATCAACTAGTGAATGTAAGCAAAAGATAATGTTATCTCCTCTTTGGATTAAGATCATGCTGAAGGGGCTTTCCACTGCAGAATAAAGTGCTGTGTTTAACTATTTGAATGCTGTTCTGAAACAAACATTTTTGTGCTAGTAGGTTTAAGGCTGTAAGCAATCTTTTAGAGCACAGAAGAAATGCTGACTTTCAGACCACTTTAATGTTGTTAGGATGAGGGTCCATCCACTTCATTAATTTCACTTTACGCACAAAATGTGTGAGTTATTTTCAGGGCCTTTTCTGACCTATTTGGATCCCTAAGTACAGCAATCTGAGACAACACCCTCACTACTACCACATACACATACAAAACAGTACTAATACAGGGCAACCACTATTATTATTTTTATTATAACGATTATTATTATTTATATAGCACCAGCATACAGTTGGGGACATCAAACTTGGAGAAGGACTTAGGAGTACTCATCGACAGCAAGTTAAATAATTGTACTCAATGCCAAGCCGCTGCAGCCGCTGCAGCTAAAGCTAACAACTGTAAGGCTTGGTGGTGTATTCTCCACAGTCAGCGTGCAACGCATGAGCTGACGTGGAGGAGGTACACACACTAGCACAAGGAAACAGGCTATCCCTAGTATAGTGGAGGGGAGGACTGACTCCAATAGGAGATTGTGGCGCACAGAGCCGGTGCAGATCTGACAGCCACAAACAATGCTTTCGTTATAACGTCTCAGCGCAAAGTAGCGCTGAGCGCATAAACCAGAACTGAGGAGATCAGGACAGGTAGACAGAATGAACGCTTGCTAGCTAGCGGCTACTTAGCGACAGCAAGCGTCCAAAACCAGACAGACTGGAATGAGGCAGCCAATGCGATGCGGCGAAGGCGTGCCTCACAAAGACAGGACAGGACAGTCAGAAAATAGCAGGATTAAGATAGATGAACGTAACACAGATAAATATACAATAAGTATGTTTTCCTAGCGTATTACAATTACAGCTATCAATGAAACTATTTGTAACGTCTGACTAACATATGTATATATCGGCAATGAACCGATATATGACATAAGCAGGAACGCTGACTAGGAATGGAGTAACACAGGGAACAGGACTCAGAAGGATTCGCTATCTCTTCGCAGAGATGAACGCAATCCACAAACGGTAACAGAACAGGATTCAGAAGGATTCGTTATCTCTTCGCAGAGATGAACGCAATCCACAAACAGTAACAGAACAGGATTCAGAAGGATTCGTTATCTCTTCGCAGAGATGAACGCAATCCACAAACGGTAACAGAACAGGATTCAGAAGGATTCGTTATCTCTTCGCAGAGATGAACGCAATCCACAAACAGAACCAGGAGCAGGGTAACTACCTCAGCACGGGTGGTCACGGTACGCGCAACCTACCAAAACGTGCTGGAAAGCTGACTAACTGCACACAGGATATAAACAGTTCGTGTACGTATAAATCAGCGACACTGATGTATCAACGTAACACAAATACAAGGAAAATAATAAACGTGCTGGTATGCATATATATTGGCCATGAACCAATATATGATGCAAAGACCAGCAAAGTATCTTTAGAACAAGAAACACGATCGAGGGCTGAAGCGACAGCAAGACAGGCTTAAGCTGAAGCTATGAAAACCCAAGGAAACCCTGCAGGAAGCAGATCTTTATACTGAGGTCATCCAATGGGAGCAGACATGCAGATTCCCACACAGGTGAATGATAATCAGTCACAAGCTGACAGCAGGGAAAGACAGACAAAGCTATGCAGCTTGCATGGAAATAGATCAGAACTGCCTGAGCTGCAGCACTACTACTTCCAGCAATAGCTGCTGCAGCAGCGATCATTACAACAACATTTTGGAATGCATTAAAAGGGAAATAAAAACTCGAGATGCTAGCTTAATATTGCCCCTGTTTAACTCTCTAGTAAGGCCACATTTGGAATATGGAATTCAGCTCTGGGCACCACATTACAAAAAAGATATTGCAGTTTTAGAGCAGGTGCAGAGACGAGCAACAAAATTGATACGTGGGATGGAAGGTCTCACTTACCAAGAAAGGTTAGATAAACTGGGTTTATTTAGTCTAGAGAAAAGACGCCTTAGAGGAGATCTAATTAACATGTATAAATACATCAGATGGCAATATAATAGCTTGGCAGATGAGCTTTTTGTCCCTAGGCCTTCTCAAAGGACTAGAGGACATGATCTGCGCATGGAGGAAAAACGTTTTAGCCATTTATTTAGGAAAGGGTTCTTTACAGTAATCTTGATTAAGATGTGGATTGCGTTGCCACAGGAAGTCGTTATGGCAAACTCTATACCTGCATTTAAAGGGGGCTTAGATGCTTTCCTTGCGTTAAAAGACATCCATGGCTATAATTACTAGGTAATGACTAATGATGTTGATCCAGGGATTTTATCTGATTGCCATCTGGAGTCGGGAAGGAATTTTTTTCCCTTTTGGGGCTAATTGGACCATGCCTTGTAAGGGTTTTGCGCCTTCCTCTGGATAAACAGGGATATTTCAGGGAGCAGGCTGGTGTTGTACTTTGTTCTCTGGTTGAACTCGATGGACGTATGTCTTTTTCAACCAAAATAACTATGTAACTATGTAGCATTGTAGCGCTGTACATAGTTTAAAAAGTCAAATATTGGGGAGCATGGATACATGAGAGGTTCAAAACTCTTTAGAATCAGGACATCCAGCAATACAAACACAAATACAGACATTATTGATGTGAGGTTTGAGACCTCACCAATATGGGCACATGTTCAAATGATAAATTACTAATCAGTAATTACTAATTACTAATTAATAATCAGAATAAGACACACCAGGAGGCGGTCTCTGCCCTTGTGAGCTTACTGTCTAGAGGAAAGATATGAGAAAACCACATATTAAATACTAAAACCTGGGTTTCTATTGAATAAAATAATAAAAGCGCAGTGAAATTATATTGCACCACACAACTCTCCTGGCCTTGGAAAGAAGCATTCTACAGGGCAGCACGGTGGCATAATGGTTAGCGCTCTTGCCTTGCAGCGCTGGGTCCCTGGTTCAAATCCCAGCCAGGGCACTATCTGCACGGAGTTTGTATGTTCTCCCCGTGTCTGTGTGGGTTTCCTCCGGGCACTCTGGTTTCCTCCCAAATCCCAAAAACATACAGATAAGTTAATTGGCTCCCCCTAAAATTGGCCCTAGACCAGGGGTCTGCAACCCGCGGCTCCAGAGCCGCATGCGGCTCTTTTTCACCTTTGCCGCGGCTCCTAGGCCGCGGCTCAGGTAGTGTGTGTCAGTGGCTGCGGCGCGCGTGTGACGTGTGCTGCCGCTGGCCGGCAGCCTATCCGAGAGGCCGCCGGACCAGTGCAGTGCAGCGCTTCGGCCGGCCATTTTCCCATAGCCCTGCAGTGTAATGCAGGCAGGACGTGACGTTGGGAAGGAAGAGGATCGTGGGAGTTGCGCGCCACAAGGAGGTCGGGACCGGAGGTCGGGACAGGAGGAGATGGTGACAGGAGGTCTTCTGACTGGGTGAGTAAATGGGTTTTTCTTTTCATATCTGCTGAAGGATTGTGCATATTGGGGTCATATCTGCTGAAGGATTGTGCATATTGGGGTCATATCTGCTGAAGGATTGTGCATATTGGGGTCATATCTGCTGAAGGATTGTGCATATTGGGGTCATATCTGCTGAAGGATTGTGCATATTGGGGTCATATCTGCTAACGATTTGTGCATATTGGGGTCATATCTGATCCCGTATATAGCATTAAGGTAAGAAACAATATATGCAGTGTTAGATTTGTTTTATAATGGTTTTGCGGCTCCCAGTTTTTTTCTCTTTTCGGAAATGGGTCCAAGTGGCTCTTTATGTCTTAAAGGTTGCAGACCCCTGCCCTAGACTATAATACATACACTACGTGATACATACATAGACATAGGACAGTAGTAGGGATTAGACTGTGAGCTCCTCTGAGGGACAGTTAGTGACAAGACAATATATACTGTACAGCGCTGTGTAAGATGTCAGCGCTATATAAATTCTAAATAATAATAATAATCCTACATGAGGCAAACAGATTTCATGGCTGACACTAACTGTAAAGATGGGAAAGTAAACATATTTCATGATGGAATGGTTAGTAGAGTAGGTAAGTGTCGCTATATGACCAGTAGGTGTAGTCAAGGGTGCAAAAAGAGACCATGTCACATTATAATAAAGGTTAAAATAGTAGGTTGGTGCTAACTCTGGCCTCCTGGATCTTCTGACTGCTGGCCACATACATATAACCATGGCACTTCCACTGTCCGTACATTACTTCTAGACTCAAACATTTGTACTTCCCTAGTCCTATTTATGTTATCTTTCTTTTCCTCCTCCCATTCCCCTTCCTACCAATTTCCTTTTGCCTTTATCATCTTCATCATCATCACCTCCCACAAACATCCTATCACTCCTGAGCTTTACCCACACAGTGTGCCTTTCTGACTTTCTAACAATCTTCACTAAACTTTCACTATTTTGTCAATTTGCATTGATGTCTGTGGGGACAAATGCCGTAGTTGATCCCAATATATTGATACCAAATTTCAGAGGTATATCAAGGATAATCCCGGGAATATGTATAAAAAAACTTGACCTCAGTTTTTAAAAAATTGACTTTAGAGGGGAAACGCGGTTTATCCCAGTGTATTGATATATTAGACAAGCTATTGTCACCAGATTTGCTAGGTAATTCAAGTTCAATAGCTCCGTTGCTGGGAGCACTCTGCACATGAGCACTACATAGTGACTTGTAGTGTGCATGAGCAGAGCACTCCTGGCTACCGGAGCGTGATCAAGGACAGGCGCTGCTGGGCCAGTGCTTGTGCAGTAATGTGCCACCTGACCAACATGGCGTGACGCATGGGGGCATTTACCAGGGAACAGAGGGGGAGGAGGAGAGTGGGGTAGGGGTGGGCATGAGGACTGCTGCCAATACATGCCGGCTCCCTCCATTTGTACAAATGACTTTGCTTTGGGTATCCTTTCAGTTTGCATGCATTGATCTATAAAAGATTTTTTTTCTGTGTCAATTGGTGAAACTTAAAATTTAAAGTGATAGTACCCTTTTTTTTTTTTTTTACAATTGCTTGGAAGGGAGGGCTCCATGCTGTCTGTTTTCTAATTGTTAGGCTGGATACACATGTGAACTTGCAAAATTGCAACAATTTAAGAAAAAAAATTTAGTGATAGAAATTTTCTTCCAATTTTCCACAATCGATTCTTACTTTTGGAAATGGGATTTCATGTTATTTAGTTAATTGCAGGAAAATAAAAAAAAGTAGAGTTAGGTTTGCTTGTGGCATGCGATTAATGGATGCATGAAGCCAGAACAATTATTGCACACTTGTGCAGTCCATAGAAAACATTACAAGTGCCACAGTGTGACCAACGCTAAAGGGACACTTAAGTCAAACAAAAAAAAATGAGTTTTACTCACCTGGGGCTTCCAATAGCCCCCTGCAGCTGTCCGGTGCCCTCGCCATCTCCCTCCGATCCTCCTGGTCCCGCCGGCAGCCACTTCCTGTTTCGGTGACAGGAGCTGACAGGCTGGGGATGCGAGTGATTCTTCGCGTTCCTGGCCACAATAGCGCCATCTATGCTGCTATTGCATATATCATATACCATATAGCAGCATAGAGGGTGCTAATGTGTCTGGGAACGCGAAGAATCACTCGCGTCCCCAGCCTGTAAGCTCCTGTCACCGAAACAGGAAGTGGCTGCCGGCGGGGCCAGGAGGATCGGAGGGAGATGGCGAGGGCACCGGACAGCTGCAGGGGGCTATTGGAAGCCCTAGGTGAGTAAAACTCATTTTTTTTGTTTCTTAAGTGTCCCTTTAAGCCTTCTTCACTTTACAAATGGCTAGTGCAATCGCAAGCACTGAGCGATTTGTTGAGCATTTTTATAAAGCGCTTTTCCCTGCGCCTTGTGCTTAGAAAAGTGCTTTTATAAAGTACTTTTCTAAGCGCTTTTGCTGAGCGATTAATTTTTACACTTCCTAACATCGGTCTCTCTTGTACCCCGGAAATGAATAAATACAATGTAGCTATCGATAAAAGTGCTCGGGAAATCGCCATTCATAGCGCTTTTTCAAGCGCTTTGCAATTTCCCTATACTTTGTATTGAAGAGCAAATGCTCAGAAAATGGTACAGGTAGCGCATTTGCGATTGGAAAGAAAGCTCATTGCTCATGTGAGAACAGTCACATAGAGCAACATTGCACTAGCGCTCTTAAGGCAATTTTTAAAATCGCCAGCGCTTAAAAAAAAATCGAAAATGCTCATAGTGTGAACAAGCCCTCAAAGAAAATGTGTACTGTTACTTTAAATTTTAAAACTGTCACCAATTGACTAAGAAAAAAGCTGTATGAGTATTTATCAGAATTTGTTTATGTTGTGCATTTTTGCAATTTTACGTTTGTCGCAAATGTGATACATTTTAACAGTATTGCGTTTGTCCTGCTTTTTTCTGTTTTTAGTAAATTGTAAAATGTTCTGCAGCTGTTCTGTGTGTGATGTGCAATTCAAGTTTAATACAACTATGTGAGAATAAAGAAAAAAATAATTTTTTGTGAAAGTTTACATGAATTCAAAAGGATGTTGGATGCACTCATCTAATAGAGGAGCTTCTGTGTTCCCAAGCCTAAGATATCAGTACCTATGAGGCCCAGTGCACACCAAAAACTTCTAGCAGATCTGCAAAACAGTAGAGGTTTTTGAAGCAGATTTCAGAGTGATTCTAGGCATGTTTGGAGACGTTTTCTAAACATGCCTATCGTTTTTTGGAGTGTTTTTGTGTAGCAGATTACAAATATTGTTACAGTAAAGCTGTTACGGAACAGCTTCTGTAACAAAAACGCCTGGAAAACCACTTTAAACAAGCGTTTTTCAGAGCGGTTTTGCACTTTCCTATACTTTAACATTGAGGCAATAACGTCTCAGAAATCTAAAAAATGCTGCAGCCCCTGAATTTGCGTTTGTGGAAAAAAACGAGCCGCTCTGGTGTGCACCATCCCATTCACTTTCATTAGCCAAGCGGTTTTTCCCCTGCAAGCGTTTTAAAAAACGCTTCAGAACCGCTCTGGTGTGCACCAGCCCTGAGATCTGTCAGCAATATCCACAAAAAGGTTGGCACCACAAAAATAGCAGTAAAAATTAGCTCTTTATGGCCCAGTGCACACCGAGCGGTTTTTGGAGCGATCCGCCGGCCGCATCCGCCTCTAAAAACGCTTGTCTAATGTATTGCAATTGGATGGTGCACACCGGCGGTTTGCGTTTTTTGCCAAGCCGCAAACGCGCCTCCTGCTGCGCGTTTGCGGTTTTCGGAAGCGTTTCGTCCTCAATGTAAAGTATAGGAAAACCGCAAACCGCTCTGAAAAACGCTAGTTCAGAGCGGTTTGCCAGGCATTTTTGTTACAGTAGCTGTTCTGTAACAGCTTTTACTGTAACAATATGTGTAATCTGCTACACAAAAACGCACCCAAAACCGCTGGGTATGTTTAGAAAACCTCTCTAAACATACCTAGAATCGCTCTGAAATCAGCTCCCAAAACCGCTAGCGTATTGCGGATCTGCTCGCGGTTTTGGTGTGCACTGGGCCTTAGTAGGATGCCATTAAAACAACATGATAGGCCTGGTGCACACCAAGCGTTTTTGGTAGCGTTTTCAAAAACGTTGCCGCTTGTAAAAACGCTTGGCTAATGCATCTCAATGGGATGGTGCACACCAGCGGTTTGAGGTTGTTAGCAAACCGCAGACGTGGCTCCTGCAGCATTTTTGCGGCTTGCAGAAGCGTTTCTGCCTCAATGTAAAGTATAGGAAAAAGCTCAAACCACCCTGAAAATCTCTGGATCACAACTGTTTTCCAGGCGTTTTTGTCACAGAAGCTGTTCAGTAACAACTTTACTGTAACAATTTACGAAATCTGCTACACAAAAACGCTTCGAAAAACGCTAGGCATGTTTAGAAAACCTCTCTAAACATGCCTAGAATCACTCTGAAAATCTGCTAGAGGATTTTGGTGTGCACTGGGCCTCAAACAAGAAAAAAATAGGCGATACAAAAACTGTTCAATAAAAAACATTGAAACATAAAAATAGGCTATGGCAGCGATAGCCCGCTGTTTCGAGCTGGATAGCTGAGTGGCTTGAAAAAGAGCTATCCAGCTCGAAACAGTGGGCTGTCACCGCCATTGCCTATTTTTATCTTGACTATCATGTCATTTTAATGACATCCTAATAAAAGAGCTAATTTTTACTGCTATTTTTGTGGTGCCAGCCTTTTTGTGGATATTGGTGAAAGTTCAGATGGAATCAGAAACACTTTCATGTAAATAAACTTCATTGGTGTACACAGAAGAAACACAATCTGAATATTTGTTTACAGACAAAAATACCAAAACTGCAGAGGAAAAAAAAGGAAAATATCTGAAAAGTTACAAAATGCAGATTCACGCACGCGAACAAATGTGTAAAATAGCTTCTGGAATTTGAATGAATAAGTGTGAGATGAGTGTGAGAGATGCCTAAGGGGAACTTCACAATATACTGTGTTGCTCATTCAGAAATATAGGAAGTTAACACAATGGTGATGAAAAGTCACATTGCATGTTATCAGTGCGATACAATGCATGTTCTGCAGCATACAATCCATAGACTAATGCTTGCGCCTCAGCCATTACACCCGGTAACGCAATACATGCTGATGGTATCCAGGCGGAAATTATCGCACCGCAAATACACCAATGTGGTAGCGCTATTAACCATTTCAACCCACGGGTGTTTTTCACCTTATGCATTAGAGCAATTTTCACCTTCCATTGATGTGCCAATAACTTTATCACTAATTGTCACAAGGAATTGATCTATACCTTGTTTTTTCCACCACCATTTAGGCTTTCTATGGGTGGTATATTTTTCTAAGAATATTTTTTTTTTCTAAATGCATTTTTACAGGAATATTAAGACAAAAACTGAAAAAATTCATTATTTCTCAGTTTTCGGCCATTATAGCTTTAACGAGAACCAGAGACGAAGAAGAAATAGATTTATACATACCTGGGGCTTCCTCCAGCTCCATAAGCCTGGATCGCTCCCACGCCACTTTCCTCCGCTGCCTCTGTCTGCCGGTACCGGGTCCCGTCATTTCGACCAGTCGACGCAAGCGCAGTGCGCTCCCTCCGTACTGCACAGGCGCATGCGTGCAGAGCCAGAGGGAGCCCCTTTGGATGCGGAAGACTGGTCGTGTCCGGCGGAAGTGACGGGACCTGGTACCGGCGATAGAGGCAGCGGTGGATGGCAGCGAGGGAGCGATCCAGGCTTATGGAGCTGGAGGAAGCCGCAGGTATGTATAACATCTTTTTCCAGTTTTCAGTAGTGTTGGGCGAACACCTAGATGTTCGGGTTCGCGAATGTTCGCCGAACATCGCCGCGATGTTCGGGTGTTCGTGCCGAACTCCGAACATAATGGAAGTCAATGGGGACCCGAACTTTCATGCTTTGTAAAGCTTCCTTACATGCTACATACCCCAAATTAGCAGGGTATGTGCACCTTGGGAGTGGGTACAAGAGGAAAAAAAATATTTGAAAAAGAGCTTATAGTTTTTGAGAAAATTGATTGTAAAGTTTCAAAGGAAAAACTGTCTTTTAAATGTGGAAAATGTCATGTTTCTTTGCACAGGTAACATGCTTTTTTTCGCCATGCAGTCATAAATGTAATACAGAGAAGAGGTTCCAGGAAAAGGGACCGGTAACGCTAACCCAGCACCAGCAGCAGCAGACGTGATGGAACAGGAGGAGGCGCAGGAGGAGAAGGCCACGCTTTGTGAGACACAACAACCCAGGCCTTGCATGAGGACAAGAAGCGTGCGGATAGCATGCTTTGTACCGCCATGCAGTCATAAATGTAATAAAGATAAGTGGTTCAATAAACAGGGACCACGCGGCAACGCTAACCCAGCAGCAGCAGACGTGATGGAACAGGAGGAGGCGCAGGAGGAGAAGGCCACGCTTTGTGAGACACAACAACCCAGGCCTTGCATGAGGACAAGAAGCGTGCGGATAGCATGCTTTGTACCGCCATGCAGTCATAAATGTAATAAAGATAAGTGGTTCAATAAACAGGGACCACGCGGCAATGCTAACCCAGCAGCAGCAGACGTGATGGAACAGGAGGAGGCGCAGGAGGAGAAGGCCACGCTTTGTGAGACACAACAACCCAGGCCTTGCATGAGGACAAAAAGCGTGCGGATATAGCAGCAATGCTTTTTGCCGCCATGTAGTCATAAATGTAATACAGAGGTTCAATAAACAGGGACCGGAAACGCTACACCATCCCAGATGTTCCCAGATGTTCATTGGTCATGTTACTTGGTTGGGGTCCTGGAGTGTTGCATAGTCATTTCCAATCCAGGATTGATTCATTTTAATTTGAGTCAGACGGTCTGCATTTTCTGTGGAGAGGCGGATACGCCGATCTGTGACGATGCCTCCGGCAGCACTGAAACAGCGTTCCGACATAACGCTGGCTGCCGGGCAAGCCAGCACCTCTATTGCGTACATTGCCAGTTCGTGCCAGGTGTCTAGCTTCGATACCCAATAGTTGAAGGGTGCAGATGGATTGTTCGACACAGCTACGTCATCTGACATGTAGTCCTTGACCATCTTCTCCAGGTGATCGGTGTTGGAGGTGGATCTGCACGCTTGCTGTTCAGTGGGCTGCTGCTGCATGGGTGTCAGAAAATTTTCCCACTCCAAGGACACTGCCGATACCATTCCCTTTTGGGCACTAGTTGCGGCTTGCGTTGTTTGCTGCCCTCCTGGTCGTCCTGGGTTTGCGGAAGTCAGTCTGTCGGCGTACAACTGGCTAGAGGAGGGGGAGGATGTCAATCTCCTCTCTAAAGTCTCAAGGGCCTGCTGGTATTCTTCCATTTTGACCTGTCTGACTCTTTCTTCAAGCAGTTTTGGAACATTGTGTTTGTACCGTGGATCCAGAAGGGTATAAACCCAGTAATTGGTGTTGTCCAAAATGCGCACAATGCGTGGGTCACGTTCAATGCAGTCTAGCATGAATTGAGCCATGTGTGCCAGAGTCCTACCAGAATCCTCATCATCCTCTTGTGAGCATTGTGATAGTTGTTGTGATGCATCATAGTCGTCACCTTCCTCCTGGTCTGCTTCTGCTGACCATTCGCGCTGAATTGTGGAAAATCCAACGTGCACCGCTCTGGCCCTCGTCAGTGGTGGCATGAAATTCCTGCTCCAACTCCAGCTGTTCCTCCTCCTCTTCTTCGTCATAGCTGCTGGGGCCAGCGTTCCCTGAGGCGGATGGCCTGATGTTGGTACCATCACGCTGATCGTTTTCTCCTTCAGATTCCCCCAGTTGCATCATGACAGCTGTTTCCTTGATTTTCAACATTGACCTCTTTAGTAAACACAGCAGTGGTATGGTAATGCTGACTGAAGAGTTGTCACTGCTCACAAGCAACGTGGATTGCTCAAAATTTTGGAGGACTTGGCAGAGGTCCAACATGTTGGCCCAATCGGATCCACAGAAGCTTGGCAGCTGTCCGGATGCGCCTCGGTACTGCACCGTCATGTACTGGACCACTGCACTCTTCTGCTCACAAAAGCGGGCTAGCATGTGCAGCGTAGAATTCCAGCGCGTAGGGACATCACACAGCAAGCGATGGTGGGGGAGATTGAAGCGCTCCTGCATCTTGGCGAGTGCCCCCGAAGCAGTACTGGAATTTCTACAATGTTTGGCCACTCGACGCACCTTCAACAGAAGATCGGCCACGCCTGGGTATGTCCTCAGGAACCGCTGAACTACTAGGTTCATCACGTGCGCCAGGCAAGGGATGTGTGTCAGCTTAGCCAACCTTAAAGCGCGAATGAGATTACTCCCATTATCACACACAACCATGCCCGGTTTCAGGTCCAGCGGTGCCAGCCACAACTCCGTCTGTTCCTTTATTCCCTTCCAAATTTCCTCCCCTGTGTGCTGCTTATCCCCAAGGCAGATCAGCTTCAGCAATGCTTGCTGACGCATGCCAACAGCTGTGCTGCACTGCTTCCATGAACCTACTGCTGCTGGGTTAGCGTTTCCGGATGAGGTACAGCTTTGAGATGCGTTGGAGGAGAAGGAGTCAGAGAGGTAGGTGCTGCTGTTGTTATCCAGTGGGAGGGACGGCGGTGCAGCTGTTTGTGGCGTGGGCAACACCCGCGCCGTAGCAGGTGAGGAATCGCTGCCAGGCTCCACAAGGTTCACCCAGTGCGCGGTAAGGGAGATGTATCGACCCTGGCCGAACGCACTCGTCCAGGTGTCAGTGGTGAGGTGAACCTTGCAGGCAACGGCATTCTTCAAGCTTCGGGTTATTTTGCTGACCACGTGCTCATGCAACTCAGGCACTGCAGAGCGTGCAAAGTGGTAGCGGCTGGGAACCACGTAACGTGGGATGGCCACTGACATCATGCCCTTGAAGCTGTTTGTCTCCACCACTCGATATGGCAGCATTTCGCAGGCCAGAAGCTTGGCTATGCTGGCTGTTACTGCCACGGCCCGGGGGTCATTTGCTGGCAATTTCCTCTTGCGCTCAAACATCTCCGACACAGACAACTGAACCGTAGCGCTGCACACGGAAGGGCTGTTGGTTGTTGTGTTTGATGAAGACTGGGAGACCTCAAGAGCACTACTCCGGAAAGTGACAGTGTCAGCGTCGTCTGATGTTTGTGAATGTTGTGAACCATGCAATGGCTGGGCTACCGCTGCTGCTGAGGCGGGTCTGGTGGTGAGTCTGGTGAACCCAAGGGAGGCAGTGTTGCTGGTACCCTGTCCTGCCGAGTTTGCCCACAGAGTGGGATGTTTGGATAGCATGTGGCGGCTCATGCTGGTGGTGGAGAGGTTGTTAATACTTTTCCCCCTGCTCAGGCGGGTCTTGCACACCTTGCAAATCGCCATGGTAACATCCTCAGTGCAGTCTTCAAAGAAAGCCCAGACTTTGGAGCACCTGCCTTGCTGGCGATTTCTGTTTGCTCCTCTTTTGCCTCTCACTTGAACTTCCACGCTTGTGGTGCCTGAAATTGCGCGCCGCCTACCTTGTGGCACAAGGCGAACTCGTGCAGCAGTGGGTTCTTCAACAGACTCATCTGTGCTGCTGCTACGACGGCAATGTTCTCGTTCACAAACAAAATCTGGGTCTCTGTCCACATTGTCCATACCCTCCTCTTCCATCTCCTGAAACTCGTCATATGT
Source organism: Hyperolius riggenbachi (assembly GCF_040937935.1). Taxonomy (NCBI): domain Eukaryota; kingdom Metazoa; phylum Chordata; class Amphibia; order Anura; family Hyperoliidae; genus Hyperolius; species Hyperolius riggenbachi. The sequence goes on along the minus strand of NC_090649.1, from coordinate 119,119,912 downwards.
CATTGTGGGGGGCCGCCGCCGTGGAGTAGAGCTCCCCAGAACAACCTCTGCGCAGCTCACTCCAACGTCGTCTTCCAGATCTTGTCGGCCGACCTCCTGCAATTGCAACCCCTCCTGCCCAACTTGCTCTGGGATTTGGGTTTCCGAGTCCTCCTCGGACTCGCCTTGTATTTCAGTGCGCGGTGCATTTCCCACAGTTAATGGTTGCGAATCCGGGCACAACATTTCTGGCTGTTCCTCCATTGACCTTTGAAAGGTGGAAGTTTGTTGGGCTGGGAATAGCTCCTGCGAATACCCCATTGTGTCCTGAGGTAATTCATCAGACTGGTTATCTGGCAGTTGTGTGCGTGGTGTCGCTGCCGGTTGTGTCAGCTTTGTGCCCGCTGGCTCCTTGTAACTGGCTGAGGACTCGGACCTCGTGCGTGATGTGCTGGTGCTGCTTAACCCACTGCTGGACGCTTGAGAGGTCATCCAAGTAATTATCTGGTCCTGTTCTTTTGGATTTGTGAGGGTTGTTGTCCTGGACAACATGGGCGGTATTGAGTGGGTTTTCTTGGGTGCTCCCCTGTGGCCTGTACGTGAACCGTCAGGGGAAACACCTTTTCCCTTGCCCCTCCCTCTTTCACCAGATTTCTTCCTCATTTCACTTATCCTTACAGTACACGCTGACTGGCAGCAGTACAGTGGCAGTACAGAAATGCTATACAGTACCACTATTCCCAGCAGCGACACAGAGCACAATGCTATACAGTGGCGGGTGAGCGGTGTACCACTATTCCCAGCAGCGACACAGAGCACAATGCTATACAGTGGCGGGTGAGCGGTGTACCACTATTCCCAGCAGCGACACAGAGCACAATGCTATACAGTGGCGGGTGAGCGGTGTACTACTATTCCCAGAAGACACAGAGTGGCAGTAAACAGAATGCTATATAGTGTGGCTGAGCGAGGTACACAGAGTGGCAGTAAACAGAATGCTATATAGTGTGGCTGAGCGAGCCGTGTACTACTATTCCCAGCAGACACAGAACAGTAAACAGAATTCTATATAGTGTGGCTGAGCGGTGTACCACTATTCCCAGCAGCAACACACAGCACAATGCTATACAGTGGCAGGTGAGCGGTGTACCACTATTCCCAGCAGCGACACAGAGCACAATGCTATACAATGGCGGGTGAGTGGTGTACCACTATTCCCAGCAGCGACACAGAGCACAATGCTATACAGTGGCGGGTGAGCGGTGTACCACTATTCCCAGCAGCGACACAGAGCACAATGCTATACAGTGGCGGGTGAGCGGTGTACTACTATTCCCAGAAGACACAGAGTGGCAGTAAACAGAATGCTATATAGTGTGGCTGAGCGAGGTACACAGAGTGGCAGTAAACAGAATGCTATATAGTGTGGCTGAGCGAGCGGTGTACTACTATTCCCAGCAGACACAGAACAGTAAACAGAATGCTATATAGTGTGGCTGAGCGGTGTACCACTATTCCCAGCAGCGACACAGAGCACAATGCTATACATTGGCGGGTGAGCGGTGTACCACTATTCCCAGCAGCGACACAGAGCACAATGCTATACAGTGGCGGGTGAGCGGTGTACTACTATTCCCAGAAGACACAGAGTGGCAGTAAACAGAATGCTATATAGTGTGGCTGAGCGAGGTACACAGAGTGGCAGTAAACAGAATGCTATATAGTGTGGCTGAGCGAGCGGTGTACTACTATTCCCAGCAGACACAGAACAGTAAACAGAATGCTATATAGTGTGGCTGAGCGGTGTACCACTATTCCCAGCAGCGACACAGAGCACAATGCTATACAGTGGCGGGTGAGCGGTGTACCACTATTCCCAGCAGCGACACAGAGCACAATGCTATACAGTGGTGGGTGAGCGGTGTACTACTATTCCCAGCAGACACAGAGTGGCAGTAAACAGAATGCTATATAGTGTGGCTGAGCGAGCGGTGTACTACTATTCCCAGCAGACACAGAACAGTAAACAGAATGCTATATAGTGTGGCTGAGCGAGCGGTGTACTACTATTCCCAGCAGACACAGAACAGTAAACTGAATGCTATATAGTGTGGCTGAGCGGTGTACCACTATTCCCAGCAGCGACACAGAGCACAATGCTATACAGTGGCGGGTGAGCGGTGTACCACTATTCCCAGCAGCAACACAGAGCACAATGCTATACAGTGGCGGGTGAGCGGTGTACCACTATTCCCAGCAGCGACACAGAGCACAATGCTATACAGTGGCGGGTGAGCGGTGTACTACTATTCCCAGCAGACACAGAGTGGCAGTAAACAGAATGCTATATAGTGTGGCTGAGCGAGCGGTGTACTACTATTCCCAGCAGACACAGAACAGTAAACAGAATGCTATATAGTGTGGCTGAGCGAGGTACACAGAGTGGCAGTAAACAGAATGCTATATAGTGTGGCTGAGCGAGCGGTGTACTACTATTCCCAGCAGACACAGAACAGTAAACAGAATGCTATATAGTGTGGCTGAGCGAGGTACACAGAGTGGCAGTAAACAGAATGCTATATAGTGTGGCTGAGCGAGCGGTGTACTACTATTCCCAGCAGACACAGAACAGTAAACAGAATGCTATATAGTGTGGCTGAGCGAGCGGTGTACTACTATTCCCAGCAGACACAGAACAGTAAACAAAATGCTATATAGTGTGGCTGAGCGAGGTACACAGAGTGGCAGTAAACAGAATGCTATATAGTGTGGCTGAGCGAGCGGTGTACTACTATTCCCAGCAGACACAGAACAGTAATCAGAATGCTATATAGTGTGGCTGAGCGAGGTACACAGAGTGGCAGTAAACAGAATGCTATATAGTGTGGCTGAGAGAGCGGTGTACTACTATTCCCAGCAGACACAGAACAGTAAACAGAATGCTATATAGTGTGGCTGAGCGAGGTACACAGAGTGGCAGTAAAAAGAATGCTGAGCGAGCGGTGTACTACTATTCCCAGCAGCGACACAATGACTGGGGGGACCCTGGCTAGCGTGGCTGGAGCGCGAACTACCCTGCCTGCCTACCCAAAGCTAAACCCACAGACAAATGGCGGAAATATGACGTGGTTCGGGTATTTATTTACCCGAACCACGTGACAGTTCGGCCAATCAGAGCGCGTTCGGGTCCGAACCACGTGACCCGTTCGGCCAATCACAGCGCTAGCCGAACGTTCGGGGAACGTTCGGCCATGCGCTCTTAGTTCGGCCATGTGGCCGAACGGTTTGGCCGAACACCATCAGGTGTTCGGCCGAACTCGAACATCACCCGAACAGGGTGATGTTCTGCAGAACCCGAACAGTGGCGAACACTGTTCGCCCAACACTAGTTTTCAGCTTTCCCTCGTCTCTGGTTCCCTTTAAAATAATACATGCTACCATAATTAAAACCTTTGTATTTTATTATATAATTTAAAAAATGTTTGTAATATACCATCTTCACATGCATATAAATTTTTTTTTTTTTTTTTTTACCATTAAAATTTTTTGGTGGTAATTTTTGGTGTGGGAGGTAAACAGTTAATTTTAAATGTAATAATGTGTGTTTATTTCATTACAAAATGTATGTAGATGTAGTTTTACTATTTGGCGAGAAGATGGCCACAGTCACTGGCGTAACTATTGGCCCTGCAAACACTGCAGAGGCAGGGGGCCCAGGGGCATGCAGGGGCCCGTGGGAGAGACTGGAGGTAGGACGGAGGTGTCCCCCAGCCCTCTCCACTTCAAACGTAAAGTCTGCAGGACCGGAAAAATCTGTAGCACTGAGGCTGCCACCACTCACATCATAGCCCCGCCCCCTGCAATCCATACAAGTCTCTTGCTCTTCAGCCTGTGTCATCACGTCTGGGCCACGCAGAGTGCAGGGATTGGGCCAATTAGTTACTTCCTACTCCTCTGGACTCCTGTCATCCTCTGCGCAGCTAAGGCTTGTTGTGCAATGATCTCTGCACCGTGACAGACTCCAGCGATGCCCCACTCAGATTCACGACGTGTGAACTCTGTATACCTTTCCTCATATTCACCAGGCACATCTACTTCAACAAGGAAGAGGTCATATGGCAGGGCAGGGGGCGGATGGAGTCCAACGTTACAATCTAGCAGCAGGTCAGAGGTGACTATCTGGTATGTAATGTGGCCTGACGATGATAACATGCATACCCTCTGTCACTCCTCTCTGACAGGCACATCCAGTGTTTTCTGTAGCGTGTCTCTGCTTGTTGGCATATGACATTGCTTTTCCTATAGTTGGAACTTGGGCTAGAAGTATGTAATGTTGCTTGTGCAAAGCTCTGCTGTACTCATCATGGGGTATGTTCTTTAGTAGCCTACTGCCAGTGTTCTCAGCAAGGAGTGAGTTACAAGATGTTCTGCAGCAGCTCAGAATTGCTGTCCACTAAGCCAAGTTTCAGTGTTCTCACCGTGTTGTGCTGCTTGTTTCAGGATGTTCTGCAGCAGTTTAGCAAAGCTGCTTGTAAGTTAGGGGTGTTTTAATACTACAGCATTTGCTGCTGTAGTATCAAGATAGCCAGTACAGTACTTTTCATTGGTTTGTGTACAGGAGATGGATGCAAATCAGTATGGACTGGATCCCCTGGCAGCAGGTGTGTACCATGCCCTCCAGCACCCAGGGCAGAGACAAACACGCTGAAACCAGCGCAGGAGATTTGGGTGCAGCGCAGGAGATTTGGGCAAAGCCGCCGCCCCCACAAGCCGTAATAGGAATTACAGCTATAGCAGCGCATAGGGGGTAACTTCAGCGCTGTCAGAAGACGGCGCTGAAGTTACTTTTAAAACATAATAATTCGGCTTGCAGCAATCGCTGGATGCCGAATTATATCATTCCCCCACTATCCATGGCGGCCTGGAGGAGGAATAGTATTTAATACGGCCGGGACTTGTGCGGCAGCAGGATCAGCCATATACCAGCTGTATCCTGCGCTGAAGCCTCCTGCGCCGATTCCTCTTGTACGGGGGCAGAGATGCTAGAGAGTGCTATTTCTTCCACAGCCATCATGCTCTGATTCCTTGTGTAAGCTGCAATACACTCATAGATTTTGCACGATGTGGCAAAACAATTGTTTAATGGGGAAACTGTCACTAATTATGTGTGTTTAGTGGGGGAAACAAACTATGTGTGTTTTGCTCACTAAACTCTGGCTAATTATGTGGGGGGGTTTGTGTGTGTGTGAGAGACACCGATGGCTAATTATGCGCTTTTTTGTGTGGGGGAAATGCTGACTAGTTGGGCGTTGTTCTGTGGGGGAAACACTGCCTAAAGTTTTGTGGTGGAGCGTATAGAGGGGGCCCCATGAGATTTTTGCAGGGGGGCCACAAGGTTTCTAGTTACGCCCCTGGCCACAGTCAAAACAATGTTTAGTCCGGGAAGTGAACGCTTTCACTTCCAGAAAGCGTAAGGAGGACGGGAAACTTTTTTCTATCAGAAAGACGCCAGCTTCTGTTAAGAAGCCGTTGGTCTTTCAACCAGGGACTTAGATCAATAAGTGGGAACACTTAGATCAATGAATGGGAACTATGTTCCCATTTATTGATCTCCGGGCCAATGGGGGCAACACAGGCGAGAGCACGCAGCAGCAGCTGCCTGGATGTGACAATCATGTCCAGGCGGCTTAAATGGTTATATCTGCATCACACATATATTTGCATTCCACAATTGATGTCACTATCCTATATGGGGTTTGTGTAATTAACCAGGAAAACTGTCCCCATAGACTTCAACGTAAATGCAAGAATTGGAAACTTTGTGAAATTATTTCTAAGTACCAGGCTACCACAGGAGGGGTCTGATGCAGTAAACTGCGTTAAAGTTTCTGTGTTCAGGGACCGCACAGCAATAACACCATTACTAACACCGGGGGAACACCGTCCGTTAACTCCTTAGCGCCATGCGTGTTACCGGGTTAGTGCACATTGCTATGGCAATGTGTGGTAACAAGTGTGGCGCTAAGGGGTTAATGGGCCGTTCTCCACCGACGCTAATGAGGGTGAAATTGGCAACTTTGCCGCAGTTTACTGTCTCAGGCTCCATATTACACCAAGATAGCAGATACAGTATCCCAACCTTTATACCCAACTAGCTGATGCCCCAGCATTTCTCTGGTATGTATTTGGTTGTTGTTGTCGCTGCCCAATTTTACTAACTTTGACACACAGTCACTCATTAACCAAGTTTGTGAGTTTTGGGGTCCTTTGCATGAATACTTTAAATGTTTTCATTGCAATGAAACAAATCTGACTGGCTGTTTGTGGCTCCACCTTCTTTTTGTAAATTTTGACCCCAGTCATTAACCACTTCAGTCCTAGTCGTTTTCACTTTATGCATCCGAGCAATGTTCATCTCCCATTTATTAGCCTATAACTTTATCACTACTTATCACAATGAACTGATCTATATCTTGTTTTTTCCGCCACCAAATAGGCTTTCTTTGGGGGGTACATTTTGCTAAGAGCCACTTTACTGTAAATGCATTTTAATAGGAAGAATAAGAAAAAAACTGAAAAAATTCATTATTTCTCAGTTTTCGGCCATTATAGTTTAAAATAATACATGCCTCCATAATTAAAACCCACGTATGGTATTTGTCCATTTGTCCCGGTTATTACACCGTTTAAATTATGTCCCTTTCACAATGTATGGCGACAATATTTTATTTGGAAATAAAAGTGCATTTTTTCCGTTTTCCATCCATCACTATTTACAAGCTTATAATAAAAAAAAATACAAATATTTCATCTTTACATAGATATTTAAAAAGTTTAGACCCTTAGGTAAATATTTATGTGTTTTTTTATTGTAATTTTTTTTTTTTATTAAACATTTTATGTGGGTATTTTTGGGAGGGTGGGATGGAAATAGTATTTATTTTTGTAAATATATGTGTATTTTTTTAATTTTTTTTTTACATTTAGATGTAGTTTACTTTTCGGCCACAAGACGGCAGCCATGAGTTTGTTTACAATGACGTCACATTAATAGTAACATGTAAGCTTAGAGGGTCGTAGGGGGGACATAGGAGGCAGAAAAAGCTAGGCTTCCGAGAGAAGCTGTCGCTTTTCTGCGCGGGAGAGGAATCAGTGATCGGGCACCATGGCCTCCATTCACTGATTCCCTGGCTAACGAACCGTGGACTATTCCAGGTTTGAAGCCTCTGCCACTAACAGTGTAAGAATGGTAGCAATTTAAATATTCTCATTGAAAATGAGTAGGTTAATTCTGATTGGCTCATCAGAAGAAAAAAGTTGAGGCACTGTAACTTGCAAAGGTACATTTACTCACAGTATACAGACAGCGGAAATGCGGTGGGGGTGACGAGGCCTAAAACTTGCAAAGGTACATTTACTCACAGTATACAGACAGCGGAAATGCGGTGGGGGTGACGAGGCCTGACAGCTGTTTCGCTTAAAATAAGCTTCCTCAGAGGCCAAAGGTATGTACAACAAGACCCGAGTGTGCCCAGTTTTAAATAGGTTTCACTTACCGCCATAGTTGCGGCTGACGCCGTCCGCTCTCGCTGGCCGCGGCTTCCGGCGCATAAGCTCCGCCCCCCGGAAGAGATTCAGACGCTGCTCCAACCTATCGGTGAGCTGCGGGTCTCCCCGCCTCTGTGCGTCATCTACTTCCTTCTGGGGATGTCATCGAGCGCTTACCCATTGGCCAGCAGTAGCGGCAAGCTGTCAACATGTTCATTAACCCTTTAGGGCACACAGGGGGACACAGCCGTCTGTTAAAAAAACAAAGTGGATACAAAACTTTAATTACAAGAAATTTAAAATACACATTGTACTAAGGACTACAGAGAGGAAGTTTCTACACTAGTATTTAGAAAGATAACAATGCAGCTCATTTCTTTCATTAAGCCCTAACGGGCCACATGCATTAGTTTCAGAAATTAACCTGGCTTCTTGTTGCAGTAACATTTGCTCATGATTACCACCCCTATTAGGAACAGGGACTTGTTTCAACCCCATAAATCGCAAATGATTAACATGTCCATCATGGACATCTCTCATATGGGCAATGAATCTACCTGCACCTACTCCTGTCTGCACAGAATGAACATGTTCTTGAAATCTTGCACAGATCATGCGGGTTGTTTGCCCTATATAAAATCGATTGCAAGTACAAATCAGTGCATACACGGCAAATTTGGAGCGGCAATGCAAAAATTGTTTAAAATGTATTGTTTTTGCGCCCAATTGCACGCTTTTGCCAGTTAAAAACTGGTTACAATGATTGCAATTTCCGCATCTGAAGTTGCCTACTGGTATATTTCTCTGCAACCAATTTTGATCTGGTTCCACCTTGAATTCACTATTTGTGACGTGGTCACCAATCGTTTTGGCCTTTCTGAAAGAGATTAAAGGTTTTGAACTAGCTACAGCGGAGGACCTAGTGTTTGATTGAAATTCACACCAATGTTTATGGATTATTGCTCTTATCTTTTCGGCCATAGGGGAGTAGTCAAAAATACAAGTCAGGGCTTTCCCTCCTCTCCTGGAACTTCGTTTCCTCTCACTTTTATTTATCATCAAGTCAGTACGTTCCAGAGCATCTGCTCGTTTAAATGCTGCATTTAGATCAGCCATAGGGTATCCCCTAATGGACAATCTGATTGCCAGTTCTCTACTCTGGAGGATAAAATCCTCCCTTTTGTAGTTATTACGTTTAAGTCTGACAAATTGTCCATAGGGGATGGCTTTGATCGTGTGAGGGGGATGGAAGCTGGTCTGGAGGAGCACGGAATTGGTAGCCGTGGACTTTCTATGCCCTCTGCTGAAGATTTTATGATCTTCAACATACAGTTCTAAATCCAAAAAGGACAGACTGGTTTCAGCCAATTCGCCCGTGAACTGCATGTTGAGGTCATTCACATTAATATAATCAAGGAACTCCCCAAACTCACCATCCGTGCCCCTCCAGGTCAGCACCACATCGTCCACATAACGGTACCAATGACCAATTTTCTGTCTAAATGGATTCTCCTCTCCCAGGATGTGTCTTTTCTCCCACCCCCAGAGGAACAGATTCGAGAAGGTTGGGGCTACCGGCGTTCCCATGGCAACCCCGGATCTCTGTTGGTACCATCTGTTGTTAAAGATAAATACATTGTGGCTTAATACAAAATTGAGACACTGCATCAGATAGTCTACCCATGGTTCATCCTCTCTACAGGTCAGGAGTAGTTCTTTAATGACACGGATGCCACAAGCTTGGGGAATTCGGGTATAGAGGTTGACCACATCAATTGTGGCCAACCTCTCATTCTCCCCAAGTTCCACTCCCCCAATTCTCTCCAGGACGTCCAAGGTGTCAGCCAGGTGGGTAGATACTACCCTGAGGTACGGTCTGAGTTGGTAATCAAGATATTTGGATAAAGGCTCTGTCAAGGAGCCCCTGGCTGACACAATCGGTCGTCCCGGAGGTGCAACCGGGTCCTTGTGGATCTTGGGGAGAAAGTACCAGACTGTTTTTTTGGGATATTCGGGTAGTAAACCCTCTCCCATTTTTTTGGATAGAATTCCAAGTTCCACCCCTTGTCTAAGTAGACTTTGTAGAGCAGTTTTGTGCTGGTGAAGGGGATTGCTTTTCAATTTGGAATAGAAACCATCGTTCCCCTCTAATTGTCGAGTGGCCTCCTGTATATAGTAGTCCTTGGACATAATAACGAGGTTCCCCCCTTTGTCCGCTTTTTTCAGGATTATTTGATTGTTTCTTTTTAGCCACTCTAAAGCTTGCCTCTCTTCTCTGGTGATGTTTGATTCCACTTCTGGATAAATAAGTGCTTGCATGTCTTGTAGAACTTTGCGATTGAAAATGTCCACTGCTGATCCAGGATTTGTTCTAAATTCTCTAGTAGATTTACAGGGGCGGAAAACCTCCTCACTGGGATTGTCAATGTTCTCCGCTATCTCCATTTCCACATTACCTTCCAACCAGAGTGATTCTAAATTGGCAAGGGCTTCCTGGTCTGTAGTATTCTCGAGATTGGGGACAAAAAAGCCTAAGTTACTGATAGTTGTGTGGCTATTGAGGCGAAAGTCCTCTGGAATGTCAGTTCCTTTTCCCTCTTGCCACAAAGCAATATTAAGCTTTCTGATGGTCTTATACCAGTCTACTTCAAAGTTGAAGCGGTCAAAATTGCAGGTTAAAGAAAAGTTGAGGCCTTTTTTGAGAAGGGATTCACACCCACTAGGAAGTATAACTCCTGACAGGTTGATGATTTGAAGGTTCTTCTCTATCTCTATTGTTTGTAGGTTTACTATCTCTTCCTGCGTTGACCCCTCCCATAGGTCACCCTCCCCCAGGTAACCCCCTTTACGGGTGTCTTTCTGATGGTGACGGGACCTCCCTCCTCGTCCTCGTCTGATGCTTCCCCTAAAGGGATGTCGACACATCTTTTCTTGGGAGGAGTTTTCAAGACAGATTTTGGTTTACGTTTGTTTTTGGACGCCCCCACCGCATTTCCGCTGTCTGTATACTGTGAGTAAATGTACCTTTGCAAGTTACAGTGCCTCAACTTTTTTCTTCTGATGATACAAGTAGTCTACATGATGCGCACGTAACTTTAGGTGACACTCCAGTAGTAGCCACCCTCCTCTGATTCCTATCTAGTGCCACCCGCTTTTTCTCCTTCACTCATACTAATTCTGATTGGCTGTTGTAGGCTCCACCCACTTTCCTGAATATTATTCCCTGTCACCCAGTGACCAACTGTACCAAGTATGAGAACCCTGCCATTAACAGTGTAAGAAGACTATAGTTTATGTTTTCCTATGTAAAAAAGTTGGTTGTTGTTTCCACCCACTTTTTCTAACCTTGACACACAGTCACTCAAAGTTTATGAGCTTTGGGGTCTTTGGCATCAATAATTTACATTATTCCATTGAAATGAAACAAATATTATTGGTTGTTTGTGGCTCCATCCCCTTTTCTAAATTTACACCCCAGTGACCCAATCACTGACTGTACCAGGTTTGAGGCCTCTGCTATTAACAATGTAAGAATGGCTGCAATATAAATGTTCCTCTTTAAAATCAATAGGTGAATTTTGATTGGCTGTTGTAGGCTCCACCCACTTTCCAGAATATTAATCCCAGCCACCCAGTGACCAACTGTGTAAAATTTAGAAACTCTTCCATTAACAGTATAAAAATGGCTGCAGCTTACATTGTTCCCAGTGAAAAATGTGTTTTTTTTTTTTTTGCTCTGCCCATTTTTTGTAACCTTGACACACAGTCACTCGATGACAAAGTTTGTGAGCTTTCGGGTTCCTGGAATCAAAAATGTATAAATGGAAGCAGTTTATCCAGCAAATAAATCTGATTGGCTGTTTGTGACTCCTCCCCTTAAGTAAATTTGAACGTTTACTCCTAAAAATGACTTTTTTTAAAAGGAACTCCGACTAGTAAATAAAAACAAAATCTGAACTTACCTGGGGCTTTCTCCAGCTCACAGTAGGTCGGGAGGTCACTCGGCGTCCTTCTGGCTCCTCTCCCAGGCCCTGCTCAGAAATGGCTCCCGGCGACATCGGGAACAGGTGTCGGGCTCCCTTTGCCGGAAAGATGACGTCAGTCGTCACCACGCCGGCCGCCTCATGTCATCACGGCGATTAACCCGCCGGGACCCATTTCTGAGCAGGGCCTGGGAGAGGAGCCAGAGGAATGCCGAGGGACCTCCCAACCTACGGTGGGCTGGAGAAAGCCCCAGGTAAGTTCAGATTTTGTTTTTATTCACTGGTCAGAGTCCCTTTAAGTATCCCAAGGTTTCCTTTTATTAGTGTTGATTTCGAATAAAGCTGTTTTGATGCCAGGTGTTAGGCTAGGACAACAAGGACCTCAGGTTTGTCAGAATTCAGTTTTAGTTAGTTTTCAGACATTTGTCATTCTGTAATAGCACCATTGTGGCTATTTCTGTGAATAAAATCAAAGTATCATATTTTAACCACTTAATCCTATCTGGACGAGTATTCTCATCCAGATAGGTGCAGCTGAAGGCAATCGGGGAAGAGAAGCAAAGCTTCTCCAAACCAGCTGCAGTGCCTGTAAGGAATGGACATAACCCCGATCAAGGGGCCATCTCCATTCATAAGAATAAATGTGAATGAACAGGAAAAAAACCTTCACAAACACATTCTTGTAAACCAAGGAGTGTTTATCACCATCTAGTGGCGAAAAATGTTAAATTACGCTGCACAGATTTTTTTTATTAAAAAAAATAAATAACAGTAATATACCCTCGTGATATACATATTAAAAAAGCTAAGTCCCTAAGGCAACTATTTATAGATGTTTTTGTTTGTTTACTATTTGTTTCTTGGTAACTGGGGTGGGGGCTTTGGAAGTGATTTAATCATATTAATTTTAGTACATAAGGGCTTAGAATTGATGGGACACACATAAATAACACAGAAAAAATACACCTTTATTTCCAAATAATATATTATTGCCATACATTGTACTAGGAACATAATTTAAATGTTGTGATAGCTGGGACTAATGGACATTGCTTATTTTAAAACTATAGGGGGTGGAATTGGAGAAATAGTGTGGTTTTTTTTTGTTTTTGTGTGTATTTGCCTTTAAAAGGCATAGAAAATAAAGTAGTTACTGAAAACAAGTATGGCTTGCAAAAAGCTTAATTTGTGGCGATAAAAACAAGATATAGATCATTGACATGTGATGCGTAGTGATAGTTATTGGTGAATAAATGAGAGGAGTGCTGACAGGAGAAAATTGCTGAAGGTGAAAACACCAGCGGGCTGAAGTGGTTAAATGTCATCAGGCTTAAATCACAAAGAAGGTGAGGTGTCTTCATTTGTATTTACCTCCACATCCTGCACCATGGCAGCATTGCTTTGAAGTGAACCCGAGGTGAAAATAAACTGATGAGATAAACAATTATTTTAATCCTCCTACTCCTAAAAATGACGTTTTTTTAGTATCCCAAAGTTTTCTTTTATTGGTGTTGATTTAGAGCAGAGCTGTTTTGATGTCAGGTGTTGGACTGGGTAACAAGGATATCAGTTTAGTCAGAATGCATTTTCAGACAACTGTCAATCATCCACTCTTGTAGCTTAGCTAAGCAAGAATTTATTTTTGGAGTAGGGTCTGTTCCACCAGTATGAAGGATAAGTATAGCTGCGTGTCATCAGCATAGCAATTGTACATCAGGCCATGTTGTTGGATAATTGTACCAAGTGGTAGCATGTAGATTGCATATAGCAGAGGAGATTGGATTGAGCCTTGTGGCACTCCAAATTTTAGAGGTGCAGGGCTGGATATGACAGGTCCTAGGGATACTCTCTGTGTTCTGTCAGTCAAGAAAGATCTAAACTACTGGAGTTTACATTTTCCAATTAAAATGCATGGCTGAAATTTGATTGGCTGATTTATGCCCCGCCCACTTTGCATGAATTTGTAACCTCAGTCACCAAATGACCAGTGTTGCGCCAAAATTTGCGTAATTACGGACGCAAATTTTGCCGCTTCGACATGAGTTTGTAATTTCGCATTGCTTAATTTTGCGTTTAGGTGCAAATTTGTGTTAAACTTTACATTTTTAACTTAAGTTGGAGTTTTCTATAGAAACACAGTTATTTTAAAATGGATATAATTTCGTTTTTAATAGTAATTATGCAAATTTAAGTAATTACTAAATTCAGGAAAGTCACTCATTGATTGCAATTACTGATTGCAATTACTGATAATGCAAAGACCCCTGCATATGCTCTCACTTTAAATCTATCAAGAGGATTGAGCCTTGTGCAGCCATTTCTAAGAGAGGTGCTCTTTGTCAAGGTGCACTTAGTGGTCATGCATGATGAGACACTTGGTTTTGGGCCCTGCAATATCCGATGATGCAAAGGCCCCTGCATGTGCTGTCGCTTGAAATGTATCAGGAGGCTCAACCTGCAGCCACTTCTAAGACAGGTGCTCTTTGTCAAGGTGCACTTAGCGGTCATGCCGAGACACTTGGTTTTTTCGCCTTGCAATATCTGATAATGCAAAGGTCCTAGCACGTGCTGTCGCTTTAAATGTATTAGGATGCTCTGTACTGTAACACAATTTTAAGAACGGCCGAATCTCCCCGTTAAACACGAAATTTTGATTTATTTCCATTACGGAAATTATCCTAATTACACAAATCAATCATAATTATGAAATTCCACATAAACGTGAAATTTCGCATAACTTTGCAAAATTACGAAGTGACCAACTGTGCCAAGTTTAGGGACTCTGGCTTTATTACTGTGAGAATGGCAGCGTTTTACATGTTTAACATTGACGTGAATAGGTGAAAACTGATTGGCTGTTTGTGGTTCCTCCCTGGTGTGCAGGGGAGATGCGAGACCCCCAGAACAAATCATCCCAGGTAGTCATGGAACTGTATACCAAGTTTCATTGAAAACGATCAAGGCGTTTCTAAGTGATCGCGGCACATACATATATAAATACATACATACACACGCACATACACACACATTCAATTTTTTATATATAGATGGTTCTGAGTTGTATTATGGTTCCATTTTCAATGATCTACTCTTCTTTGCTATGTTTTTTGCTATATTTTCTATATAAAATACAGAAAATAATTACATTAGGGAGAAAGGACTGGGCCTCCCCAGTTGCCTCCGCCAGGCCTCAGGAATTGGATTTTGACATCACACTATTATGATGCATTATATTAGGGAGAAAGCACTGGGCCTGCCCAGGCCTGCCCAGGTGCATCCCCCAGGCCTCAGGAAATGCATTATGACATCACACTATTATGATGCATTTCCTGATGTCTGTAAAACCAGCTGTCCAGCCTAGATTCAGTCAGTCTTATTTTCACTAGCGACTAGTGAAGGTGTTTTGACTTGTGCTTGATAGCGATTTACCGTTCATTATATTCTATAATGAACAATAAACGGAGGAGGAGTGGGAGAGATTCCAAACGAGGTGTGGCAGCCCCCCAGTACTCATGTGAGTGGGCAGATAAATCCAACCACAAGAAGAGACTGAGGGAAAGATCTGGAAATGACCCAGTGGAAGGACCCAGCACACCCGCCACACCAGTTCCAGCACTACATCATGTTATGGGTGGTGTTTGGGGTTTCCTGGGCATGATAAAGGCCTTTTGTGGCAGAATGTTTCCTGCTGTTCCATTCCAGAGAGGAAACAAGAGAGCTCGATCCAGCATAAGCTCATCTGGAGCTCCAGATAAAAAGCATAAGGCCGAACCAAACAGCACAGGTAAGCATTGAATTACAGTGTATCTCATAAAAGGACATTAAGGACTATGTAAAGTCAAGCAGTCAGCACTAGTCCTACATTGAGTTTATCATTTTATATGTAGGTAGAAAAAAACAAAGTCTTGTAAAGTAATACCTTTTAATGGCTAACTAATCAAGTTAAATGATGCAAGCTTTCTGGGATCTAGTCCCCTATCTCAGGCATATTTCCAGATGTTAGCTGAAGTAAAACATTGATGTAGGTAATTAGTAAACACAAAGATGACAGTTGTGCTGGTTACTGTTTAGCAGTTAGATGTCAGGTGATCAGCAGGCTGGAGCCAGTGAGCTCATGCAAGCATACATGAAATCTAGCAGCTTTCTGAAGATCATGAAGCCAAGTCAATCATGTTAAATAAGGAGTCTTGAACATTTTTATAAATTTGTACTCCGAAATCTTTCTTGCTTGTTCATTTTTGAAGTTACCCTTAAGAATAAGTGAGATCTTGCTTCCATGTTGTGTCCTGGTTCACAGAAGTGTTGGCCACTGATGTATTCATTTTACCCTCACTTATTCTAAAGCGGTGATGCAGTTTTGTCCAGCCTGTTTTCAGGCTTGAATCACAAAGAAGGTGAGGTGTTTCAATTTGTATTTCCCTCCACATCCTGCACCATGGCAGCATTGCCTTGAAGTGAACCTGAGGTGAAAATAAACTGATGAGATAAACAATTATATTCATCCTCCTACTCTTAAAAATGACTTTTTAAAGTATCCCAAGGTTTTCTTTTTATGATGTTGATTTAGAATAGAGCTGTTTTGATGCCAGGTGTTGGGCTGGGACAACAAGGACCTCAGTCAGGGGTGTAACTAGACTTAATAGGGCCCCCCTGCAAAAATGATAGCAGGGGGCCTCCTTGCTCCCTCAACCCCATGCGGGTCACGTTATCGGGAGCTGGCGAATGGCAGCAGAGAGTGTTTTGTTGTAAAGCAGCATCTGGAAGCAGGAAAAAATGACACATGCTCCTGCACAAAGTTTCTGTAAGTGAATGAGCTTAGTTGGTCCAGGTCGCAGGTTGTCTGGCGGAGGTGTCAGAAGATGTCTGAGATATCTTTTTTACTAATTCCTTTGAATTCAGCCCAGGGTGTTAAGTTGTTCTTACGTCTATTCATTGGCGCTTAAAATGTCTTGAATAAGTTGCTGTAGACTGAATGAGAGACTGTCTAGAGCAGGGGTCCCCAACCTTTTTCGGCCCGGAGACCGCTATCCACACCAAACTTTTCCCCGGGGACTGGGGAGGGGGTGTTGGTGGGAGGGGTTGGGAGTGTGGCTGATGGGGGTGGAAGGTTTCAGGGGGAGGGGCTTTGGTCAGTGCGGCAAAGGTAGCCAGGTACAGGTATGGGTTTATCTAGGTATAGTTTCCCCAGTGTAGGGAGTATAGCTACCCCAGTATATGGAGTATAGCTGCCCCAGTATAGCTGCCCCAACATAGGGAGTATAGTTACCCCCGTATAGGAAGTATAGTTACCTCAGTATAGCTTCCCCAGCATAGGGAGTATAGTTACCCCAGTATAGGGAGTATAGTTACCCCAGTATAGCTGCCCCAGTATGGGAGTATAGTTACCCCAGTATAGGTAGAAGATGCCCCAGTATAGCTAGTATAGTTGCACCAGTATGGGGATTATAGTTGCCCCAGTATAGGTAGTTACTCCCTCCCCCCGCGGCCACCGCTGTGTTACCTCAGCTGGCGGCCACTTCCTCTTTGATATTGCGCTGTCCGCTCCCTGTCCTCCATGCCTGTCTTTTTATTCACAGCAGCACATCTCCCGGCTGCTGTGAACAAGCAGGAAGCAGGGGGTGGATTTGAGGGTGGAGTCTAATTTTACCTGTCTAATCTTCTAGAAAAGAGACTTCTTTTATGTATACAACATACTCTGTGGTTTATTCAGTCATTATCTATAGATGTCTTACTTATATGTGCATGTAGGAATATTAGCTTCAAGTATATGTCTTTCTTTCTCTGCAGATGTTATTGAAACAGAGGCCAGCAGCTCAGAGCCGGACACACCGCCAGCACTGGCTTTCAAGAACCTATTATTCCACCGGGAGCTTGGAAGCGGCAGCTTTGGCTGGGTAAGTAATTCAGCAATCAATTTTAATGATGGTTTACCCCTAATTCCTGTATAGTAATAATGCGGTTTTGCTCCATGTCAAGCAGCATGTCGGGTCCAGTCAGGAGGGGAGTAGGGAGGATGAGGTGTTACGCTGCAAATCACAGCAGGAAACAACAGAGGGCTCAGATCTTTCCAGCTGGGCACTTTGCTGTAGAAGAGGCCACTGATGACAGAAGACACTAGCAATCGCTAGCGTTCGCGCTAAACGCTAGCGATTGCTGAATCGCAAGTGCAGGAAACTTCCCGGCGATTGCGTTCACGATTTTGCTATGCAATGCACTGCATAGCAAAATCGCGGCAAAGATCGCTCCGTGATGCGTTCGCGTTTGAGTCAAAAACGAATCGCGGTAGTGTAAATTACCTACTGATTCCTATGTTAAAAAGCAAACCGTAGCGATTTCAAAATCACTAGCGGTTTGCGATTTTGCGCTTCAGCATCGCAAACGCTGCTAGTGGAAAAGGGCCCTAATGGGAAAGTGATAATGGAAGTAGCAATGATGTCATCATGAGTGTACATTAGATGCTTCCACAAGTTAAAGAGCAATGTTAGTCTAAATTTCTCATCTTATGGACCCTCTTCTAATATAAAGTAATAATTACCTGCCGCATCTTTTTGTGCTGAATATCTCCCTGAGCCCTGTGTTTGCCGACTTCTGGTGCATAGCCCCACCCTCTTGCAGAAATGGTCCTCGGCACTTCTCTATCTCCGATAGAGAAAGCCCCATGGTGTTTTATACCAGGGGCAGGGCTACATGATGGAAGCTGGAGGACACAGGGCTCAGGTAGAGATTCAGAAGAAAAAGTCTAAATTTCACTAAATTAAGTCTAAATTAGAAGATCCTCTTCTAATACAGTATATCACCTGCTTGGGTCAGTTGTTCCCCCAGTATAGTCAGATGCAATGTCCCCTTACCACAGCCCAGTATAGGTGGCCAACTGATGTCCCCATCCCTTATATAGCCAAATGCCTCCCTCCCCAGTATAGTAAGATGACCCCAAGTATATTCAGGTGTGCCCCCCAAACTAGTATTGTTTGCCAGATGGCCCCTTTATCTATAGTCAGCTCCCCCTTCCATATAGGTAGCCAGATGCCTCCCCAGTATAGCTAGTTAACCTCCACCCCCATTAGATTTACCCAGAGGTTCCCTCCCTCACTATATATATATAGATGTTCCCTCCCCAATATATCTGTAGCCTGACGACCTCCCTGCTCGGTATAGGTTGCCAGATGCCCCTAACCCAGTTAAGTCAGATGCCACTCTGCAGTATAGGTAGTTAGTGAAATGTCCCCCAGGAAAGTCATATTTCCCCCCTCCTCAGCCCAGTATAGGTAGCCAGATGCCCAACCAGTATAGGTGGTCCACCCTTCCTGTCCCATAAAGTTCACTAGCATTGAAGCATTGGCTCCAGATATAGCCATCACAGGTCACTAAAATGTAATTCAGTCTCTCCACTATAGCGCTGCATTAACTCTTTTTCTCTTCTAGGTGATTCTGGCAACACACAGAGCTACTGGCCAGAAACTAGCTGTGAAAGCAGTAAAAAAGGAGGTTCTACTCCAAGGCAATCCATCCGAAGTCCTACTGGAGAAGCAAGTGTTGCAGATGGTAGGAAGTAGCCGTTTCTGCACACACGCCTACGGCACCTGCCAGAGTAAGGTAAGTGTTTTACCCCCTTCTGTTGTCCTCTAACCCATAATACCTGTGAGACATATTTCTCTCTCATATCTGCCTATCATGAAGCAACCTGTGGACATTTGGCATAGGCAGTTCCTGTGTAACCCCTTCTGTTTCTTCTCATATTCTCCACCAAAAGTAAGACCCTCACCCTACACGTGTTACACCCTAACTACACACATGGAAATACCCAGACTGTCTATAGTAACGGACAATCTCTTACCCTGGCAAAACACTCAGCAGTTTTTAATCAACATTAAAGGAAAACACAATTAAATCACCATTAAAGTGAAGCATACACTGATGTGGCAATTCAATCAAAAGTGAACAACATGCCCCCTTCTGTATGTTTCTCCTTTGAGAAACAGTTGAAACGTACACTGAGCTGAATAGAAGCAAACATTATTAACCCTCAGACTGCTGCGGGCATCTATAGGTGATCTGAGTTTCGCATAAAGGCATTATAGTACAAAACTACTTCTGCCTACCAGGGACATCTGTAGGAGATTTTGTTTCCCCATATTCCTTTGCCACAAACGTCTAAAAGGGCCAATCAAATGCTTTCACTACAAGATGTGATCCATTTATTTTACATTTTAAGTCCATTTTACAATACTTTTTCATAACAATTAACATAATTCTATATCATTATACTGAGCATAATTCTTAATCATCTTAAATAAATTTGCACCTCACTGACAATCCCTACTGACTAATATGGACTTTTCTGTATGTAGATTTGGGCAAGACATTTAATAAACACAATACAAACATACCGTGTATAGAATTAAACGATACAAGTGCTCCACACAAAAAAGCAATAGTAGCTGCCAGAGGATCCTTAATCCACAAGGAACAACAAAATAGTACACTATTCCTCAGTGCTCCGGTCAGCAGTGATTTGCAGCTGCCCAGTGCAACTACAACTTGATAGGTGACCTGGTACCACCAAAGTAACCAGCACAATGGGTCAGATCACATATAATCCAGTTGTAATCCTCTGACGACGGCTCTTGCCGAAACCTGGTAGGGAGTGGAGCTGTGGGCATATACTCTCAGACACTGATTGCACGCGTACGTTAAAAAGGGGCGCTGGGAAAAAAGGGCGCAGGGTTTTAAACGATAAGCATGGATAACGTTTAAAAATGTATTGTACTGTATTTCGTTTAAAATTAATGTTTTATAAAGTTATAAATCATTAAATAATGTGCATTAAATCGGCAATTGTAAAAACGTTAATCTTTCGTTTAAATAGTGAAACGTATAATAACGTTTAAAAAAAAAATTACTAAGTAACCCTCCCTGTACCTACCACTAACCCCTAGACCCCCCTGTTGATGCCTAAACCTAAGACCCCCTCTGTTGGTGCCTAAGTAACCCTCCCTGTACCTACCCCTAACCCCTAGACCCCCCTGTTAGTGCCTAAACCTAAGACCCCCCTGTTGGTGCCTAAACCTAAGACCCCCCTGTTGGTGCCTAAACCTAAGACCCCCCTGTTGGTGCCTAAACCTAAGACCCCCTGTTGGTGCCTAAACCTAAGACCCCCTGGTGGTGCCTAAACCTAAGACCCCCCTGTTGGTGCCTAAACCTAAGACCCCCCTGTTGGTGCCTAAACCTAAGACCCCCCTGTTGGTGCCTAAACCTAAGACCCCCTGTTGGTGCCTAAACCTAAGACCCCCCTGTGATAAGCATTAATAAAGTTTCAAAAACATATTGTGCGTTTTTTTCGTTTAAAAATAATGTAAAAAAAAAAATTTGTACTGTTTTTCGTTTAAAAATAATATTAAAAAATGTATAAATCATTAAATAATGTGTAATCATGAGAAGCAGTAATTAAACATTAAGTCTCCGGGCGCCGCTTTTAAAACGTTATTTTTCTCCGGCGCCCTTTTTTCCTATTGGGCGCCCATTAAACGATATTTATTATGGGAGTGAATGGCGGCGCCCGATTTGTCCACTAGCCTCCTGCGCCCTTTTTTACTGTTACCGATTGCACATTGCATTTCACATGCATATTACTTAAAGGCACATATATGCATCTGGGTCCTGTGTGCAAGGACCCAGCATTGCAGTATCTGTTATCCTACTAATGTCTGATGCAGTTGTTTTTATTGAATTAAAACTGGATTCTGTGTGATCTGACCCATTGTGGTCACCTATCAAGTTGTTGCACTGGGTGGCTGCAGATTACTCCTGACCAGAGCGCTGAGGAATAGTGTACAAAACAAACTTAGCAGGCATTGGCATGTAGCTTTTTTTAAAGGGAACCTGCATTGAAATAAATCTATGGCCTTTTACTTACCTGGGACTCCTTCCAGTCCCCTGTGGTCCACAAGGTTTCTCGGCGACCTCTGACACGCCTCCATTCTCCCGCCGGCAGCTTTGTTACATGTATGACCTGAATGCGGATCGCAGTGGCTCTGTTAGGGAGCGTTCTGCACATGCATGGTCCTGCAGGCATAAATGGGAGTGAGAAATGCATGGGCCGGTGAAGCAGAGGTCATTGGAGGACCGGAGGGGTGGGTGGGTATATACTGTATCTTGTAACCCGTTTTATAACCTGTTTTCTGTTCTTTCATTTATGCAGAATCACCTCTACTTCTTCATGGACTATTTGCAGGGTGGAGAATTGCGCAACCTGATTGTAGACAGAGCTCCATTTACTTTACGCATGATAAGGTAAGAATGCCAAATACAATTCTGTCTTCCTAGGATAAAAGGCATTTGCCATGTGCAGCTTCACATGAGCAAGAGGTGACTTCACTAATGCAACTTGTAGACAGCTGTTTGAGTCCCTCATCAGTGCCAGAGTTAAGGAAGCCGCACATCGAGTGATGATGGCCAGATTCAACCAAGAGACAAATCTCTCTCTAATCGAATCTGATTAGAGAGAGATCTATCAACTGCCCATACAACAAAGGCCAATTCCTGATCAATTTCATGATGAAATTGATCCAGAATGGGCCTTGTGCGTCACATCCATCTGCCTCGCTACCCTGACGCTGTCCCCTAATGAAAAATGTGCCCCATGTAAAGTGTACATTACCTTCCGCGGTCCCCAGCTGGCTTCTGGGATTCCTCCGTTCTGCATACTCGCGCGCCCCACGTGGGTTTCTAGTAAGGGCGCACGTGTGTGACATCAGAAATACACATGGGGCGCGCGAGTATGGACAGAGGAATCTGCCCGGAGCAGCAGAGGGACAAGCGAAGGCCCCAGACAGGTAATGTATAACATGCACGGGGCACCGGGGGGGGGGGGGGGGGATGGGCTTATTTTTAATTAGGTGGGACAACGTCGGGGGTTTAGTCAAGTTCAAATGTTGTGAAACGTCCCAACATCTGACAGCCGCCAAGTCTTCTGATGTATGGCCATCTTTAGAATGATATACTTCTGTTTAGACCAGAAGGACTTTGTGGGAGTGAGACTTTGTGGTAGTGAGTGTAGGAGGAACTACTACAGGATCTACTACTGCTGTTTCCAAGCCCCTGAGGCTGTATAAAGTGTAGTAAAGTCTTGCCAAATCCTCTTCTTCTGAGCTGAGCTCTTTCCTAGTCCCATCAAATTGCTCCAGCTCTGTCTCTGAATCCTGATGATGTACTTGTGTAAATGTCTAGTTCCTTCCCACACCCCATCCTGCCATGTCTGAGCGATACATGTGACCAATTTCGGCCCTTAATTGGTCGAATCATCGGTCAGGCAAGTCGAGAGATGTATGACTACCTTTTGATCCATCAACTGATGCTAAAAATAAGGCAGCAGCAACACAATGTACTGTGCGAAACATAGCTCACTAGTGACCACATGTTCAAAAAAAATGAATCCTGTAACCCTAGGAATATTTGCAGCTCAGTCATCATATTTATTTATTGAAGTGTACTTGAGAAGGTATGTTGGCCTTTATCTATACTTACCTGGGGCTTCCTCCAGTCCCATGAATACCGTGGCTTCCCTCCGTTCTGGCGCTATGACTCCCGGTAATACCGTCCTCTTTGGCCCCTCCGTTCTGGCGCTATGACTCCCGGTAATCCGGTCAGTCGCCGTAAGTCGTGGGCTTCTGCGCATGTGCAGCTCAACCGTGCACGTGCCCTCAGCACGCTCCCGCCCCCTGGAGCGTTCTGCACCTGTGCAGTACTACTGTGCGGGTGCAGAATGCTCCAGGCTACAGAAGCAAAACTAGGGAATCCTGCCACTGCCCGGCGGAAAAGAGGGGCATAGCGGCAGAACAGAGGGGCCAAAGAGGACATTGAAGGAGACCATGGTTCTCATGGGGCTTGAGGGAGCCCCAGGTAAGTACAAATAAAGGCTAGTGAACCATCTCAATGGTTCACTTTAAAGAGTCTGTAAGATATTTATTAGACGTATTTAGCTCAATGTGTACAAATGTTGGTATTATTAAATCTTTCTTTTTCCTTTTCAGATTTCTGTGTGCAGAAATTCTATGTGGCCTGCGTTTCCTGCACTCAAAAGGGATCTTGCACAGGTGAGTGCTCTATTATTAGCTTGATGCAGTTGAGGTTGGACAACCTGGATTTATTATAAAATCTTCTTACTGTAGCTGGGTGTGTGATGGAAAATGCAGTCATGGAATCAGGGGTGTAACAATAGCCCCCCATGACCCCTGTTATCGAAGGGGAGCCCAGGAGCGGGGGGGTGTACCGGAAGGGGGAGCTGATGGGGGTTGGTCATCCTGTATGTTGCTAATGCAGATTGACAGCGGAGCATTATATATTATCTGTTCCCAATGGCGATATTTGTCCTCTTCACTTCCTCTGCAGTTTACCAGTGCTGTGCAGCCAGCCAATCACCATAGGGCTTCCATCCCTGTCACATGACATGGAATAGAGGTGAAGATTAGTTGGCTGCCAGGCACTGGTAAAGTGGAGAGAAAGTGAAAAGGGACCTATATCGCTGCAAGGAGAAAGTCATGTATAGAAGCAGGTACCCCCTAGCTCCTGCCCACCCCCCTCCTGGGATGGAGGTTTGGGGGGGCTTGGCCATCAGATCTCTGCAGGAGGGCTGCCCGGGCCCAATGTGGTTTTTCGCTACTGCGTAGAATAACTTTTTCACTATTCATTTGTGACCACGGGGGCGGCTGTCATCTTTTGTCACCTAATAGCAGATAATTTCTAGTAACCCCAGGCCAGCTTTGCTAGGTGAAGTAGATTCCTCCCATTGGTTTTGCAGAGCTTTTAAGATTTAGGCTCAATGGCCTCAATTCTGGTAGGGTTATCAAACAAATTACCTCATGTGAGGTAATTTACCTCATGAGTTAATGACATTTAGCAATTCTGGTAGGTTTTAGTCATGTTTACCTCATAAAGGTAAATTATGAGGTAATTCATGAGGTAATCTGCATTAATTTTACAGAAAATAGGTATTCCCATGGAAATTAGGGGGCATGTTAGCACATAATTTACCAATCAGTTTAAAACCTGCCTGTACCGGAAGGCAAAGTCAATTTGTATGCATTTTGCAGTTTTTAGTGGAGTTCTATTGCTGTTTTAGTATTCAAGCTGTGTAATAAAAATAATAGTAGAAATACAACTCCAAATATTTACTGTATTTTTTTTAATGGGGGATGCCTATAAATATACTTTTCATAGGTTGCTACATAATCGAAGACACCTTCCCCCCTCAAAAAAAAAAAAAACTTTCTTCCAAAGACTATCCTAACTTATGGAAGACAATTAAAGAGTAGACTACTAATATTTATTTACTGCATGCTTACCACTGAAATACAGTACCTCATGTTTCACCTCACTTTATCCATTTACCTCATGTTTTACCTCATGTTTTCCCTCATGTTTGGAAATGGAGAAAAATCTTTCAGAATTGCTAAAAAAAAAGAGAAAAATACCGCATGAGGTATTTTTCCTACAACAAAATATTTAGCTCACACAGCTACCAGAATTGAGGCCAGTGTGTCTGTTTATACACCGTATGTTTCTAAACTTCCTTCAAAGCTCCTAAGTTCCTTTCATGAAATGTTTGTCTTCCTATTCCAAGTGTCTATCCCTGCCTAATGACTTTCTGACACACAGAGCTGACACTCTTTTTCTTTACAGAGACCTAAAACCAGAGAATATTCTACTGGATGCTGCAGGACATATATGTATCGCAGATTTCGGCCTGGCTGTAACCAACACGTCACACAAAAAGATGGACGTTGCTGGCACCATTGGCTACATGGCCCCAGAGGTAAGAATCTGGTTATGTTTCTACTGATATTACATGTCCTCCAAGAGAAAGTTAGTCTAACAAGATAAAATTATAGCATGATCTACAAATGATGAATAATAAACACTTCCATATAAACATATGCAGTACTTCTATGAAGAGTGGCTTCTTTTAATTTTCTGTACAAGTGTCCCTCACTGCCTATGAACTCTCTTAGTGCCTGTCTCCATCTATTATAAATAATGTAACGGCTAACAATAATACATTGCATAACAATTTAATTGCAGCCCCCAGGTAAATAGTTTAATGGCTATCAATATTACGATAAATAACAATTGCGCCCATTTTTAACGACACTTTTTTTAACTGCTCCTTCAACAGAATAAGGCTGGACTCACAGTGTGCCAGACAAAAAACTGATCCTGTTTTCCGTTTAACCTCTTGAGGACCATGGGCTTTACCCCCCCTAAAGACCAGGCTATTTAAAAAAAAAAAAAATACCACTGCAGCTTTAAGGCCAAGCTGCAGGACCACACAACACAGCACACCAGTGATTCCTCCCCCCTTTTCTCCCCACCAACAGAGCTCTCTGTTGGTGGGGTCTGATCGCCCCCTCCCCCTCAGTGTTTGTTTGTTTTGTGTAAATGTTGTCTTTTTTTAAATAAAACTGCCTATTTTTTTTCTTTTTGCTTTACCCTCCCTCCCTCCCACCCCACAGCCAGCCAATAACGGTGATCAGCTGTCATAGGCTTCTGCCTATGAGAGCCGATCGCTCTCTAGTGTCCCATGGGGACAACCGTGTCACATGGCTGTCCCCAGTACAGCGCTGCTGCCGATCGCAGCGCTGTACAATGTAATTAGACAGCAGTTCCGCCGTCTAACAGTCTCCCGAGCGGCAACCACCGCTTGGAGACTGAAGGCGGAGCTCCGCTCCGCCCACTAATAGAAGATGCGCGCGCAGCGTGCGCGCGATCTCCTGTATTGCGAGCCCCAAGAACTTTACGCCAATCGGCGTTAGCTGGTCCTGGGGCTGCCGTAGCGGCCACGCCCGTTGGCGTGACGCGGTCGGCAAGCAGTTAAAGGGAACCTTAACTGAGATGGATATGGCTTTTTCCTTTTAAAATAATACCAGTTGCCTGACTCTACTGCTGATCCTGTGTCTCTAATACTTTTAGCCACAACCCCTCAACAAGCATGCTAATCAGGTGCTCTGACTGAAGTCAGACTGGATTAGCTGCATGCTTGTTTCAGGTGTGTTATTCAGCCACTACTGCAGCTAGAGATCAGCAGGGCTGCCAGGCAACTGGTATTGTTTAAAAGGAAACATCCATATCCCTCTCACTCAAGGTTCCCTTTAAACGTATCAGTTTCTTACAATGGCATCAGTCCGCTCCACTTTCGTGTCGCCGCTCACTTGGAGCAGGGAGCCATTTAAAGCACTATAGTAATACAAGAGGCAATATTATCCATCAGTGAACAGGACTACCACCATACTCAGATGTGGGGGGGGGGCTGCTGTGGACAGGGGAAGGGGAGCTGCGGTGAACAAGAGCAGCTGACAGGCGGTGGATTCACCATCTTTAGCTGCTCTTGGAAAAGAGGCCTGAGTTGTGAGTCTAGGCTACTTACCGTTAGCATTTATTTTATTGTTTTGCAACTTTCTGTTATTGGTCAGTGTGAATTTCACTTAATTGTAACCACATCACATAACTGTCATCAGATTTGTCTCCTGCTAGGCTGCTCTCTGTACTAACTCCTCCTCACTTTCATCTATCTTACAGGTCATGATCCAGGAGCCATACAGCTTTGCCGCAGATTACTTTTCATTTGGCGTTGTGGCATATGAGATGGCTGTGGGGAAATTCCCGTTCAAGGATGACAATGTACCCAGCATTGTGCAGTCTGTTTCATTTGATGAACCAACATTCCCTCGTTTTATGAATGCTGACCTGAAGGACTTCCTGCAGATTGTAAGTATATAAACACGTAGCTGGTCCAGACATACAGTATACTATATAGTATCAACACCCCAACATTCTCTTCCTGTCATATCTAAGGGCAGACAGTAAAAGGTCACCTCTGTTGGGAAAGTAAAAGGGTTGTTTTATCCGTTTGTAATTGCAAGGAAATCATAAAATGCAAGGACATCAAAAGTCAATAGGAATTCTGGGGCATCCTATACAATAAAACCTCTGTCTCTGCGTCCTCCTCTGTCCCTGTGTCCATGCGTCCGCTCTGCCTTTTGCGCATGCATGGTATGTGGACAGACTTTGGGCAGCGGTCATGGACGAGAGACGTTTGTGCGTGGGTCACGACCGTGCATGCACATGTGTTGCTGCCTGCGCATGCAGGTCGCGGTCATGCGTGTGTCATGGCTGTGGCCTAGCACCTGTTTTTTAATGGGCGGGTCTTTTTACTAGTGTTTTATATAAATGTGATCCGATTGCAATCTGAATTTGCCTTATTGAAAATGTCCTGCCTGCTACATTTCTTCTACATTCCTCCTTGTGTTCCTAGCGGCAGTAAAAAAAGATTGCAAAATACCATTGCAGCACAATAGCATTATATATGCGGTTTGCGATTTGCAATGGGTTCACCAGTAATAGCTTTCATTATGTATCAGTGTAGGTTAGCTTGAGAACTAAAGTATTCAGTAGTGAAATGTTGAATGATAGTCATTCTGAGTAAAATATTTAGCAATACTGTTGTTCAGGGCAGTTTCTAGGCTAAATTGCACCCAGGGCGAGGGTGTAAAAATTGCACCCCCTCCACCCCTGTGGACTCGCAAACCCTTCCTCTTTAGGGACAGTCACACAGCCACAGATCACTAGTAGATCTGCCTACTTACTAGTGACCAGCTGCTCATCCAGGAGGAAGCAAGGCAAAGGGAACACACAGGTAAATACAGCCTGGAAAACTGACTCCTCCATGCGCACTGACAGCCTACAGTACCACTACAGGACAACAGGTGTCATCATGCGGTGCTGAGGCAGGCAGCCCAGGAGGAGTCAAGGAAGGTGATTGCGCTGGTAATCTTCTTTCTTTTGGCTGCACCGTGCATCACCAGCTCTCTAGCAGTTATGTTCTTCTGCCTACGCCTCCCTTCTTCTACTTGCCTGTCTGCACCCAGAGCAGCCGCCCTGCCGCACTGCCCAAGAAATGGCCCTGCTGTAGCTGGTGCAGTTGGAATGTAAATATTGTTGGAGACATAGTGGTACACTTCTAAATATCTCACCGAAACACAAGAAAACTTTTAAGGGTTAACTGTCCACATTAGTTTTGTCACTAATGATTATTTTTTCTGTTTTTTTTTCCAGCTTCTGTGTAAGGATCAATACACACGGCAAAGAATGGTACAAGGGCTAGAGCATCATCCATTCTTTACAGGAATAAACTGGACTGATATGGAGGCTGGAACAGCCAAGCCACCCTTTACCATGGAGCCGGTAAGTACAGAAATAAGATATACATTTATGGGCAATGGGCCGTTCTTTGTGTCTGCTGGACAAGACTGGAATCAGCATTGTTAGTTTTGCAATGCTGACTTCCTATCCTACAGTATGTCAGATAGTGCTTGGCTGGACTGATCAGCGGTCTGTGTCAAGTTCAAACGGTTCCCTTTATCTCATCATCATCCACTTGATATAGTCAGGGAGGAGCTGGGAGGGGCACCGGCCAGTCTTTCCCTCCTGTGTACACAGAGCTGACTCTGTCCCTGTGCTCCACAGAAGGAAGCAGAGGAGGGAGCTGAAGTGAAGAGAGGGCAGAGAAAAGGGCTGGTGGGCCCCTCAACACTAAATAGGCCCCGGGGACCTGCTCTGATGTGGTTAGGTGATGACTCTGTGCAGGAAAGGAAACTCTCACATTCTTGACAACTCTCTGGTTTATGTGACTAGTTTTTCTAAAAGGAATTGTCCTTAACCACTTGAGGACCACAGGCTTACACCTTTTTACAATTCAGTGCTCTGCAGCTTTAAAAGCTTGTTGAACGGCCATACAACTGAGCACACAAATGAATCCCCCCCCCCTTTTCTTGCCACCAACAGAGCTCTCTGTTGGTGGCATCTGATTGCAGCTGTCAGGTTTATTTATTTTTTAATGAATTTATAAAGAATTTTTTTATTACATTTATGTATTTTTTAATTTATATTTTCCCCCTCCCTTGCTCCCCCTGTGATCCAATCCGTGATCACCTCTCATAGGCATCAGCCTATGAGATGACATCACATTATGGGCCACTCAAGGGGACAGCTTTTCTTCTGACAGCCTACTAGCTGTGATCGCGGGCTTGCAGGCTGTTTATGGAGTGGAGCTCTGTAACTAAAGCGGGGATGCGCGTGCATCAGTGCGTGTGATCCCCTGCAATCTCCTCAGCTTGTCCACATAGTATAGACACACTGTACCACTCGGGAGATTCGCTGCAGTGTCCCTTTACATTGTAACACACTCTTGCCATCCTATGTAATAATAAACGGCAATGCATCTTCTCTCTGCATAATATTGTGCTGGTCTGGCTTGTGTGTTGCAGAAATGTAATGAAGAAACCCAAACATTGTGAACAGGCCCATGGGAAAGTATGGATCCATTCTGCTGCTATCCTCTCTGGGAAACTGTCCAGCTGCAGACCTTGGTGTGACCAGAGTCCTAGAGGCAGAAGATCACCACAATCTCTTTTCAGTGTAAAGCTCATCATTGTACATCCAGAGAATATGTATTATCCAGTGATATGTCTACAGCGTGTTTTATTCTGCCATTGGATATATATTTGGAAATGAGATAAGACCAGTAACATTTTAGTACATTGCACTAAAGACCTTATTTGTTTTCTTTTTTCTAGAACCCTCTAACTGACGTAGAGGACAATGCAGAAAAGGAAGTCTTTCTGTCATCCATTGAGCCACAACTCCCTTCACCAGAGACCAAAGACATATTTCACGGTTTCAGCTTCATGAGTGATCGGTGGAGGGAGATGAAGACGCCAGCTGAAGTGACGTAAAGAGATGCGATCATTCCACTTCTATTAGCATGGAGCTCATCTGTCTACAATTTGACTACATAGGATTATTGTATTTATCTAAGTTAATAAAACTGTTGCAATGTTATTGCCAATTAGTGTACATTTGTGTATTACAACAAACCATACAGAGTGGTGCATGCTTAGTTGACACTGAATGTAACTAAACATAAATACACTTACTCAAAGGGAGCCTTAAGTGAAAGGAAACCTTAAGTGTCCTCCCGATCTGCACCGTTCTGACACTGTCAGCCCTGGTAAAGTTCCCATCATGTGGGTGCTGCTGGGTGGAGGCAGAAGGTCAGTGTGGGTTCTACTGGTGGAGGGAGGTCACTATGGGTGCTGCTCTAGGGAGGGAAAAAGTCAATGTGGGTGCTGCTGAGGGAGAAGGTTAGTGTGGGTGCTACTGGTGGAGGGAGATAACTGTGGGCAGGGCCGGTTTAAGCAACAATGGGGCCCCAGGGCAAAATAAACCTGGGGGGCCCCCCAACATAAACCCCGGGAACAAAAATTGGCATTAGGGGACCTTTTTTGCAGCTGGTATAGTCAGGGTGTGAAGTCCCAATCGGTCGGAGCTCCACATTCTGGCTATCCCAGCCTGCATGGGGGACAAGGGGTTAAAAAGTTTCAGGAGGGGGGACCCCACATAACTTTTTTTTTTTTTTTTAAATCCCCACACTCTAAACATAAAAAAAAAATTAGGAAAATAGGAAAAAATGCCAGGGATCTTCATACAGCCATATTGCGGCTGTATAGCGATCCCTGGCCAAAGCGCTGCGGCTGCGTATAGACCCCCTGGAAACCCCGTCAGGAAATTTATTGCGCTTTCGTTTGATGCATGTAAACTTACAC
Source organism: Hyperolius riggenbachi (assembly GCF_040937935.1). Classification (NCBI taxonomy): domain Eukaryota; kingdom Metazoa; phylum Chordata; class Amphibia; order Anura; family Hyperoliidae; genus Hyperolius; species Hyperolius riggenbachi. The sequence goes on along the minus strand of NC_090649.1, from coordinate 119,088,747 downwards.
TACCGTTAGGTTTGCTACTAAAAGTGACATTTACCGCATTTAAAAGTATACTTTTTTCCTTCGAAACTTTAAAATCGATTTTCTCAAAAACTATAAGGTCTTTTTGAAAAATAGTTTTTTCCTCTTATTCCTAATGATCTCCTTAACATATCCTGCAAATTTAGGGTTTCTAGCATTTAAGGTGGATTTGCTATTAACCATTCAAGTCGGCAGGTTTTTAAATGTGTATTTTTTTTTCCTTTGAAACTTTAAAATCGATTTTCTCAAAAACTATAAGGCCGATTTGAAAAATTTTTTTTTCCTCTTGTAGCTACTGGGGGCCCCTACAAGCTCTGGGGCCCTGGGGCAGCTGCCTCCTTTGCCTTAATGGTAGCGCCGGCCCTGACTGTGGGTGCTGGTGGAGGGAGAAGGTCCCTGTAGGAAGAGGTGTCGGTGGGTGCTACTGGGTGTAGCGAGGCCCTGTGGGTGCTGCTGGTAGGAAGCATATCACTGTGGGTGCTACTTGTGTTCCAAAATATAGGTGAAAAGTCCTGGATGTGAGAGTGAGAGAAGGTGAACAGACTAGAAGATTGGAGCTTGAGGATGAACGGTTGTGAGCGGGATGGTTTCTGGAGATTAGTGGCGGAATGTTTGGAGGCAGCGGCTTATAGAGAGTAGCGTTTGAGAGGGTTAGGAGTTTGAACTGGATCCTGTGGGTAAATGGAGGGATTGGGAAAGAGGGGCAGCATCAAAGGAGCAGTAGGAGAAGAGGAGGAGACAGGCAGTACAGTTCAATAGGGGTTGGAGAATTCCCATCCTTCTTTGCAGTGTTTTACTTATATGGTTAAAGAGACTCTGAAGCGAGTTTAAAACTCACTTTTTACCTTATAGTCACATGGGCATGTTTGCCCCTTGCTAAAACCAAGTTATGACTTTGGGGTGACCTAGTCAACATGCATAGATACATCCAAGCACCTATATAAACTTGGCAAATTATATCCCCAGATCTGTAAGAAGGACAATAGGACATGGACTACATGTGAAGAAAACGAGAGTTTACCACCTGTTAAGATGGGGAGTATTATATCACAGTAAGTACTTACAGCCAAGTCTATATTTGCAATTAGAAGCTGCTTGGATGGTTTCTTAATTGGAAGAACACGCACAGCTGTGATTACTGTGATTACCAGGTGCAGGAAAGTGTGTGTGTGTGTTTTTCTAGATTAGGGTAATGTGAGGCTCAAGACAAGACAAGGCAAATAACATTTATATCGCGCTTTTCTCCTGGCGGACTCAAAGCGCCAGAGCAGCAGCCACTAGGGCGCGCTCTATAGGCAGTAGTAGTGTTAGGGAGATTTGCCTAAGGTCTCCTACTGAATAGGTGCTGGCTTACTGAACAGGCAGAGCCGATATTCGAACCCTGGTCTCCTGTGTCAGAGGCAGAGCCCTTAACCATTACACCATCCAGCCACCCCAAAAGATAGGATAGTTTTTACACTAGGTTTCGAGGGGGGGGGGGGCAGAGAAGGTAGTGTAGCCTTAAGCCCAGTCTACACGTTCCGATTTTTGTACGATTCGATTACGATTCTATTTACGATTCAATTAAATCCAACATGTCTGATCCTAATTCGATTCGATTCAACTCGATTTGCAATTGCAAAACAATGGCAAATCGAATTAAATTGAATCGAATCCCGATCGGACAGGTCGGATTTAATCGGATCGTAATCGAATCGTACAAAGAAATCGTATCGTGTAGATGGGGCTTTAGGGTGCTTTTGGGAACTGATAATTAAAACATCACATTACAATGAAAGTGAAAATCACTACAGGAGTTAAAATGCCTGTTAGGATGTGCAAAAAGTTTGGCAAGCAACATGAATACGCTGAGGAACTGTGTGATTTAGTGGTCCTGAGACTTGGCTTCATTCAGCACATGATTAAGCTGTGAGTATGAATTCTCTCTTCTGGAAGGACAGGGTTTTCAGTTCCTATACAAAATAGGATATCCAACTGTGGAGTGTACTAAACTCAATTAAGGGTCAGTCCTCCTAGGATCGGTCAGATGGGCTCTCAGCCACTGTCATACCGATTATATATATTTGTAGGAGAACAGAATCGTTTTAAAATAAAAATGCATTCTTGCAATGATATACAAAAAACAAAAAAAAACTAAAGTTGCATAGAACAAGGTTATAATCAGTACTTAAATAACAAAAATATGTAAAAAGAGAATTAAGTATTAGTCATCTGAATTACATAAGGAAAGTACATACCACACACTCTGAACCACGTGATTCCTGGGACTGAGCGATGACGATGATACTGAGCAATAAAATATAAATACATTTTATATTAATATAAAATAAATAGGAGTAGAGAGAATTTCAAACATTTTCAGACATCCCTAGAGTCTAGAGGAAATGGCACTGGCGAATTGATAAGGGGGGGTCTGAGGTCAATCTGAGTGTGTGGGTGGGTGATTGGGTGCCCGCAAGGGGCAGATTAGGGTCTAATCTGATGGGTAACAGTGACAGGTGGTGATAGGGGGTGATTAGTAGGTGTTTAGGGTAGAGAACAGATGTAAACACTGCACTTGGGAGGTGATCTGATGTCGGATCTGCGGGCGATCTATTGGTGTGGGTGGGTGATCAGATTGCCCGCAAGGGGCAGGTTAGGGGCTGATTGATGGGTGGCAGTGACAGGGGGTGATTGATGGGTGGCAGTGACAGGGGGTGATTGATGGGTGATTGATAGGTGATTGACAGGTGATCAGTGGGTTATTACAGGGAATAACAGATGTAAATAATGCACTGGCGAATTGATAAGGGGGGGTCTGAGGGCAATCTGAGTGTGTGGGTGGGTGATTGGGTGCACGCAAGGGACAGATTAGGGTCTAATCTGATGGGTAACAGTGACAGGTGGTGATAGGGGGTGATTGATGGGTAATTAGTGGGTGTTTAGGGTAGAGAACAGATGTAAACACTGCACTTGGGAGGTGATCTGCGGGCGATCTATTGGTGTGGGTGGGTGATCAGATTGCCCGCAAGGGGCAGGTTAGGGGCTGATTGATGGGTGGCAGTGACAGGGGGTGATTGATGGGTGATTGACAGGTGATTGACAGGTGATCAGTGGGTTATTACAGGGGGGATAGGCATACAGTACACAGGGGGGGGGGGGGGCTGGGGAGAATCTGAGGGGTGGGGGGGGGGGTGATCAGGAGGGAGCAGGGGGCAGTTTAGGGTTAAAAAAAATAGCGTTGACAGATAGTGACAGGGAGTGATTGATGGGTGATTAGGGGGGTGACTGGGTGCAAACAGTGGTCTGGGGGGTGGGCAGGGCTGGGGTCTGAGGGGTGCTGTGGGCGATCAGGGGGCAGGGGGGGGGGAGATCAGTGTGCTTGGGTGCAGACTAGGGTGGCTGCAGCCTGCCCTGGTGGTCCCTCGGACACTAGGAACACCAGGGCAGGAGGCAGCCTGTATAATAGGCTTTGTATACATTACAAAGCCTATTATACAACGCACATGCGGTGATCCGGGTGCTAGTAACCTGCCGTCGCTTCCGAACGGCCGGCGGGTTACAGCGCGAGGGGGGCGGAGCCAGTCGCCAGCGGCTGATCGCGCCACGAATGACGCGATCGCCGCATAACCATGCCCGCAGCCGCCCCCGCCGATGGGCGTATTGCGGTCGTTTGGGCCCGGTCTTTGCCATCGGCTGGGGGCGGTCCTTAAGTGGTTAAATGGTCTACACATTTTTTTCTAAAGAGCAACAGGAAATAGGCAGCGCTCCTAGTAAGGCTGCAAATGAAATAAAACCATCTATATACCGTATTTTTCGGAATATAAGACACACTTTTTCTCACCAAGAAATGGGGAGAAAAAGTCCCTGCATCTTATATTCCAAAGGCAGGGAATCCCCGACTTAAAAACGCCCGCCGATACGAACTGCCTACCCGCCGCTACGTCGGGGACTCCCTGCCTTGCCCCCGTGTGGTCTGCCGGCCCCCGCTCCCCCAGTAACAATAACTGCAGAGCGACTCACCTCCCTATGGATTCCAGCACTGGGTGGTCCTCTATGCCTCTTTCTTGTCAGCGCTACCCCTGTAAAAGAATCGTTAGTGGCAAAGCGGCTCACCTTCCTCCAGCGGGCGATCTGCAGTTATCTTGCATACTGCACGGCTTCCCCTAATGACGGCTTATGTTAATGACTCATTGGCCTCGATTCACCAAGCGGTGATAACTCAGTTATCACGCCTAAAGGACTTTAGGCGTGATGACCTTTTCACCACTGAGTTATCACCGCTTTTTCCTGCTCTTCGCGCGAAGTTACCGCGCGAACGCGCGTTCGCGCGTACGCGCGTGAGAGCGCGCGCAAAGTCCCATAGGGTTTAATGGGAGCTTCGCGCGAAGCGTCGGGTGCTGCGCGCGCACTTACGCGTGTACGCGCGTACGCGCGTACGCGCGGTAACTTCGCGCGAAGCCCTTCTTATCATGCCTAAACTGAGTTTAGGCGTGATAAGGGCCTTTTCACCACGGTGCTAACACTTTGCACCGCTTGGTGAATCGAGCCCCTTGAGTAATGGGGAATGACTCATTGAATCATTAACATAAGCCATCACTAGGGGGAGCCACGGGGGAGCGAGCTGTTAAAGCTGCAGAGCACTGGATTGTAAAAAATAGCCCGGTCACTTGGGGGATGTAATCCTGTGGTCCTTAACCCTCCTGGCGGTGTGCTAAAAAATCGTCAGGGGGCAGCAAATCTTTTTTTTATAATTTTTTTTTGTTCATGTAGCGAGACAAAGTCTCGCTGCATGATAGCCTCCGGCGATCGGCGATCAGGAGATCCCGTTCAAAGAACGGGATCTCCTGGAGGGCTTCCCCCGTTGCCATGGCGACGGGGCGGGATGACGTCGTGACGTCATAGGGGATTCCGATCCACCCCATAGAGCTGCCTGGCACTGATTGGCCAGGCAGCGCACGGGGTCTGGGGGGGGGGGCGGCTGCAGCGCGACGGATAGCGGCGGATCGGCGGGTAGCAGGGGCGATCGGGCACTGCACGCAGCTAGCAAAGTGCTAGCTGCGTGCAGCAAAAAAAAAATTATGCAAATCGGCCCAGCAGGGCCTGAGCGGTGCCTTCTGGCGGCATAGCCCGAGCTCAGCTCGGGCTTACCGCCAGGAAGGTTAAAGTAGATCCGAGATGATCTTTTATACATTGTGTCACAGTAGCCCTAGTGGCTGACCGCACTTAGCCTTCTAAACGGTGCCAGCGCACAGATCGTGCGAACTCTGGTCGCAGTCAATGCGCAGGAACCGTTAAGAATTAGCCGCAGACAACTCAGAAGGGAGCCTGTGAGACACGGGTGATTACAACTTCACCCACTGGTTCAGGGTACTGCCACCACTGCGGTTACCATGGGACCGTGGAGCCCATTAACTGACTAATCCTGCGAATAAAAAGGTTAAACACACGATATTCTGTCTAGCCAACAACAAACAAACAGTAGCGTATCTTCAGAGACCCGGGATCAGTTCTGTGTGTGCTGATAAGCAGGGTAGCAGACAGTGAATGACTTGGAGAAAGTCGTTTATTCACGCAATATAAATAATTAATATATACAGACAATTATTAAAATCAACAATTATTAAAACAGTAATAGCAAGTATAAAAAATAAAAGAAGGGAGAAAAATACTTAGTTCCTGGAAAGATGTCCTTTTTGTGGGAAAAATCAGTTCTGGATTTCAATCAAAGTTCAGAGTTCAGACCAGGTGGATGCCAGCATATCCTCAAGCTGGCATCTGATGAGTGCAAGATGTTTCAGGCTGGAGGACACTGAGTTTGGGTCCTCAGCCCTTCTTATGCCCCTGCTTCAGTAGGAGGGAGTGAGGGCGGGGAGCCATACACCCCCTTAGAAGATGAGATGAGCCCTCCCCTTATCCTGGGGGCTAGAAATCATATCTACCCATATATGGGCTCTATCTCACAGAACCGTACAGGTCAGGGCAGATTTATTAACATTTTCAGGTCTGTCTCGATTTACCCAGCGCCCTGATACCAGACATGAGGGGTGGGACCCCTGTGGTATCATCAGGGCATTTTCAAACTGCCTAACTGGCAGTCCTTACCTCAGAATGTTCTGAAACTTCCTCAGAACCAGCACCGGGGCTCATGCTACACTTCCCCCACGTTTGGTGAAGCTGCCATCTCAGGAACCCCAGAAATATTACAGATCTGGGAAGTTATGGATTATGCCATGAGACTTCAGGTTTATTCAGGGTGTGTTCTAGCTGCTAACAGCTGACTTTCCTTTGATCTTTACTAGGGAGCAAAGTGTCAAGACCTCCCGTGGATTTGTAGCCTGCCTGGCTGTACCTAGGCATCCTTTGGTTAATTAACATCTCCATGAGATCAGCTAAGTGTCACCTGGTTCCCAGAACCAAAAGGGGAATTGTGCCTTCCACAGGGAATATGTCCAAGCTAATTAACACCTTCCCCCCAGGCTGTCACTTCAGCTAAGACAGATCCCCCAGCTGTTCCTAGGCAGAGAGATACTACACATCAAATCTTGGTTCTATTGATCTGAAGCGCGATCGATGCAGGAATCGAGTCCGTGACAGCCCTCCCCCTTGTCTGCGGCTCAGCCACTCATCCGCAAGATGTGTGGCGGCGCCGCTAACCTGGCTGACGGGCCTCGAGTTGCCGGTACGACGGGAAAACCTATTGGAGCCTGTGGCTCGGTTCCCCTGGACCGATCGCGGTCTGCTACCCTCAGGGTTGACCCAACATGGACCGTTCTGGACAGGGCGTTTGCGCCACTGCAGTCGGACGTGGTGTCTGCCGGGACTGCTGACAACGGGCAGTGGGTTGGTTAGGTCAACAGCCAGCCCACGCAGGGTTCCCCTGCTGAGTGGCTGTGGACCTAAGGGAACCCCGCGGGAATCCCTGGACCTTCCCAGCTCCTGACAGACGGCACATGCCCTGCAGTAGTTTGCTACATCCCTGTTCATCCGGGGCCAATAAAACTGGTTCCGAATACCGGCGAGTGTCTTGCGGACACCCGAGTGCCCTGTCAGAGGATTACCATGTGCGGATTTCAGCACATGTCCCCTGAACGCACTCGGGACCACAAGCCACTTGGTATTCGCGTGGGATCTACCTGTAGGGGGCTGTACAGACTCACTGTACAGTCTCCCACCTTCCCAGTACACCTTGAAAGCGGCCCCGTCTGCGAGGGGCTCAGCGGCTTGCTGCCTGAGCACCTCCAGGCTTGGGTCACTTTGTAGTGCGGCTGAGAATATGGCGCTGTCTGTTTCAGCCAACTGGCTCATGTCACACGAGGCCAGCGGCTGAAAGGTCTCATCCCTGCGGTCAGAGGAGGGGGAGGAGGCCGGAACCCCCTCCACCTGTTCTGAGCTCGGGTTCTGAGCAGTGCAGCTGCGCGGTACTGCTAGCACAGGTACACTGTCAGAATGGCACAGACGGACATTACTCAAATCATCATTGCATGCAGTAATGACATTGACAGGTATAGACATTTTTTCATTACAGACAGGTTGTACAGTAAACTCAGGTACAGCTACAGCATCATCACAACAGACAGTCTGTACATCAAACTCAGGTGCCTTTGAAGCAGGCACTATCGAACCTGGTACCCTTGAACTGGGCACATTCAACCCACCTCCCCCTGGTGCTCCCCCAAGTGTATAAAGTACCTGGTGGTGGGTGGAGAGTCCGTCTCCTTCCGTGAGCGACAAGGCGGTCGTGGCAGGTTCATAGTAGGACACAAGCTTGCCCAAATCAGTCCCTAGCAACACAGGGACTGGGAGATCCTTCATAACCCCAACAACCCGTTCTTGGACTCCTCCCACTCCCCAATCCAGCTTCACTTTTGCGTGGGCTATGTGGAAAAGGGTGCCCTCTACTCCAGTAAGGGCAAGGGATCAGCTGGAGCTGATGCTCTCCTTTGGTACAAGGTGTGAGTGAACTAACGTGATGTCAGCTCCGGTGTCTCGGAATCCGGTGACAACTTTGCCGTTCACTCTAACAAGTTGCTGCTGGTCGGTTCGGTCGCGGATTTCCTTTCCGCGGGCAAACAGGACAAAATCTGATGATCCAGGCTGTGGTTCGCTGGCGGGTTGCCTCTGCTGTGGGTGAGGTGCAGGTGATGCAGATGATCCAGGTGCTGGTGGTGTCTGTCTCCGCTCCGGGCAGTCGAACTTCATGTGTCCGGGCTGGCGGCAGTAGTGACAGGTGACCTCTCCAGGCGCTGCAGGCCTGGGTGCAGCAGCTGCGCTGGGTGGCCTCTGTGGCGGACGGCTCACAGGGGCAGGAGGGTCTGCCGAGGTATTGGGCTGACCTCCTCTCCAGCTGGACGGGGCAGTTCTGCGGGTATCAGCCACCCGGGTAGTTGCAAAAGTCTCAGCAAGGTCTGCAGCGACAGTTGCTGAAGCCGGCCTGCGTTCTAGCACAAACTGGCGTACATCAGCAGGGCAAATGTTCAGAAATTGTTCCAGGACTATCAAGTCCTCCAGGACATCATAAGACCCTTTGGTGAGGCCTAGTGTCCACTGGTGGAGTGTGGTGAGCAAGCTGCTGGCCACATCTCGGTACGAATCAGAAGGCTTTTTCTGCCAGGCCCTGAACTTTTTCCGATAGGCTTCTGGCGTCAGCTGGTACTTAGTAATGATAGCGTCTTTTATAGCAGCATAATCATTATCCTTCTCCGCAGGCAATTCTGCGAAGGCATCAAGCGCTTTGTAGCGCAGCAAAGGTGTCAGATGTCTGGCCCACTGGTCTTGGGACAGACGATACTGACGGCATGCTTTTTCAAAAGACCGCAAAAACAAGTCAATGTCTGTGTCTTTTTCAATATTAGCAAATTTAAATTTTGCACTTACGGGTGGTGCAGCTCCTTCAGCAGGGAGGCTGGGCGGTGAACTCCGGCTGGCCTGTTGCACTTTTGCCATGTTTAGCTCATGCTGTCGTTGGCGTTCCCGCTCAGCGGCATCCCTCTCCGCGTGGCGTTCTGCGGCTTGCCGCTCCCGTTCCTCCCGCATTTGGCGCTCCTCACGCATGTACTGCAGGTACTTGTCCAGGTCAGTGTCCATCAGCTTTTGTAATGCCTGCTGCATTAGCGGATCAGTACAAACGGACAGTCCAGTACTGGCCGGTTCCAGGCGAGTACTTTCAGAAACTCTGGGATTGGAGTCCACACTGACATTCTCCTGCGTAACTGTTGCAGCAGGGCCCGCAGGATGCTCAACCTCCGTATGCGCAGAATCTTCAGTCTCTAGTTCCCCTTGACTTGGGTCAGATGGGCTGGTATCCACTTCAGCGGACACCCCCGGCTCCCGCAGTTGCTGGGTATCCCATTGAAACAATTCCGTTACCAGGTCCCCTTGTTTCTTGCGGCCGACATCAATGCCTCTCTCTTGGCAAAGATTTTGCAGGTCCGCCAGGCACATTTTCTTGTAGTTCCCGGACATTTCCACGCCAAATAAAATAAAACTTTTGGGGAGGGGTACTGGCTACACAGTCTCTCTCTATATATAAAAAATATATTGCCTTCCAGCTACACCAACGAATTAGTTCGTTTCTCGATAGCGCTAGCGCTATCGTAGATACTTTCAGCACAACACAGGTCCCAACCGCTGCCTAACACTGTCACAGTAGCCCTAGTGGCTGACCGCACTTAGCCTTCTAAACGGTGCCAGCGCACAGATCGTGCGAACTCTGGTCGCAGTCAATGCACAGGAACCGTTAAGAATTAGCCGCAGACAACTCAGAAGGGAGCCTGTGAGACACGGGTGATTACAACTTCACCCACTGGTTCAGGGTACTGCCACCACCGCGGTTACCATGGGACCGTGGAGCCCATTAACTGACTAATCCTGCGAATAAAACGGTTAAACACACGATATTCTGTCTAGCCAACAACAAACAAACAGTAGCGTATCTTCAGAGACCCGGGATCAGTTCTGTGTGTGCTGATAAGCAGGGTAGCAGACAGTGAATGACTTGGAGAAAGTCGTTTATTCACGCAATATAAATAATTAATATACAGTGGAGGAAATAATTATTTGACCCCTCACTGATTTTGTAAGTTTGTCCAATGACAAAGAAATGAAAAGTCTCAGAACAGTATCATTTCAATGGTAGGTTTATTTTAACAGTGGCAGATAGCACATCAAAAGGAAAATCGAAAAAATAACCTTAAATAAAAGATAGCAACTGATTTGCATTTCATTGAGTGAAATAAGTTTTTGATCCCTCTAACAATAAAAGACTTAATACTTAGTGGAAAAACCCTTGTTTGCAAGCACAGAGGTCAAACGTTTCTTGTAATTGATGACCAAGTTTGCACACATTTTAGGAGGAATGTTGGTCCACTCCTCTTTGCAGATCATCTCTAAATCACTAAGATTTCGAGGCTGTCTCTGTGCAACTTTGAGCTTGAGCTCCCACCATAGGTTTTCTATTGGATTAAGGTCCGGAGACTGACTAGGCCACTCCATGACCTTAATGTGCTTCTTCTTGAGCCACTCCTTTGTTGCCTTTGCTGTATGTTTTGGGTCATTGTCGTGCTGGAACACCCATCCACGACCCATTTTCAGTTTCCTGGCAGAGGGAAGGAGGTTGTCGTTCAGGATTTCACGATACATGGCTCCGTCCATTTTCCCGTTAATGCGATTAAGTTGTCCTGTGCCCTTAGCAGAAAAAAACCCCCAAAGCAAAATGTTTCCACCGCCATGCTTGACGGTGGGGACGGTGTTTTGGGGGTCATAGGCAGCATTTTTCTTCCTCCAAACACAGCTAGTTGAGTTAATGCCAAAGAGCTCTATTTTGGTCTCATCAGACCACAGCACCTTCTCCCAGTCACTCACAGAATCATTCAGGTGTTCATTGGCAAACTTCAAACGGGCCTGCACATGTGCCTTCTTGAGCAGGGGGACCTTGCGAGCCCTGCAGGATTTTAATCCATTGCGGTGTAATGTGTTTCCAATGGTTTTCTTGGTGACTGTGGTCCCTGCTAATTTGAGGTCATTCACTAACTCCTCCCGTGTAGTTCTAGGATGCTTTTTCACCTTTCTCAGAACCATTGACACCCCACGAGGTGAGATCTTGCGTGGAGCCCCAGAGCGAGGTCGATTGATGGTCATTTTGTGCTCCTTCCATTTTTGAACAATCGCACCAACAGTTGTCACCTTCTCTCCCAGCTTCTTGCTAATGGTTTTGTAGCCCATTCCAGCCTTGTGCAGGTCTACAATTTTGTCTCTGACATCCTTGGACAGCTCTTTGGTCTTTCCCATGTTGGAGAGTTTGGAGTCTGCTTGATTGATTGATTCTGTGGACAGGTGTCTTTTATACAGGTGACTAGTTAAGACAGGTGTCCTTAATGAGGGTGACTAACTGAGTAGAAGTGTCTAACCACTCTGTGGGAGCCAGAACTCTTAATGGTTGGTAGGGGTTCAAAAGCTTATTTCACTCAATGAAATGCAAATCAGTTGCTATCTTTTATTTAAGGTTATTTTTTCGATTTTCCTTTTGATGTGCTATCTGCCACTGTTAAAATAAACCTACCATTGAAATGATACTGTTCTAAGACTTTTCATTTCTTTGTCATTGGACAAACTTACAAAATCAGTGAGGGGTCAAATAATTATTTCCTCCACTGTATACAGACAATTATTAAAATCAACAATTATTAAAACAGTAATAGCCAGTATAAAAAATAAAAGAAGGGAGAAAAATACTTAGTTCCTGGAAAGATGTCCTTTTTGTGGGAAAAATCAGTTCTGGATTTCAATCAAAGTTCAGAGTTCAGACCAGGTGGATGCCAGCATATCCTCAAGCTGGCATCTGATGAGTGCAAGATGTTTCAGGCTGGAGGACACTGAGTTTGGGTCCTCAGCCATTCTTATGCCCCTGCTTCAGTAGGAGGGAGTGAGGGCGGGGAGCCATACACCCCCTTAGAAGATGAGATGAGCCCTCCCCTTATCCTGGGGGCTAGAAATCATATCTACCCATATATGGGCTCTATCTCACAGAACCGTACAGGTCAGGGCAGATTTATTAACATTTTCAGGTCTGTCTCGATTTACCCAGCGCCCTGATACCAGACATGAGGGGTGGGACCCCTGTGGTATCATCAGGGCATTTTCAAACTGCCTAACTGGCAGTCCTTACCTCAGAATGTTCTGAAACTTCCTCAGAACCAGCACCGGGGCTCATGCTACACTTCCCCCACGTTTGGTGAAGCTGCCATCTCAGGAACCCCAGAAATATTACAGATCTGGGAAGTTATGGATTATGCCATGAGACTTCAGGTTTATTCAGGGTGTGTTCTAGCTGCTAACAGCTGACTTTCCTTTGATCTTTACTAGGGAGCAAAGTGTCAAGACCTCCCGTGGATTTGTAGCCTGCCTGGCTGTACCTAGGCATCCTTTGGTTAATTAACATCTCCATGAGATCAGCTAAGTGTCACCTGGTTCCCAGAACCAAAAGGGGAATTGTGCCTTCCACAGGGAATATGTCCAAGCTAATTAACACCTTCCCCCCAGGCTGTCACTTCAGCTAAGACAGATCCCCCAGCTGTTGCTAGGCAGAGAGATACTACACATCAAATCTTGGTTCTATTGATCTGAAGCGCGATCGATGCAGGAATCGAGTGCGATCGTTCTTTTCTTCACGGGCGGTTCCAGGACGCGCCTGCGTCCCCGCAATCGTCCGTGACACATTGCATAATTGTGTTCCTTACATATACAGTGGGTTGCAAAATTTTCCACATTTTGTCACATTACTGCCACAAACATGCATCAATTTGATTGGAATTCCATGTGAAAGACCAATACAAAGTGGTGTACATGTGAGAAGTGGATCGAAAATCATACATAATTCCAAACATTTTTTACAAATAAATAACTGCAAAGTGGGGTGTGCGTAATTATTCGGCCCCCTGAGTCAATACTTCCCATCAACTCTGACCAGCTTCCCTGTCCCTGCTGAAGAGAAGCACCCCCCGAGCATGATGCTGCCACCACCATATTTGACGGTAGGGATGGTGTATTCAGAGCGATGTGCAGTGTTAGTTTTCCGCCACACATAGCGTTTTGCATTTTGGCCAAAAAATTCCATTTTGGTCTCATCTGACCAGAGCACCTTCTTCCACATGGTTGCTGTGTCCCCCACATGGCTTGTGGCAAACTGCAAATGGGACTTCTTATGCTTTCTGTTAACAACGCCTTTCTTCTTGCCACTCTTCCATAAAGGCCAATTTTGTACAGTGCATGACTAATAGTTGTCCTATGGACAGAGTCTCCCACCTGAGCCGTAGATCTATGCAGCTCGTCCAGAGTCAAAATGGTCCTCTTGACTGCATTTCTGATCAGCGCTCTCCTTGTTCGGCCTGTGAGTTTAGGTGGATGGCCTTGTCTTGGTAGGTTTACAGTTGTGCCATACTCCTTCCATTTCTGAATGATCGCTTGAACAGTGCTCCTTGGGATGTTCAAGGCTTTGGAAATCTTTTTGTAGCCTAAGCCTGCTTTAAATCTCTCAATAACCTTATCCCTGACCTGTCTTGGACCTGTCTTGTGTGTTCTTTGGACTTCCGACTGTTGTTGCTCCCAATATTCTCTTAGACAACCTCTGAGGCCCTCACAGAGCAGCTGTATTTGTACTGACATTAGATTACACACAGGTGCACTCTATTTAGTCATTAGCACCGTTCAGGCAATGTCTATAGGCAACTGATTGCACTCAGATCAAAGGAGGCAGCATATTTATGCACACGGCACTTTGCAGTTATTTATTTGTAAAAAAAAATGTTTGGAATCATGTATGATTTTCATTCCACTTCTCATGTGTACACCACTTTGTATTGGTCTTTCATGTGGAATTCCAATAAAATTGATTCATGTTTGTGGTAGTAATATGACAAAATTTGGAAAACTTCAAGGGGGCCGAATACTTTTGCAACCCACTGTAGGCTATAAGGCATTCCTTAAGACAAATACTTTGTTTTTTAATACTCTAATTCCCTGTAAGCTAAACAAGCCTCGCCCACAGCTTCTCCAAAACACCAAGACACTCAGACCCATGTAGCAAGGGCTTATGGGAGCTCAGTCTGGGCAGGAGGAGGAGGAGGTTACTAGCCAGAGATTTCAGAGGCAGAGGGGGGAGGGGTGAATTTCTCACAGGCTGAGGGGTGGAGATGCAGTTGCAGATTACCTGTGTAATGATGACAAACAGAACATGACAGCTCTCATTGTATCACAGGAATAAATCATCTTAAACTGTTGAAGCTGTATGCAGCCAGATTTGCTGTGTAAACTATCTAAACTTGAAATAAGATATATAGACAAGTTACTTGTTATAGTTAGTTTTTCATCTCGGATCCGCTTTAAGTGATTAAAATGTCTGTGCACCGATGCCTCCCATCCAACCTGAGGGACCTTGAGATGTGCTGCAAAGAGGAATGAGCAAAACTGGCCAAGGACAGGTGTGCTAAGCTGGTGGCATCACATTAAAAATACTCGAGGATGTAATTGCTGCCAAAGATGCATCGACAAAGTATTGAGCAAATGCTGGGAATACTTATGTACATGTGATTTCTCAGATTTCTTTATTTTTAATACATTTGCCATTCACATTGTCACTATGGGGTGTTGTGTGTAGAATTCTGAGGGAAAAAAATAATCTTATCCATTTTGGAATAAGGCTGTAACATAACAAAATGTGGAAAAACTGATGCGCTGTGAACTTTCCCAATGTACTCGATATATTTTGTTTCATTTAACAATAAGCAATAACTAAAACACTAATATTATCACATGCTCTACACACAATTGGGCCTGATCCAATTCCCCTTTTCTCCAGGTTTTTCTCCTAGGTGATATTTTAACATTATAAATAAAATAGGAGATATTGGCAGTGCTTCCAAATGCAAGCTGCACCCGAGAAGACCAGCTGCATAGATGTGCAGATCCCACACACATACATAGTATGACCCTGAGGCTGCTAGCCATAATTGGTCTACACATTTTCTAAAGAACAGGGTAAGGATTGGCAATGCTCAATCAGGCTGCAGGCAACCGAAATGAAACCAACAGAGGCGTGCAGGGACTTAAATTACACACCTTGTATACAAATCAGAAGCAAAACTATGCACTAAACCCTATTCTAAATAATTTGAATGCAAACTGATACACATGGATGCAGATAGCCATAGGAAAGACTTACACTTTTGTACTACAGGAGATATTGGAAGTGCTTTGAAATGCAAGCTGCACCCGGAGGCCTCCCGGGATGGCGTGGACAGCCTGCAGCATTTGCTCTAAGGTGCATGCATGTGTCTTACTTCCTGACTTGTAGCTACAATGGGGGGTGGAACGTGGAACTACATCACTAGTGCAAAGGCCAAGGTATTTAAACCCTGGCCAATCACTGTTCTGTCTCAGCAGCTGTGATGTATGTCACACTGTCTCCTGTCAGTTCTCTGTCTCAGAGCCCTGTCAGTCAGTCCTGACATTTTGTTCTGTCAGTCAGTCCTGTCATCACGTCCTGTCAGCCAGTCCTGTCATTTATCCCTGTCAGCCGGTGAGTCCTGTAAGTTTGCTCTACCAGCCAGCCCAGGCATTTTGACCTGTCTGCCAGTCCTGTCATCACGTCCTGTCAGCCAGTCCTGTCATTTCACCCAACCGACAAGTCCTGTCAGTTAGTCCTGTCTTTACGTCCTGTCAGACAGTCTCGTCATTACGTTCTGTCAGCCAGTCCTGTCAGTACATCCTGTCAGCCAGTCCAGTCATTATATTCCGCCAGTCAGTCCAGTCAATACGTCCTGCACATCAGTCCTGTTTTAGGTATGGTCAGCCATACCTGTCGTTCTGTTTCCTTGTCAAGCAGTCCCGTGCCACCTCCTCTAGTCCTTCCTTCCCACATCCTAGGATTCACCCTTCCTGTTCTTTTCCCCACCAGTGAAGTAGCCCTGGTGGTTGTGACCTTGTGGGCACCAGGCAGCAAAGTACTCCATCTCCCATTAGGGGTTGACGGCCCATTATCCCTTGAGGGGTGCGCTGGTGAAGACCCATGCTCACTTAGACTCCAAGCCTCAGGGGTACCCACACCAATCACTGGTGTCGAGATTAACAGGACCTTGACAATGCCTTTGAAGCCACCAGCAAGCAAGCAAGAAAATACTCAGAATACTTTGACAGTACTTTTTCACCTACTTTTGGGTGCTTTTTCAATTGCAGAATGTAAAAGTTATTTTAAACAGAAGATGAAAGATTACTGTATCTCCTAGAAGAAAACTTAGGAGAAAAGGTGAATTGGATTGGGCCCAATATGTTAAATAAATGCTGAAATAGTATACAGTAGTTTCACATTTTCTCCAAATGTATTGAAGTCAATGGGAATGAGAAAACCTGTTTTCATTTTCTTTTGAAAATGTATCATATGTTTTGAAAAAACTAAATTTAGATATGAAATGACTTTGGGAAAAATTGAAGCTCATCCCAACTGTTAGCTCAGACAAAACAAGTATCACATAAGACTGAACCCTTAAAAAAATTGAAACAGCAAACTCATTTTTTTTTAGTTTATTTTGTCTTAATTACATCTCACTCTTGTAGTCATACCATTGCTGCTATATGTTAATAAATGTCTTCTTACAATCTCTGATCTTGTATGTTATTTTTCAGTAGCAACATTTTTGTTCTTAAATTTGTATCCACAGATTAAAGTGGAATAAAACGTTGACATAACATTCAATAAAAATGTGTTTTCCTACTGTGCATTACCCATTCAGTTATCATATTTGCTTTTGTGCACAAGCAATATTGTCCATTTACAAATTACAAGTTCCCAAAGTACTGTTTATCTGCTCTGAAAGGTGCGATTGCATTTTATTCATTGCTGCCTTTATTTATATTTTAACATTTCTATTGAGCTCTTGTTAACTGTGTGCATGCTTGAAGCAAAGAGAACTGGTTTTCAGCACAGCTAAGAATGTATCTGTCACAGACCGCTAGGCCGCTAGGCCGGTCTGCGGATGGGGTAAATCGATCAGCGTCAGAAATCCTCTTACACGGTCATTTGTTCATCACGAAGGGTAACCCGCGTTCACAATTTGATGAACTGACTCGCGAAGGGAGCGTTCTGATACCAACCGAATCACTCCACACATATACAATTCGAAGATCTGCCACCAAGCGAGTTACACAGCCCGCTACTGTAATTTTACTAGGGCTTCGAGAACGCTATATTAACCCTTAGCAGTATGCAAGAATCTGGGTCAGATCGTTATGTCTGGGCCGGGTTCTCGCATACGGGTTATAAATGTATACTTCTATTAAACACAGGGTAGCGAGTTCAGGAGAATAGGTACGATTGTGTATGTTCAGCAACAGGTCATAACCGCTAAACGATTTTTAAACGTTTAATAACACAAATGCATTACATACAGTTATATACACCTATTAACATATAAAACACAGAGCTTAAAAATAAAAGGAATAAAATCAGAAAATTCTTACTTCGTTAGCTGAGCAGTCCATTTGAAAAATGAAGAAAATAGTCCAGTTTAAAGTAGGCATTCAGGTTAAAGTCTTTGTACACAACATGCGCCCGGTTCTCCTTGAGCACATGTCTAGACCTTCCTGGTAGATGGAAATTGAAGAACTGGGTGGAGTTCCTTGCAAACGCTTTTTACTGACCAGAGTTTTGGGGCGGTCACTACCTGGAAAGTAGGTGTGTTTGAGGCAGGGTTACCTCCTGAAAGTCAGGTTGCCACCCCCAGACTTGGAGCAAGGAATGTACCAATTATTAATAATTTGTGTAATTCCGCCCCAGATGAGTGCATCGCAAATGCGCGACCATATTCATAAGCAGCATGCGACTCTGTATTAAATGAGTCTATACACGCCTAGTCTGTCGAATTTGCTCTACGCAGGCCGGATAAAGTGGTTTCTATATGGATCCCTGATAGCTAGAAACGTGCACTTTAGGTGAACGATAGAACTGTTTCCTAGGTATCAGAAAATGTAATTTTGGTCTTGCTGTGCCAAACCTATTTTGAATTATTAATAAAGTAAATGTTCCCATTGTGTGAAGCTATGAGTTTTTGGAGGGAAATTTGAATCTCAACCAGTTTGAGGAGGTTTTCCTTTTGGGGAAAGATGAGCTGTAGCCAAATAGCTTCTCCCCAGGGAAGCTAGCCACGTGTGACATTTTTTCCTGACACAGGATGTGGGGGGAAGGTTACTGTACTCAGTAAGAGAGAGGGAAATTGACATCTATTGTGCATTTACCCAAGACTGACAGGAACTGTGCACGACCATGCGAAAGTCGATGGCGATTTTGCGCACAACTTTCCGTAATGTCCGTCACAGTATCAACTGGTTAATGTAAGCAAAAGATAATGGTATCTCCTCTTTGGATTAAGATCATGCTGAAGGGGCTTTTCACTGCAGAATAAAGTGCTGTGTTTAACTATTTGAATGCTGTTCTGAAACAAACATTTTTGTGCTAGTAGGTTTAAGGCTGTAAGCAATCTTTTAGAGCACAGAAGAAATGCTGACTTTCAGACCACTCTAATGTTGTTAGGATGAGGGTCCATCCACTTCATTAATTTCACTTTACGCACAAAATGTGTGAGTTATTTTCAGGGCCTTTTCTGACCTATTTGGATCCCTAGGTACAGCAAACTGAGACAACACCCTCACTACTACCACATACACATACAAAACAGTACTAATACAGGGCAACCATTATTATTATTTTTATTATAAATATTATTATTATTTATATAGCACCAGCATACAGTTGGGGACATCAAACTTGGAGAAGGACTTAGGAGTACTCATCGACAACAAGTTGAATAATTGTACTCAATGCCAAGCCGCTGCAGCCGCTGCAGCTAAAGCTAACAACATTTTGGAATGCATTAAAAGGGAAATAAAAACTCGAGATGCTAGCTTAATATTGCCCCTCTTTAACTCTCTAGTAAGGCCACATTTGGAATATGGAATTCAGCTCTGGGCACCACATTACAAAAAAGATATTGCAGTTTTAGAGCAGGTGCAGAGATGAGCAACAAAATTGATACGTGGGATGGAAGGTCTCACCAAGAAAGGTTAGATAAACTGGGTTTATTTAGTCCAGAGAAAAGACGCCATAGAGGGGATCTAATTAACATGTATAAATACATCAGAGGGCAATATAATAGCTTGGCAGATGAGCTTTTTGTCCCTAGGCCTTCTCAAAGGACTAGAGGACATGATCTGCGCATGGAGGAAAAACGTTTTAGCCATTTATTTAGGAAAGGGTTCTTTACAGTAATCTTGATTAAGATGTGGAATGCATTGCCACAGGAAGTAGTTATGGCAAATTCTATACCAGCATTTAAAGGGGGCTTAGATGCTTTCCTTGCGTTAAAAGACATCCATGGCTATAATTACTAGGTAATGACTAATGATGTTGATCCAGGGATTTTATCTGATTGCCATCTGGAGTCGGGAAGGAATTTTTTTCCCTTTTGGGGCTAATTGGACCATGCCTTGTAAGGGTTTTTTCGCCTTCCTCTGGATCAACAGGGATATGTGAGGGAGCAGGCTAGTGTTGTACTTTATTCTCTGGTTGAACTCGATGGACGTATGTCTTTTTCAACCAAAATAACTATGTAACTATGTAGCATTGTAGCGCTGTACATGGTTTAAAAAGACAACTATTGGAGAGCATGGATACATGAGAGGTTCAAAACTCTTTAGAATCAGGACATCCAGCAATACAAACACAAATACAGACATTATTGATGTGAGGTTTGAGACCTCAGCAATATGGGCACATGTTCAAATGATAAATTACTAATCAGTAATTACTAATTACTAATTAATAATTAATAATCAGAATAAGACACACCAGGAGGCGGTCTCTGCCCTTGTGTGCTTACTGTATAGAGGAAAGATATGAGAAAACCACATATTAAATACTAAAACCTGGGGTTTCTATAGAATAAAATAATAAAAGCGCAGTGAAATTATATTGCACCACACAACTCTCCTGGCCTTGGAAAGAAGCATCCTACAAGGCAGCACGGTGGCATAATGGTTAGCGCTCTTGCCTTGCAGCGCTGGGTCCCTGGTTCAAATCCCAGCCAGGGCACTATCTGCACGGAGTTTGTATGTTCTCCCCGTGTCTGTGTGGGTTTCCCCCGGGCATGCTGGTTTCCTCCCAAATCCCCAAAACATACAGATAAGTTAATTGGCTCCCCCTAAAATTGGCCCTAGACTATAATACATACACTACGTGATACATACATAGACATAGGACAGTAGTAGGGATTAGACTGTGAGCTCCTCTGAGCGACAGTTAGTGACAAGACAATATATACTGTACAGCGCTGTGTAAGATGTCAGCGCTATATAAATTCTAAATAATAATAATAATAATCCTACATGAGGCAAACAGATTTCATGGCTGACACTAACTGTAAAGATGGGAAAGGAAACATATTTCATGATGGAATGGTTAGTAGAGTAGGTAAGTGTCGCTATATGACCAGTAGGTATAGTCAAGGGTGCAAAAAGAGACCATATCACATTATAATAAAGGTTAAAGAGAAACTCCAACCTAGAATTGAACTTTATCCCAATCAGTAGCTGATACCCCCTTTTACATGAGAAATATAATGATTTTCACAAACAGACCATCAGGGGGCGCTGTATGACTGATTTTGTGCTGAAACCCCTCCCACAAGAAGCTCTGAGTACCGCGGTACTCTGGGCAAACTGCCACAATGTAACAATGTTCACAGACAGGAATTAGCTGTTTACAGCTGTCTCTAACAGCCAAAACAGCTAGAAACAGCTACATAACTTGCCCACAGTAACAATGTCACCATGTAATACATGTCAGAATGTGAATCTGGGAGAGGAAAGATTTTACAATGAGCAAACACTGACTAAATCATTTATACATAATTATGGTAAAAAATGAAGCATTTTTTATACTACATTATTTTCACTGGAGATCCTCTTTAAAATAGTAGGCTGGTGCTAACTCTGGCCTCCTGGATCTTCTGACTGCTGGCCACATACATATAACCATGGCACTTCCATTGTCCGTACATTACTTCTAGACTCAAACATTTGTACTTCCCTAGTCCTATTTATGTTATCTTTCTTTTCATCCTCCCATTCCCCTTCCTTCTAATTTCCTTTTGCCTTTATCATCTTCATCATCATCACCTCCCACAAACATCCTATCACTCCTGAGCTTCACCCACACAGTGTGCCTTTCTGACTTTCTAACAATCTTCACTAAACTTTCACTATTTTGTCAATTTGCATTGATGTCTGTGGGGACAAATGCTGCAGTTCATCACAATATATTGATACCAATACTGATACCAAATTTCATAGATATATCAAGGATAATCCAGGAAATATGTAAAAACACTGACCTTATAGTTTTTAAAAAATTGACTTTAGAGGGGAAACGCGTTTTATCCCAGTGCATTGACATATTGCACAAGCTATTGTCACCAGATTTGCTAGGTATTTAATGTTCAATAGCTCCGTTGCTGGGAGCACTCTGCACATGAGCACTACATAGTGACTTGTAGTGTGCATGAGCAGAGCACTCCTGGCTACCGGAGCGGGATCAAGGACAGGCGCTGCTGGGCCAGTGCTTGTGCAGTAATGTGCCACCTGACCAACATGGCGTGATGCATGGGGCATTTACCAGGGAACAGAGGAGGAGGAGGAGAGTGGGGTAGGGGTGGGCATGAGGACTGCTGCCAATACATGCCGGCTCCCTCCATTTGTACAAATGACTTTGCTTTGGGTATCCTTTCAGTTTGCATGCATTGATCTATGAAAGAATTTTTTTCTGTGTCAGTTGGTGAAACTTAAAATTTAAAGTGATAGTACCCTTTTTTTTTTTTACAATTGCTTGGAAGGGAGGGCTCCATGCTGTCTGTTTTCTAATTGTTAGGCTGGATACACATGTGAACTTGCAAAATTGCAACAATTTAAGAAAAAAAATTTAGTGATAGAAATTTTCTTCCAATTTTCCACAATCGATTCTTACTTTTGGAAATGGGATTTCATGTTATTAAGTTAATTGCAGGAAAATAAAAAAAAGTAGAGTTAGGTTTGCTTGTGGCATGCGATTAATGGATGCATGAAGGCAGAACAATTATTGCACACTTGTGCAGTCCATAGAAAACATTACAAGTGCCACAGTGTGACCAACGCTAAAGGGACACTTAAGTCAAACAAAAAAAAATGAGTTTTACTTACCTGGGGCTTCCAATAGCACCCTGCAGCTGTTGGGTGCCCTCGCCATCTCCCTCCGATCCTCCTGGCCCCGCCTGCACCCACTTCCTGTTTCGGTGACAGGAGCTGACAGGCTGAGGATGCGAGTGATTCTTCGCATTCCTGGCCACAATAGCGCCATCTATGCTGCTATTGCATATATCATATACCATATAGCAGCACAGAGGGTGCTAATGTGTCTGGGAACGCGAAGAATCACTCGCGTTCCCAGCCTGTAAGCTCCTGTCACCGAAACAGGAAGTGGCTGCCGGCGGGGCCAGGAGGATCGGAGGGAGATGGCGAGGGCACCGGACAGCTGCAGGGGGCTATTGGAAGCCCTAGGTGAGTAAAACTCATTTTTTTTTGTTTCTTAACCTCCTTGGCGGTAACCCCGTGTGTGACACGGGGTAAGCCGCCGGAGGGTGCCGCTCAGGCCCTGCTGGGCCGATTTTAATAATTTTTTTTTTGCTGGACGCAGCTAGCACTTTGCTAGCTGCGCCAGCACTCTGATCGCCGCCGGCCCCTTTGCGATCGCCGCTATCTGCTGCGGCGCGGGCCCCCCCCCCCCCCTCCAGACCCCAGCGCTGCCTGGCCAATCAGTGCCAGGCAGCGCCGAGGGGTGGCCCGGGACTCCCAATGACGTCCCGACGTCAGTGACGTCGGTGACGTCATCCCGCCCCGTCGCCATGGCGACGGGGGAAGCCCTCCCGGAAATCCCGTTCTATGAACGGGATTTCCTGATCGGAGATCGCCGAAGGCGATCGAAGCGGGCGGGGGGGTGCCGCTCAGCAGCGGCTATCATGTAGCGAGCCCTCGGCTCGCTACATGATTAAAAAAAAATTTTTTTTAAAAAAACCTGCTGCGCTCCCTCCTGGCGGTATTTTTCATACCGCCAAGGAGGTTAAGTGTCCCTTTAAGCCTTCTTCACTTTACAAATCGCTAGTGCAATCGCAAGCACTGAGCGATTTGTTGAGCATTTTTATAAAGCGCTTTTCCCTGCGCTTTGTGCTTAGAAAAGTGCTTTTATAAAGTGCTTTTCTAAGCGCTTTTGCTGAGCGATTAATTTTTACACTTCCTAACATCGGTCTCTCTTGTACCCCGGAAATAAATAAATACAATGTAGCTATCGATAAAAGTGTTTGGGAAATCGCCATTCATAGCGCTTTTTCAAGCGCTTTGCAATTTCCCTATACTTTGTATTGAAGAGCAAATGCTCAGAAAATGGTACAGGTAGCGCATTTGTGATTGGAAAGAAAGCTCATTGCTCATGTGAGAACAGTCACATAGAGCAACATTGCACTAGCGCTCTTAAGGCAATGTTTAAAATCGCCAGCGCTTAAAAAAAAATCGAAAATGCTCATAGTGTGAACAAGCCCTCAAAGAAAATGTGTACTGTTACTTTAAATTTTAAAACTGTCACCAATTGACTAAGAAAAAAGCTGTATGAGTATTTATCAGAATTTGTTTATGTTGTGCATTTTTGCAATTTTACGTTTGTCGCAAATGTGATACATTTTAATACAATTGCGTTTGTCCTGCTTTTTTCTGTTTTTAGTCAATTTTAAAATGTTCTGCAGCTGTTCTGTGTGTGATGTGCAATTCAAATTTAACCACCCTGGCGTTCTATTGAGATCGCCAGGGCGGCTGCGGGAGGGTTTTTTTTAAATTAAAAAAAAACTATTTCATGCAGCCAACTGAAAGTTGGCTGCATGAAAGCCCACTAGAGGGCGCTCCGGAGGCGTTCTTCTGATCGCCTCCGGCAAGCAGAAGTAACAAGGAAGGCTGCAATGAGCAGCCTTCCTTGTTTGGCTTTCCACGTCGCCATGGCGACGAGCGGAGTGACGTCATGGACGTCAGCCGACGTCCTGACGTCAGCCGCCTCCGATCCAGCCCTTAGCGCTGGCCGGAACGATTTGTTCCGGCTGCGCAGGGCTCGGGCGGCTGGGGGGACCCTCTTTCGCCGCTGCTCGCGGCGGATCGCCGCAGAGTGGCGGCGATCAGGCAGCACACGCGGCTGGCAAAGTGCCGGCTGCGTGTGCTGCTTTTTATTTCATCAAAATCGGCCCAGCAGGGCCTGAGCGGCACCCTCTGGCGGTAATGGACGAGCTGAGCTCGTCCATACCGCTAAGGTGGTTAATACAACTTTGTGAGAATAAAGAAAAAAATAATTTTTTGTGAAAGTTTACATGAATTCAAAAGGATGTTGGATGCACTCATCTAATAGAGGAGCTTCTGTGTTCCCAAGCCTAAGATATCAGTACCTATGAGGCCCAGTGCACACCAAAAACTTCTAGCAGATCTGCAAAACAGTAGAGGTTTTTGAAGCAGATTTCAGAGTGATTCTAGGCATGTTTAGAGACGTTTTCTAAACATGCCTATCGTTTTTTGGAGCGTTTTTGTGTAGCAGATTACAAATATTGTTACAGTAAAGCTGTTACGGAACAGCTTCTGTAACAAAAACGCCTGGAAAACCACTTTAAACTAGCGTTTTTCAGAGCGGTTTTGCACTTTCCTATACTTTAACATTGAGGCAGAAACGTCTCAGAAATCTAAAAAATGCTGCAGCCCCTGAATTTGCGTTTGTGGAAAAAACGAGCCGCTCTGGTGTGCACCATCCCATTCACTTTCATTAGCCAAGCGGTTTTTCCCCTGCAAGCGTTTTAAAAAACGCTTCAGAACCGCTCTGGTGTGCACCAGCCCTGAGATCTGTCAGCAATATCCACAAAAAGGTTGGCACCACAAAAATAGCAGTAAAAATAAGCTCTTTTAGTAGGATGGCATTAAAACAACATGATAGGCCTGGTGCACACCAAGCGTTTTTGGTAGCGTTTTCAAAAACGTTGCCGCTTGTAAAAACGCTTGGCTAATGTATCTCATTGGGATGGTGCACACCAGCGGTTTGAGGTTGTTAGCAAACCGCAAACGTGGCTCCTGCAGCATTTTTGCGGCTTGCAGAAGCGTTTCTACCTCAATGTAAAGTATAGGAAAAAGCTCAAACCACTCTGAAAATCGCTAGATCAGAGCTGTTTTCCAGACGTTTTTGTCACAGAAGCTGTTCAGTAACAACTTTACTGTAACAATTTACGAAATCTGCTACACAAAAACGCTTCCAAAAACGCTACGCATGTTTAGAAAACCTCTCTAAACATCCCTAGAATCCCTCTGAAAATCTGCTAGAGGTTTTTGGTGTGCACTGGGCCTCAATCAAGATAAAAATAGGCGATACAAAAACTGT
Source organism: Hyperolius riggenbachi (assembly GCF_040937935.1). Taxonomy (NCBI): domain Eukaryota; kingdom Metazoa; phylum Chordata; class Amphibia; order Anura; family Hyperoliidae; genus Hyperolius; species Hyperolius riggenbachi. The sequence continues at coordinate 119,063,222 of NC_090649.1, read as the reverse complement.
TCAATAAAAAACATTGAAACATAAAAATAGGCTATGGCAGCGATAGCCCGCTGTTTCGAGCTGGATAGCTGAGTGGCTTGAAAAAGAGCTATCCAGCTCGAAACAGCGGGCTGTCACCGCCATTGCCTATTTTTATCTTGACTATCATGTCATTTTAATGACATCCTATTAAAAGAGCTAATTTTTACTGCTATTTTTGTGGTGCCAGCCTTTTTGTGGATATTGGTGAAAGTTCAGATGGAATCAGATACACTTTCATGTAAATAAACTTCATTGGTGTACACAGAAGAAACACAATCTGAATATTTGTTTACAGACAAAAATACCAAAACTGCAGAGGAAAAAAAAAGGAAAATATCTGAAAAGTTACAAAATGCAGATTCACGCACGCGAACAAATGCGTAAAATAGCTTCTGGAATTTGAATGAATAAGTGTGAGATGAGTGTGAGAGATGCCTAAGGGGAACTTCACACTATACTGTGTTGCTCATTCAGAAATATAGGAAGTTAACACAATGGTGATGAAAAGTCACATTGCATGTTATCAGTGCGATACAATGCATGTTCTGCAGCATACAATCCATAGACTAATGCTTGCGCCGCAGCCATTACACCCGGTAACGCAATACATGCTGATGGTATCCAGGCGGAAATTATCGCACCGCAAATACACCAATGTGGTAGCGCTATTAACCATTTCAACCCGCGGGTGTTTTTCACCTTATGCATTAGAGCAATTTTCACCTTCCATTGATGCGCCAATAACTTTATCACTAATTGTCACAAGGAATTGATCTATACCTTGTTTTTTCCACCACCATTTAGGCTTTCTATGGGTGGTATATTTTTCTAAGAATATTTTTTTTTCCTAAATGCATTTTTACAGGAATATTAAGACAAAAATTGAAAAAAATCATTATTTCTCAGTTTTCGGCCATTATAGCTTTAACGAGTACCAGAGACGAAGAAGAAATAGATTTATACATACCTGGGGCTTCCTCCAGCTCCATAAGCCTGGATCGCTCCCACGCCACTTTCCTCCGCTGCCTCTGTCTGCCGGTACCGGGTCCCGTCATTTCGACCAGTCGACGCAAGCGCAGTGCGCTCCCTCCGTACTGCGCAGGCGCATGCGTGCAGAGCCAGAGGGAGCCCCTTTGGATGCGGAAGACTGGTCGTGTCCAGCGGAAGTGACGGGACCTGGTACCGGCGATAGAGGCAGCGGTGGATGGCAGCGTGGGAGCGATCCAGGCTTATGGAGCTGGAGGAAGCCCCAGGTATGTATAACATCTTTTTCCATTTTTCAGCTTTCCCTCGTCTCTGGCTCCCTTTAAAATAATACATGCTACCATAATTAAAACCTTTGTATGTTATTATATAATTTAAAAAATGTTGGTAATATACCATCTTCACATGCATATTAAAAAAGTTGGTTTTTTTTTTTTTAATTTTTTTTCCATTAAAATTTTTTTGGGGTAATTTTTGGTGTGGGAGGTAAACAGTTAATTTTAAATGTAATAATGTGTGTTTATTTCATTACAAAATGTATGTAGATGTAGTTTTACTATTTGGCGACAAGATGGCCACAGTCACTGGCGTAACTATTGGCCCTGCAAACACTGCAGAGGCAGGGGGCCCAGGGGCATGCAGGGGCCCGTGGGAGAGACTGGAGGTAGGACGGAGGTGTCCCCCAGCCCTCTCCACTTCAAACGTAAAGTCTGCAGGACCGGAAAAATCTGTAGCACTGAGGCTGCCATCACTCACATCATAGCCCCGCCCCCTGCAATCCATACAAGTCTCTTGCTCTTCAGCCTGTGTCATCACGTCTGGGCCACGCAGAGTGCAGGGATTGGGCCAATTAGTTACTTCCTACTCCTCTGGACTCCTGTCATCCTCTGCGCAGCTAAGGCTTGTTGTGCAATGATCTCTGCACCTTGACAGACTCCAGCGATGCCCCACTCAGATTCATGACGTGTGAACTCTGTATACCTTTCCTCATATTCACCAGGCACATCTACTTCAACAAGGAAGAGGTCATATGGCCGGGCAGGGGGCGGATGGAGTCCAATGTTACAATCTAGCAGCAGGTCAGAGGTGACTATCTGGTATGTAATGTGGCCTGACGATGATAACATGCATACCCTCTGTCACTCCTCTCTGACAGGCACATCCAGTGTTTTCTGTAGCGTGTCTCTGCTTGTTGGCATATGACATTGCTTTTCCTATAGTTAGAACTTGGGCTAGAAGTATGTAATGTTGCTTGTGCAAAGCTCTGCTGTACTCATCATGGGGTATGTTCTTTAGTAGCCTACTGCCAGTGTTCTCAGCAAGGAGTGAGTTACAAGATGTTCTGCAGCAGCTCAGAATTGCTGTCCACTAAGCCAAGTTTCAGTGTTCTCACCGTGTTGTGCTGCTTGTTTCAGGATGTTCTGCAGCAGTTTAGCATAGCTGCTTGTAAGTTAGGGGTGTTTTAATACTACAGCATTTGCTGCTGTAGTATCAAGATAGCCAGTACAGTACTTTTCATTGGTTTGTGTACAGGAGATGGATGCAAATCAGTATGGACTGGATCCCCTGGCAGCAGGTGTGTACCATGCCCTCCAGCACCCAGGGCAGAGACGAACACGCTGAAACCAGCGCAGGAGATTTGGGTGCAGCGCAGGAGATTTGAGCAAAGCCGCCGCCCCCATAAGCCGTAATAGAAATTACAGCTATAGCAGCGCATAGGGAGTAACTTCAGCGCCGAAGTTACTTTTAAAACATAATAATTCGGCTTGCAGCAATCCATGGCGGCCTGGAGGAGGAATAGTATTTAATACGGCCGGCAGCAGGATCAGCCATATACCGGCTGTATCCTGCGCTGAAGCCTCCTGCGCCGATTCCTCTTGTACGTGGGCAGAGATGCTAGAGAGTGCTATTTCTTCCACAGCCATCATGCTCTGATTCCTTGTGTAAGCTGCAATACACTCATAGATTGTGCACGATGTGGCAAAACAATTGTTTAATGGGGAAACTGTCACTAATTATGTGTGTTTAGTGGGGGAAACAAACTATGTGTGTTTTGCTCACTAAACTCTGGCTAATTATGTGGGGGGGTTTGTGTGTGTGTGAGAGACACCGATGGCTAATTATGCACTTTTTTTTGTGGGGGAAATGCTGACTAGTTGGGCGTTGTTCTGTGGGGGATACACTGCCTAAAGTTTTGTGGTGGAGCGTATAGAGGGGGCCCCATGAGATTTTTGCAGGGGGGGCCACAAGGTTTCTAGTTACGCCCCTGGCCACAGTCAAAAAAATGTTTAGTCCGGGAAGTGAACGCTTTCACTTCCAGAAAGCGTAAGGAGGACGGGAAACTTTTTTCTATCAGAAAGACGCCGGCTTCTGTTAAGAAGCCGTTGGTCTTTCAACCAGGGACTTAGATCAATAAGTGGGAACACTTAGATCAATGAATGGGAACTATGTTCCCATTTATTGATCTCCGGGCTAATGGGGGCAACATGGGTGAGAGCGCGCAGCAGCAGCCGCCTGGTTGTGACAATCATGTCCAGGCGGCTTAAATGGTTATATCTGCATCACACATATATTTGCATTCCACAATTGATGTCACTATCCTATATGGGGTTTATGTAATTAACCAGGAAAACTGTCCCCATAGACTTCAACGTAAATGCAAGACTTGGAAACTTTGTGAAATGATCTCTAAGTACCAGGCTACCACAGGAGGGGCCTGATGCAGTAAACTGTGGTAAAGTTTCTGTGTTCAGGGACCGCACAGCAATAACACCATTACTAACGCCGGGGGAACACTGTCCGTTAACTCCTTAGCACCATGCGTGTTACCGGGATAGTGCACATTGCTATGGTAATGTGTGGTAACAAGTGTGGCGCTAAGGGGTTAATGGGCCGTTCTCCACCGTCGCTAATGAGGGTGAAATTGGCAACTTTGCCGCAGTTTACTGTCTCAGGCTCCATATTACACCAAGATAGCAGATACGGTATCCCAACCTTTATACCCAACTAGCTGATACCCCAGCATTTCTCTGGTATGTATTTGGTTGTTGTTGTCGCTGCCCAATTTTACTAACTTTGACACACAGTCACTCATTTAACCAAGTTTGTGAGTTTTGGGGTCCTTTGCATCAATAATTTAAATGTTTTCATTGCAATGAAACAAACCACCTTCTTTTTGTCAATTTTGACCTCAGTCATTAACCACTTCAGCCCTAGTCGTTTTCACTTTATGCATCCGAGCAATGTTCATCTCCCATTTATTAGCCTATAACTTTATCACTACTTATCACAATGAACTGATCTATATCTTGTTTTTTCCGCCACCAAATATGCTTTCTTTGGGGGGTACATTTTGCTAAGAGCCACTTTACTGTAAATGCATTTTAATAGGAAGAATAAGAAAAAAACTGAAAAAATTCATTATTTCTCAGTTTTCGGCCATTATAGTTTAAAATAATACATGCCTCCATAATTAAAACCCACGTATTGTATTTGCCCATTTGTCCCGGTTATTACACCGTTTAAATTATGTCCCTTTCACAATATATGGCAACAATATTTTATTTGGAAATAAAAGTGCATTTTTTCCGTTTTCCATCCATCACTATTTACAAGCTTATAATAAAAAAAAATATAAATATTTCATCTTTACATAGATATTTAAAAAGTTTAGACCCTTAGGTAAATATCTATGTGTTTTTTTTAATTGTAATGTTTTTTATGTGGGTATTTTTGGGAGGGTGGGATGGAAATAGTATTTTTTTTTTGTAAATATATGTGTATTTTTTTTTTTTTACATTTAGATGTAGTTTACTTTTTGGCCACAAGATGGCAGCCATGAGTTTGTTTACAATGACGTCACGTTAATAGTAACATGTAAGCTTAGAGGATCGTAGGGGGGACGTAGGAGGCAAAAAAAGCTAGGCTTCCGAGAGAAGCTGTCGCTTTTCTGCGCGGGAGAGTAATCAGTGATCAGGCACCATGGCCTCCATTCACTGATTCCCTGGCTAATGAACCGCGGACTATTCCAGGTTTGAAGCCTCTGCCACTAACAGTGTAAGAATGGTAGCAATTTAAATATTCTCTTTGAAAATGAGTAGGTTAATTCTGATTGGCTGTTGTAGGCTCCACCCACTTTCCTGAATATTATTCCCTGTCACCCAGTGACCAACTGTACCAAGTATGAGAACCCTGCCATTAACAGTGTAAGACGACTATAGTTTATTTTTTCCAATGTAAAAAAGTTGGTTGTTGTTTCCACCCACTTTTTCTAACCTTGACAGACAGTCACTCAAAGTTTATGAGCTTTGGGGTCTTTGGCATCAATAATTTACATTATTCCATTGAAATGAAACAAATATTATTGGTTGTTTGTGGCTCCATCCCCTTTACTAAATTTACACCCCAGTGATCCAATCATGGACTGTACCAGGTTTGAGGCCTCTGCTATTAACAATGTAAGAATGGCTGCAATATAAATGTTCCTCTTTAAAATCAATAGGTGAGTTTTGATTGGCTGTTGTAGGCTCCACCCACTTTCCAGAATATTAATCCCAGCCACCCAGTGACCAACTGTGTAAAATTTAGAAACTCTTCCATTAACAGTATAAAAGTGGCTGCAGCTTACATTGTTCCCAGTGAAAAATGTGTTGTTTTTTTTTTGCTCTGCCCATTTTTTGTAATCTTGACACACGGTCACTCGATGACAAGGTTTGTGAGCTTTCGGGTTCCTGTAATCAAAAATGTATAAATGGAAGCAGTTTATCCAGCAAATAAATCTGATTGGCTGTTTGTGACTCCTCCCCTTAAGTAAATTTGAACGTCTACTCCTAAAAATGACTTTTTTTAAAAGGGACTCCGACTAGTAAATAAGAACAAAATCTGAACTTACCTTGGGCTTTCTCCAGCTCACAGTAGGTCGGGAGGTCACTCGGCGTCCTTCTGGCTCCTCTCCCAGGCCCTGCTCAGAAATGGCTCCGGAAAAGGGAGCCCGAAGGGTGTCGGGCTCCCTTTTCCGGAAAGATGACGTCAGTCGTCACCACGCCGGCCGCCTCATGTCATCACGGCGATTAACCCGCCGGGATCAATTTCTGAGCAGGGCCTGGGAGAGGAGCCAGAAGAATGCCGAGGGACCTCCCAACCTACGGTGGGCTGGAGAAAGCCCCAGGTAGGTTCAGATTTTGTTTTTATTCACTGGTCAGAGTCCCTTTAAGTATCCCAAGGTTTCCTTTTATTAGTGTTGATTTCGAATAAAGCTGTTTTGATGCCAGGTGTTAGGCTAGGACAACAAGGACCTCAGGTTTGTCAGAATTCAGTTTTAGTTAGTTTTCAGACATTTGTCATTCTGTAATAGCACCATTGTGGCTATTTCTGTGAATAAAATCATATTTTAACCACTTAATCCTATCTGGACGAGTATTCTCATCCAGATAGGTGCAGCTGAAGGCAAATTGGACGAGTATTCTCATCCAGTTTGCAAGCGGTGGTACTCGCAGGGTGTGCGGGGCTGCGGCCCTGTGCACCCCGGCGGTTTTAGCTATTGGCAGTTTCAGCAATTGGGGAAGAGAAGCAAAGCTTCTCCAAACCAGCTGCAGTGCCTGTAATGAATGGACATAACCCCGATCAAGGGGCCATCTCCATTCATAAGAATAAATGTGAATGAACAGGAAAAAAACCTTCACAAACACATTCTTGTAAACCAAGGAGTGTTTATCACCATCTAGTGGCGAAAAATGTTAAATTATGCTGCACAGATATTTTTATAAAAAAAATAAATAACAGTAATATACCGTCGTGATATACATATTAAAAAAGCTAAGTCCCTAAGGCAACTATTTACAGATTTTTTTGTTTGTTTATTATTTGTTTCTTGGTAACTGGGGTGGGGGCTTTGGAAGTGATTTAATCATATTAATTTTAGTACATAAGGGCTTAGAATTGATGGGACACACAGAAAAAACACAGAAAAAATACACCTTTATTTCCAAATAATATATTATTGCCATACATTGTACTAGGAACATAATTTAAATGTTGTGATAGCTCGGACTAATGGGCATTGCTTATTTTAAAACTATAGGGGGTGGAATTGGAGAAATAGTGTGTGTTTTTTTTGTTTTTGTGTGTATTTGCCTTTAAAAGGCATAGAAAATAAAGTAGTTACTGAAAACAAGTATGGCTTGCAAAAAGCTTAATTTGTGGCGATAAAAACAAGATATAGATCATTGATATGTGATGCGTAGTGATAGTTATTGGTGAATAAATGAGAGGAGTGCTGACAGGAGAAAATTGCTGAAGGTGAAAACACCAGCGGGCTGAAGTGGTTAAATGTCATCAGGCTTAAATCACAAAGAAGGTGAGGTGTCTTAATTTGTATTTACCTCCACATCCTGCACCATGGCAGCATTGCTTTGAAGTGAACCCGAGGTGAAAATAAACTGATGAGATAAACAATTATTTTAATCCTCCTACTCCTAAAAATGACGTTTTTTTAGTATCCCAAAGTTTTCTTTTATTGGTGTTGATTTAGAACAGAGCTGTTTTGATGTCAGGTGTTGGGCTGGGTAACAAGGATCTCAGTTTAGTCAGAATGCATTTTCAGACAACTGTCAATCATCCACTCTTGTAGCTTAGGTAAGCAAGAATTTATTTTTGGAGTAGGGTCTGTTCCACCAGTATGAAGGATAAGTATAGCTGCGTGTCATCAGCATAGCAATTGTACATCAGGCCATGTTGTTGGATAATTGTACCAAGTAGTAGCATGTAGATTGCAAATAGCAGAGGAGATTGGATTGAGCCTTGTGGCACTCCAAATTTTAGAGGTGCAGGGCTGGATATGACAGGTCCTAGTGATACTCTCTGTGTTCTGTCAGTCAAAAAAGATCTGAACTACTGGAGTTTACATTTTCCAATTAAAATGCATGGCTGAAATTTGATTGGCTGATTTATGCCCCACCCACTTTTCATGAATTTGTAACCTCAGTCACCAAATGACCAGTGTTGCGCCAAAATTTGCGTAATTATGGACGCAAATTTTGCCGCTTCGACATGAGTTTGTAATTTCGCATTGCTTAATTTTGCGTTTAGGTGCAAATTCGTGTTTAACTTTACATTTTTAATTTAAGTTGGAGTTTTCTATAGAAACACAGTTATTTTAAAATGGATGTAATTTCGTTTTTAATAGTAATTATGCAAATTTAAGTAATTACTAAATTCAGGAAAGTCACTTATTGATTGTAATTACTGATTGCAATTACTGATAATGCAAAGACCCCTGCATATGCTCTCACTTTAAATCTATCAGGAGGATTGAGCCTTGTGCAGCCATTTCTAAGAGAGGTGCTCTTTGTCAAGGTGCACTTAGTGGTCATGCATGATGAGACACTTGGTTTTGGGCCCTGCAATATCCGATGATGCAAAGGCCCCTGCATGTGCTGTCGCTTGAAATGTATCAGGAGGCTCAACCTGCAGCCACTTCTAAGACAGGTGCTCTTTGTCAAGGTGCACTTAGCGGTCATGCCGAGACACTTGGTTTTGGGCCTTGCAATATCTGATAATGCAAAGGTCCTAGCACGTGCTGTCACTTTAAATGTATCAGGATGCTCTGTACTGTAACACAATTTTAAGAACGGCCGAATCTCCCTGTTAAACACGAAATTTTGATTCATTTCCATTACGGAAATTATCCTAATTACACAAAACAATCATAATTATGAAATTCCACATAAAACGTGAAATTTCGCATAACTTTGCAAAATTACGAATTTTCAATTACGTCCGTAATTACGCAAAATTTTGTGTAATCGAAATTTGGACATTCGCTCATCACTACAAGTGACCAACTGTGCCAAGTTTAGGGACTCTGGCTTTATTACTGTGAGAATGGCAGCGTTTTACATGTTTAACATTGACGTGAATAGGTGAAAACTGATTGGCTGTTTGTGGTTCCTCCCTGGTGTGCAGGGGAGATGCGAGACCCCCAGAACAAATCATCCCAGGTAGTCATGGAACTGTATACCAAGTTTCATTGAAAACGATCAAGGCGTTTCTAAGTGATCGCGGCACATACATATATAAATACATACATACACACGCACATACACACACATTCAATTTTTTATATATAGATGGTTCTGAGTTGTATTATGGTTCCACTTTCAATGATCTACTCTTCTTTGCTATGTTTTTTGCTATATTTTCTATATAAAATACAGAAAATAATTATATTAGGGAGAAAGGACTGGGCCTCCCCAGTTGCCTCCGCCAGGCCTCAGGAATTGGATTTTGACATCACACTATTATGATGCATTATATTAGGGAGAAAGCACTGGGCCTGCCCAGGCCTGCCCAGGTGCATCCCCCAGGCCTCAGGAAATGCATTATGACATCACACTATTATGATGCATTTCCTGATGTCTGTAAAACCAGCTGTCCAGCCTAGATTCAGTCAGTCTTATTTTCACTAGCGACTAGTGAAGGTGTTTTGACTTGTGCTTGATAGCGATTTACCGTTCATTATATTCTATAATGAACAATAAACGGAGGAGGAGTGGGAGAGATTCCAAACAAGGTGTGGCAGCCCCCCAGTACTCATGTGAGTGGGCAGATAAATCCAACCACAAGAAGAGACTGAGGGAAAGATCTGGAAATGACCCAGTGGAAGGACCCAGCACACCCGCCACACCAGTTCCAGCACTACATCATGTTATGGGTGGTGTTTGGGGTTTCCTGGGCATGATAAAGGCCTTTTGTGGCAGAATGTTTCCTGCTGTTCCATTCCAGAGAGGAAACAAGAGAGCTCGATCCAGCATAAGCTCATCTGGAGCTCCAGATAAAAAGCATAAGGCCGAACCAAACAGCACAGGTAAGCATTGAATTACAGTGTATCTCATAAAAGGACATTAAGGACTATGTAAAGTCAAGCAGTCAGCACTAGTCCTACATTGAGTTTATCATTTTATATGTAGGTAGAAAAAAACAAAGTCTTGTAAAGTAATACCTTTTAATGGCTAACTAATCAAGTTAAATGATGCAAGCTTTCTGGGATCTAGTCCCCTATCTCAGGCATATTTCCAGATGTTAGCTGAAGTAAAACATTGATGTAGGTAATTAGTAAACACAAAGATGACAGTTGTGCTGGTTACTGTTTAGCAGTTAGATGTCAGGTGATCAGCAGGCTGGAGCCAGTGAGCTCATGCAAGCATACATGAAATCTAGCAGCTTTCTGAAGATCATGAAGCCAAGTCAATCATGTTAAATAAGGAGTCTTGAACATTTTTATAAATTTGTACTCCGAAATCTTTCTTGCTTGTTCATTTTTGAAGTTACCCTTAAGAATAAGTGAGATCTTGCTTGCATGCTGTGTCCTGGTTCACAGAAGTGTTGGCCACTGATGTATTCATTTTACCCTCACTTATTTTAAAGCGGTGATGCAGTTTTGTCCAGCCTGTTATCAGGCTTGAATCACAAAGAAGGTGAGGTGTTTCAATTTGTATTTCCCTACACATCCTGCACCATGGCAGCATTGCCTTGAAGTGAACCTGAGGTGAAAATAAACTGATGAGATAAACAATTATATTCATCCTCCTACTCTTAAAAATGACTTTTTAAAGTATCCCAAGGTTTTCTTTTTATGATGTTGATTTAGAATAGAGCTGTTTTGATGCCAGGTGTTGGGCTGGGACAACAAGGACCTCAGTCAGGGGTGTAACTAGACTTAATAGGGCCCCCCTGCAAAAATGATAGCAGGGGGCCTCCTTGCTCCCTCAACCCCATGCGGGTCACGTGATCGGGAGCTGGCGAATGGCAGCAGAGAGTGTTTTGTTGTAAAGCAGCATCTGGAAGCAGGAAAAAATGACACATGCTCCTGCACAAAGTTTCTGTAAGTGAATGAGCTTAGTTGGTCCAGGTCGCAGGTTGTCTGGCGGAGGTGTCAGAAGATGTCTGAGATATCTTTTTTACTAATTCCTTTGAATTCAGCCCAGGGTGTTAAGTTGTTCTTACATCTATTCATTGGCGCTTAAAATGTCTTGAATAAGTTGCTGTAGACTGAATGAGAGACTGTCTAGAGCAGGGGTCCCCAACCTTTTTCGGCCCGGAGACCGCTATCCACACCAAACTTTTCCCCGGGGACTGGGGAGGGGATGTTGGTGGGAGGGGTTGGGAGTGTGGCTGATGGGGGTGGAAGGTTTCAGGGGGAGGGGCTTTGGTCAGTGCGGCAAAGGTAGCCAGGTACAGGTATGGGTTTATCTAGGTATAGTTTCCCCAGTGTAGGGAGTATAGTTGCCCCAGTGTAGGGAGTATAGCTGCCCCAGTATAGGGAGTATAGTTACACCAGTATAGGGAGTATAGCTACCCCAGTATAGGGAGTATAGCTGCCCCAGTATAGCTGCCCCAACATAGGGAGTATAGTTACCCCAGTATAGGAAGTATAGTTACCTCAGTATAGCTTCCCCAGCATAGGGAGTATAGTTACCCCAGTATAGGGAGTATAGTTGCCCCAGTATAGCTGCCCCAGTATGGGAGTATAGTTACCCCAGTATAGGTAGAAGATGCCCCAGTATAGCTAGTATAGTTGCACCAGTATGGGGATTATAGTTGCCCCAGTATAGGTAGTTACTCCCTCCCCCCGCGGCCACCGCTGTGTTACCTCAGCTGGCGGCCACTTCCTCTTTGATATTGCGCTGTCCGCTCCCTGTCCTCCATGCCTGTCTTTTTATTCACAGCAGCACGTCTCCCGGCTGCTGTGAACAAGCAGGAAGCAGGGCAGCGGTTCCCCTGGTAACGGCGATATAAAGGAAGCCGCTTCCTGCTTGTTCACAGCAGCCAGGAGACGAGCTGCTGTGAATAAAATGACAGGCATGGAAGACAGGGAGCGGACAGCGCAATATCAAAGAGGAAGCGGCCACCAGCTAAGGTATCACTAGCGGCGGCCTTGGCGGAAGGGGGAGCGAGAGGCCCGCGGCGGTGGTTGGGGACCCCTGGTCTAGAGAACACTTTGTCAGAAAAGTAGCAGGAACATTTCTCACATAGGTCCTTTGAGGAGTTTATACTAGAATTTTGACAGAACTGTGCAGAATAATTGGGCTAGCTTGTTTGCAGCCTTTGCGATCTCCTGTGATAGGAGGATTTTAGGAGACCAGGGTGTGTTTATCTTTTAAGGTCTGAGATTTGCGCCATTGTCTTTCTAGTCTATGCATATCTTTTTTTAGTTTCTCTAATGAGGAAACCACTGTGCATGGTGAAGTGGTGTAGATCATTTGAAGCGTACTGGAGCAATGACATCAAAAGAAGATGCCACAGTGTGGTTATACTTCAGGAACATGAAGTCAAGGTTTGAGCAATCAGTTGTCAGTCTGTTAAAGTTGAGGGTATTCCGAATGTACTGGGGTGAAACATCTTTCAAAGAATGGTATTTTATAAGTTCTTTCCTTTGTGTTGTATTGCTGGTGCTGTAAGAGAGAAGTGGATGGTGTGGTGGTCTGACCATACCACTGAGTTGATTTCCATGTTTGATATTAAAAGTCCTGAATGGAATATAAGATCCAGAGTGTGTCCTTTCTTGTAAGTGGGGAGGTGACAGCCTGCAAGAAAGGCTGGTTCCTGAGAATAATAAAATTTAAGGGAGAAATGCACACAGTTAGAGCATAGCCACCTCCACTTTGCTGTGTTCATGTAGTGCATAAATAAAGAGTTTATTGGATCTTTTTATCAGTTCATCATAAAAATAAAAATAGTTGTTTTTGTTTCCTGATGGTCATTTTGGTCATAGCTGGATTTATGCTTCCTCTGCTCCTTGTCCCTGTACAGAAGCCCCTCTATTTCAGAAACTGCTCTAAGCCTGGGCCTATGACGACCTTTCCAGAAATCCGGTTCTGATTTTGGTAATGATGGGGGACTTTTACACTGCCTAAAAATAGCCCTTCTAAGTAAATGGTCACATTGATAAAGAATTCTTCACATACCCTTTTAGCAGTGCTTCAATCTAAACTGGCTCTTTAGCTCTATCGGTGGCCTCATATCATGCAATCTTGATGGTAATCTTGTCCTTCTCACCACTTCCATGTAGTATTGCAGGCCTACCAAAGCAATATGCTTAAATTATGCACAGTCTTGGCCCTTAAATGACATGGATGTTATAAGCATGGATAAGATTAGACAACCAATATTGTGAAGCCTATGATCAGCTTAAATTCAACTTTGTATTTGGATATATACTTTAATAGCAATTTTTTTGAACTTTTCAATCAAGGACTCTTGAATATTTAGTAATCTTTTGACGTCTCTGTGTCTGTAAGAGTGTGAAGGATTAGGCGGGGTTTATCAGATTTGAGGGTGGAGTCTAATTTTACCTGTCTGATCTTCTAAAAAAGAGACTTCTTTTATGTATATGTTACGGCCAGAACCCGAAGTTTGGCCAGAACTAGAAGTGGCCGGCCACTTCGGGTTCTGGCCGGCCAATGCGCGAACTGGCCGCTGCGCTGCGGCCAATGTGAGAAATGAAACAATTCCTGTAAGGTTTAATGTGATGTTGTGGCCGCAGCGCAGCGGGGGCAAAAAATGTATCACACATCTTTACTTTATTCAATGGCATTAAGCCGCCCGGCTTTTTCCTCTGCCTCTCTCTCCTCCCCCCCCCCCCGCCTCTCTCTCTCCTTCTCTTTATGGGCACAGCCGGGCGGGGACACGCGTGTCCCTCCGGAGTCGTTCGTCGCGGCAGGGGAATCCTGCCGTTCTTGCAGAGCGGGTGCTGCCAGAAGCAATGTCTGCAGCCTCCCCGCTCTGCTCTCCTGCCGCGAGGAACGACTCTCCTGGACACGCGTGTCCCCGCCCGGCTGTGCCCATAAGAGAAGGGGGGAGAGAGAGGCGGGGGGGTGGGGAGGAGAGAGAGGCAGAGGAAAAAGCCGGGCGGCTTAATGCCATTGAATAAAGTAAAGATGTGTGATACATTTTTTGCCCCCGCTGCGCTGCGGCCACAACATCACATTAAACCTTACAGGAATTGTTTCATTTCTCACATTGGCCGCAGCGCAGCGGCCAGTTCGCGCATTGGCCGGCCAGAACCCGAAGTGGCCGGCCACTTCTAGTTCTGGCCAAACTTCGGGTTCTGGCCGTAACATATACAACATACTCTGAAGTTTTTTCAGTCATTATCTATAGATGTCTTACTTATATGTGCATGTAGGAATATTAGCTTCAAGTATATGTCTTTCTTTCTCTGCAGATGTTATTGAAACAGAGGCCAGCAGCTCAGAGCCGGACACACCGCCAGCCCTGGCTTTCAAGAACCTATTATTCCACCGGGAGCTTGGAAGCGGCAGCTTTGGCTGGGTAAGTAATTCAGCAATCAATTTTAATGATGGTTTACCCCTAATTCCTGTTTAGTAATAATGCGGTTTGGCTCCATGTCAAGCAGCATGTCGGGTCCAGTCAGGAGGGGAGTAGGGAGGATGAACAGAGGGCTGGGATCTTTCCAGCTGGGCACTTTGCTGTAGAAGAGGCCACTGATGACAGAAGACACATTTATACACAGTACATGATCACATGACACCATCACAAACAATTGTTTGGGATGTAAAAAAATCTACTGCGATGTGGCCTTAGACATTAATGGGAAAGTGATTATGGAAATAGAAATGATGTCATCATGAGTGTACATTAGATGCTTCCACAAGTTAAAGAGCAATGTTAGTCTAAATTTCTCATCTTATGGACCCTCTTCTAATATAAAGTAATAATTACCTGCCGCATCTTTTTGTGCTGAATATCTCCCTGAGCCCTGTGTTTGCCGACTTCTGGTGCATAGGGGCTATTGGAGATAGAGAAGTGCCGATGACCATTTCTGCAAGGGGTGGGGCACCCCTTGCAGAAATGGTCATCGGCACTTCTCTATCTCCAATAGAGAAAGCCCCATGGTGTTTTATACCAGGGGCAGGGCTACATGACGGAAGCTGGAGGACACAGGGCTCAGGTAGAGATTCAGAAGAAAAAGTCTAAATTTCACTAAATTAAGTCTAAATTAGAAGATCCTCTTCTAATACAGTATATCACCTGCTTGGGCCAGTTGTTCCCCCAGTATAGTCAGATGCGATGTCCCCTTACCACAGCCCAGTATAGGTGGCCAACTGATGTCCCCATCCCTTATATAGCCAAATGCCTCCCTCCCCAGTATAGTAAGATGACCCCCAGTATATTCAGGTGTGCCCCCCAAACCAGTATTGTTTGTCAGATGCCCCCTTTATCTATAGTCAGGTCCCCCTTCCATATAGGTAGCCAGATGCCTCCCCAGTATAGCTAGTTAACCTCCACCCCCATTAGATTTACCCAGAGGTCCCCTCACTATATATATAGATGTTCCCTCCCAAATATATCTGTAGCCTGATGACCCCCCTGCTCGGTATAGGTTGCCAGATGCCCCTAACCCAGTTAAGTCAGATGCCACTCTGCAGTATAGGTAGTTAGTGAAATGTCCCCCAGGAAAGTCAGATTTCCCCTCTCCTCAGCCCAGTATAGGTAGCCAGATGCCCAACCAGTATAGGTGATCCACCCTTCCTGTCCCATAAAGTTCACAAAGTGACAAATTCCCTTAGACATTTCTTCTCTCTGCTCACGACTAGGGGGGGGGGAGGGGGGGATTGAAGGAGCAGCTATACTGGGCAGACATCTGGCTTCCTATACTGGGCTGGGGAGGGGACACTAAACTATTCATGAGGCCTGCGGCAAGTATGCTTCTCACCAGACGAAAATAAACATAAAACCTTTATGTATAACACATGTAGTTATGGTGAGCAGTGGCACAGCAATAATGCTAGCATTGGCTCCAGATATAACCATCACAGGTCACTAAAATGTAATTCAGTCTCTCCACTATAGCGCTGCATTAACTCTTTTTCTCTTCTAGGTGATACTGGCAACACACAGAGCTACTGGCCAGAAGCTGGCTGTGAAAGCAGTAAAAAAGGAGGCTCTACTCCAAGGCAATCCATCCGAAGTCCTACTGGAGAAGCAAGTGTTGCAGATGGTAGGAAGTAGCCGTTTCTGCACACACGCCTACGGCACCTGCCAGAGTAAGGTAAGCGTTTTACCCCTTCTGCTGTCCTCTAACCCATAACACCTGTGAGAAATATTTCTCTCTCATAACTGCCTATCATGAAGCAACCTGTGGACATTTGGCATAGGCAGTTCCTGTGTAACCCCTTCTGTCTCTTCTCATATTCTCCACCAAAAGTAAGACCCTCACCCTACACGTGTTACACCCTAACTACACACGTGGAAGTACCCAGACTGTCTATAGTAACTGACAAGCTCTTACCCTGGCAAAACACTCAGCAGTTTTTAATCAACATTAAAGGAAAACACAATTAAATCACCACTAAAGTGAAGCATACACTGATGTGGCAATTCAATCAAAAGTGAACAATATGTCCCCTTCTGTATGTTTCTCCTTTGAGAAACAGTTGAAACGTACACTAAGCTGAATAGAAGCAAACATTTTTAACCCTTAGACTGCTGCGGGCATCTATAGGTGATCTGAGTTTCGCATAAAGGCATTATAGTACAAAACTACTTCTGCCTACCAGGGACATCTGTAGGAGATTTTGTTTCCCCATATTCCTTTGCCACAAACGTCTAAAAGGGCCAATCAAATGCTTTCACTACAAGATGTGATCCATTTATTTTACATTTTAAGTCCATTTTACAATACTTTTTAATAATAATTAACATAATTCTATATCATTATACTGAGCATAATTCTTAATCATCTTAAATAAATTTGCACCTCACTGACAATCCCTACTGACTAATATGGACTTTGATGTATGTAGATTTGGGCAAGACATTTAATAAACACAATACAAACATAGGGCTGGTGCACACCAAAACCCGCTAGCAGATCCGCAAAATGCTAGCAGATTTTTAAACGCTTTTTTTTATTTTTCTATGGCGTTTTGCTAGCGTTTTGCGGATTGCTGCTGCGGTTTTCAGTATAGTAGATTGCATATATTGTTACAGTAAAGCTGTTACTGAACAGCTTCTGTAACAAAACCGCCGGCAAAACCGCTCTGAAGTGCCGTTTTTCAGAGCGGTTTGCGTTTTTCCTATACTTAACATTGAGGCAGAAACGCATCCGCAATCCAAAAAATGCCTCACCCAGGCATTTTTCGTTTCTGCAAAACGCCTGCCGCTCTGGTGTGCACCACCCCATTGAGATACATTGACCAAGCAGATCCGCAGCCGCAAGCGGATCTGAAAACGCCCAAAAAGCCGCTCGGTGTGCACCAGCCCATACAGTGTATAGAATTAAACGATGCAAGTGCTCCACACAAAAAAGCAATAGTAGCTGCCAGAGGATCCTTAATCCACAAGGAACAACAAAATAGTACACTATTCCTCAGTGCTCCGGTCAGCAGTGATTTGCAGCTGTCCAGTGCAACTACAACTTGATAGGTGACCTGGTACCACCAAAGTAACCAGCACAATGGGTCAGATCACATATAATCCAGTTTTAATCCTCTGACGACGGCTCTTGCCGAAACCTGGTAGGGAGTGGAGCTGTGGGAATATTCTCTCAGACACTGATTGCACATTGCATTTCACGTGCATATTACTTAACCAGTTCACCCCCAAGGGTTTTTATCCTAACGGACCAGAGCAATTTTCAGTTGTCAGCGCTCCTCCCTTTTATTCCCTAATAACTTTATTACTACTTATCACAAGAAAATGATCTATACCTCGTTTTTTTCGCCACCAATTAGGCTTTCTGTGGATAGTACATTTTGCTAAGAATTTTTTTATTCTAAATGCATTTTAATGAGAAAAACAGAAAAAAAAAGAAAAAAAATCATTATTTCTCAGTGTTCAGCCTTTATAGTTTTAAAATTAAACATTCTCCTGTGGATAAAACAAACACGTTTTATTTGCCCAGTGGTCCCGATAATTAAACCGTTTAGATTATGTCCCTACCACAATGTATGGCGACAGTATATTATTTTGAAATATAAGTGGTTATTTTTCTGTTTGTTCTGGCCATAATTACAAGCCCCTATGTAATAAATTAAAATTAATTTTCCCCCATAAAATATAGAATAAAAAAAGCTGAGTCCCTAAGGCAACTATTTATTTTATTTTTTTAAGCTGATTTTTTTTTTTTACAAGTGTTTTTTTGGGGGGGGAGGGTTGGAAGTGTAATTTTATTAATGATGTGTATATACTTAAAAATGTATGTATTTTGTAAGTGTAATATACTTTTTGGCCACAAGATGGCGCTGGTGAACACTCATAGGACGTGTTCACTTTTTTTTTTTTTTTTTACACACTTTATTAAACTGTTACATTTCCTGTTTATGTGAATGGACGTAGCCGCTGTTCGCGGTCACGTCCATTCACTCCAGGCACTGCGATTGGGTAGAGGACTGTTCAGTCCTCTTCCCCAATCGCCCAGCACGGGATCCCGACGGTAATGGCGGCGGTAGCGGCGGACACACGGCGGTAGCAGCGGCGGGAATGCGCGACGTATTAAAACGTCATGTTGCTGTTAATAGCGGTAAGCATGACGTTTTAATACGTTAGGATGTCGGTAAATGGTTAAAGGCACATATATGCATCTGGGTCCTGTGTGCAAGGACCCGGCATGCGAGTATCTGTTATCCTACTAATGTTTGATGCAGTTGTTTTTATGGATTTAAAACTGGATTCTGTGTGATCTGACCTATTGTGGTCACCTATCAAGTTGTTGCACTGGGTGGCTGCAGATTACTCCTGACAAGAGCGCTGAGGAATAGTGTACAAAACAACAAACATAGCTGGCATTGGCATGTAGCTTTTTTAAAGGGAACCTGCATTAAAGTAAATCTATGGCCTTTTACTTACCTGGGACTCCTTCCAGTCCCCTGTGGTCCACAAGGTTTCTCGGCGACCTCTGACACGCCTCCATTCTCCCGCCGGCAGTTTTGTTACATGTATGACCTGAACGCGGATCACAGTGGCTCTGTTAGGGAGCGCTCTGCACATGCATGGTCCTGCAGGCATAAATGGGAGTGAGAAATGCATGGGCCGGTGAAGCAGAGGTCATTGGAGGACCGGAGGGGTGGGTGGGTATATACTGTATCTTGTAACCCGTTTTATAACCTGTTTTCTGTTCTTTCATTTATGCAGAATCATCTCTACTTCTTCATGGACTATTTGCAGGGTGGAGAATTGCGCAACCTGATTGTAGACAGAGCTCCATTTACTTTACGCATGATAAGGTAAGAATGCCAAATACAATTCTGTCTTCCTAGAATAAAAGGCATTTGCCAGAGGTGACTTCTCTAATGCAACTTGTAGACAGCTGTTTGAGTCCTTCATCAGTGCCAGAGTTAAGGAAGCCATACATCGAGTGATGATGGCCAGATTCAACCAAGAGACAAATCTCTCTCTAATTGAATCTGATTAGAGAGATCTATCAACTGCCCATACAACAAAGGCCAATTCCCGATCAATTTCATGCTGAAATCGATCCAGAATGGGCCTTATGCGTCACATCCATCTGCCTCGCCACCCTGACGCTGTCCCCTAATGAAAAATGTAAATTGTACATTACCTTCTGCGGTCCCCAGCTGGCTTCTGGGATTCCTCCGTTCTGCATACTCGTGCGCCCCACGTGGGTTTCTAGTAAGGGCGCACGTGTGTGACATCAGAAATACACATGGGGCGCGCGAGTATGGACAGAGGAATCTGCCCGGAGCAGCAGAGGGACAAGCAAAGGCCCCAGATAGGTAATGTATAACATGCATGGGGCACTCAGTACTTGAGAAGGTATGTTGGCCTTTATCTATACTTACCTGGGGCTTCCTCCAGTCCCATGAATACCGTGGCTTCCCTCACCATCCTCTTTGGCCCCTCCATTCTGGCGCTATGACTCCCGGTAATCCGGTCAGTCGCCGTAAGTCGTGGGCTTCTGCACATGTGCAGCTCAACCGTGCACGTGCCCTCAGCACGCTCCCGTCCCCTGGAGCGTTCTGCACCTGTGCAGTACTACTGTGCGGGTGCAGAATGCTCCAGGCTGCAGAAGCAAAACAAGGGAAGCCTGCAACTGCCCAGTGGAAAAGAGGGGCATAGCGGCAGAACAGAGGGGCCAAAGAGGACATTGAAGGAGACCACGGTGCTCATGTGGCTTGAGGGAGCCCCAGGTAAGTACAAATTAGGGCTAGTGAACCATCTCAATGGTTCACTTTAAAGAGTCTATAAGATATTTATTAGACGTATTTAGCTCAATGTGTACAAATGTAGGTATTAATAAATCTTTCTTTTTCCTTTTCAGATTTCTGTGTGCAGAAATTTTATGTGGCCTGCGTTTCCTGCACTCAAAAGGGATCTTGCACAGGTAAGTGCTCTATTATTAGCTTGATGTAGTTGAGGTTGGACAACCTGGATTTATTATAAAATCTTCTTACTGTAGGTGGGTGTGTGATGGAAAATGCAGTCATGGAATCAGTAGTGTAACAATAGCCCCCATGACCCCTGCTATCGAAGGGGAGCCCAGGAGCGGGGGGAGGGGGGTGTACCAGAAGGGGGAGCTGATGGGGGTTGGTCATCCTGTATGTTGCTAATGCAGAGTGACAGCAGAGCATTATATATTATCTGTTCCCAATGGCGATATTTGTCCTCTTCACTTCCTCTGCAGTTTACCAGTGCTATGCAGCCAGCCAATCACCATAGGGCTTCCATCCCTGTCACATGACATGGAATAGAGGTGAAGATTAGTTGGCTGCCAGGCACTTGTAAAGTGGAGAGGAAGTGAAGAGGACCTATATCGCTGCAAGGAGAAAGTAATGTATTGAAGCAGGTACCCCCTAGCTCCCGCCCACCCCCCTCCTGGGATGGAGGTTTGGGGGGGCTTGGCCATCAGATCTCTGCAGGAGGGCTGCCCGGCCCAATGTGGTTTTTCGCTACTGCGTAGAATAACTTTTTCACTATTAATTTGTGACCACGGGGGCGGCTGTCATCTTTTGTCACCTAATAGCAGATCGTTTCTAGTAACCCTAGGCCAGCTTTGCTAGGTGAAGTAGATTCCTCCCATTGGTTTTGCAGAGCTTCTAAGATTTAGGCTCAATGGCCTCCATTCTGGTAGGGTTATCAAACAAATTACCTCATGTGAGGTAATTTACCTCATGAGTTAATGACATTTAGCAATTCTGGTAGGTTTTAGTCATGTTTACCTCATAAAGGTAAATTATGAGGTAATTCATGAGGTAATCTGCATTAATTTTACAGAAAATAGGTATTCCAATGGAAATTAGGGGGCATGTTAGCACATAATTTACCAATCAGTTTAAAACCTGCCTGTACCGGAAGGCAACGTCAATTTGTATGCATTTTGCAGTTTTTAGTGGAGTTCTATTGCTGTTTTAGTATTCAGGCTGTGTAATAGAAAATAATAGTAGAAATACAACTCCAAATATTTACTGTATTTTTTTTTAATGGGGAATGCCTATAAATATACTTTTCATAGGTTGCTACATAAGCGAATACACCTTCCTCCCTCAAAAAAAAACAAAAAACTTTCTTCCAAAGACTATCCTAACTTATGGAAGACAATTAAAGAGTAGACTACTAATATTTATTTACTGCATGCTTACCACTGAAATACAGTACCTCATGTTTCACCTCACTTTATCCATTTACCTCATGTTTTACCTTATGTTTTCCTCATGTTTGGAAATGGAGAAAAATCTTTCAGAATTGCTAAAAAAAGAGAAAAATACCGCATGAGGTATTTTTCCTACAACAAAATATTTACCTCACACAGCTACCAGAATTGAGGCCAGTGTGTCTGTTTATACACTGTATGTTTCTAAACTTCCTCAAAGCTCCTAAGTTCCTTTCATGAAATGTTTGTCTTCCTATTCCAAGTGTCTATCCCTGCCTAATGGCTTTCTGACACACAGAGCTGACACTCTTTTTCTTTACAGAGACCTAAAACCAGAGAATATTCTACTGGATGCTGCAGGACATATATGTATCGCAGATTTCGGCCTGGCTGTAACCAACACGTCACACAAAAAGATGGACGTTGCTGGCACTATTGGCTACATGGCCCCAGAGGTAAGAATCTGGTTATGTTTCTACTGATATTACATGTCCTCCAAGAGAAAGTTAGTCTAAAAAGATAAAATTATAGCATGAACTACAAATGACAAATAATAAACACTTCCATATAAACATATGCAGTACTTCTATGAAGAGTGGCTTCTTTTAATTTTCTGTACAAGTGTCCCTCACTGCCTATGAACTCTCTCAGTGCCTGTCTCTATTATCCCATTATATGTTGGCCATGTTGGCTTACAATACATAATCTCAGAGAAGGCAATTAGAGATACATCAACATTTTAGACGTTTTAGAAGCTTTAATTTGAACCATACTAGGATCATTTCAGCTTTATCTCTTGTAACTCTCTTCCGGATCAAAATTAGTACTGGTAGATTTTAATAACATTTTATTCAATGTTTATTTGTGTATATATTAGGGATATGAATAGCAAACAGACAGAAAGATATGTCTAAACACTAGAGCAAATGGAAAAAGCGAGCAGGGGACTCAAGTCAGGTAGATGGCTTTTGTGGTCATTATGAAGAAAGGGAGTGCACATCTACAGCAGCGTCTACATTTTAAAAAGTTGGGAGCTAATTTAGGCCAGATATAAAATAACAACATTGATAGCAATAAAGCTAAATAACAACTTAACCCTAAGACCCTCCTGGTGGTGCCTTACGCTAACCCCCCCCCCCCCCCCCCCCGGTGGTACCTAACCCTAAGACCGTCCTGGTGGTGCCTAACCCTAAGACTCCCCTGGTGGTGCCTAACCCTAAGTCCCCCCTGTTGCTGCCTATCCCTAAGTCCCCCCTGGTGGTGCCTAACCCTAAGTCCCCCCATATGGTACTATTTAATCACAGCCAACCACTAAATAATGTAACGGCTAACAATAATACATTACATAACAATTTAATTGCAGCCCCCAGGTAAATAGTGTAATGGCTATCAATATTACGATAAATAACAATTGCGCCCATTTTTAGCCACACTTTTTTTAACTGCTCCTTCAACAGAATAAGGCTGGACACACTGTGCCAGACAAAAAACTGATCCTGTTTTCCGTTTAACCTCTTGAGGACCATGGGCTTTACCCCCCCTAAAGACCAGGCTATTTAAAAAAAAAAATACCACTGCAGCTTTAAGGCCAAGCTGCAGGACCGCACAACACAGCACACCAGTGATTCCTCCCCCCTTTTCTCCCCACCAACAGAGCTCTTTGTTGGTGGGGTCTGATCACCCCCCCCCCCCCAGTGTTTGTTTGTTTTGTGTAAATGTTGTCTTTTTTTAATAAAACTGCCTATTTTTTTTCTTTTCGCTTTACCCTCCCACCCCACAGCCAGCCAATAACGGTGATCAGCTGTCCTAGGCTTCTGCCTATGAGAGCCGATCGCTCTCTAGTGTCCCATGGGGACAGCCATGTCACATGGCTGTCCCCAGTACAGCGCTGCCACCGATCGCAGCGCTGTACAATGTAATTAGACGGCGATTCCGCCGTCTAACAGTCTCCCGAGCGGGAACCACCGCTTGGAGACTGAAGGCAGAGCTCTGCTCCGCCCACTAATAGGAAATGCGAGCGCATCGTGCGCGCGATCTCCTGTACTGCGAGCCCCAAGAACTTTACGCCAATCGGCGTTAGCTGGTCCTGGGGCTGCCCCCGTGGCCACGCCCGTTGGCGTGACGCGGTCGGCAAGCGGTTAAAGGGAACCTTAACTGAGATGGATATGGCTTTTTCCTTTTAAAATAATACCAGTTGCCTGACTCTACTGCTGATCCTGTGTCTCTAATACTTTTAGCCACAACCCCTCAACAAGCATGCTGATCAGGTGCTCTGACTGAAGTCAGACTGGATTAGCTGCATGCTTGTTTCAGGTGTGTTATTCATCCACTACTGCAGCTAGAGATCAGCAGGGCTGCCAGGCAACTGGTATTGTTTAAAAGGAAACATCCATATCCCGCTCAGTTAAGGTTCCCTTTAAGCGTATCAGTTTCTTACAATGGCGTCAGTCCGCTCCACTTTCGTGTCGCCACTCACTTGGAGCAGGGAGCCATTTAAAAGCACTATAGTAATACAAGAGGCAATATTATCCATCAGTGAACAGGACTACCACCATACTCAGATGTGTGTGTGTGGGGGGGGCTGCTGTGGACAGGGGAAGGGGAGCTGTGGTGAACAAGAGCAGCTGACAGGCGGTGGATTCACCATCTTTAGCTGCTCTTGGAAAAGAGGCTTGAGTTGTGAGTCTAGGCTACTCACCGTTAGCATTTATTTTATTGTTTTGCAACTTTCTGTTATTGGTCAGTGTGAATTTCACTTAATTGTAACCACATCACATAAGTGTCATCAGATTTGTCTCCTGCTAGGCTGCTCTCTGTACTAACTCCTCCTCACTTTCATCTATCTTACAGGTCATGATCCAGGAGCCATACAGCTTTGCCGCAGATTACTTTTCATTTGGCGTTGTGGCATATGAGATGGCTGTGGGGAAATTCCCATTCAAGGATGACAATGTACCCAGCATTGTGCAGTCTGTTTCATTTGATGAACCAACATTCCCTCGTTTTATGAATGCTGACCTGAAGGACTTCCTGCAGATTGTGAGTATATAAACACTTAGCTGGTCCAGACATACAGTATACTATATAGTATCAGCACTCCAACATTCTCTTCCTGTCATATCTGAGGGCAGACAGTAAAAGGTCACCTCTGTTGGGAAAGTGAAAGGGTTGTTTTATCCGTTTGTGATTGCAAGGAAATCATAAAATGCAAGGACATCAAAAGTCAATAGAAATTCTGGGGCATCCTATACAATAAAACCTGTCTCTGCATCCTCCTCTGTCCCTGTGTCCATGCGTCCGCTCTGCCTTTTGCGCATGCATGGTATGTGGACAGACTTTGGGCAGCGGTCATGGACGAGAGACGTTTGTGCGTGGGTCACGACCGTGCATGCACATGTGTTGCTGCCTGCGCATGCAGGTCGCGGTCATGCGTGTGTCATGGCTGTGGCCTAGCACCTGTTTTTTAATGGGCGGGTCTTTTTACTAATGTTTTATATAAATGTGATCCGATTGCAATCTGAATTTGCCTTATTGAAAATTTCCTGCCTGCTACATTTCTTCTACATTCCTCCTTGTGTTTCTAGCGGCAGTAAAAAAGATTGCAAAATACCATTGCAGCACAATAGCATTATATATGCGTTTTGCGATTTGCAATGGGTTCACCAGTAATAGCTTTCATTATGTATCAGTGTAGGTTAGCTTTAGAACTAAAGTATTCAGTAGTGAAATGTTGAATGATAGTCATTCTGAGTAAAATATTTAGCAATACTGTTGTACAGGGCAGTTTCTAGGCTAAATTGCACCCAGGGCGAGGGTGTAAAAATTGCACCCCCTCCACCCCTGGGGACACGCAAACCCTTCCTCTTTAGGGACAGTCACACAGCCACAGGTCACAAGTAGATCTGCCTACTTACTAGTGAGCAGCCGCTTATCCAGGAGGAAGCAAGGCAAAGGGAACACACAGGTAAAGAGAGCCTGGAAAGCTGACTCCTCCATGCGCACTGACAGCCTACAGTACCACTACAGGACAACAGGTGTCATCATGCGGTGCTGAGGCAGGCAGCCCAGGAGAAGTCAAAGAAGGTGATCGCGCTGGTAATCTTCTTTCTTTTGGCTGCACCGTGCATCACCAGCTCCCTAGCGGTTATGTTCTTCTGCCTACGCCTCCCTTCTTCTACTTGCCTGTCTGCACCCAGAGCAGCCGCGCTGCCCGCACTGCCCAAGAAATGGCCCTGCTGTAGCTGGTGCAGTTGGAATGTAAATATGGTTGGAGACATGGTGGTACACTTCTAAATATCTCACCGAAACACAAGAAAACTTTTAACCACTTCCCAACTGAGGGGTTTTACCCCCTGACCACCAGAGCAATTTTCACCTTTCAACGCTCCTTCCATTCATTCGTCTATAATTTTATCATTACTTATCGCAATGAAATGAACTATATCTTGTTTTTTTTGCCACCAATTAGGCTTTCTTTAGGTGGGACATTATGCCAAGAATAATTTTTTTCTAAATGTGTTTTAATGGGAAAATAGGAAAAAATGTGGGAAAAAATTATTATTTTTCAGTTTTCGGCCTTTATAGTTTTAAAATAATGCATGCTACTGTAATTAAAACCCATTAAATGTATATGCCTATTTATCCCGGTTATAAAACCGTTTAAATTATGTCCCTATCACAATGTTTGCCGCCAATATTTTAATTGGAAATAAAGGTGCATTTTTTTCAGTTTTGCGTCCATCCCTAATTACAAGCCCATAGTTTATAAAGTAACAGTGTTATACCCTCTTGACATAAATATTTAAAAAGTTCAGTCCCTAAGGTAACTATTTATGTATTTTTTTTAAATTGTAAATTTTTTCATTTTTTTTAATTACAAAAAAAAAAATTGGGGAGTGTGGGAGGTAAGGAGTTAATTTTTTGTGTAAAACTAGTTTATTTGTGTGTAAAAAATGGTTAGAGTGTAGTCTTACTATTTGGCCACAAGATGGCAACAGTAACTTTTTGTTTCATGCGACCTGCAAGCGTCCTTCCGGACGCTTGTAGGAAGTAGAAAGAGGCTGGGACTTTGTTATTGCTCACAATGATCGCGCTGCTCAGCCGAGCGGCAGCGGATCATTGCGGAGCTTAGATCAACGAACGGGAATGGATTTTCCCGTTCATTGATCTCTGGGCGAGCGGGCGGCGGCGTGTTTACTAGCGGCGGGCGGCGTGTTTACGAGCGGGAGCGCGGGCAGCGGCGGGAGTGCGCAAAGTACGGATTTCTCCGTCCCTGGGGGTTAAAGGATGGAAAAAGGGACGGAGAAATCCGTACGGGCGGGGGTAAAGTGGTTAAGGGTTAACTGTCCACATTACTTCTGTCACTAATGATTATTTTTTCTGGGTTTTTTTTCCAGCTTCTTTGTAAGGATCAATACACACGGCAAAGAATGGTACAAGGGCTAGAGCATCATCCATTCTTTACAGGAATAAACTGGACTGATATGGAGGCTGGAACAGCCAAGCCACCCTTTACCATGGAGCCGGTAAGTACAGAAATAAGATATACATTTATAGGCAATGGGCCGTTCTTTGTGTCTTCTGGACAAGACTGGAATCAGCATTGTTAGTTGTGCAATGCTGACTTCCTATCCTACAGTATGTCAGATAGTGCTTGGCTGGTCTAATCAGCAGTCTGTGTCAAGTTCAAACTTTTCCCTTTATCTCATCATCATCCACTTGATATAGTCAGGGAGGAGCTGGGAGGGGCACCGGCCAGTCTTTCCCTCCTGTGTACACAGAGCTGACTCTGTCCCTGTGCTCCACAGAAGGAAGCAGAGGAGGGAGCTGAAGTGAAGAGAGGACAGAGAAAGGGGCTGGTGGGCCCCTCAACACTAAATAGGCCCCGGGGACCTGCTCTGATGTGCACAATAAGGGAAAGAGGCGCCCTGATTTGAATAAAAGCTTTTAAAACCAGTTTAAAAACTAAAAAGAAAAATGAGGTATCTTACCTCAATGACGAAATCTCTGTAAACTTACAAAAGATTTTTATTTGAGCACAGGCAACGCGTTTTGCGGGTCTGAGCCCGCTTCCTCAGGCCAATACAGTGCCAAATGACAGAAATCATGTAGCATAGGGAGCCTTTTGTAAGTTTACAGAGATTTCGTCATTGAGGTAAGATACCTCATTTTTCTTTTTCGTTTTTAAACTGGTTTTAAAAGCTTTTATTCAAATCAGGGTGCCTCTTTCCCTTATTGTGCATAGTTATACCCCCGTACATGTTTGTCTGAGGGGTGGTGACAGAACACCCGTTGTTTTACCACGGTTAATGTTTTGTCCATCCTTTTTCATCTAAGAGAGCGACTGCAACCAGGTCCGTCCAGGACCACCCCGAGTGGAGTCGGGTTTATGGTCTCCACCTGCTTCCTGTGGTCGGTTGCCCCTTGCAACCCTCCTTTGTGAGTAGCCCTTTCAATCAATTGATTTCTCCACACACCTACTATTGACATACTGCACTATCGGGCTCCCTTTTTTGTCTCCTGTATCTTTTTTTTCCCATAGGGTGCCAAGACACCCCAACCACGACTGCTCTGACGTGGTTAGGTGATGACTCTGTGCAGGAAAGGAAACGCTCACCTTCTTGACAACTCTCTGGTTTATGTGACTAGTGTTTCAAAAAGGAATTGTCCTTAACCACTTCAGGACCACAGGCTTACACCCCCCTAGTGACCAGGCTTTTTTTACATTTCAGTGCTCTGCAGCTTTAAAAGCTCGCTGCACGGCCATACAACTGAGCACACAAATGAATTCCCCCCCCCCTTTTCTTGCCACCAACAGAGCTTTCTGTTGGTGGCATCTGATTGCAGCTGCCAGGTTTATTTTTTTTTTATGAATTTATAAAGAATTTTTTTTATTACATTTATGTATTTTTTAATTTATATTTTTCCCCTCCCTTGCTCCCCCTGTGATCCAATCAGTGATCACCTCTCATAGGCATCAGCCTTTGAGATGACATCACATTATGGGCCACTCAAGGGGATAGCTTTTCTTCTGACAGCCTACTAGCTGTGATTGCGGGCTAGCAGGCTGTTTATGGAGTTGTGCTCTGTAACTAAAGCGGGGATGCGAGTGCATCAGTGCGTGTGATCCCCTGCAATCTCCTCATCTTATCCACATAGTATAGACACACTGTACCACTCGAGAGATTCGCTGCTGAGTCCCCGCACATTGTAACACACTCTTGCCATCCTATGTAATAAACGGCAATGCATCTTCTCTCTGGATAATATTGTGCTGGTCTGGCTTGTGTGTTGCAGAAATGTAATGAAGAAACCCAAACATTGTGAACAGGCCCATGGGAAAGTATGGATCCATTCTGCTGCTATCCTCTCTGGGAAACTGTCCAGCTGCAGACCTTGGTGTGACCAGAGTCCTAGAGGCAGAAGATCACCACAATCTCTTTTCAGTGAAGAGCTCATCATTGTACATCCAGAGAATATGTATTATCCAGTGATATGTCTACAGCGTGTTTTATTCTGCCATTGGATATATATTTGGAAATGAGATAAGACCAGTAACATTTTAGTACATTGCACTAAATACCTTATTTGTTTTCTTTTTTCTAGAACCCTCTAACTGACGTAGAGGACAATGCAGAAAAGGAAGTCTTTCTGTCATCCATTGAGCCACAACTCCCTTCACCAGAGACCAAAGACATATTTCACGGTTTCAGCTTCATGAGTGATCGGTGGAGGGAGATGAAGACGCCAACTGAAGTGACGTAAAGAGATGCGATCATTCCACTTCTATTAGCATGGAGCTCATCTGTCTACAAATTGACTACATAGGATTATTGTATTTATCTAAGTTAATAAAACTGTTGCAATGTTATTGCCAATTAGTGTACGTTTGTGTATTACAACAAACCATATAGAGTGGTACATGCTTAGTTGACACTGAATGTAACTAAAACATAAATACACCTACTTAAAGGGAACCTTAAGTGAAAGGAAACCTTAAGTGTCCTCCTGATCTGCACCGTTCTGACACTGTCAGCCCTGGTAAAGTTCCCATCATGTGGGTGCTGCTGGGTGGAGGGAGAAGGTCAGTGTGGGTGCTACTGGTGGAGGGAGGTCACTATGGGTGCTGCTCTAGGGAGGGAGAAAGTCAATGTGGGTGCTGCTGAGGGAGAAGGTCAGTGTGGGTGCTACTGGTGGAGGGAGGTAACTGTGGGTGCTCATGGAGGGAGAAGGTCACTGGAGGAAGAGGTGTTGGTGGGTGCTACTGGGTGTAGCGAGGCCCTGTGGGTGCTGCTGGTAGGAAACATATCACTGTGTGGCTTGGTGTACAGAGGCGCCAGAGTAGAATAAAAACGTTTAAAAACCGTCTAAAAAGAGGGGGATGTTCAGGTGGACTTACCTCCCTCAAAAATATAAAACTCAATTGAGTCACAATATATCAATACAAAAATATTTTATTGAACTCCACTTAGTGCAACGCGTTTCGCAGGTGTGGTCCTGCTTCATCAGGCAAACAGGAGTATAACTCAATGGGTCTAGATGCAGAAGTGAGCGCCTCTGTCAGCCTTGCTGAAATCTTGAGTCCACCCTCGGTGGAGGGGTGCTACCCCATTTCCTATCTACAGAGAGCGACATCTTAAAAACCTGAGTGGGGTCAGGTTCTAATACTCCCCACCTGCACTTGAAGTGGTTGCCTATGGGTAACCCATGTTTGTGAGTATATCTAAATATTTTGCTTTTAACCACAACCAACTTAACAATACTACACCATATCGGGCTCTCGATTTCTCTTTGTTCTTCCAAGCATATCACTGTGGGTGCTACTTGTGTTCCAAAATATAGGTGAAAAGTCCTGGATGTGAGAGTGAGAGAAGGTGAACAGACTAGAAGATTGGAGCTTTAGGATGAACGGTTGCGAGTGGGATGGTTTCTGGAGATTAGTGGCGGAATGTTTGGAGGCAGCGGCTTATACAGAGTAGCGTTTGAGAGGGTTAGGAGTTTGAACTGGATCGTTTGGGTAAATGGAGGGACTGGGAAAGAGGGGCAGCATCAAAGGAGCAGTAGGAGAAGAGGAGGAGACAGGCAGTACAGTTCAATAGGGGTTGGAGAATTCCCATCCTTCTTTGCAGTGTTTTACTTATATGGTTAAAGAGACTCTGAAGCGAGTTTAAAACTCGCTTTTTACCTTATAGTCACATGGGCATGTTTGCCCCCTGCTAAAACTATAAGGTAAAAAGCGAGTTTTAAACTCGCTTCAGAGTCTCTTTAACCACTTCTGTGCCAGGGGGTGGTTTTGCTGATCGGTGCTGCGTGGGCTCTCCAGCCCGCAGCACCGATCAGCTAGCAGCCAGGGCGATCAGACTTCCCCCCTTTTTTCCCCACTAGGGGGATGTCCTGCTGGGGGGGTCTGATCGCCGCCGGCTGCTTGCGCTTGCGGGGGGGGGGCTCTTCAAAGCCCCCCTCCGCAGCGCTTCCTGGCCTCCTTCCCCTTCCCTCACTCTCTCTCCCTCTGTGAGCGGCGCAGGACGGAGTTCCATCCTGCGCCGGATAGGATAGGCTTCAGCCTATCAGGTGCCGGCGGTCCCCGGCCAATCAGAGGCCGGGGATCGCCGATCTCCTCTACGGCGCTGCTGCGCAGCAGCGCCGTATATATGTAAACATATATCTTCCCCGTGTGTTTACACTTACCCTGCGAGCCGCGATCGGACCCTGGAGACACGCTCCGTGAACTGACATGGAACGGCCGCTCATACGAGCGGCCATTTCCATGCAATCCACTTCAGGATTCAGGGGCGTAGTTAAGCGTACGCCGAATCCTGAAGTGGTTAAGAATTAAAACCATCTCGGGATTTGTAGATAGAAATGTTAGTTTCATAGGACTTCACTGAACTCACCTTATCACAGTGAGAGAAAGCGGCTGAGGCGGAGCCCTGCATGGGTCTTTTTTTCTAGGCCTGCATCTGACCTGACATATCAGCAAGGCTAAAGAGAATAAGACCATAAGATGTGTATCAGTTATAGGTATGATTTAGGTGGATTTGTGTAATCAATAAGTATTCTATGTTTTTTACATTGTGTATAGTGTGCTTAACTGAGCCAACCCTCCTTGTTTTTATTTTTTTTTAAATAAATTTGTAGGATGTATAAGGCCACGTTCACAGTGATGCGTTGCTGTGTAATGAGCACTCTGAAATGCGGCTTACCGCTCTGCAATGCACCACCTACACGACGTTCACAGTGCAATGGGTGCATTGCGGTATAACAGATGGTGGCATTGTACCGCTGAACTCACCCATTAACAGTAAAAGTGAAGAATACTTTTAATTGACTGTATGCTTTACTGTACGTGATGCAATGGAAGCATAATGTGCGGCGCAGATGTCCCGATCTGTTGCGTTGGGATCCTGCTGTCACAGGGAACGCAATGCTATGGCCAATGTGAATGTGGCCTAAAACTGGAAATTACATCACAATGGGCCAGATCCAATGCACTTTTTCTCCTAAGTTTTCTCATAAGTGGTATTTTCACATCTTATCGTAAAATGCCTTTTAGGCCACCAGCAAGCAAGGCAATTTTCAGAATAATTTTGACTAATTTTTCACCTACGTTTGGGTACTTTTCAATTGCTGAGGGCTCTCCCAGGAGAAAACTTGAAAAAGTGAATTGAATAAGGGCGAATGTGCTTTTGTATAAACCACTTATGAGGTCATATCTGGACCATGGGATACAGATTTGGGCACCACTCTACAGGAAGGACATTGATGTTTTAGAAAAGATGCGGGAACAGGCAAAATAATTAGCTGGTTGGAAGATGTCACCAAGTTATGACTTTGGGGTGACCTAGTCAACATGCATAGATACATCCAAGCACATATATAAACTTGGCAAATTACCTTTATATCCCCAGATCTGTAAGAAGGACAATAGGACATGGACTACATGTGAAGAAAAGAAGATTTTACCACCTGTTAAGATGGGAAGTATTATATCACAGTAAGTACCTACAGCCAAGTCTATATTTACAATTAGAAGCTGCTTGGATACTTTCTTAATTGGAAGAACACGCACAGCTGTGATTACTGTGATTACCAGATGCAGGAAAGTGTGTGTGTGTGTGTGTGTTTTTCTAGATTAGGGTAATGTGAGGCTCAAAAGATAGGATAGTTTTTACACTAGGCTTCGAGGGGGGGGGGGGGGGGGGGGGCAGAGAAGGTAATGTAGCCTTAAGCCCAGTCTACACGTTACGATTCTTTGTACGATTCGATTACGATTCTATTTACGATTCAATTAAATCCAACATGTCCGATCCTAATTCGATTCGATTCAACTCGATTTGCAATTGCAAAACAATGGCAAATTGAATTAAATTGAATCGAATCCCGATCGGACAGGTCGGATTTAATCGGATCGTAAATAGAATCGTAATCGAATCGTACAAAGAAATCGTATCGTGTAGATGGGGCTTTAGGGTGCCTTTGGGAACTGATAATTAAAACATCACATTACAATGAAAGTGAAAATCACTACAGGAGTTAAAATGCCTGTTAGGATGTGCAAAAAGTTTGGCAAGCAACATGAATACGCTGAGGAACTGTGTGATTTAGTGGTCCTGAGACTTGGCTTCATTCAGCACATGATTAAGCTGTGAGTATGAATTCTCTCTTCTGGAAGAACAGGGCTTTCAGTTCCTATACAAAATAGGATAACCAACTGTGGAGTGTACTAAACTCAATTAAGGGTCAGTCCTCCTAGGATCGGTCAGATGGGCTCTTAGCCACTGTCATACCGATTATATATATTTGTAGGAGAACAGAATCGTTTTAAAATAAAAATGCATTCTTGCAATGATATACAGTACAAAAAACAAAAAAAAAACTAAAGTTGCATAGAACAAGGTTATAATCAGTACTCAAATAACAAAAATATCTAAAAACAGAATTAAGTATTAGTCATCTGAATTACATAAGGAAAGTACATACCACACACTCTGAACCACGTGATTCCTGGGACTGAGCGATGACGATGATACTGATCAATAAAATATAAATACATTTTATATTAATATAAAATAAATAGGAGTAGAGAGAATTTCAAACATTTTCAGACATCCCTAGAGTCTAGAGGAAATGTATCTGCAATAGAAGTACCATGGTAAGAGTCAAAGATTTTATTTAGTTTCCCAAAAGAGAATAAATTGAGTATACGTCAAAGATTTGCCCCACGCAGGGGGTTCCTCAAACACATAATTAAGACATATAAAAAATAAAATATTCATTTCTCAATAACTCAGAACAAGTGTCCAATAGAGAACAAAAATAAAATACATATACATTTTTCCTAGAGTAAAATACACAATAAATATATGCTGCACCTGAACTAACAAGCTGAATAGATGTGTAGAGGCCAACAACAACTTGCATTTAAAAGGGATACAGCAAAGGAGAACGTTGGCTTCAAACACAGCCTGTGCACAGATTGTTCAATACTAGACTCTTCCACTGCGATGACGTGCCCTCCCGGAAGAGGCCTAACCACTAAACTGACAATTAACATTGTTGAAACCTGGGGCTGCTAGCCCTTAACCACTTGAGGACCACAGTCTTTTCGCCCCTTAAGGACCAGAGCCTTTTTTTCCATTCAGACCACTGTAGCTTACACGGTTTATTGCTCGGTCATACAACCTACCACCTAAATGAATTTTACCTCCTTTTCTTGTACTAATACAGCTTTCTTTTGGTGCTATTTGATTGCTGCTGCGAGTTTTAGTTTTTATTATATTCATCAAAAAAGACACAAATTTTGTCAAAATGACTTTTTTAACTTTCTGTGCTGACATTTTTCAAATAAAGTAAAATGTCCTATACATTTGAGCGCAAAAGTTATTGTGCTACATGTCTTTGATAAAAAAAAATATTCAGTGTATATTTATTGGATTGGGTAAAAGTTATAGCGTTTACAAACTATGGTGCCAAAAGTGAATTTTCCAATTTTGAAGCATTTCCGACTTTTCTGCCCACCTGTCATGTTTCATGAGGTGCTAAAATTCCAGGATAGTATAAATGCCCCCCAAATGACCCCATTTTGGAAAGAAGACATCCCAAAGTATTCACTGAGAGGCATGGTGAGTTCATAGAAGATTTTATTTTTTGTCACAAGTTAGCGGAAAATGACACTTTGAGACAAAAAAAAAAAAAATTCCATTTCTTCTAACTTGCGACAAAAAAAAAAAATGAAATCTGCCACGGACTCACTATGCTCCTCTCTGAATACCTTGAAGTGTCTACTTTCCAAAATGGGGTCATTTGTGGGGTGTGTTCACTGTCCTGGCATTTTGGGGGGTGCCTAATTGTAAGCACCCTTGTAAAGCCTAAAGATGCTCAATGGACTTTGGGCCCCTTAGCGCAGTTAGGCTGCAAAAAAGTGCCACACATGTGGTATTGCCGTACTCAGGAGAAGTAGTATAATGTGTTTTGGGGTTTATTTTTACACATACCGATGCTTGGTGGGAGAAATATCTCCGTAAATGACAATTTTTTGATTTTTTTTTTTACACACAATTGTCTATTTACAGAGATATTTCTCCCACCCAGCATGGGTATGTGTAAAAATACACCCCAAAACACATTATACTATTTCCCCTGAGTACGGCGATACCACATGTGTGGCACTTTTTTGCACCCTAACTGCGTAGAGAGGTGCTAAATTCACTGCACATTGATTGCTGTGTTTGTTGTCCCCGTTTTATTGCCTGAGGAACTGGGTCTGTTACCACGAAACGCGTTGCAGATTTTGGGGTACTATTGAATAAATGTATTCGTTTGATTTGATGACAGACCTTGGTGTCTAATTATTGAGGGGAAGTCCACCACTTTCCCTCCCGGCAATTTTTAACAATTTTATATTAATTTTATTCTGCTGGCGCCTCTGATCACCTACCAGTATAGGGCAGGATAGGAACACAAATGACCCCATTTTAGAAAGAAAACACCCCAAGGTATTCCGTTAGGAGTATGGTGAGTTCATAGAAGATTTTTTTTTGTCACAAGTTAGCGGAAATTGATTTTAATTGTTTTTTTTTCACAAGTGTCATTTTCCGCTAACTTGTGCCAAAAAAAAAATCTTCTATGAACTCGCCATACTCCTAACGGAATACCTTTGGGTGTCTTCTTTCTAAAATGGGGTCATTTGTGGGGTTCCTATACTGCCCTGGCATTTTAGGGGCCCTAAACCGTGAGGAGTAGTCTTGTAACCAAATGTCGCAAAATGACCTGTGAAATCCTAAAGGTACTCATTGGACTTTGGGCCCCTTAGCGCACTTAGGGTGCAAAAAAGTGCCACACATGTGGTACCGCCGTACTCAGGAGAAGAAGTATAATGTGTTTTGTGGTGTATTTTTACACATACAGATGCTGGGTGGGAGAACTATCTCTGTAAATGACAATTATTTGATTTTTTTTTACACACAATTGTCCATTTACAGAGAGATTTCTCCCACCCAGCATGGGTATGTATAAAAATACACCCCAAAACAAATTATACTACTTCTTCTGAGTACGGCGATACCACATGTGTGACACTTTTTTGCAACCTAGGTGCGCTAAGGGGCCGAACGTCCTATTCACAGGTCATTTTGAGGCATTTGGATTCTAGACTACTCCTCACGGTTTAGGGCCCCTAAAATGCCAGGGCAGTATAGGAACCCCACAAATGACCCCATTTTAGAAAGAAGATACCCCAAGGTATTCCGTTAGGAGTATGGTGAGTTCATAGAAGATTTTTTTTTTGTCTATTAGTGTGGGTGGGTGATCAGATTGCCCGCAAGGGGCAGGTTAGGGGCTGATTGATGGGTGGCAGTGACAGGGGGTGATTGATGGGTGATTGACAGGTGAACAGTGAGTTATTACAGGGGGGATAGACATAGAGTACACAGGGGGGGGCTGGGGGGGTGGACTGGGGAGAATCTGAGGGGTGGGGGGGGGTGATCAGGAGGGAGCAGGGGGCAGTTTAGGGTTAAAAAAAAGTAGCGTTGACAGATAGTGACAAGGAGTGATTGATGGGTGATTAGGGGGGAGACTAGGTGCAAACAGTGGTCTGGGGGGTGGGCGGGGGGTGGGGGTCTGAGGGGTGCTGTGGGCGATCAGGGGGCAGGGGGGGGGGGAGATCAGTGTGCTTGGGTGCAGACTAGGGTGGCTGCAGCCTGCCCTGGTGGTCCCTCGGACACCAGGACCACCAGGGCAGGAGGCAGCCTGTATAATAGGCTTTGTATACATTACAAAGCCTATTATACAACGTACATGCGGTGATCCGGGTGCTAGTAACCCGCCGTCGCTTCCGAACGGCCGGAGGGTTACAGCGCAAGGGGGCGGAGCCAGTCACCAGTGGCTGATCGCGTCACGAATGACGCATAACCACGCCCGCAGCCGCCCCCGCCGATGGGCGTATTGCGGTCGTTTGGGCCCGGTCTTTGCCGCCGCCCATCGGCTGGGGGCGGTCCTTAAGTGGTTAAATGGTCTACACATTTTTTTCTAAAGAGCAACAGGAAATAGGCAGCGCTCCTAGTAAGGCTGCAAATGAAATGAAACCATATTTTGCGGAATATAAGACGCACTTTTTCTCCCCAAGAAATGGGGAGAAAAAGTCCCTGCATCTTATATTCCAAAGGCAGGGAATCCCCGACTTAAAAACCCCCGCCGATACGAACCGCCTACCCGCCGCTACGTCGGGGACCCCCTGCCTTGCCCCCGTGTGGTCTGCCGGCCCGCGCTCCCCCAGTAACAATAACTGCAGAGCGACTCACCTCCCTATGGGTTCCAGCACTGGGTGGTCCTCTACGCCTCTATCTTGTCAGCGCTACCCCTGTAAAAGAATCGTTAGTGGCAAAGCGGCTCACCTTCCTCCAGCGGGCGATCTGCAGTCATCTTGCATACTGCACGGCTTCCCCTAATGACGGCTTATGTTAATGACTCATTGAATCATTAACATAAGCCATCACAATTGGAGCCACGGGGGAGCGAGCTGTTAAAGCTGCAGAGCACTGGACTGTAAAAAATAGCCCGGTCACTTGGGGGATGTAATCCTGTGGTCCTTAACCACTTGAGGACCACAGTCTTTCTACCCCTTAAAGAGAATCTGTATTGTTAAAATCGCACAAAAGTAAACATACCAGTGTGTTAGGGGACATCTCCTATTACCCTCTGTCACAATTTCGCCGCTCCCCGCCACATTAAAAGTAGTTAAAAACAGTTTTAAAAAGTTTTAAAAAGTTTGTTTATAAACAAACAAAATGGCCACCAAAACAGGAAGTAGGTTAATATACAGTATGTCCACACATAGAAAATACATCCATACACAAGCAGGCTGTATACAGCCTTACTTCTGAATCTCAAGAGATCACTTGTGTGTGTTTACCTTCTGACCCCTTCAGCTCTCACCCACTGAAGTGACAGGCTTCCTGCAGACAGCTCTGCCTATGTGGTTAATTCCTCAGTATGTGACCTTCCAGCTCCTTTCACAGCCTAGGATTTTTATCCAGCTCTCTTCTATCACTGATAAGATAGCAGAGAAGCTGCTGGCTTATGTAAATAACACACACACTGGAGTGTGCATGGAGGAACAGATCTGCACTGAAGAGTTGGCAGCCTTCCAGACACAGGCCGACAAGTCTGACAGGGGAAAGATACATTGATTTATTACAGAGACTGTCATAGTATAAAGTGCTGCAGTAAGCCACAACACATTAGAATAGGTTTAGGAACTTGTAGGATGGTAGAAAAAACGTTGTAATTTTTGTTAGAGTCACTTTAAGGACCAGGCACTTTTTTTTCCATTCAGACCACTGCAGCTTTCACGGTTTATTGCTCGCTCATACAACCTACCACCTAAATGAATTTTGGCTCCTTTTCTTGTCACTAATAAAGCTTTCTTTTGGTGCTATTTGATTGCTCCTGCGATTTTTACTTTTTATTATATTCATCAAAAAAGACATGAATTTTGGCAAAAAAATGATTTTTTTAACTTTCTGTGCTGACATTTTTCAAATAAAGTAAAATTTCTGTATACATGCAGCGCGAAAAATGTGGACAAACATGTTTTTGATTAAAAAAAACCCCATTCAGTGTATATTTATTGGTTTGGGTAAAAGTTATAGCGTTTACAAACTATGGTGCAAAAAGTGAATTTTCCCATTTTCAAGCATCTATGACTTTTCTGACCCCCTGTCATGTTTCATGAGGGGCTAGAATTCCAGGATAGTATAAATACCCCCCAAATGACCCCATTTTGGAAAGAAGACATCTCAAAGTATTCACTGAGAGGCATAGTGAGTTCATAGAAGATATTATTTTTTGTCACAAGTAAGCGCAAAATGACACTTTGTGACAGAAAAAAAAAAAGTTTCCATTTCTGCTAACTTGCGAAAAAAAAAATGAAATCTGCCACGGACTCACCATGCCCCTCTCTGAATACCTTGAAGTGTCTACTTTCCAAAATGGGGTCATTTGTGGGGTGTGTTCACTGTCCTGGCATTTTGGGGGGTGCCTAATTGTAAGCACCCTTGTAAAGCCTAAAGATGCTCAATGGACTTTGGGCCCCTTAGCGCAGTTAGGCTGCAAAAAAGTGCCACACATGTGGTATTGCCATACTCAGTAGAAGTACTATAATGTGTTTTGGGGTGTATTTTTACACATACCCATGCTGGGTGGGAGAAATATCTCTGTGAATGACAATGTTTTCATTTGTTTTACACACAATTGTCCATTTACAGAGTTATTTCTCCCACCCAGCATGGGTATGTGTAAAAATACACCACAAAACACATTATACTACTTCTCCTGAGTACGGCGATACCACATGTGTGGCACTTTTTTGCACCCTAACTGCGCTAAGGGGCCCAAAGTCCAATGAGTACCTTTAGGATTTCACAGGTCATTTTGCAACATTTGGTTTCAAGACTACTCCTCATGGTTTAGGGCCCCTTAAATGCCAGGGCAGGATAGGAACACAAATGACCCCATTTTAGAAAGAAGACACCCCAAGGTATTCCGTTAGGAGTATGGTGAGTTCATAGAAGATTTTATTTTTTGTCACAAGTTAGCGGAACATGACACTTTGTGAAAAAAAAACAATTAAAATCAATTTACGCTAACTTGTGACAAAAAAATAAAAACTTCTATGAACTCACCATACTCCTAACGGAATACCTTTGGGTGTCTTCTTTCTAAAATGGGGTCATTTGTGGGGTTCCTATACTGCCCTGGCATTTTAGGGGCCCTAAACCATGAGGAGTAGTCTGGAAATCAAATTCCGCAAAATGACCTGTGAAATCCTAAAGGTACTCATTGGACTTTGGGCCCTTTAGCGCAGTTAGGGTGCAAAAAAGTGCCACACATGTGGTATCGCCGTACTCGGGAGAAGTAGTACAATGTGTTTTGGGGTGTATTTTTACACATACCCATGCTGGGTGGGAGAAATAACTCTGTAAATGGACAATTGTGTGTAAAAAAATCAAAAGATTGTCATTTACAGAAGTATTTCTCCCACCCAGCATGGGTATGTGTAAAAATACACCCCAAAACACATTATACTACTTCTCCCAAGTACGGCAATACCACATGTGTGGCACTTTTTTGCACCCTAACTGCGCTAAAGGGCCCAAAGTCCAATGAGTACCTTTAGGATTTCACAGGTCATTTTTGTTTCAAGACTACTCCTCATGGTTTAGGGCCCCTAAAATGCCAGGGCAGTATAGGAACCCCACTAATGACCCCATTCCGTTAGGAGTATGGTGAGTTCATAGAAGATTTTATTTTTTGCCACAAGTTAGCGGAAATTGATTTGAATTGTTTTTCTTCACAAAGTGTCATATTCCGCTAACTTGTGACAAAAAATAAAATCTTCTATGACCTCGCCATACACCTAATGGAATACCTTTGGGTGCCCCTTAGCGCACTTAGGGTGTAAAAAAGTGCCACACATGTGGTACCGCCGTACTCAGGAGAAGAAGTATAATGTGTTTTGGGGTGTATTTTTACACATACCCATGCTGGGTGGTAGAAATATCTCTGTACATGACAATAGTTTGATTTTTTTTACACACAATTGTCCATTTACAGAGAGATTTCTCCCACCCAGCATGGGTATGTGTAAAAATACACCCCAAAACACATTATACTACTTCTCCTGAGTACGGCGATACCACGTGTGACACTTTTTTTGCAGCCTAGGTGCGCTAAGGGGCCCAACGTCCTATTCACAGGTCATTTTGAGGCATTTGTTTTCTAGACTACTCCTCACGGTTTAGGGCCCCTAAAATGCCAGGGCAGTATAGGAACCCCACAAGTGACCCCATTTTAGAAAGAAGACACCCCAAGGTATTCCATTAGGTGTATGGCAAGGTCATAGAAGATTTTACTTTTAGTCACAAGTTAGTGAAAAATGACACTTTGTGAAAAAAACCCAATAAAAATCAATTTCCGCTAACTTTTGACAAAAAATAAAATCTTCTATGAACTCGTCATACACCTAACAGAATACCTTGGGGTGTCTTTTTTCTAAAATGGGGTCACTTGTGGGGTTCCTATACCGCCCTGGCATTTTACGGGCCCAAAACCGTGAGGAGTCTGGAAACCAAATGTCTCAAAATGACTGTTCAGGGGTATAAGCATCTGCAAATTTTGATGACAGGTGGTCTATGAGGGGCCGAATTTTGTGGAACCAGTCATAAGCAGGGTGGCCTTTTAGATGACAGGTTGTATTGGGCCTGATCTGATGGATAGGAGTGCTAGGGGGGTGACAGGAGGTGATTGATGGGTGTCTCAGGGGGTGATTAGAGGGGAAAATAGATGCACTCAATGCACTGGGGAGGTGATCGGAAGGGGGTCTGAGGGGGATCTGAGGGTTTGGCCGAGTGATCAGGAGCCCACACGGGGCAAATTAGGGCCTGATCTGATGGGTAGGTGTGCTAGGGGGTGACAGGTAGTGACAGGAGGTGATTGATGGGTGTCTCAAGGTGTGATTAGTGGGAAGAATAGATGCAAGTAATGCAATGGCGAGGTGATCAGGGCTGGGGTCTGAGGGTGTGGGCGGGTGATTGGGTGCCCTAGGGGCAGATTGGGGTCTAATCTGATGGGTAGCAGTGACGGGGTGATTGATGGGTAATTAGTGGGTGTTTAGAGGAGAGAACAGATGCAATGCACTTGGGAGGTGATCTGACTGCGGGTCTGCAGGCGATCGGATGGTGTGGGTGGGTGATCAGATTGCCCGCAAGGGGCAGGTTAGGGACTGATTGATGGGTGGCAGTGACAGGGGGTGATTGATGGGTGGCAATGACAGGGGCTGATTGATGGGTGGCAGTGACAGGGGGTGACAGGGGGTGATTGATGGGTGATAGGTGATTGGCAGGTGATTGACAGGTGATCAGTGGGTTATTACAGGGAAGAACAGATGTAATTAATGCACTGGTGAATTGATAAGGGGGGTCTGAGGGCAATCTGAGCGTGTTGGCGGGTGATTGGGTGCCCGCAAGGGGCAGATTAGGGTCTGATCTGATAGGTAAAAGTGACAGGTTGTGATAGGGGGTGATTGATGAGTAATTAGTGGGTGTTTAGAGGAGAGAATAGATGTAAACAATGGATTTGGGAGGTGATCTGATGTCGGATCTGCGGGCGATCTATTGGTGTGGGTGGGTGATCAGATTGCCCGCAAGGGGCAGGTTAGGGGCTGATTGATGGGTGGCAGTGACAGGGGGTGATTGATGGGTGATAGGTGATTGACAGATGATTGACAGGTGATCAGTGGTTTATTACAGGGAAGAACAGATGTAATTAATGCACTGGCGAATTGATAAGGGGGGGGGGGTCTGAGGGCAATCTGAGCGTGTGGGCGGGTGATTGGGTGCCCACAAGGGGCAGATTAGGGTCTGATCTGATAGGTAACAGTGACAGGTGGTGATAGGGGGTGATTGATGGGTAATTAGTGGGTGTTTAGAGGAGAGAATAGATGTAAACAATGGATTCCGGAGGTGATCTGATGTCGGATCTGCGGGCGATCTATTGGTGTGGGTGGGTGATCAGATTGCCCGCAAGGGGCAGGTTAGGGGCTGATTGATGGGTGGCAGTGACAGGGGGTGACAGGGGGTGATTGATGGGTGATAGGTGATTGGCAGGTGATTGACAGGTGATCAGTGGGTTATTACAGGGAAGAACAGATGTAATGAATGCACTGGCGAATTGATAAGGGGGGGGGGGGGGTCTGAGGGCAATCTGAGCGTGTGGGCGGGTGATTGGGTGCCCGCAAGGGGCAGATTAGGGTCTGATCTGATAGGTAACAGTGACAGGTGGTGATAGGGGGTGATTGATGGGTGATTAGTGGGTGTTTAGAGGAGAGAATAGATGTAAACAATGGATTTGGGAGGTGATCTGATGTCGGATCTGCGGGCGATCTATTGGTGTGGGTGGGTGATCAGATTGCCCGCAAGGGGCAGGTTAGGGGCTGATTGATGGGTGGCAGTGACAGGGGGTGACAGGGGGTGATTGATGGGTGATAGGTGATTGGCAGGTGATTGACAGGTGATCAGTGGGTTATTACAGGGAAGAACAGATGTAATTGA
Organism: Hyperolius riggenbachi; assembly: GCF_040937935.1. NCBI lineage: Eukaryota > Metazoa > Chordata > Amphibia > Anura > Hyperoliidae > Hyperolius > Hyperolius riggenbachi. The sequence goes on along the minus strand of NC_090649.1, from coordinate 119,019,983 downwards.
TGCACTGGCGAATTGATAAGGGGGGGTCAGAGGTCAATCTGAGCGTGTTGGCGGGTGATTGGGTGCCCGCAAGGGGCAGATTAGGGTCTGATCTGATAGGTAAAAGTGACAGGTGGTGATAGGGGGTGATTGATGGGTGATTGATGGGTAATTAGTGGGTGTTTAGAGGAGAGAATAGATGTAAACAATGGATTTGGGAGGTGATCTGATATCGGATCTGCGGGCGATCTATTGGTGCGGGTGGGTGATCAGATTGCCCGCAAGGGGCAGGTTAGGGGCTGATTGTTGGGTGGCAGTGACAGGGGGTGATTGATGGGTGATTGATGGGTGATTGATGGGTGATTGACAGGTGATTGACAGGTTATCAGGGGGGATAGATGCATACAGTACACAGGGGGGGGGGGGGTCCTGGGGAGAATCTGAGGGGTGGGTGATCAGGAGGGGGCAGGGGGGGGGATAAAAAAAAATAGCGTTGACAGATAGTGACAGGGAGTGATTGATGGGTTATTAGGGGGGTGATTGGGTGCAAATAGGGGTCTGGGGGGTGGGCAGGGGGGGGTCTGAGGGGTGCTGTGGGCGATCAGTGGGCGGGGGGGCAGATCAGTGTGTTTGGGTGCAGACTAGGGTGGCTGCAGCCTGCCCTGGTGGTCCCTCGGACACTGGGATCACCAGGGCAGGAGGCAGCCTGTATAATACACTTTGTATACATTACAAAGTGTATTATACACTTTGTAGCGGCGATCGCGGGGTTAACATCCCGCCGGCGCTTTCGTATGGCCGGCGGGATGTTACGGCGGGTGGGCGGAGCCAGTTGCCGGGGGAAGCGCGCGTCATCAATGACGCGATCGCTCCCCCGGCATAGGAAAAGGACGCAACGCCCTAAGGCGTATTGCGGTCCTTAAGGCATCCACTTTGCCGCCGCCCATGGGCTGTGGGCGGTCGGCAAGTGGTTAAAGAAGATCCGAGATGATCTTTTATACATTGCATAATTGTGTTCCTTACATATACAGTGGGTTGCAAAAGTATTCGGCCCCCTTGAAATTTTCCACATTTTGTCACATTTCTGCCACAAATATGCATCAATTTGATTGGAATTCCACGTGAAAGACCAATACAAAGTGGTGTACATGTGAGAAGTGGACCGAAAATCATACATCATTCCAAACATTTTTTACAAATAAATAACTGCAAGGTGGGGTGTGCGTAATTATTCGCCTACCTGAGTCAATACTTCCCATCAACTCTGACCAGCTTCCCTGTCCCTGCTGAAGAGATGCACCCCCCGAGCATGATGCTGCCACCACCATATTTGACAGTGGGGATGGTGTATTCAGAGTGATGTGCAGTGTTAGTTTTCCGCCACAAATAGCGTTTTGCATTTTGGCCAAAAATTTCCATTTTGGTCTCATCTGACCAGAACACCTTCTTCCACACCTTCTTCTTCTAACAACGCCTTTCTTCTTGCCACTCTTCCATAAAGGCCAATTTTGTACAGTGCATGACTAATAGTTGTCCTATGGACAGAGTCTCCCACCTAAGCCGTAGATCTCTGCAGCTCGTCCAGAGTCAAAATGGGCCTCTTGACTGCATTTCTGATCAGCGCTCTCCTTGTTCGGCCTGTGAGTTTAGGTGGATGGCCTTGTCTTGGTAGGTTTACAGTTGTGCCATACTCCTTCCATTTCTGAATGATCGCTTGAACAGTGCTTCTTGGGATGTTCAAGGCTTTGGAAATCTTTTTGTAGCCTAAGCCTGCTTTAAATCTCTCAATAACCTTATCCCTGACCTGTCTTGGACCTGTCTTGTGTGTTCTTTGGACTACACATAGATTACACACAGGTGCACTCTATTTAGTCATTAGCACCGTTCGGGCAATGTCTATAGGCAACTGATTGCACTCAGATCAAAGGAGGCAGCATATTTATGCACACGGCACTTTGCAGTTATATATTTGTAAAAAAATGTTTGGAATCATGTATGATTTTCATTCCACTTCTCATGTGTACACCACTTTGTATTGGTCTTTCATGTGGAATTCCAATAAAAATTGATTCATGTTTGTGGTAGTAATATGACAAAATGTGGAAAACTTCAAGGGGGCCGAATACTTTTGCAACCCACTGTAGGCTATAAGGCATTCCTTAAAGGGACTCCGAGCAGTGCAGAAACTATGGAAAGATGCATATCATTTTAAAGCTCTCTTTCTCCTCTTTCCAATGATATACAAACCACCGCCCTACGCCTTTTAGTTTTCGCTATTTTCGCGATCCGCAGCAATTTCGATCGCGAAAATAGATAAAACGAAAAGGCGTAGGGCAACGATTTAGGTGTCGTCAGAAAGAGGAGAAAGAGAGCTTTAAAATGATATCCATCAAGCCATAGTTATATTGTATTACACAGGGCGACTTTTTGTCAAAGTCAGCAGCTGCATTTAGCAGAATGGAGCTGCTGACACTGGGGAAAGTGTCATCCTGTGTAATACAATATAACTATGGCTTGATGGATATCATTTTAAAGCTCTCTTTCTCCTCTTTCTGACGACACCTAAATCGTTGCCCTACACCTTTTAGTTTTCTCTATTTTCGCGATCGCAATCGCGGCTGCGGCAATTTCTATCGCGAAAATAGCGAAAACTAAAAGACGTAGGGCGGCGGTTTATATATCATTGGAAAGAGGAGAAAGAGAGCTTTAAAATGATGTGCATCTTTCCATAGTTTCTGCACTGCTCGGAGTCCCTTTAAGACAAATACTTTGTTTTTTAATACTCTAATTCCCTATAAGCTAAACAAGCCTCGCCCACAGCTTCTCCAAAACACCAAGGTACTCAGACCCATGTAGCAAGGGCTTATGGGAGCTCAGTATGGGCAGGAGGAGGAGGAGGTTACTAGCCAGAGATTTCAGAGGCAGAGGGGGGAGGGGTGAATTTCTCACAGGCTGAGGGGTGGAGATGCAGTTGCAGATTACCTGTGTAATGATGACAAACAGAACATGACAGCTCTCATTGTATCACAGGAATAAATCATCTTAAACTGTTGAAGCTGTTTGCAGCCAGATTTGCTGTGTAAACTATCTAAACTTTAAATAAGATATATAGACAAGTTAGTTGTTATAGTTAGTTTTTCATCTCGGATCCGCTTTAAGTGATTCAAATGGCTGTGCACCGATGCCTCCCATCCAACCTGAGGGAGCTTGAGATTAGTGTTGGGCGAACACCTAGATGTTCGGGTTCGCGAACGTTCGCCGAACATCGCCACGATGTTCGGGTGTTCGCGCCGAACTCCAGAAATAATGGAAGTCAATGGGGACCCGAACTTTCGTGCTTTGTAAAGCTTCCTTACATGCTACATACCCCAAATTTGCAAGGTATGTGCACCTTGGGAGTGGGTACAAGAGGAAAAAAAATATTTGAAAAAGAGCTTATAGTTTTTGAGAAAATTGATTGTAAAGTTTCAAAGGAACTACTATTCCCAGCAGACACAGAGTGGCAGTAAACACAATGCTATATAGTGTGGCTGAGCGAGGTACACAGAGTGGCAGTAAACAGAATGCTATATAGTGTGGCTGAGCGAGCGGTGTACTACTATTCCTAGCAGACACAGAGTGGCAGTAAACAGAATGCTATATAGTGTGGCTGAGCGAGGTACACAGAGTGGCAGTAAACACAATGCTATATAGTGTGGCTGAGCGAGCGGTGTACTACTATTCCCAGCAGACACAAAGTGGCAGTAAACACAATGCTATATAGTGTGGCTGAGCGAGGTACACAGAGTGGCAGTAAACAGAATGCTATATAGTGTGGCTGAGCGAGGTACACAGAGTGGCAGTAAACACAATGCTATATAGTGTGGCTGAGCGAGCGGTGTACTACTATTCCCAGCAGACACAAAGTGGCAGTAAACACAATGCTATATAGTGTGGCTGAGCGAGGTACACAGAGTGGCAGTAAACAGAATGCTATATAGTGTGGCTGAGCGAGGTACACAGAGTGGCAGTAAACACAATGCTATATAGTGTGGCTGAGCGAGCGGTGTACTACTGTTCCCAGCAGCAACACACAATGACTGGGGGGACCCTGGCTAGCGTGGCTGGAGCGCGAACTACCCTGCCTGCCTACCCAAAGCTAAACCCTCAGACAAATGGCGGAGATATGACGTGGTTCGGGTATTTATTTACCCGAACCACGTGACCCGTTCGGCCAATCACAGCGCTAGCCGAACGTTCGGGGAACGTTCGGCCATGCGCTCTTAGTTCGGCCATGTGGCCGAACGGTTTGGCCGAACACCATCAGGTGTTCGGCCGAACTCGAACATCACCCGAACAGGGTGATGTTCTGCAGAACCCGAACAGTGGCGAACACTGTTCGCCCAACACTACTTGAGATGTGCTGCAAAGAGGAATGAGTGAAACTGGCCAAGGATAGGTGTGCCAAGCTTGTGGCATCACATTCAAAAATACTTGAGGATGTAATTGCAGTCAAACATGCATCGACAAAGTATTGAGCAAATGCTGGCAATACTTATGTACATGGGATTTCTCAGATTTTTTTATTTTTAATACATTTGCTATTCACATTGTCACTATGGAGTGTTGTGTGTAGAATTCCAAGGAAGACAAAATAATCTTATCCATTTTGGAATAAGGCTGTAACATAACAAAATGAGGAAAAATTGATGCGCTGTGAACTTTCCCAATGCACTCGATATATTTTGTTTCATTTAACAATAAGCAATAACTAAAATACTATTATTATCACATGCTTTACACACAACTGGGCCTGATCCAATTCCCATTTTCTCCTAGGTTTTTCCTAGGTGATATTTTAACATTATAAATAAAATAGGAGATATTGGCAGTGCTTCCAAATGCAAGCTGCACCCGAGATGACCAGCTGCACAGATGTGCAGAGCCCACACACATACATAGTATGACCCTGAGGCTGCTAGCCATAGTTGGTCTACACATTTTCTAAAGAACAGGGTAATGATTGGCAATGCTCCATCAGGCTGCCGGCAACTGAAATGAAACCAACAGAGGGGTGCAGGGACTTAAATTACACACCTTGTATACAAATCAGAAGCAATATTATGCACTAAACCCTATTCTAAATAATTTGAATGCAAACTGATACACATGGATGCAGCTAGCCATAATAAGACTTACACTTTTGTACTACAGGAGATATTGGAAGTGCTTTGAAATGCAAGCTGCACCCGGAGGCCTCCCTGGATGGTGTGGACAGCCTGCAGCATTTGCTCTAAGGAGCATGCACGTGTCTTCCTTCCTGACTTGTAGCTACAATGGGGGGTGGAACGTGGAACTACATCACTGGTGCAAAGGCCAAGGTATTTAAACCCTGGCCAATCACTGCTCTGTCTCAGCAGCTGTGGTGTATGTCACACTGTCTCCTGTCAGCACTCTGTCTCAGATCCCTGTCAGCCAGTCCTGACATTTTGTTCTGTCAGTCAGTCCTGTCATCACGTCCTGTCAGCCAGTCCTGTCATCACGTCCTGTCAGCCAGTCCTGTCATTTCACCCAACCGACAAGTCCTGTCAGTTAGTCCTGTCTTTACGTCCTGTCAGACAGTTTTGTCATTATGTTCTGTCAGCCAGTCCTGTCAATACATCCTGTCAGCCAGTCCAGTCCTTATATTCGCCAATCAGTCCAATCAATACGTCCTGCCCATCAGTCCTGTTTTAGGTATGGTCAGCCAGTCCTGTCGTTCTGTTTCCTTGTCAAGCAGTCCAGTGCCACTTCCTCTAGTCCTTCCTTCCCACATCCTAGGATTCCCCCCTCCTGTTCTTTTCCCCACCAGTGAAGTAGCCCTGGGGGTTGTGACCTTGTGGGCACCAGGCAGCAAAGTACTCCATCTCCCATTAGGGGTTGATGGCCCATCATCCCTTGAGGGGTGCGCTGGTGAAGACCCATGCTCACTTAGAATCCAAGCCTCAGGGGTACCCACACCAATCACTGGTGTCGAGATTAACAGGACCTTGACAAAGCCTTTGAAGCCACCAGCAAGCAAGCAAGAAAATACTCAGAATACTTTGACAGTACTTTTTCACCTACTTTTGGGTTCTTTTTCAATTACAGAATGTAAAATTTATTTTAAACAGAAGATGAAAGATTACTGTATCTCCTAGAAGAAAACTTAGGAGAAAAAGGTGAATTGGATTGGGCACCAATATGTTAAATAAATGCTGAAATAGTATACAGTAGTTTCACATTTTCTCCAAATGTATTGAAGTCAATGGGAATGAGAAAACCTGTTTTCATTTTCTTTTGAAAATGTATCATATGTTTTGAAAAAACTAAATTTAGATATGAAATGACTTTGGGAAAAAATCAAGCTCATCCCAACTGTTAGCTCAGACAAAACAAGAATCACATAAGACTGAACCCTTAAAAAAATGGAAACGGCAAACTCAATTTTTTTTGTTTATTTTGTCTTAATTACATCTCATTCTTGTAGTCATACCATTGCTGCTATATGTTAATAAATGTCTTCTTACAATCTCTGAACTTGTATGTTGTTTTTTCAGTAGCAACATTTTTGTTCTTAAATTTGTATCCACAGATTAAAGTGGAATAAAACTTTGACATAACATTCAATAAAAATGTGTTTTCTTACTGTGCATTACCCATACAGTTATCGTATTTGCTTTTGTGCACAAGCAATATTGTCCATTTACAAATTACAAGTTCCCAAAGTACAGTTTATCTGCTCTGAAAGGTGCGATTGCATTTTATTCATTGCTGCCTTTATATTATATTTTAACATTTCTATTGAGCTCTTGTTAACTGTGAGCATGCTTGAAGCAGAGAGAACTGGTTTTCAGCACAGCTAAGAATGTATCAACTGGTGAATGTAAGCAAAAGATAATGTTATCTCCTCTTTGGATTAAGATCATGCTGAAGGGGCTTTTCACTGCAGAATAAAGTGCTGTTTTTAACTATTTGAATGCTGTTCTGAAACAAACATTTTTGTGCTAGTAGGTTTAAGGCTGTAAGCAATCTTTTAGAGCACAGAAGAAATGCTGACTTTCAGAACACTTTAATGTTGTTAGGATGAAGGTCCATCTACTTCATTAACTTCACTTTACGCACAAAATGTGTGAGTTATTTTCAGGGCTGTCATGATCGCTGCTGCAGCAGGTATTGCTGGAAGTAGTAGTGCTGCAGCTCAGGCAGTTCTGATCTCTTTCCATGCAAGCTGCATAGCTTTGTCTGCCTTTCCCTGCTGTCAGCTTGTGACTGATTATCATTCACCTGTGTGGGAATCTGCATGTCTGCTCCCATTGAATGACCTCAGTATAAAGATCTGCTTCCTGCAGGACTCCTCGGGTTTTCATAGCTTCAGTTTAAGCCTGTCTTGCTGTCGCTTCAGCCCCCGATCGTGTTTCTTGTTCTAAAGATACTTTGCTGGTTTTGCATCATATATTGGTTCATTGCCCATATATATGCATACCAGCACGTTTATTATTTTCCTTGTATTCGTGTTACGTTGATACATCAGTGACGCTGATATATACGTACACGAACTGTTTATATCCTGTGTTCAGTTAGTCAGTTCCAGCACGTTTTGGTGGTTGCGCGTATCGTGATCACCCGTGCTGAGCTAGTTATCCTGTTCCTGGTCCTGTTTGTGGATTGCGTTCATCTCTGCGAGGAGATAACGAATCCTTCTGAATCCTGTCCTGTTACCGTTTGTGGATTGCGTTCATCTCTGCGAAGAGATAGCGAATCCTTCTGAGTCCTGTTCCCTGTATCGTTCCAGTCCTAAGTCAGTGTTCCTGCTTATGTCATATATCGGTTCATTGCCGATATATACATATGTTAGTCAGACGTTACAAATAGTTTCATTGATAGCTGTAATTATAATACGCTAGGAAATCATACTTATTGTATATTTATCTGTGTTACGTTCATCTATCTTGATCCAGCTATTTTCTGACTATCCTGTCCTGTCTTTGTGAGGCACGCCATCGCCGCAACGCATTGGCTGCCTCATTCCAGTCTGTCTTGTTGTGGACGCTTGCTGGCACTAAGTAGCGGCTAGCTAGCAAGCGTTCATTCTGTCTACCTGTCCTGATCTCCTCAGTTCTGGTTTATGCGCTCAGTGCTACTTTGCGCTGAGACGTTATAGCGAAAGTATTGTTTGTGGCTGTCGGATCTGCACCGGCTCTGTGCGCCACAATCTCCTATTGGAGTCAGTCCTCCCCTCCACTATACTAGGGATAGCCTGTTTCCTTGTGCTAGTGTGTGTACCTCCTCCACGTCAGCTCATGCATTGCATGCTGACTGTGGAGAATACACCACCAAGCCTTACATTATGAAAACCCCATTACCAATCCCCATTGTGGGGGGGGATTCCCAGAAAGTATGACACTGTTAATTATGGTTCCTGTTCCTTTAAGAAATTTGAAGAACTTAGCTCTGAAACAGAAAATGAGTTTTTCTCTGAATGTGCCAGGTTCCTGGCCAATCCCGATCTCCAAGCGACTCCTGTTTCAACCTGGGCACTCCAGCTAAGTTATATTTTATTTAAAGGGGAATTGTTTCAGTGGGCATTTGATGTTCTCAATCATTCCGATTTGAAAGAGAGACCGCTGGAATTTCTAGCGTTTGTGATCCATAACTGGTTGCGCAGAGATCCATTGCCTTTTCCTCTAAATGAACTCCTGGCAGCAGGCCAATCAGCTGCCCCTTCAATTGTTTGCAAAAATGATCAGCAAGCAGAGAGTGTTCCTGATAATTTTCCTGCAGCTTTGAATAAATCACCAAAGGCAGCAGGGTCTAAGGCAAAACGCAAACGTTCTAAGAAACGTGTCCGATCTGCAGAGTCGTTATCCTTAGCGACTGAGACCTGTAATGAGATTCTGCCATTAACAGATAATGAAATGCAATTGTCTGTCAGGGGAGTTAAATGGACTTATGAAACTATTAATGAACTTTCATCACTGGCTAGGGAAAATAAAGATTTTTGTTTAAAATAATTATCTGAGTATGATTATGAGGAGATATTACAGAGTATTGAACAAATCAACTTATTTGTGAACCAAGGGAAGTTTGCATACAGTACAGTTCAACACTTGCTACAGGTATTGGAGATTCTTAAGAATAAGGAATCTGCCAATCACCTGCTAATTAACCCAATACATGTGCCTGCCACAATCATATCTGCAAACTGTGATCAGCCGGAATGTTTCGCTGTTAAGTATGCATGGGATCCTCCATTCGAGAGGGGAGAGCTGGAAGCCCTGGTCTGTGAATGGAAGAATGATTCAAGTTCATTTTGTCAATTTTACAGTGCAAAAAGTGAAATGGTATTGAATGCATGCATTAAGTCAGCCTATAACCTAATAGAGACTGGTGTGTGTAGGTATGACTGTGTGGCTCCTTTGATTGATGTGTGGGAACTGATTTTGGATGATTTTTTTGTGACTCCGAATTCGCAAATTTGGCGTTCTGACCCGCCTGCTTCAGCACCTTTGGCTGATTCAGCAGGTGATTCGGAGCTCTTTTTGTGTGAAATTGAAGTTCCTGCAATTCCACCCTGTACCATGGATAACTCAGTGTTACTTCCCAGTAAAGCAGAAGCCACTGATACTTTCTTAACCTTGCCCTGCACAAATTTCTCAGCAGAGAATCCAGAGGTCCTGCTGACTTCTGAGTCCAGCCTAGCCAGTACTCATGAGTCTTTGTTCAGTGAAACAGACACCAGAAAAATCTTGCCTGCCTCTGCAAACACTTCTGCAGAAATTACCCGTGTTAATAAAGTTCAACTCCTGTCTGATCCAGCAGATGCCAATAGATGCACTACATCAGTTTCCGAGTCCCAGCAATCCTGTCTAGAAACCTCAGAACCCCAGCATCTGAATTTCCCAATTTTACAAATGAATGGTGATTCAGATGAGCAAACATTGTGTCTTGATCTTCCTGTTTCTACACCTCGCTCTAGTTTCGTGAATAGCTCAGAGCATCTGCTATGTGAACCTGAAATCGCAGAATTATTACCTTGTTCAGAAAATGTTCCAGTAAATTTGCCCTGTATCGTGAATAGCTCAGAGCATCTGCTATGTGAACCTGAAATCGCAGAATTATTACCTTGTTCAGAAAATGTTCCAGTAAATTTGCCCTGTATCGTGAATAGCTCAGAGCATCTGCTATGTGAACCTGAAATCGCAGAATTAGTACCTTGTTCAGAAAATGTTCCAGTAAATTTGCCCTGTACCATGAATTGTGCAGTAGATCTCTCCTATGAAGCTCAGGTCACAGAATCCTTATGCTGTCCAGCAGGTGCTCCCATGGTTTTGCCCTGCAATATGGACTGTTCAGTGATCCTGTCCAGTGAAGCTGGAGTCGCAGAGTCCTATGCTTCACCCAGTACTTTGGATACTTCAAACCCTCTAGCAGAAGACTCTGAGGCACTGCTTACCTCAGTGGGTGTTGCAGCAATATTCACTTGTTTAGCAGCTGTCTTAGAATTAAAGTCCACTCTAAATAAACTTGATGAATCTTTGTCTGATGAAGCAGAAGTCATTGAAATATTGTCCTCGTCAGCAAGTGTCTTAGATACCTTGCCCTGTACACAGTCTGATTTAACCAATGTTGTTGAGTCCCTCTCCAGTGTTGTAACAGCGGAGGAACTCCAGCCCTGTCCTCTGAATGTTTCAGAAGTCTTGCCCTGTAACATGGATAATTCTGATTCTCTGGTCAAAATAATAGAAATCTCAGAAATTCAGTCCGGTCTGATGAGTGTTCCTGAAACCCAGCCCTGTATCCTGAAAGATTCTGGTTCTCTGGCCGCTGTGGCAGAGGTTCCAGAGTCCCCTTCCTGTCCAGGGAATCCCTCAGTTTTGCCTGGTCCAGTGGGGGCTGCTGCAATACTGATTTGTTCTGCAGCCCCTCATGAGCTCCAATCCAGTGTATTAGATGGGTCTCTGTCCAGTCCAGAGGAAGTTGTGGAGTCCCTATCTGGTTCAGTGCATACATCAGAAGATTTGTCCTGTCTTGGTAGTGCCCCTGAACCTGATTTGTTACTGACTTTGCTGGAATCAGCGACATCTAAGTCTGATCCTGCATTCTTGTGTGAAAGTCCAGTAGTTGCGAAGTCTAGTCATGATGATTTTTTTTTGGCCAGTCCTGGTTTTGGTCCTGTCTTGGCTGACCCTGAGGCTCACAGTTCCTTGACATGCCCAGAGGTTTCTCTTGTGCCAGTGTGCCCAGATGTTCTTTGTGTGCCAGAATGCCCAAGTGTGTCTAAGGTGTTAGCGTGCTCTGATGCTTCCTTAGTGGGAACATGTTCTGATGTTGCCAGTCTGCCTGCATGCCCAGAGATGGTTCTGGTCTCTGAAAGCCCTGATCTTGATGTTTGTCCCTGTGGCCCTGACTCGGGAATTGCCCTAGGTTCCATAGGGGTTCTTGATAGTTCTCCATGTGAGCCTAAGGGGCGTTCTGACCTATGGGGGTCTCTTTGGAGCTTCGAAGTGTTCTGGGAGATCTCTGAGGAAACTTGTCCTGGTGCCTTGGACTGGTTCAACAGTGGGTTTTGTGTTGGTAAAGACAGTCCCGGTGGGCATTGCAAAGGCTTTGGCGTTTTTGAACGGTTCCTGGAAGGCGGTGGGTATCGCTCAGGGAGTTTCGGAGGGCTTTCTTCTGGAAATCATGGTTCTGATGGGTGTCACACTGGGGCTTGTAGTACTGATGGGTATGGTTCTGTAGGTTCTGGTTCTGATGGGTCCAGTCTTGTGGGGACTGATTCTGGAATTTGGTCTTGCCGGGCTGTCCCGGTCATCATGAATTATCAGTCAGACTGTTTTGTTGGGAATTTCAGTTTTGAAAAGCGTCTGGAATCCGCTTTTAAAGGGGGAGGTACTGTCATGATCGCTGCTGCAGCAGGTATTGCTGGAAGTAGTAGTGCTGCAGCTCAGGCAGTTCTGATCTCTTTCCATGCAAGCTGCATAGCTTTGTCTGCCTTTCCCTGCTGTCAGCTTGTGACTGATTATCATTCACCTGTGTGGGAATCTGCATGTCTGCTCCCATTGGATGACCTCAGTATAAAGATCTGCTTCCTGCAGGACTCCTCGGGTTTTCATAGCTTCAGTTTAAGCCTGTTTTGCTGTCGCTTCAGCCCCCGATCGTGTTTCTTTTTCTAAAGATACTTTGCTGGTTTTGCATCATATATTGGTTCATTGCCCATATATATGCATACCAGCACGTTTATTATTTTCCTTGTATTCGTGTTACGTTGATACATCAGTGACGCTGATATATACGTACACGAACTGTTTATATCCTGTGTTCAGTTAGTCAGTTCCAGCACGTTTTGGTGGTTGCGCGTATCGTGATCACCCGTGCTGAGCTAGTTATCCTGTTCCTGGTCCTGTTTGTGGATTGCGTTCATCTCTGCGAGGAGATAACGAATCCTTCTGAATCCTGTCCTGTTACCGTTTGTGGATTGCGTTCATCTCTGCGAAGAGATAGCGAATCCTTCTGAGTCCTGTTCCCTGTATCGTTCCAGTCCTAAGTCAGTGTTCCTGCTTATGTCATATATCGGTTCATTGCCGATATATACATATGTTAGTCAGACGTTACAAATAGTTTCATTGATAGCTGTAATTATAATACGCTAGGAAATCATACTTATTGTATATTTATCTGTGTTACGTTCATCTATCTTGATCCAGCTATTTTCTGACTATCCTGTCCTGTCTTTGTGAGGCACGCCATCGCCGCAACGCATTGGCTGCCTCATTCCAGTCTGTCTTGTTGTGGACGCTTGCTGGCACTAAGTAGCGGCTAGCTAGCAAGCGTTCATTCTGTCTACCTGTCCTGATCTCCTCAGTTCTGGTTTATGCGCTCAGTGCTACTTTGCGCTGAGACGTTATAGCGAAAGTATTGTTTGTGGCTGTCGGATCTGCACCGGCTCTGTGCGCCACAATCTCCTATTGGAGTCAGTCCTCCCCTCCACTATACTAGGGATAGCCTGTTTCCTTGTGCTAGTGTGTGTACCTCCTCCACGTCAGCTCATGCGTTGCATGCTGACTGTGGAGAATACACCACCAAGCCTTACAAGGGCCTTTTCTGACCTATTTGGATCCCTAGGTACAGCAAACTGAGACAACACCCTCACTACTACCACATACACATACAAACCAGTACTAATACAGGGCAACCATTATTATTATTTTTATTATAAATATTATTATTATTTATATAGCACCAGCATACAGTTGGGGACATCAAACTTGGAGAAGGACTTAGGAGTACTCATCGACAACAAGTTAAATAATCGTACTCAATGCCAAGCTGCTGCAGCTAAAGCTAACAACATTTTGGGATGCATTAAAAGGGAAATAAAAACTCGAGATGCTAGCATAATATTGCCCCTGTTTAACTCTCTAGTAAGGCCGCATCTGAAATATGGAATTCAGTTCTGGGCACCACATTACAAAAAAGATATTGCAGTTTTAGAGCAGGTGCAGAGACGAGCAACAAAATTGATACGTGGGATGGAAGGTCTCACCAAGAAAGGTTAGATAAACTGGGTTTATTTAGTCTAGAGAAAAGACGCCTCAGAGGGGATCTAATTAACATGTATAAATACATCAGAGGGCAATATAATAGCTTGGCGGATGAGCTTTTTGTCCCTAGGCCTTCTCAAAGGACTAGAGGACACGATCTGCGCATGGAGGAAAAATGTTTTAGCCATTTATTTAGGAAAGTGTTCTTTACAGTAAGAGTGATTAAGATGTTGAATGCATTGCCACAGGAAGTCGTTATGGCAAACTCTATACCTGCATTTAAAGGGGGCTTAGATGCTTTCCTTGTGTTGAAAGACATCCATGGCTATAATTACTAGGTAATGACTAATGATGTTGATCCAGGGATTTTATCTGATTGCCATCTGGAGTCGGGAAGGAATTTTTTTCCCTTTTGGGGCTAATTGGACCATGCCTTGTAAGGGTTTTTTCGCCTTCCTCTGGATCAACAGGGATATTTCAGTGAGCAGGCTGGTGTTGTACTTTGTTCTCTGGTTGAACTCGATGGACGTATGTCTTTTTCAACCAAAATAACTATGTAACTATGTAGCATTGTAGCGCTGTACATAGTTTAAAAAGTCAAATATTGGGGAGCATGGATACATAGAGGTTCAAAACTCTTAGAATCAGGACATCTAGCAATGCAAACACAAATGCAGACATTATTGATGTGAGGTTTGAGACCTCACCAATATGGGCACATGTTCAAATGATAAATTACATCAGAATAAGACAGGAGGAGGTCCCTGCTCTTGTGAGCTTACTGTCTACAGAAAGGATATGAGAAAACCACATATTCAATACTAAAATCTGGGTTTCTATAGAATAAAATAATAAAACTGCAATGAAATTATACTGCACCACACAACTCTCCTGGCCTTGGAAAGAAGCATCTGACATGAAGCAAACAGATTTCATTGCTGACACTAACTGTAAAGATGGGGAAAAGTAAACATATTTCATGATGGAATGGTTAGTAGAGTAGGTAAGTGTCGCTATATAAAAATACAAAGAAAAGGAAAAGTCTGGCACTATAGTTTAATGTGCAGCGGTGTGACACAAAATAGGCAAGTTTCATTAAACATTGCAAATATATGACAGGCTGTGCAAGCATCAAAAATATGTCACACCAGTGAGTGTCCTGAGCGGTGTCTGGGTGCAGATGGGAGGCAGCGGTGGTGGGTGCCGGTAGGTGTACGGCCTAACGACCATTTCGCATGGCTGACGCCAAGCTTCTTCTGAGGTGAGCATGCATGGCTAGGTAATGACTAATGATGTTGATCCAGGGATTTTATCTGATTGCCATCTGGAGTCGGTAAGGAATTTTTTTCCCTTTTGGGGGTAATTGGACCATGCCTTGTAAGGGTTTTTTCGCCTTCCTCTGGATCAACAGGGATATGTGAGGGAGCAGGCTGGTGTTGTACTTTGTTCTCTGGTTGAACTCGATGGACGTATGTCTTTTTCAACCAAAATAACTATGTAACTATGTAGCGCTGTACATAGTTTAAAAAGTCAAATATTGGGGAGCATGGATACATGAGAGGTTCAAAACTCTTTAGAATCAGGACATCCAGCAATACAAACACAAATACAGACATTGATGTGAGGTTTGAGACCTCACCAATATGGGCACATGTTCAAATGATAAATTACTAATCAGTAATTACTAATTACTAATTAATAATCAGAATAAGACACACCAGGAGGAAGTCCCTGCCCTTGTGAGCTTACTGTCTAGAGGAAAGATATGAGAAAACCACATATTAAATACTAAAACCTGGGTTTCTATAGAATAAAATAATAAAACTGCAATGAAATTATATTGCACCACACAACTCTCCTGGCCTTGGAAAGAAGCATCCTACAGGGCAGCACAGTGGTATAATGGTTAGCGCTCTTGCCTTGCAGCGCTGGGTCCCCGGTTCAAATCCCAGCCAGGGCACTATCTGCACTGAGTTTGTATGTTCTCCCCGTGTCTGTGTGGGTTTCCCCCGGGCACGCTGGTTTCCTCCCAAATCCCAAAAACATACAGATAAGTTAATTGGCTCCCCCTAAAATTGGCCCTACACTATAATAAATACACTACGTGATACATACATAGACATAGGACAGTAGTGGAGATTAGACTGTGAGCTCCTCTGAGGGACAGTTAGTCAAGATAATATATACTGTACAGCGCTGTGTAAGATGTCAGCGCTATATAAATTCTAAATAATAATAATAATCCTACATGAGGCAAACAGATTTCATGGCCTTTACACTAACTGTAAAGATGGTAAAGTAAACATATTTCATGATGGAATGGTTAGTAGAGTAGGTAAGTGTCGCTATATGACCAGTAGGTGTAGTCAAGGGTGCAAAAAGAGACCATGTCACATTGTAATAAAGGTTAAAATAGTAGGTTGGTGCTAACTCTGGCCTCCTGGATCTTCTGACTGCTGGCCACATACATATAACCATGGCACTTCCACTGTCCGTACATTACTTCTAGACTCAAACATTTGGACGTCCCTAGGCCTATTTATGTTATCTTTCTTTTCCTCCTCCCATTCCCCTTCCTACCAATTTCCTTTTGCCTTTATCATCTTCATCATCATCACCTCCCACAAACATCCTATCACTCCTGAGCTTCACCCACACAGTGTGCCTTTCTGACTTTCTAACAATCTTCACAAAACTTTCACTATTTTGTCAATTTGCATTGATGTCTGTGGGGACAAATGCTGCAGTTCATCACAATATATTGATACCAATATTGATACCAAATTTCATAGATATATCAAGGATAATCCAGGAAATATGTAAAAACACTGACCTTATAGTTTTCAAAAAATTGACTTTAGAGGGGAAACGCGGTTTATCCCAGTGTATTGATATATTAGACAAGCTATTGTCACCAGATTTGCTAGGTATTTCATGTTCAATAGCTCCGTTGCTGGGAGCACTCTGCACATGAGCACTACATAGTGACTTGTAGTGTGCATGAGCAGAGCACTCCTGGCTACCGGAGCGTGATCAAGGACAGGCGCTGCTGGGCCAGTGCTTGTGCAGTAATGTGCCACCTGACCAACATGGCGTGACGCATGGGGGCATTTAGAGGGAACAGAGGGGGAGGAGGAGAGTGGGGTAGGGGTGGGCATGAGGACTGCTGCCAATACATGCCGGCTCCCTCCATTTGTACAAATGACTTTGCCTTGGGTATCCTTTCAGTTTGCATGCATTGATCTATGAAATAATTTTTTTTCTGTGTCAATTAAATTGGTGAAACTTAAAATTTAAAGTGATAGTGTAACGATTGCGGAATCGTCTCCGTGGTCAGCGCACCAGACGTGCGCTGACGCGGCGGATTTCCTCCACAAGCGTATTATTGCGGACACCCAGGCTAGGTGCTATGCACCCGCAGAGGGCAATTCCCACCGGCAGATGGCGCTGTGGAGTGCAGGCGAACACAGCCGCTGCACAGCCACAGATGCCAAATGGGAATTGTACAGACCCGGGACAAGGTACAATCAGGCAGGGCTGGATAGCCCACAGGGAACAGAGCAAAAGGACAGAACCAATGTGTGCCCACCAAATTAGTCGCCACCCAGCGACGGCGAACACACAACGGCGTAAACGAAGTAGGAAACGCAATCGCAAGAATGGCGATTGCCAATAGCGACACAAGACTGAGCAGGACAGAGCACAAGGGTAGCAAAGGCACAACAAATCATACAAGGAGAAAGATAAAGAAAATAACAAATGCTAGCTGAACGCGAACACCGCACTCATTCGCAACAGTGCACGCGTTCGTGCGCGGTCTCCGCGTGTTACGCACAACAGAGACAAGCACGCCTAACTAACCAAAGACAGACAAACACGAAACAGAGAACGCTTGCTTAACGGTTACCTCACCGAGCCTACAGCAAGCGTTTCGAATCAGACAAGACAGACACACGAAAACAGGGACAAGCGAGAGATAGGATCCACAGCACTAGCGAAAAGTGGCTAGCGCGATCCCAGAAGACAGAACAGAAGGATCCCCAGCGCTAGCAAAAAGTAGCTAGCGCGATCCCAGGAGACAGAGTAGCAGAACAGAAGGATCCCCAGCGCTAGCGAAAAGTGGCTAGCGCGATCCCAGAAGACAGAACAGAAGGATCCCCAGCGCTAGCGAAAAGTGGCTAGCGCGATCCCAGGAGACAGAACAGATGAGGTAGGCAGAAACAACCGCTGTTTCAACCTACACTCCAGACTCAATCAGAAGGATCCACAGCCGCTAACGCTAGGGCTTGTACGATCCAAACACAAGACAGACGGAACAGGCAAAACAGATAATACAACCTGACTGGACTAGAAGGGGAGCCTAAAGCAACCCCCAGGAATTAACTATACTAGATAGCAATGGCTGACACTCCAGCAGTGTCCATCAGGAACAGACCATGGAAGGGAAATGTCCAGCAAAGCATTCTGGGAGCAGAATGCTTTTATAGTGCCAGTCATCAAAAGAAGGCAGGTAACGGATTTGCATGACTAATGTATGCAAATCCCTCAGCAACACAAGCTGCACAACTGACAGAAGGTCTCCTTTCCAGAGTCCTGCAGCAAGCAAACCTAAACAATGGTCAAAAAGCTGCCTGCCTGTGCAGGCAGCTGAGCAGATTCTCACAGATAGTACACTTTTTTTTTTTTTACAATTGCTTGGAAGGGAGGGCTCCATGCTGTCTGTTTTCTAATTGCTAGGCTGGATACACATGAGAACTTTTAAAATTGCAACATTTTTTAAATTTTTTTAGTGATAGAAATTTTCTTCCCATTTTCTACAATCGATTCTTACTTTTGGAAATGGGTTTTCATGTTATTTAGTTAATTGCAGGAAAATAAAAAGTAGAGTTAGGTTTGCTTGTGGCATGCGATTAATGGATGCATGAAGCCAGAACAATTATTGTAGACTTGTGCAGTCCATAGAAAACATTACAAGTGCGACAGCGTGACCAACGTTAAGCCTTTTTCACTTTACAAATCGCTAGTGCAATCGCAAGCACTGAGCGATTTGTTGAGCGTTTTTATAAAGCGCTTTCCTTGCGCTTTGTGCTTAGAAAAGTGCTTTTATAAAGTGCTTTTCTAAGCGCTTTTGCTGAGCGATTAATTTTTACACTTCCTGACATCAGTCTGTCTTTTACCCGGAAATGAATAAATACAATGTATTTATTCATAAAAGCACTCGGGAAATCGCCATTCAAATCGCTTTTTCAAGCGCTTTTGTGATTTCCCTATCCTCTGCATTGAAGAGCAAATGCTCAGAAAATGGTACAGGTAGCGCATTTGCGATTGGAAAGAAAGCTCATTGCTCATGTGAGAAAAGTCACATAGAGCAACATTGCACTAGCGCTCTTAAGGCAATTTTTAAAATCGCCAGCGCTTAAAAAAATAAAAAATGCTCATAGTGTGAACAAGCCCTCAAAGAAAATGTGTACTGTTACTTTAAATTTTAAAACTGTCACCAGTTTACTAAGAAAAAAGCTGCATGAGTATTTATCAGAATTTATTTATGTTGTGCATTTTTGCAATTTTACGTTTGTCGCAAATGTGATACATTTTAATAGTATTGCGTTTGTCCTGCTTTTTTCTGTTTTTAGTAAATTGTAAAATGTTCTGCAGCTGTTCTGTGTGTGATGTGCAATTCAAGTTTAACCACTTTACCCCCAGCGGTACGAATTTCTCCGCCCCTTTTTTCCCCCCTAAAAAACCAGGGACGGAGAAATCCGTACCTTCCGCGCTACCGCCGCTGTCCGCGCTCCCGCCGCTCGTGCGCGCGCACCCGCCGCTCGTGCGCGCCGCCGCCCGCTCGCCCGGAGATCAATGAACGGGAAAATCCATTCCCGTTCGTTGATCTAGCCCCCGCAATGATCTGCTGCTTCTTTCAGAAACAGCGAGATCATTGTGAGTCTCCCAGCCTCCTACTGCTTCCTGTAAGCGTCCTTCCGGACGCTTACAGGTCGCATGTAAACAAACACTCTGTGGCCATCTTGTGGCCAAATAGTAAACTACACCCTAAAAGCATTTTACATATTCAAACATTACATTTACACAATAAATTAACTAATTACCTCCCACACTCCCCAATTTTTATTTTTTTTTTGTAATTAAAAAAAAAAAATACAATAAAAAAAAACATAAATAGTTAGCTTAGGGACTGAACTTTTTAAATATTTATGTCAAGAGGGGATAACACTGTTACTTTATAAACTGCGGGCTTGTAATTAGGGATGGATGCAAAACTGAAAAAAATGCACCTTTATTTCCAAATAAAATATTGTCGCCAAACATTGTGATAGGGACATAATTTAAATGGTTTTATAACCGGGACAAATGGGTTAATACATTTCATGGGTTTTAATTACAGTAGCATGCTTTATTTAAAAACTATAATGGCCGAAAACTGAAAAATAATAATTTTTTCCCACATTTTTTCCTATTTCCCCATTAAAACACATTTAGAATAAAATAATTCTTGGCATAATGTCCTACCTAAAGAAAGCCTAATTGGTGGCGAAAAAAACAAGATATAGTTCATTTCATTGGGATAAGTAATAATAAAGTTATAGATGAATGAATGGAAGGAGCGCTGAAAGGTGAAAATTGCTCTGGTGGTCAGGGGGTAAAACCCCTCAGTGGTGAAGTGGTTAATAAAAGTTTGTGAGAATAAAAAAAAATATTTTTTTGTGAAAGTTCACATGAACGCAAAAGGACGTTGGAGGAGCACTCATCTAATAGAGGAGCTTCTGTGTTCCCAAGCCTAAGATATCAGTACCTATGAGGCCCAGTGCACACCAAAAACCTCTAGCAAATCTGCAAAACGCTAGAGGTTTTTGAAGCTGATTTCAGAGCGAATCTAGGCATGTTTAGAGTTGTTTTCTAAGCATGCCTAGCATTTTTTGGAGCGTTTTTGTGTAGCAGATTACAAATATTGTTACTGTAAAGCTGTTACGGAACAGCTTCTGTAACAAAAACGCCTGGAAAACCACTTTAAAGTAGCGTTTTTCAGAGCGTTTTTCCGCTTTCCTATACTTTAACATTGAGGCATTAACGTCTCAGAAATCTAAAAAATGCTGCAGCCGCTGAATTTGCGTTTGTGGAAAAAACGAGCCGCTCTGGTGTGCACCATCCCATTCACTTTCATTAGCAAAGCGGTTTTTCCCCTGCAAGCGTTTTAAAAACCGCTTCAGAACCGCTCTGGTGTGCACCAGCCCTGAGATCTGTCAGCAATATCCACAAAAAGGCTGGCACCACAAAGATAGCAGTAAGAATAAGCTCTTTTAGTAGGATGGCATTAAAACAACATGATAGGCCTGGTGCACACCAAGCGTTTTTGGTAGCGTTTTCAAAAACGTTGCCGCTTGTAAAAACGCTTGGCTAATGCATCTCAATGGGATGGTGCACACCAGCGGTTTGAGGTTGTTAGCAAACCGCAAACGTGGCTCCTGCAGCATTTTTGCGGCTTGCAGAAGCGTTTCTGCCTCAATGTAAAGTATAGGAAAAAGCTCAAACCACTCTGAAAATCGCTAGATCAGAGCTGTTTTCCAGACGTTTTTGTCACAGAAGCTGTTCAGTAACAACTTTACTGTAACAATTTATGAAATCTGCTACACAAAAACGCTTCCAAAACGCTACGCATGTTTAGAAAACCTCTCTAAACATCCCTAGAATCCCTCTGAAAATCTGCTAGAGGTTTTTGGTGTGCACTGGGCCTCAATCAAGATAAAAATAGGCTATGGCAGCGATAGCCCGCTGTTTCGAGCTGGATAGCTGAGCGGCTTGAAAAAGAGCTATTCAGCTCGAAACAGCGGTCTGTCACCGCCATTGCCTATTTTTATCGTGACTATCATGTCATTTTAATGATATCCTAATAAAATAGTTAATTTTTACTGCTATTTTTGTGGTGCCAGCCTTTTTGTGGATATTGGTGAAAGTTCAGATGGAATCAGATACACTTTCATGTAAATAAACTTAATTGGTGTACACAGAAGAAACACAATCTGAATATTTGTTTACGGACAAAAATACCAAAACTGCAAAGGAAAAAAAAAGGAAAATGTCTGAAAAGTTACAAAATGCAGATTCACGCACGCGAACAAATGCGTAAAATAGCTTCTGGAATTTGAATGAATAAGTGTGAGATGAGTGTGAGAGATGCCGAAGGGGAATTTCACACTATACTGTGTTGCTCATTCAGAAATATAGGAAGTTAACACAATGGTGATGAAAAGTCACATTGCATGTTATCAGTGCGATACAATGCATGTTCTGCAGCATACAATCCATAGACTAATGCTTGCGCCGCAGCCATTACACCCGGTAACGCAATACATGCTGATGGTATCCAGGCGGAAATTATCGCACCGCAAATACACCAATGTGGTAGCGCTATTAACCATTTCAACCCGCGGGTGTTTTTCACCTTATGCATTAGAGCCTTCCATTGATGCGCCAATAACTTTATCACTAATTGTCACAAGGAATTGATCTATACCTTGTTTTTTCCACCACCATTTTGGCTTTCTATGGGTGGTATATTTTTCTAAGAATTTTTTTTTCTAAATGCATTTTTACAGGAATATTAAGAAAAAAATTGAAAAAATTCATTATTTCTCAGTTTTCGGCCATTATAGCTTTAACGAGAACCAGAGACGAAGAATAAATAGATTTATACATACCTGGCTTCCTCCAGCTCCATAAGCCTGGATCGCCCCCACGCCACTTTCCTCCGCTGCCTCTGTCTGCCGGTACCGGGTCCCGTCATTTCGACCAGTCGACGCAAGCGCAGTGCACTCCCTCCGTACTACGCAGGCGCATGCGTGCAGAGCCAGAGCCCCTTTGGATGCGGAAGACTGGTCGTGTCCGGCGGAAGTGACGGGACCTGGTACCGGCGATAGAGGCAGCGGTGGATGGCAGCGTGGGAGCGATCCAGGCTTATGGAGCTGGAGGAAGCCCCAGGTATGTATAACATCTTTTTCCATTTTTCAGCTTACCCTCGTCTCTGGTTCCCTTTAAAATAATACATGCTACCATAATTAAAACCTTTGTATTTTATTATATAATTTAAAATTTTTTCGTAATATACCATCTTCACATGCATATTAAAAAAGTTTTTTATTTTTATTTTTTTCCCATTAAAAGTTTTAATTGGGTAATTTTTGGTGTGGGAGGTAAACAGTTAATTTTAAATGTAATAATGTGTGTTTATTTCATTACAATATGTATGTAGATGTAATTTTACTATTTGGCGACAAGATGGCCACAGTCACTGGCGTAACTATTGGCCCTGCAGACACTGCAGAGGCAGGGGGCCCAGGGGCATGCAGGGGCCCATGGGAGAGACTGGAGGTAGGACGGGGGTGTCCCCCAGCCCTCTCCACTTCAAACGTAAAGTCTGCAGGACCGGAAAAATCTGTAGCACTGAGGCTGCCACCACTCACATCATAGCCCCGCCCCCTGCAATCCATACAAGTCTCTTGCTCTTCAGCCTGTGTCTTGGGCTAGAAGTATGTAATGTTGCTTGTGCAAAGCTCTGCTGTACTCATCATGGGGTATGTTCTTTAGTAGCCTACTGCCAGTGTTCTCAGCAAGGAGTGAGTTACAAGATGTTCTGCAGCAGCTCAGAATTGCTGTCCACTAAGCCAAGTTTCAGTGTTCTCACCGTGTTGTGCTGCTTGTTTCAGGATGTTCTGCAGCAGTTTAGCATAGCTGCTTGTAAGTTAGGGGTGTTTTAATACTACAGCATTTGCTGCTGTAGTATCAAGATAGCCAGTACAGTACTTTTCATTGGTTTGTGTACAGGAGATGGATGCAAATCAGTATGGACTGGATCCCCTGGCAGCAGGTGTGTACCATGCCCTCCAGCACCCAGGGCAGAGACAAACACGCTGAAACCAGCGCAGGAGATTTGGGTGCAGCGCAGGAGATTTGGGCAAAGCCGCCGCCCCCACAAGCCGTAATAGGAATTACAGCTATAGCAGCGCATAGGGAGTAACTTCAGCGCTGTCAGAAGACGGCGCTGAAGTTACTTTTAAAACATAATAATTTGGCTTGCAGCAATCCATGGCGGCCTGGAGGAGGAATAGTATTTAATACGGCCAGGACTTGTGTGGCAGCAGGATCAGCCATATACCGGCTGTATCCTGCGCTGAAGCCTCCTGCGCCGATTCCTCTTGTACGTGGGCAGAGATGCTAGAGAGTGCTATTTCTTCCACAGCCATCATGCTCTGATTCCTTGTGTAAGCTGCAATACACTCATAGATTTTGCACGATGTGGCAAAACAATTGTTTAATGGGGAAACTGTCACTAATTATGTGTGTTTAGTGGGGGAAACAAACTATGTGTGTTTTGCTCACTAAACTCTGGCTAATTATGTGGGGGGGTTTGTGTGTGTGTGAGAGACACCGATGGCTAATTATGCGCTTTTTTGTGTGGGGGAAATGCTGACTAGTTGGGCGTTGTTCTGTGGGGGAAACACTGCCTAAAGTTTTGTGGTGGAGCGTATAGAGGGGGCCCCATGAGATTTTTGCAGGGGGGCCACAAGGTTTCTAGTTACGCCCCTGGCCACAGTCAAAAAATTTTTTAGTCCTGGAAGTGAACGCTTTCACTTCCAGAAAGCGTAAGGAGGACGGGAAACTTTTTTCTATCAGAAAGACGCCGGCTTCTGTTAAGAAGCCGTTGGTCTTTCAACCAGGGACTTAGATCAATAAGTGGGAACACTTAGATCAATGAATGGGAACTATGTTCCCATTTATTGATCTTCGGGCCAATGGGGGCAACACAGGCGAGAGCGCGCAGCAGCAGCCGCCTGGATGTGACAATCATGTCCAGGCGGCTTAAATGGTTATATCTGCATCACACATATATTTGCATTCCACAATTGATGTCACTATCCTATGGGGTTTGTGTAATTAACCAGGAAAACTGTCCCCATAGACTTCAACGTAAATGCAAGAATTGGAAACTTTGTGAAATGATCTCTAAGTACCAGGCTACCACAGGAGCGGCCTGATGCAGTAAACTGTGGTAAAGTTTCTGTGTTCAGGGACCGCACAGCAATAACACCATTACTAACGCCGGGGGAACACCATCCGTTAACTCCTTAGCTCCATGCATGTTACCGGGTTAGTGCACATTGCTATGGTAATGTGTGGTAACAAGTGTGGCGCTAAGGGGTTAATGGGCCGTTCTCCACCGACGCTAATGAGGGTGAAATTGGCAACTTTGCCGCAGTTTACTGTCTCAGGCTCCATATTACACCAGATACGGTATCCCAACCTTTATACCCAACTAGCTGATGCCCCAGCATTTCTCTGGTATGTATTTGGTTGTTGTTGTCGCTGCCCAATTTTACTAACTTTGACACACAGTCACTCATTAACCAAGTTTGTGAGCTTTGGGGATCTTTGCATCAATAATTTAAATGTTTTCATTGCAATGAAACAAACCACCTTCTTTTTGTAAATTTTGACCTCAGTCATTAACCACTTCAGCCCTAGTCGTTTTCACTTCATGCATCCGAGCAATGTTCATCTCCCATTTATTAGCCTATAACTTTATCACTACTTATCACAATGAACTGATCTATATCTTGTTTTTTCCGCCACCAAATATGCTTTCTTTGGGGGGTACATTTTGCTAAGAGCCACTTTACTGTAAATGCATTTTAACCACTTCTATACCATTAAATTTTGTGCTGATCTGTGCTGCGTGGGCTCTCCAGCCCACAGCACAGATCAGATAGCAGCCAGGCCGATCAGACTTCCCCCCTTTTTTCCCCACTAGGGGGATATCCTGCTGGGGGGTCTGATCGCCGCCGGCTGCTTGCGCTTGCGGGGGGTGGGCTCTTCAAAGCCCCCCTCCGCAGCGCTTCCTGGCCTCCTTCCCTCCCTCTCCCTCCCCCTGTGAGCGGCGCAGGACGGATTTCCGTCCTGCGCCTGATGGGATAGGCTTTAGCGTATCAGATGCTGGTGAACCCCGGCCAATCAGAGGCCGAGGATCACCTATCTTCTCTACGGCGCTGCTGCGCAGCAGCGCCGTATACATGTAAACACCGGGGAAGGTCTTCCCCGTGTGTTTACATTTACCCTGCGAGCCGCCGATCGGCTCGCAGGGTGTTCACGGAGACACCCTCCGTGAATACACTTCAGGATTCTGGAGCGTATATATACGCACCGAGAATCCGGAAGTGGTTAATAGGAAGAATAAGAAAAAAACTGAAAAAATTCATTATTTCTCAGTTTTCGGCCATTATAGTTTAAAATAATACATGCCTCCATAATTAAAACCCACGTATTGTATTTGCCCATGTGTCCCGGTTATTACACCGTTTAAATTATGTCCCTTTCACAATGTATGGCGACAATATTTTATTTGGAAATAAAAGTGCATTTTTTCCGTTTTCCATCCATCACTATTTACAAGCTTATAATAAAAAAAAATATAAATATTTCATCTTTACATAGATATTTAAAAAGTTTAGACCCTTAGGTAAATATTTGTGGTTTTTTTTAATTGTAATGTTTTTTATGTGGGTATTTTTGGGAGGGTGGGATGGAAATAGTATTTTTTTTTTGTAAATATACGTGTATTTTTTTTTTTTTACATTTAGATGTAGTTTACTTTTTGGCCACAAGATGGCAGCCATGAGTTTGTTTACAATGACGTCACGTTAATAGTAACATGTAAGCTTAGAGGGTCGTAGGGGGGACGTAGGAGGCAAAAAAAGCTAGGCTTCCGAGAGAAGCTGTCGCTTTTCTGCGCGGGAGAGGAATCAGTGATCGGGCACCATAGCCTCCATTCACTGATTCCCTGGCTAACGAACCGTGGACTATTCCAGGTTTGAAGCCTCTGCCACTAACAGTGTAAGAATGGTAGCAATTTAAATATTCTCTTTGAAAATGAGTAGGTTAATTCTGATTGGCTGTTGTAGGCTCCACCCACTTTCCTGAATATTATTCCCTGTCACCCAGTGACCAACTGTACCAAGTATGAGAACCCTGCCATTAACAGTGTAAGACGACTATAGTTTATTTTTTCCTATGTAAAAAAGTTGGTTGTTGTTTCCACCCACTTTTTCTAACCTTGACACACAGTCACTCAAAGTTTATGAGCTTTGGGGTCTTTGGCATCAATAATTTACATTATTCCATTGAAATGAAACAAATATTATTGGTTGTTTGTGGCTCCATCCCCTTTTCTAAATTTACACCCCAGTGACCCAATCACGGACTGTACCAGGTTTGAGGCCTCTGCTATTAACAATGTAAGAATGGCTGCAATATAAATGTTCCTCTTTAAAATCAATAGGTGAGTTTTGATTGGCTGTTGTAGGCTCCACCCACTTTCCAGAATATTAATCCCAGCCACCCAGTGACCAACTGTGTAAAATTTAGAAACTCTTCCATTAACAGTATAAAAATGGCTGCAGCTTACATAGTGAAAAATGTGTTTTGTTTTTTTTTGCTCTGCCCACTTTTTGTAATCTTGACACACGGTCACTCGATGACAAGGTTTGTGAGCTTTCGGGTTCCTGGAATCAAAAATGTATAAATGGAAGCAGTTTATCCAGCAAATAAATCTGATTGCTGTTTGTGACTCCTCCCCTTAAGTAAATTTGAACGTCTACTCCTAAAAATGACTTTTTTTAAAAGGGACTCCGACTAGTAAATAAAAACAAAATCTGAACTTACCTGGGGCTTTCTCCAGCTCACAGTAGGTCGGGAGGTCACTCGGCGTCCTTCTGGCTCCTCTCCCAGGCCCTGCTCAGAAATGGCTCCGGAAAAGGGAGCCCGACGGGTGTCGGGCTCCCTTTTCCGGAAAGATGACGTCAGTCGTCACCACGCCGGCCGCCTCATGTCATCACGGCGATTAACCCGCCGGGACCCATTTCTGAGCAGGGCCTGGGAGAGGAGCCAGAAGAATGCAGAGGGACCTCCCAACCTACGGTGGGCTGGAGAAAGCCCCAGGTAAGTTCAGATTTTGTTTTTATTCACTGGTCAGAGTCCCTTTAAGTATCCCAAGGTTTCCTTTTATTAGTGTTGATTTCGAATAAAGCTGTTTTGATGCCAGGTGTTAGGCTAGGACAACAAGGACCTCAGATTTGTCAGAATTCAGTTTTAGTTAGTTTTCAGACATTTGTCATTCTGTAATAGCACCATTGTGGCTATTTCTGTGAATAAAATCATATTTTAACCACTTAATCCTATCTGGACGAGTATTCTTATCCAGATAGATGCAGCTGAAGGCAAATTGGACGAGTATTCTCATCCAGTTTGCAAGCGGTGGTACTCGCAGGGTGTGCGGGGCTGCGGCCCTGTGCACCCCGGCGGTTTTAGCTATTGGCAGTTTCAGCAATTGGGGAAGAAAAGCAAAGCTTCTCCAAACCAGCTGCAGTGCCTGTAATGAATGGACATAACCCCGATCAAGGGGCCATCTCCATTCATAAGAATAAATGTGAATGAACAGGAAAAAAACCTTCACAAACACATTCTTGTAAACCAAGGAGTGTTTATCACCATCTAGTGGCGAAAAATGTTAAATTACGCTGCACAGATATTTATATTAAAAAAATAAATAACAGTAATATACCCTCGTGATATACATATTAAAAAAAGCTAAGTCCCTAAGGCAACTATTTATAGATTTTTTTGTTTGTTTATTATTTGTTTCTTGGTAACTGAGGTGGGGGCTTTGGAAGTGATTTAATCATATTAATTTTAGTACATAAGGGCTTAGAATTGATGGGACACACAGAAAAAACACAGAAAAAATACACCTTTATTTCCAAATAATATATTATTGCCATACATTGTACTAGGAACATAATTTAAATGTTGTGATAGCTCGGACTAATGGGCATTGCTTATTTTAAAACTATAGGGGGTGGAATTGGAGAAATAGTGTTTGTTTTTGTTTTTGTGTGTATTTGCCTTTAAAAGGCATAGAAAATAAAGTAGTTACTGAAAACAAGTATGGCTTGCAAAAAGCTTAATTTGTGGCAATAAAAACAAGATATAGATCATTGACATGTGATGCGTAGTGATAAAGTTATTGGTGAATGAATGGGAGGAGTGCTGACAGGAGAAAATTGCTGAAGGTGAAAACACCAGCGGGCTGAAGTGGTTAAATGTCATCAGGCTTAAATCACAAAGAAGGTGAGGTGTCTTAATTTGTATTTACCTCCACATCCTGCACCATGGCAGCATTGCTTTGAAGTGAACCCGAGGTGAAAATAAACTGATGAGATAAACAATTATTTTAATCCTCCTACTCCTAAAAATGACGTTTTTTTAGTATCCCAAAGTTTTCTTTTATTGGTGTTGATTTAGAACAGAGCTGTTTTGATGTCAGCTGTTGGGCTGGGTAACAAGGATCTCAGTTTAGTCAGAATGCATTTTCAGACAACTGTCAATCATCCACTCTTGTAGCTTAGCTAAGCAAGATTTATTTTTGGAGTAGGGTCTGTTCCACCAGTATGAAGGATAAGTATAGCTGCGTGTCATCAGCATAGCAATTGTACATCAGGCCATGTTGTTGGATAATTGTACCAAGTAGTAGCATGTAGATTGCAAATAGCAGAGGAGATTGGATTGAGCCTTGTCGCACTCCAAATTTTAGAGGTGCAGGGCTGGATATGACAGGTCCTAGTGATACTCTCTGTGTTCTGTCAGTCAAGAAAGATCTGAACTACTGGAGTTTACATTTTCCAATTAAAATGCATGGCTGAAATTTGATTGGCTGATTTATGCCCCACCCACTTTTCGTAAATTTGTAACCTCAGTCACCAAATGACCAGTGTTGCGCCAAAATTTGCGTAATTACGGACGCAAATTTTGCCGCTTCGACATGAGTTTGTAATTTCGCATTGCTTAATTTTGCGTTTAGGTGCAAATTTGTGTTTAACTTTACATTTTTAATTTAAGTTGGAGTTTTCTATAGAAACACAGTTATTTTAAAATGGATGTAATTTCGTTTTTAATAGTAATTATGCAAATTTAAGTAATTACTAAATTCAGGAAAGTCACTCATTGATTGCAATTACTGATTGCAATTACTGATAATGCAAAGACCCCTGCATATGCTCTCACTTTAAATCTATCAAGAGGATTGAGCCTTGTGCAGCCATTTCTAAGAGAGGTGCTCTTTGTCAAGGTGCACTTAGTGGTCATGCATGATGAGACACTTGGTTTTGGGCCCTGCAATATCCGATGATGCAAAGGCCCCTGCATGTGCTGTCGCTTGAAATGTATCAGGAGGCTCAACCTGCAGCCACTTCTAAGACAGGTGCTCTTTGTCAAGGTGCACTTAGCGGTCATGCCGAGACACTTGGTTTTGGGCCTTGCAATATCTGATAATGCAAAGGTCCCAGCACGTGCTGTCGCTTTAAATGTATCAGGATGCTCTGTACTGTAACACAATTTTAAGAACGGCCGAATCTCCCCATTAAACACGAAATTTTGATTAATTTCCATTACGGAAATTATCCTAATTACACAAAACAATCATAATTATGAAATTCCACATAAAACGTGAAATTTCGCATAACTTTGCAAAATTACGAATTTTCAATTACGTCCGTAATTACGCAAAATTTTGTGTAATCGAAATTCGGACATTCGCTCATCACTACAAGTGACCAACTGTGCCAAGTTTAGGGACTCTGGCTTTATTACTGTGAGAATGGCAGTGTTTTACATGTTTAACATTGACGTGAATAGGTGAAAACTGATTGGCTGTTTGTGGTTGCTCCCTGGTGTGCAGGGGAGATGCGAGACCCCCAGAACAAATCATCCCAGGTAGTCATGGAACTGTATACCAAGTTTCATTTGAAAACGATCAAGGCGTTTCTAAGTGATCGCGGCACATACATATATAAATACATACATACACACGCACATACACACACATTCAATTTTTTATATATAGATGGTTCTGAGTTGTATTATGGTTCCACTTTCAATGATGTACTCTTCTTTGCTATGTTTTTTGCTATATTTTCTATATAAAATACAGAAAATAATTATATTAGGGAGAAAGGACTGGGCCTCCCCAGTTGCCTCCGCCAGGCCTCAGGAATTGGATTTTGACATCACACTATTATGATGCATTATATTAGGGAGAAAGCACTGGGCCTGCCCAGGCCTGCCCAGGTGCATCCCCCAGGCCTCAGGAAATGCATTATGACATCACACTATTATGATGCATTTCCTGATGTCTGTAAAACCAGCTGTCCAGCCTAGATTCAGTCAGTCTTATTTTCACTAGCGACTAGTGAAGGTGTTTTGACTTGTGCTTGATAGCGATTTACCGTTCATTATATTCTATAATGAACAATAAACGGAGGAGGAGTGGGAGAGATTCCAAACAAGGTGTGGCAAACCCCCAGTACTCATGTGAGTGGGCAGATAAATCCAACCACAAGAAGAGACTGAGGGAGAGATCTGGAAATGACCCAGTGGAAGGACCCAGCACACCCGCCACACCAGTTCCAGCACTACATCATGTTATGGGTGGTGTTTGGGGTTTCCTGGGCATGATAAAGGCCTTTTGTGGCAGAATGTTTCCTGCTGTTCCATTCCAGAGAGGAAACAAGAGAGCTCGATCCAGCATAAGCTCATCTGGAGCTCCAGATAAAAAGCATAAGGCCGAACCAAACAGCACAGGTAAGCATTGTATTGAATTACAGTGTATCTTTCTCATAAAAGGACATTAAGGACTATGTAAAGTCAAGCAGTCAGCACTAGTCCTACATTGAGTTTATCATTTTATATGTAGGTAGAAAAAAACAAAGTCTTGTAAAGTAATACCTTTTAATGGCTCACTAATCAAGTTAAATGATGCAAGCTTTCTGGGATCTAGTCCCCTATCTCAGGCATATTTCCAGATGTTAGCTGAAGTAAAACATTGATGTAGGTAATTAGTAAACACAAAGATGACAGTTGTGCTGGTTACTGTTTAGCAGTTAGATGTCAGGTGATCAGCAGGCTGGAGCCAGTGAGCTCATGCAAGCATACAT
Organism: Hyperolius riggenbachi; assembly: GCF_040937935.1. Taxonomy (NCBI): domain Eukaryota; kingdom Metazoa; phylum Chordata; class Amphibia; order Anura; family Hyperoliidae; genus Hyperolius; species Hyperolius riggenbachi. The sequence goes on along the minus strand of NC_090649.1, from coordinate 118,988,413 downwards.
GAAATCTAGCAGCTTTCTGAAGATCATGAAGCCAAGTCAATCATGTTAAATAAGGAGTCTTGAACATTTTTATAAATTTGTACTCCGAAATCTTTCTTGCTTGTTCATTTTTGAAGTTACCCTTAAGAATAAGTGAGATCTTGCTTGCATGCTGTGTCCTGGTTCACAGAAGTGTTGGCCACTGATGTATTCATTTTACCCTCACTTATTTTAAAGCGGTGATGCAGTTTTGTCCAGCCTGTTATCAGGCTTGAATCACAAAGAAGGTGAGGTGTTTCAATTTGTATTTCCCTACACATCCTGCACCATGGCAGCATTGCCTTGAAGTGAACCTGAGGTGAAAATAAACTGATGAGATAAACAATTATATTCATCCTCCTACTCTTAAAAATGACTTTTTAAAGTATCCCAAGGTTTTCTTTTTATGATGTTGATTTAGAATAGAGCTGTTTTGATGCCAGGTGTTGGGCTGGGACAACAAGGACCTCAGTCAGGGGTGTAACTAGACTTAATAGGGCCCCCCTGCAAAAATGATAGCAGGGGGCCTCCTTGCTCCCTCAACCCCATGCGGGTCACGTGATCGGGAGCTGGCGAATGGCAGCAGAGAGTGTTTTGTTGTAAAGCAGCATCTGGAAGCAGGAAAAAATGACACATGCTCCTGCACAAAGTTTCTGTAAGTGAATGAGCTTAGTTGGTCCAGGTCGCAGGTTGTCTGGCGGAGGTGTCAGAAGATGTCTGAGATATCTTTTTTACTAATTCCTTTGAATTCAGCCCAGGGTGTTAAGTTGTTCTTACATCTATTCATTGGCGCTTAAAATGTCTTGAATAAGTTGCTGTAGACTGAATGAGAGACTGTCTAGAGCAGGGGTCCCCAACCTTTTTCGGCCCGGAGACCGCTATCCACACCAAACTTTTCCCCGGGCACTGGGGAGGGGGTGTTGGTGGGAGGGGTTGGGAGTGTGGCTAATGGGGGTGGAAGGTTTCAGGGGGAGGGGCTTTGGTCAGTGTGGCAAAGGTAGCCAGGTACAGGTATGGGTTTATCTAGGTATAGTTTCCCCAGTGTAGGGAGTATAGTTGCCCCAGTGTAGGGAGTATAGCTGCCCCAGTATAGGGAGTATAGTTACACCAGTATAGGGAGTATAGCTACCCCAGTATAGGGAGTATAGCTGCCCCAGTATAGCTGCCCCAACATAGGGAGTATAGTTACCCCAGTATAGGAAGTATAGTTACCTCAGTATAGCTTCCCCAGCATAGGGAGTATAGTTACCCCAGTATAGGGAGTATAGTTACCCCAGTATAGCTGCCCCAGTATGGGAGTATAGTTACCCCAGTATAGGTAGAAGATGCCCCAGTATAGCTAGTATAGTTGCACCAGTATGGGGATTATAGTTGCCCCAGTATAGGTAGTTACTCCCTCCCCCCGCGGCCACCGCTGTGTTACCTCAGCTGGCGGCCACTTCCTCTTTGATATTGCGCTGTCCGCTCCCTGTCCTCCATGCCTGTCTTTTTATTCACAGTAGCACGTCTCCCGGCTGCTGTGAATAAGCAGGAAGCAGGGCAGCGGTTCCCCTGGTAACGGCGATATAAAGGAAGCCGCTTCCTGCTTGTTCACAGCAGCCAGGAGACGAGCTGCTGTGAATAAAATGACAGGCATGGAAGACAGGGAGCGGACAGCGCAATATCAAAGAGGAAGCGGCCACCAGCTAAGGTATCACTAGCGGCGGCCTTGGCGGAAGGGGGAGCGAGAGGCCCGCGGCGGTGGTTGGGGACCCCTGGTCTAGAGAACACTTTGTCAGAAAAGTAGCAGGAACATTTCTCACATAGGTCCTTTGAGGAGTTTATACTAGAATTTTGACAGAACTGTGCAGAATAATTGGGCTAGCTTGTTTGCAGCCTTTGCGATCTCCTGTGATAGGAGGATTTTAGGAGACCAGGGTGTGTTTATCTTTTAAGGTCTGAGATTTGCGCCATTGTCTTTCTAGTCTATGCATATCTTTTTTTAGTTTCTCTAATGAGGAAACCACTGTGCATGGTGAAGTGGTGTAGATCATTTGAAGCGTACTGGAGCAATGACATCAAAAGAAGATGCCACAGTGTGGTTATACTTCAGGAACATGAAGTCAAGGTTTGAGCAATCAGTTGTCAGTCTGTTAAAGTTGAGGGTATTCCGAATGTACTGGGGTGAAACATCTTTCAAAGAATGGTATTTTATAAGTTCTTTCCCTTTGTGTTGTATTGCTGGTGTTGTAAGAGAGAAGTGGATGGTGTGGTGGTTTGACCATACCACTGAGTTGATTTCCATGTTTGATATTAAAAGTCCTGAATGGAATATAAGATCCAGAGTGTGTCCTTTCTTGTGAGTGGGGAGGTGACAGCCTGCAAGAAAGGCTGGTTCCTGAGAATAATAAAATTTAAGGGAGAAATGCACACAGTTAGAGCATAGCCACCTCCACTTTGCTGTGTTCATGTAGGGCATAAATAAAGAGTTTATTGGATCTTTTTATCAGTTCATCATAAAAATAAAAATAGTTGTTTTTGTTTCCTGATGGTCATTTTGGTCATAGCTGGATTTATGCTTCCTCTGCTCCTTGTCCCTGTACAGAAGCCCCTCTATTTCAGAAACTGCCCTAAGCCTGGGCCTTTGCCGACCTTTCCAGAAATCCGGTTCTGATTTTGGTAATGATGGGGGACTTTTACACTGCCTAAAAATAGCCCTTCTAAGTAAATGGTCACATTGATAAAGAATTCTTCACATACCCTTTTAGCAGTGCTTCAATCTAAACTGGCTCTTTAGCTCTATCGGTGGCCTCATATCATGCAATCTTGATGGTAATCTTGTCCTTCTCACCACTTCCATGTAGTATTGCAGGCCTACCAAAGCAATATGCTTAAATTATGCACAGTCTTGGCCCTTAAATGACATGGATGTTATAAGCATGGATAAGATTAAACAACCAATATTGTAAAGCCTATGATCAGCTTAAATTCAACTTTGTATTTGGATATATACTTTAATAGCAATTTTTTTGAACTTTTCAATCAAGGACTCTTGAATATTTAGTAATCTTTTGACGTCTCTGTGTCTGTAAGAGTGTGAAGAATTAGGCGGGGTTTATCAGATTTGAGGGTGGAGTCTAATTTTACCTGTCTGATCTTCTAAAAAAGAGACTTCTTTTATGTATACAACATACTCTGTGGTTTATTCAGTCATTATCTATAGATGTCTTACTTATATGTGCATGTAGGAATATTAGCTTCAAGTATATGTCTTTCTTTCTCTGCAGATGTTATTGAAACAGAGACCAGCAGCTCAGAGCCGGACACACCGCCAGCACTGGCTTTCAAGAACCTATTATTCCACCGGGAGCTTGGAAGCGGCAGCTTTGGCTGGGTAAGTAATTCAGCAATCAATTTTAATGACGGTTTACCCCTAAATCCTGTATAAAAGTAATGCGGTTTGGCTCCATGTCAAGCAGCATGTCGGGTCCAGTCAGGAGGGGAGTAGGGAGGATGAGGTGTTACGCTGCAAATCACAGCAGGAAACAACAGAGGGCTCAGATCTTTCCAGCTGGGCACTTTGCTGTAGAAGAGGCCACTGATGACAGAAGACACATTTATACACAGTACATGATCACATGACACCATCACAAACAATTGTTTGGGATGGAAAAAAATCTACTGCGTAGATGTGGCCTTAGACATTAATGGGAAAGTGATTGTGGAAGTAGCAATGATGTCATCATGAGTGTACATTAGATGCTTCCACAAGTTAAAGAGCAATGTTAGTCTAAATTTCTCATCTTATGGACCCTCTTCTAATATAAAGTAATAATTACCTGCCGCATCTTTTTGTGCTGAATATCTCCCTGAGCCCTGTGTTTGCCGACTTCTGGTGCATAGCCCCACCCCTTGCAGAAATGGTCATCGGCACTTCTCTATCTCCAATAGAGAAAGCCCCATGGTGTTTTATACCAGGGGCAGGGCTACATGACGGAAGCTGGAGGACACAGGGCTCAGGTAGAGATTCAGAAGAAAAAGTCTAAATTTCCCTAAATTAGGTCTAAATTAGAAGATCCTCTTCTAATACAGTATATCACCTGCTTGGGCCAGTTGTTCCCCCAGTATAGTCAGATGCGATGTCCCCTTACCACAGCCCAGTATAGGTGGCCAACTGATGTCCCCATCCCTTATATAGCCAAATGCCTCCCTCCCCAGTATAGTAAGATGACCCCCAGTATATTCAGGTGTGCCCCCCAAACCAGTATTGTTTGCCAGATGCCCCCTTTATCTATAGTCAGGTCCCCCTTCCATATAGGTAGCCAGATGCCTCCCCAGTATAGCTAGTTAACCTCCACCCCCATTAGATTTACCCAGAGGTCCCCTCACTATATATATATATATAGATGTTCCCTCCCAAATATATCTGTAACCTGACGACCCCCCTGCTCGGTATAGGTTGCCAGATGCCCCTAGCCCAGTTAACCACTTGAGGACCCACCCTTTACCCCCCCTTAAGGACCAGCACTGTTTTAGGTGATCTGTGCTGGGTGGGCTCTGCAGCCCCCAGCACAGATCAAAGGGCACTCAGAGCGATCAGATCGCCCCCCTTTTTTCCCCACTAGGGGGATGATGTGCAGGGGGGGTCTGATCGCTCCTCCTGGCTGGCATTTTGCGGGGGGGGGGGCACCTCAAAGCCCCCCTCCGCGGCGAAATCCTCCCCCTCCCTCTCCTACCTGCCACCCCCGGGAGATCTGGGCTGCACAGGACGCTATCCGTCCTGTGCAGCCAGTGACAGGACGTCCCGTCACATGGCGGCGATCCCCGGCCGCTGATTGGCCGGGGATCGCCGATCTGCCTTACGGCGCTGCTGCGCAGCAGCGCCGTACAAATGTAAACAAAGCGGATTATTTCCGCTTGTGTTTACATTTAGCCTGCGAGCCGCCATCGGCGGCCCGCAGGCTATTCACGGAGCCCCCCGCCGTGAATTGACAGGAAGCAGCCGCTCGTACGAGCGGCTGCTTCCTGATTAATTAGGCTGCAGCTGGCGACGCAATACTGCGTCGCTGGTCCTGCAGCTGCCACTTTGCCGACGCACGGTATAAGCGTGCGGTCGGCAAGTGGTTAAGTCAGATGCCACTCTGCAGTATAGGTAGTTAGTGAAATGTCCCCCAGGAAAGTCAGATTTCCCCTCTGCTCAGCCCAGTATAGGTAGCCAGATGCCCAACCAGTATAGGTGATCCACCCTTCCTGTCCCATAAAGTTCACAAAGTGACAAATTCCCTTAGACATTTTTTCTCTCTGCTAACGACTGGGGGGGAGGGGGGGGGAGGGATTGAAGAAGCAGCTATACTGGGCAGACATCTGGCTTCCTATACTGGGCTGGGGAGGGGACACTAAACTATTCATGAGGCCTGCGGCAAGTATGCTTCTCACCAGACGAAAATAAACATAAAACCTTTATGTATAACACACGTAGTTATGGTGAGCAGTGGCGCAGCAATAATGCTAGCATTGGCTCCAGATATAACCATCACAGGTCACTAAAATGTAATTCAGTCTCTCCACTATAGCGCTGCATTAACTCTTTTTCTCTTCTAGGTGATACTGGCAACACACAGAGCTACTGGCCAGAAACTAGCTGTGAAAGCAGTAAAAAAGGAGGTTCTACTCCAAGGCAATCCATCCGAAGTCCTACTGGAGAAGCAAGTGTTGCAGATGGTAGGAAGTAGCCGTTTCTGCACACACGCTTATGGCACCTGCCAGAGTAAGGTAAGCGTTTTACCCCTTCTGTTGTCCTCTAACCCATAACACCTGTGAGAAATATTTCTCTCTCATATCTGCCTATCATGAAGCAACCTGTGGACATTTGGCATAGGCAGTTCCTGTGTAACCCCTTCTGTCTCTTCTCATATTCTCCACCAAAAGTAAGACCCTCACCCTACATGTGTTACACCCTAACTACACACGTGGAAGTACCTACACTGTCTATAGTAACTGACAATCTCTTACCCTGGCAAAACACTCAGCAGTTTTTAATCAACATTAAAGGAAAACACAATTAAATCACCATTAAAGTGAAGCATACACTGATGTGGCAATTCAATCAAAAGTGAACAACATGTCCCCTTCTGTATGTTTCTCCTTTGAGAAACAGTTGAAACGTACACTGAGCTGAATAGAAGCAAACATTATTAACCCTTAGACTGCTGCGGGCATATATAGGTGATCTGAGTTTCGCATAAAGGCATTATAGTACAAAACTACTTCTGCCTACCAGGGACATCTGTAGGAGATTTTGTTTCCCCATATTCCTTTGCCACAAACGTCTAAAAGGGCCAATCAAATGCTTTCACTACAAGATGTGATCCATTTATTTTACATTTTAAGTCCATTTTACAATACTTTTTCATAATAATTAACATAATTCTATATCATTATACTGAGCATAATTCTTAATCATCTTAAATAAATTTGCACCTCACTGACAATCCCTACTGACTAATATGGACTTTTCTGTATGTAGATTTGGGCAAGACATTTAATAAACACAATACAAACATACCGTGTATAGAATTAAACGATGCAAGTGCTCCACACAAAAAAGCAATAGTAGCTGCCAGAGGATCCTTAATCCACAAGGAACAACAAAATAGTACACTATTCCTCAGTGCTCCGGTCAGCAGTGATTTGCAGCTGCCCAGTGCAACTACAACTTGATAGGTGACCTGGTACCACCAAAGTAACCAGCACAATGGGTCAGATCACATATAATCCAGTTGTAATCCTCTGATGACGGCTCTTGCCGAAACCTGGTAGGGAGTGGAGCTGTGGGAATATTCTCTCAGACACTGATTGCACATTGCATTTCACCTGCATATTACTTAAAGGCACATATATGCATCTGGGTCCTGTGTGCAAGGACCCGGCATGCGAGTATCTGTTATCCTACTAATGTTTGATGCAGTTGTTTTTATAGAATTAAAACTGGATTCTGTGTGATCTGACCCATTGTGGTCACCTATCAAGTTGTTGCACTGGGTGGCTGCAGATTACTCCTGACCAGAGCGCTGAGGAATAGTGTACAAAACAAACTTAGCAGGCATTGGCATGTAGCTTTTTTAAAGGGAACCTGCATTAAAATAAATCTATGGCCTTTTACTTACCTGGGACTCCTTCCAGTCCCCTGTGGTCCACAAGGTTTCTCGGCGACCTCTGACACGCCTCCATTCTCCCGCCGGCAGCTTTGTTACATGTATGACCTGAATGCGGATCGCAGTGGCTCTGTTAGGGAGCGCTCTGCACATGCATGGTCCTGCAGGCATAAATGGGAGTGAGAAATGCATGGGCCGGTGAAGCAGAGGTCATTGGAGGACCGGAGGGGTGGGTGGGTATATACTGTATCTTGTAACCCGTTTTATAACCTGTTTTCTGTTCTTTCATTTATGCAGAATCACCTCTACTTCTTCATGGACTATTTGCAGGGTGGAGAATTGCGCAACCTGATTGTAGACAGAGCTCCATTTACTTTACGCATGATAAGGTAAGAATGCCAAATACAATTCTGTCTTCCTAGAATAAAAGGCATTTGCCAGAGGTGACTTATCTAATGCAACTTGTAGACAGCTGTTTGAGTCCTTCATCAGTGCCAGAGTTAAGGAAGCCATACATCGAGTGATGATGGCCAGATTCAACCAAGAGACAAATCTCTCTCTAATTTAATCTGATTAGAGAGATCTATCAACTGCCCATACAACAAAGGCCAATTCCTGATCAATTTCATGCTGAAATCGATCCAGAATGGGCCTTGTGCGTCACATCCATCTGCCTCGCCACCCTGACGCTGTCCCCTAATGAAAAATTTGCCCCATGTAAAGTGTACATTACCTTCCGCGGTCCCCAGCTGGCTTCAGGGATTCCTCCGTTCTGCATACTCGTGCGCCCCACGTGGGTTTCTAGTAAGGGCGCACGTGTGTGACATCACAAATACACATGGGGCTCGCGAGTATGGACAGAGGAATCTGCCCGGAGCAGCAGAGGGACAAGCAAAGGCCCCAGATAGGTAATGTATAACATGCACGGGGCACTCAGTACTTGAGAAGGTATGTTGGCCTTTATCTATACTTACCTGGGGCTTCCTCCAGTCCCATGAATACCGTGGCTTCCCTCACCGTCCTCTTTGGCCCCTCCATTCTGGCGCTATGACTCCCGATAATCCGGTCAGTCGCCGTAAGTTGTGGGCTTCTGCGCATGTGCAGCTCAACCGTGCACGTGCCCTCAGCACGCTCCCGTCCCCTGGAGCGTTCTGCACCTGTGCAGTACTACTGTGCGGGTGCAGAATGCTCCAGGCTACAGAAGCAAAACAAGGGAAGCCTGCGACTGCCCGGCGGAAAAGAGGGGCATAGCGGCAGAACGGAGGGGCCAAAGAGGACATTGAGGGAGACAACGGTGCTCATGGGGCTTGAGGGAGCCCCAGGTAAGTACAAATAAGGGCTAGTGAACCATCTCAATGGTTCACTTTAAAGAGTCTATAAGATATTTATTAGACGTATTTAGCTCAATGTGTACAAATGTTGGTATTAATAAATCTTTCTTTTTCCTTTTCAGATTTCTGTGTGCAGAAATTTTATGTGGCCTGCGTTTCCTGCACTCAAAAGGGATCTTGCACAGGTAAGTGCTCTATTATTAGCAGGGGCGTAGCAATAGGGGGTGCAAAGGTAGCGACCGCATCGGGGCCCTTGGGTCAGAGGGGCCCTGTAGGGCCCTCCCTCAACTGCAGTATTAGTTTTCTATTGGTCCTGTGCTCATAATAATCACTTCTATAGATACTTTGAATAGTGGTAATCATTAACAAACTGTTCCTTATTCCATTCTTGCACCTCTGACACTGTAGTTGCCATTGGCAGGTTTTGGTGCGTCATATCAATTGTTATGTATAGAGTGCTTAGGGGGCCCCAATGTAAAACTTGCATTGGGGCCCACAGCTCCTTAGCTACGCCACTGATTATTAGCTTGATGTAGTTGAGGTTGGACAACCTGGATTTATTATAAAATCTTCTTACTGTAGGTGGGTGTGTGATGGAAAATGCAGTCATGGAATCAGGGGTGTAACAATAGCCCCCATGACCCCTGCTATCGAAGGGGAGCCCAGGAGCGGGGGGAGGGGGGTGTACCAGAAGGGGGAGCTGATGGGGGTTGGTCATCCTGTATGTTGCTAATGCAGAGTGACAGCGGAGCATTATATATTATCTGTTCCCAATGGCGATATTTGTCCTCTTCACTTCCTCTGCAGTTTACCAGTGCTGTGCAGCCAGCCAATCACCATAGGGCTTCCATCCCTATCACATGACATGGAATAGAGGTGAAGATTAGTTGGCTGCCAGGCACTTGTAAAGTGGAGAGGAAGTGAAGAGGACCTATATCGCTGCAAGGAGAAAGTAATGTATAGAAGCAGGTACCCCCTAGCTCCCGCCCACCCCCCCTCCTGGGATGGAGGGTTGGGGGGGCTTGGCCATCAGATCTCTGCAGGAGGGCTGCCCGGCCCAATGTGGTTTTTCGTTACTGCGTAGAATAACTTTTTCACTATTCATTTGTGACCACGGGGGCGGCTGTCATCTTTTGTCACCTGATAGCAGATCGTTTCTAGTAACCCCAGGCCAGCTTTGCTAGGTGAAGTAGATTCCTCCCATTGGTTTTGCAGAGCTTTTAAGATTTAGGCTCAATGGCCTCAATTCTGGTAGGGTTATCAAACAAATTACCTCATGTGAGGTAATTTACCTCATGAGTTAATGACATTTAGCAATTCTGGTAGGTTTTAGTCATGTTTACCTCATAAAGGTAAATTATGAGGTAATCTGCATTAATTTTACAGAAAATAGGTATTCCAATGGAAATTAGGGGGCATGTTAGCACATAATTTACCAATCAGTTTAAAACCTGCCTGTACCGGAAGGCAACGTCAATTTGTATGCATTTTGCAGTTTTTAGTGGAGTTCTATTGCTGTTTTAGTATTCAGGCTGTGTAATAGAAAATAATAGTAGAAATACAACGCCAAATATTTACTGTATTTTTTTTTTAATGGGGAATGCCTATAAATATACTTTTCATAGGTTGCTACATAAGCGAATACACCTTCCCCCCTCAAAAAAAAAAAAAAACACTTTCTTCCAAAGACTATCTTAACTTATTGAAGACAATTAAAGAGTAGACTACTAATATTTATTTACTGCAAGCTTACCACTGAAATACAGTACCTCATGTTTCACCTCACTTTATCCATTTACCTCATGTTTTCCCTCATGTTTGGAAATGGAGAAAAATCTTTCAGAATTGCTAAAAAAGGAGAAAAATACCGCATGAGGTATTTTACCTACAAAAAAATATTTACCTCACACAGCTACCAGAATTGAGGCCAGTGTGTCTGTTTATACAACCGTATGTTTCTAAACTTCCTTCAAAGCCCCCAAGTTCCTTTCATTAAAATGTTTGTCTTCCTATTCCAATTGTCTATCCCTGCCTAATGACTTTCTGACACACAGAGCTGACACTCTTTTTCTTTACAGAGACCTAAAACCAGAGAATATTCTACTGGATGCTGCAGGACATATATGTATCGCAGATTTCGGCCTGGCTGTAACCAACACGTCACACAAAAAGATGGACGTTGCTGGCACCCTTGGCTACATGGCCCCAGAGGTAAGAATCTGGTTATGTTTCTACTGATATTACATGTCCCCCAACAGGGGTGTAGCAATAGGGGTTGCAGAGGTAGCGACCGCATTGGAGCCCTTGGGTCAGAGGGGCCCCTAAGGGCCCACCCCTCAAGCACAATATTCGCTCTCTATTGGCCCTGTGCTGGTAATAATCACATCTATAGATGCTTTGAATAGTGGTAATCCTTAACAAGCTGTTCCCCATCCCCTCCTTGCGTCTCTGACACTGTAGTTTCCATTGGCAGGTTTTGATGTGCCGTATCAACTGTTATGTATACAGTGCTTGGGGGGCCCCATGTAAAACTTGCATCGGGGCCCACAGCTACTCAGCTACGCCACTGTCCCCCAAGAGAAAGTTAGTCTAAAAAGATAAAATTATAGCATGATCTACAAATGATGAATAATAAACACTTCCATATAAACATATGCAGTATTATCCCATTATATGTTGGACGTGTTGGCGTACAATACAAAATCTCAGAGAAGGCAATTAGAGATACATCAACATTTTAGACGTTTTAGAAGCTTTAATTTGAACCATACTAGGATAATTTCAGCTTTATCTCTTGTAACTCTCTTCCGAATCAAAATGAGTACTGGTAGATTTTAATAACATTTTATTCAATGTTTATTTGTGTATATATTAGGGATATGAATAGCAAACAGACAGAAAGATATGTCTAAACACTAGAGCAAATGGAAAAAGTGAGGAGGGGACTCAAGTCAGGTAGATGGCTTTTGTGGTCATTATGAAGAAAGGGAGTGCACATCTACAGCAGCATACATTTTAAAAAGTTGGGAGCTAATTTCGGCCAGATATAAAATAACAATATTGATAGCAATAAAGCTAAATAATAACTTAACCCAAAGACCCTCCTGGTGGTGCCTAACCCTAAGAACCCCCTGGTGGTGCCTTACGCTACCCCCCTCCCCCCCCCCCCCGGTGGTACCTAACCCTAAGACCGTCCTGGTGGTGCCTAACCCTAAGACTCCCCTGGTGGTGCCTAACCCTAAGACCTCCTGGTGGTGCCTAACCCTAAGTCCCCCCTGTTGGTGCCTATCCCTAAGTCCCCCCTGGTGGTGCCTAACCCTAAGTCCCCCTATATGGTACAATTTAATCACAGCCAACCACTAAATAATGTAACGGCTAACAATAATACATTACATAACAATTTAATCACAGCCCCCAGGTAAATAGTGTAATGGCTATCAATATTACGATAAATATCAATTGCGCCCATTTTTAGCCACACTTTTTTTAACTGCTCCTTCAACAGAATAAGGCTGGACTCACACTGTGCCAGACAAAATACTGATCCTGTTTTCCGTTTAACCTCTTGAGGACCATGGGCTTTACCCCCCCTAAAGACCAGGCTATTTAAAAAAAAATATCACTGCAGCTTTAAGTGATTCCTCCCCCCTTTTCTCCCCACCAACAGAGCTCTCTGTTGGTGGGGTCTGATCGCCCCCCTCCCCCCAAGTGTTTGTTTGTTTTGTGTAAATGTCTTTTTTTAAAATAAAACTGCCTATTTTTTTCTTTTCGCTTTACCCTCCCTCCCTCCCACCCCACAGCCAGCCAATAACGGTGATCAGCAGCTTCTGCCTATGAGAGCCGATCGCTCTCTAGTGTCCCATGGGGACAGCCGTGTCACATGGCTGTCCCCAGTACAGCGCTGCTGCCGATCGCAGCGATATTCCGCCGTCTAACAGTCTCCCGAGCGGCAACCACCGCTTGGAGACTGAAGGCTCCGCTCCGCCCACTAATAGGAGATGCGCGCGCAGCGTGCGCGCGATCTCCTGTACTGCGAGCCCCAAGAACTTTACGCCAATCTGCGTTAGCTGGTCCTGGGGCTGCCGCCGCGGCCACGCCCGTTGGCGTGACGCGGTCGGCAAGCGGTTAAAGGGAACCTTAACTGAGATGGATATGGCTTTTTCCTTTTAAAATAATACCAGTTGCCTGACTCTACTGCTGATCCTGTGTCTCTAATACTTTTAGCCACAACCCCTCAACAAGCATGCTAATCAGGTGCTCTGACTGAAGTCAGACTGGATTAGCTGCATGCTTGTTTCAGGTGTGTTATTCAGCCACTACTGCAGCTAGAGATCAGCAGGGCTGCCAGGCAACTGGTATTGTTTAAAAGAAAACATCCATATCCCTCTCAGTTAAGGTTCCCTTTAAACGTATCAGTTTCTTACAATGGCATCAGTCCGCTCCACTTTCGTGTCGCCGCTCACTTGGAGAAGGGAGCCATTTAAAAGCACTATAGTAATACAAGAGGCAATATTATCCATCAGTGAACAGGACTACCACCATACTCAGATGGGGGGGGGGGGGGGCTGCTGTGGACAGGGGAAGGGAAGCTGCGGTGAACAAGAGCAGCTGACAGGCGGTGGATTCACCATCTTTAGCTACTCTTGGAAAAGAGGCCTGAGTTGTGAGTCTAGGCTACTTACCGTTAGCATTTATTTTATTGTTTTGCAACTTTCTGTTATTGGTCAGTGTGAATTTCACTTAATTGTAACCACATCACATAACTGTCATCAGATTTGTCTCCTGCTAGGCTGCTCTCTGTACTAACTCCTCCTCACTTTCATCTATCTTACAGGTCATGATCCAAGAGCCATACAGCTTTGCCGCAGATTACTTTTCATTTGGCGTTGTGGCATATGAGATGGCTGTGGGGAAATTCCCATTTAAGGATGACAATGTACCCAGCATTGTGCAGTCTGTTTCATTTGATGAACCAACATTCCCTCGTTTTATGAATGCTGACCTGAAGGACTTCCTGCAGATTGTAAGTATATAAACACGTAGCTGGTCTAGACGTACAGTATACTATATAGTATCAGCACCCCAACATTCTCTTCCTGTCATATCTAAGGGCAGACAGTAAAAGGTCACCTCTGTTGGGAAAGTGAAAGGGTTGTTTTATCCATTTGTGATTGCAAGGAAATCATAAAATGCAAGGACATCAAAAGTCAATAGGAATTCTGGGGCATCCTATACAATAAAACCTCTTTCTCTGCGTCCTCCTCTGTCCCTGTGTCCATGCGTCCGCTCTGCCTTTTGCGCATGCATGGTATGCGAACAGACTTTGGGCAGTGGTCATGGACGGGAGACGTCTGTGCGTGGGTCACGACCGTGCATGCACATGTGTTGCTGCCTGCGCATGCAGGTCGCGGTCATGCGTGTGTCACGGCTGTGGCCTAGCACCTGTTTTTTAATGGGCGGGTCTTTTTACTAGTGTTTTATATAAATGTGATCCGATTGCAATCTGAATTTGCCTTATTGAAAATTATCTGCCTGCTACATTTCTTCTACATTCCTCCTTGTGTTCCTAGCGGCAGTAAAAAAGATTGCAAAATACCATTGCAGCACAATAGCATTATATATGCGTTTTGCGATTTGCAATGGGTTCACCAGTAATAGCTTTCATTATGTATCAGTGTAGGTTAGCTTGAGAACTAAAGTATTCAGTAGTGAAATGTTGAATGATAGTCATTCTGAGTAAAATATTTAGCAACACTGTTGTACAGGGCAGTTTCTAGGCTAAATTGCACCCTGGGCGAGGGTGTAAAAATTGCACCCCCTCCACCCCTGGGGACACGCAAACCCTTCCTCTTTAGGGACAGTCACACAGCCACAGGTCACAAGTAGATCTGCCTACTTACTAGTGACCAGCTGCTCATCCAGGAGGAAGCAAGGCAAAGGGAACACACAGGTAAAGAGAGCCTGGAAAGCTGACTCCTCCATGCGCACTGACAGCCTACAGTACCACTACAGGACAACAGGTGTCATCATGCGGTGCTGAGGCAGGCAGCCCAGGAGAAGTCAAAGAAGGTGATCGCGCTGGTAATCTTCTTTCTTTTGGCTGCACCGTGCATCACCAGCTCCCTAGCGGTTATGTTCTTCTGCCTACGCCTCCCTTCTTCTACTTGCCTGTCTGCACCCAGCCGCCCTGCCCGCACTGCCCAAGAAATGGCCCTGCTGTAGCTGGTGCAGTTGGAATGTAAATATGGTTGAAGACATAGTGGTACACTTCTAAATATCTCACCGAAACACAAGAAAACTTTTAAGGGTTAACTGTCCACATTACTTTTGTCACTAATGATTATTTTTTTCTGTTTTTTTTTTCCAGCTTCTTTGTAAGGATCAATACACACGGCAAAGAATGGTACAAGGGCTAGAGCATCATCCATTCTTTACAGGAATAAACTGGACTGATATGGAGGCTGGAACAGCCAAGCCACCCTTTACCATGGAGCCGGTAAGTACAGAAATAAGATATACATTTATGGGCAATGGGCCGTTCTTTGTGTCTGCTGTACGAGACTGGAATCAGCATTGTTAGTTTTGCAATGCTGACTTCCTATCCTACAGTATGTCAGATAGTGCTTGGCTGGACTGATCAGCGGTCTGTGTCAAGTTCAAACTTTTCCCTTTATCTCATCATCATCCACTTGATATAGTCAGGGAGGAGCTGGGAGAGGCACCGGCCAGTGTTTCCCTCCTGTGTACACAGAGCTGACTCTGTCCCTGTGCTCCACAGAAGGAAGCAGAGGAGGGAGCTGAAGTGAAGAGAGGACAGAGAAAGGGGCTGGTGGACCCCTCAACACCAAATAGGCCCCGGGGACCTGCCCTGATCCTGCTCTGATGTGGTTAGGTGATGACTCTGTGCAGGAAAGGAAACTCTCACCTTCTTGACAACTCTCTGGTTTATGTGGCTGGTGTTTCTAAAAGGAATTGTCCTTAACCACTTGAGGACCACAGGCTTACACCCCCTTAGTGACCAGGCTATTTTTTACATTTCAGTGCTCTGCAGCTTTAAAAGCTCGCTGCACAGCCATACAACTGAGCACACAAATGAATCCCCCCCCCTTTTCTTGCCACCAACAGAGCTTTCTGTTAGTGGCATCTGATTGCAGCTGTCAGGTTTATTTATTTTTTAATAATTTATAAAGATTTTTTTTATTACATTTATGTATTTTTTAATTTATATTTTCCCCCTCCCTTGCTCCCCCTGTGATCCAATCAGTGATCACCTCTCATAGGCATCAGCCTATGAGATGGCATCACATTGTGGGCCACTCAAGGGGACAGCTTTTCTTCTGACAGCCTACTAGCTGTGATCGCGGGCTTGCAGGCTGTTTATGGAGTGGTGCTCTGTAACTGAAGCGGGGATGCGCGTGCATCAGTGTGTGTGATCCTCTGCAATCTCCTCAGCTTATCCACATAGTATAGACACACTGTACCACTCGGGAGATTCGCTGCAGTGTCCCTGCACATTGTAACACACTCTTGCCATCCTATGTAATAAACGGCAATGCATCTTCTCTCTGCATAATATTGTGCTGGTCTGGCTTGTGTGTTGCAGAAATGTAATGAAGAAACCCAAACATTGTGAACAGGCCCATGGGAAAGTATGGATCCATTCTGCTGCTATCCTCTCTGGGAAACTGTCCAGCTGCAGACCTTGGTGTGACCAGAGTCCTAGAGGCAGAAGATTACCACAATCTCTTTTCAGTGAAGAGCTCATCATTGTACATCCAGAGAATATGTATTATCCAGTGATATGTCTACAGCGTGTTTTATTCTGCCATTGGATATATATTTGGAAATGAGATAAGACCAGTAACATTTTAGTACATTGCACTAAAGACCTTATTTGTTTTCTTTTTTCTAGAACCCTCTAACTGACGTAGAGGACAATGCAGAAAAGGAAGTCTTTCTGTCATCCATTGAGCCACAACTCCCTTCACCAGAGACCAAAGACATATTTCACGGTTTCAGCTTCATGAGTGATCGGTGGAGGGAGATGAAGACGCCAGCTGAAGTGACGTAAAGAGATGCGATCATTCCACTTCTATTAGCATGGCGCTCATCTGTCTACAATTTGACTACATAGGATTATTGTATTTATCTAAGTTAATAAAACTGTTGCAATTTTATTGCCAATTGGTGTACGTTTGTGTATTAAAACAAACCATATAGAGTGGTGCATGCTTAGTTTACACTGAATGTAACTAAAACATAAATACACCTACTCAAAGGGAGCCTTAAGTGAAAGGAAGCCTTAAGTGTCCTCCCGATCTGCACCGTTCTGACACTGTCAGCCCTGGTAAAGTTCCCATCATGTGGGTGCTGATGAGTGGAGGCAGAAGGTCAGTGTGGGTTCTACTGGTGGAGGGAGGTCACTATGGGTGCTGCTCTAGGGAGGGAGAAAGTCAATGTGGGTGCTGCTGAGGGAGAAGGTCAGTGTGGGTGCTACTGGTGGAGGGAGGTAACTGTGGGTGCTGGTGGAGAGAATGTCACTGGAAGAAGAAGTGTCAGTGGGTGCTACTGGGTGTAGCGAGGCCCTGTGGGTGCTGCTGGTAGGAAGCATGTCACTGTGGGTGCTACTTGTGTTCCAAAATATAGGTAAAAAGTCCTGGATATGAGAGTGAGAGAAGGTGAACAGACTAGAAGATTGGAGCTTTAGGATAAACGGTTGCGAGTGGGATGGTTTCTGGAGATTAGTGTCGGAATGTTTGGAGGCAGCGGCTTATACAGAGTAGCGTTTGAGAGGGTTAGGAGTTTGAACTGGATCCTTAGGGTAAGTGCAGGGACTGGAAAAGAGGGGCAGCATCAAAGGAACAGTAGGAGAAGAGGAGGAGACAGGCAGTACAGTTCAATAGGGGTTGGAGAATTCCCATCCTTCTTTGCAGTGTTTTACTTATATGGTTAAAGAGACTCTGAAGCGAGTTTAAAACTCGCTTTTTACCTTATAGTCACATGGGCATGTTTGCCCCCTGCTAAAACTATAAGGTAAAAAGCGGGTTTTAAATCCTGCTGTCACAGGGAACGCAATGCTATGGCCACTGTGAATGTGGCCTAAAACTGGAAATTAAATCACAATGGGCCAGATCCAATGCACTTTTTCACCTAAGTTTTCTCATAAGTGGTATTTTCACATCTTATCGTAAAATGCCTTTTAGGCCACCAGCAAGCAAGACAATTTTCGGAATAATTTTGACTAATTTTTCACCTACGTTTGGGTTTTCAATTGCTGAGGGCTCTCCCAGGAGAAAACTTGAAAAAGTGAATTGAATAAGGGCGAATGTGCTTTTGTATAAACCACTAATGGTGTCACATCTGGACCACGGGATACAGATTTGGGTACCACTCTACAGGAAGGACATTGATGTTTTAAAAAAGATGCGGGAACAGGCAAAATAATTAGTTGGTTGGAAGATGTCACCAATTTATGACTTTGGGGTGACCTAGTCAACATGCATAGATACATCCAAGCACATATATAAACTTGGCAAATTACCTTTATATCCCCAGATGTGTAAGAAGGACAATAGGACATGGACTACATGTGAAGAAAAGAAGATTTTACCACCTAAGATGGGGAGTATTATATCACAGTAAGTACCTACAGCCAAGTCTATATTTGCAATTAGAAGCTGCTTGGATGCTTTCTTAATTGGAAGAACATGCACAGCTGTGATTACTGTGATTACCCGGTGCAGGAAAGTGTGTGTGCGTGTTTTTTTTCTAGATTAGGGTAATGTGAGGCTCAAAAGATGGGACTCGAGTTTTTACACTAGGTTTCGGGGGGGGGGGGGGGGGGGGGGTAGGGGGGAGAGAGAAGGATGTATAGCCTTAGAGTGCATGGAGCCTTTGGGAACTGATAATTAGAACATCACATTACAGTATCACATTACAAAGAAAGTGAAAATCACTACAGGAGTTAAAATGCCTGTTAGGATGTGCCAAAAGTTTGGCAAGAAACATGAATATGCAGAGGAACTGTGTGATTTAGTGGTCCTGAGACTTGGCTTCATTCAGCACATGATTAAGCTGTGAGTATGAATTCTCTCTTCTGGAAGGACAGGGTTTTCAGTTCCTATACAAAATAGGTTAAAAGGGAACTGAAGTAAGAGGTATCGGAGGCTGCCATATTTATTTCCTTTTAATCAATACCAGTTGCCTGGCAGCCCTGCTGGTCTATTTCTCTGCAGTAGTATCTGAATATCACCAGACACAAGCATGCAGCTAGTCTCGTCAGATCTGACTTTAAAGTCTGAAACACCTGATCTGCTGCATGCTTGTTCAGGGGCTATGGCTAATAGTATTAGAGGCAGAGGATCAGCAGGGCTGCCAGACAACTGGTACTGCTTAAAAGGAAATAAACATGGCAGCCTCCATATACCTCTCTCTTCAGTTCCTCTTTAACCAACTGTGGAGTGTACTAAACTCAATTAAGGGTCAGTCCTCCTAGGATAGGTCAGATGGGCTCTCAGCCACTGTCATACCGACTATATGTATTTGTAGGAGAACAGAATCATTTTAAAATAAAAATGGATTCTTGCAATGATATACAAAAAAAAAAACTAAAGTTACATAGAACAAGGTTATATTCAGTACTCAAATAACAAAAATATCTAAAAACAGAATTACCGGTAAGTATTAGTCATCTGAATTACATAAGGAAAGTACGTACCACACACTCTGAACCACGTGATTCCTGGGACTGAGCGATGATGATGATACTGAGCAATAAAATATAAATACATTTTATATTAATATAAAATAAATAGGAGTAGAGAGAATTTCAAACATTTTCAGACATCCCTAGAGTCTAGAGGAAATGTATCTGCAATAGAAGTACCATGGTAAGAGTCAAAGATTTTATTTAGTTTCCCAAAAGAGAATAAATTGAGTATACGTCAAAGATTTGCCCCATGCAGGGGGTTCCTCAAACACATCAATAAAATATACAAAAAATAACATACTCATTTCTCAATAACTCACAACAAGTGTCCGGTAGAGAACAAAAATAAAATACATATACATTTTTCCTAGAGTAAAATACACAATAAATATATGCTGCACCTGAATTAACAAGCTGAATAGATGTGTACAGGCCAACCATGGGCAGATTACACAACTTGCATTTGAAAGGGATACAGCAAAGGAGAACGTTGGCTTCAAAAATAGGATCTATTTATTGAAAGTGCTGCCATTTCCTCCTGCTGTACAAAAATATAAGCACCACTTGTCGCTAGCTGCATTTGTGTGTATCAGTTTGCATTCCATTTAATTAGATTAGGGATTAGTGCATAGTTTGCATCTGATTTGCATTCAAGGTGTGTATAAGCTCCAGGGGGGAGGGGGGGCGTTGCAAACCACTTTTGGTTTCAGTTCATTTGCAGCCTGATTAGGAGGCTGCCTATTTCCTGTTGTTCTTTAAAATACACCATAAATTACCTTTCTCCAATGTTGCAGTCACTTACTGTAGTATATTGAAAATGTATCAGATCTGACAGGTTTTGGATTGTCCCTCTCTCATGTGGGATTCTCAGTTATTTCTTTATTTGCTAAACTCTTACTGAAGGGGCCAGAGACTTTCTATAGGTTAAACAGCCATGTCACTTTAGTTACTGAAAATTCAGCAAGTGCATGCAAAGAGAACCTGAGATGAGACAAAGCTCAGGTTCAGAAACAAATACTAACCTAAGGAGAAGGAATCCTCTGGATCCTAATAAAGGGGGCATTCAGGCTTGCCGTTGCCACTCGCAGACCCTCCAGCTGAATGGGACAGCGCTCCTCTTCAAGCATGATGCGGCCCCGATCAGAATATGGACAAGCACTTGTCAGTAATCTTTAGAGGGTCCTCAAGCAGCAAGGGGGAACCAAAGGCTTCTCCCTTATTAGATAAGTATGTGATTTCATACTGTTTCTTAATGACTTCTAGAAATCTTGTCTGTTGGAAGAAATCAAATGACAGGGGGATCCCGCCTTTGTAAGAAGAAGCCCAGCTGAGAGATGATGGACGATATTGAAAGGTGGTCTTTCTCAGTATTCTTACACAAATATATTGAGAATGTAGTTTGTTGCTATTTATAAGTATGACTGTAGAGGTGAAGGTTGGGAGAAGGTCAACACTTTGGCTGTAGCCTGATTACTCTTGATTTCACACACCCGGGGCCATATGCAATGCATCTTTTCTCCTGGGTTTTCTTCTAGGTGATATTTTTGCAACCTGTCATAAAATGCCTTTTAGGCCACCAGCGAGCAAAAAAATATTCAAAATAAATTTGATAGCACTTTTTCACTAACTGTTGGGCACTTTTTCAATTGTAAAATGGTGAAAATTTTGTTTAAAGAGAAGATCAAAATTATCTCCTAGGAGATAACTCCAGTGAAAAAGTTAATTGCATATGGGCCCCAGTCTGTTAATACTTTAGTAGCATTCATTTCCAATCCACATTTCCCTATGGGAACCTGCAGCACATAAGCAGGTGAGGAATTGTCAGCCAGTCTAAAGTCCATTACGCTTGGGGTTGTGACTCACTAGAACAATTTCATGTGGTTTAATTGGATTCCTGAATGGGCATCATGTGGCAAGTACAAATTCAGTACATGAAGATTGTATTTTAAGACTGCATAGACTTAATAGTTCATAATCACAGGACAGACCTCAGCACGGAATCAGCGTTCTGCCATGTTTATGATGTTTAGCAGGTGTCCAGTCTGTTTGCATGCATATTGGAACACTTCTTATATGGCACTGCCATAAGCTTTGGTTAAATAACACTTTCATGTCTAGGTCTCTGCTCACTGGGGAAAGGACAAACATTTGGCAGTTCCAAGAGTCTCGAGGCCCATTTGCAATTAGCTTTTTCTCCTGAGTTTTCTCCTAAGAGATCATTTTTTCAATTTTTTTTTTAAAATAACGTTTTAGCACTTTGCAATGGAAAAAGTACCAAAACTTTGGTGAAAAGTACCTTAAAATTATTCTTTGTATTTTATTGGTTGCTGGTGGTTTGAAAGGCATTTTACTGACAAGGGACCATATGCAATGTCACATATAACATACTGCACACGTGCACTGCTGAGGTCACGTAGGTAACCTGCTAATCAGGGAATAGGAGTCTACCAGGAAGTACCAAGGACCAGAGCTGAATAGTGGCAAGCAATCACAGTGTACAGGATTTTGGCAGCTGCAGAAGGAGAAGAGGACCACATGTGCATCAGCAGAACTGGAGCGAGGGGGGGGGGGGGGGGGGGGAGAGGAGCACGGCGTCAGGGTGCAGTAAGAGCTTGAAGTGGTAGTGTTAGTGTAGTATGTAGTCTAGTGTAGTGCAGTTTAGCTGATGTGGCAGCCAGGGTTAGTGTTGTGTAGTGCAGTGTAGTGTAGTGTAGTGTAGTTTAGCTGGTGGAACAGCAAGGGTTAGTGCAATGTAGTGTAATTTAGTCTGTAGTGTGTAGTGCAGTGTAACTGGTAGGGGCAGCAGTTGTTTATATAGTGTAGTTGGGCAGTGTAGCTTAGAGACAGCTTGCGGGGAGAAGGTCCATAAGATGCCTCTGCACAATAGATATTTTTTCCCTTGATACAAAGTGGTGCGTTGCAGTGTGGAATAATTGCATGCTTTGTTAGGTGGCAATGCACAACCTAAAGTGATGTTCACAGTCCGGTTGGGTACATTGCAGTGTAATAGTTTGTGGCATCATAACACACCACATGCAGTGTGTTATCACAAAACGTATGGGTTAACAGTAACAGTGAAAAATACTTTTCATTAACCTGTATGCTTCACTGCATCCGAAGCAAAGTGTGGGTAACGTGCAGCGCATGCAGCGTTCCCAGTCCATTGCACTGCGCTCCTGCAGTCACAGGGAATACAACAACCACTGTGCATGTAGCCGAAAGGTATATATATATATATATATATAGTGCTGTCCTTAATTATTCACACCCTTGCCAAATTTTAAGATTAAGTTACTTTTAGTCAACCAGCTAGTAATTTTTTGACGGGAAATGACATAGGTGTCTCCCAAAAGATAATAAGATGATGTACAAGAGGCATTATTGTACAAAAAAAAATTCTCAGCTTTTTTTACATTTGAGCAAAAAGTGTCCAGTCCAAAATTATTCATACCCTTCTCAATAATCAATAGAAAGGCCTTTATTGGCTATTAGCAATCAAACACTTCCTATAATTGCAGACCAGCTTTTTGCATGTCTCCACAGGTATTTTTACCCATTCATCTTTAGCAATGAGCTCCAAATCATTCAGGTTGGAGGGTCTTCTTGCCATCACCGTGATCTTTAGCTTCCTCCACAGATTCTCAAATGGATTCAAGTCAGGACTCTGGCTGGGCCATTCCAAAATGTTAATCTTGTAGGCCTCGATTCACTAACCGGTGCTAACTCAGTTAGCACATCTTAAGGCTTTGGACGTGCAAACTGGGGTGCTAAGTAGTTTGCACGTCCAATGCGATGCTTCGCGCACACCATGCAACGTTTCGCGCGCTTAAACTTTGCATGTTCGTGCGCAAAGTTTAAGCGCGCGAAACGTTGCATGATGTGCGCGAAGCATCGTATTGGGTGCGACCAAAATGTTGCACCGGTGCGCCCGAAACGTTGTACCTTAAGTTTCAGGCGCACCGATGCAACGTTTCGAGCGCACAGGTGCAACGTTCGCGTGCACCAACCTAACAAAAGTTTGCGCATGCAAACTTTTGTGTGAATATTAGTGCGCGCAAAGTCACTTTGCGTGCACTGAAGGGCTTTTCACTGGCTTGCTAACATAACAGAGAAGACCAGAAGTCTTCTTCTTTGTCCAGATGAGCATTTGCAAAGGCCAAGAAAGCTTTTGTGTGCCTTATATGGAGAAGGGGCGTCTTCCTTTGTCTGCATCCGTAAAACCCAGCAGTGTGCAGTGTCCGTTGGATTGTCTACCTTGAGACAAGCAGAGCCCAGATTCACCAGGATGGCCTTGGTGGTGATCCTTTGATTCTTTTTCACCTCTCTCACTATCCTCCTGGCCAGCACAGGTGTCACTTTTGGCTTCTGACCATGTCCTCTAAGATTTTCCTCAGTGTGAAACATCTTGTATTTTTTAATAATTATTTGCACTGTAGCCACTGGAACTTGAAAATATTTAGAAATGGCCTTGTAGCCCTTTCCTGACTTGTGAGCAGCCACAATGCGCAGCCGCAGGTCCTCACTGAGCTCCTTTGTCTTAGCCATGACTGTCCACAAACCAACTGCAGAGAGCTGCAGTTTTTCACCTGTTGAGTTGATTAAAACAGCTGTTCCTAATTAATCAGGTTAATTGGGATGCTTAAGAACAGCTTGGAGTATTTGGAATGGTATAGAACTTTGGATATCCCACAGACTGTGACAGTTTGTGAAGGGTATGAATAATTTTGGACTGGATACTTTTTGCTCAAATGTAAATAACAGCTGAAAAATGTTTTTTTTTTTCCACAATAATGTCTCTTGTACACTGTCTTATTATCCCTATGTCATTTCCCATCAAAAAATGACTTGCTGAGGGGCGTGGCTTGCTCATGGCGCGCTGAGGACGCTTCTTCTTTGAGCTCCCGCTCCACCTTCCCTCAGGCCTAATAATTAGCTGCTATCAGCGACACACAACTGACCAAATGGGGAACAAAAAGAAAGAGAAGGAGGGCAAGACCCCGGCTGGGGGTTCAACGGCTCCCAAAGACCACATACAGCGATTCCTGAAGCCGTTGACCCGAGCAGCCAGCACCACCGATATACCTAAGATGGCGTCTGACCAGGAGACTCGAGACAAGGCCGCATCACCGTCCTCGCCCGCTCCCTCTCCGCCGAGAACAACCAGTACTCACGCCTCCCCAGCTCGGTCAGAGGAACCGCCAGTACCATCTCCGCCTAGAATGGCCAGTATTCCTGCTTCCCCGGCTCGCTTGGAGGGCGCAGAATCTTATACAGAAGTGGACCTGCACGAGTACATCCGTACTCTGCCCACTAAAGACGATCTCGAGAGGTACGTGAGCCGCATAGAGGAGACATACAAAAGGGAGCTAGAGGTGGTGAAGCAGGAGATCCGTCACATAGGAAACAGGGTGGAAAAGATTGAGAAAGATATAGATAACATAGAGAACACCTTAATAGTGCAACAGTCCACAATTGACCTGCATACCACGCAGATCCACAATATATTCATGAAAATGGACGACCAGGAAAACCGCCACCGGCGCAGCAACCTAAGAATTAGGGGGTTACCTGAATCCATACAAGCAGTGGATACTCTTCCTATGCTCCTCCGCATCTTCAATAAGCTGCTAGACAAGCCACCGGACTCTCCAATCGAGATTGACCGCGCTCATCGATCACTAGGCCCGGTTACGAATAACCCGGACAGGCCGCGTGACGTAATTTGCCGCATCCATTATTACACGGTGAAGGAGGCTATAATGGCGGCTGCCTAGAAAGCTGAACACCTCGAAATAGACGGCATCAAAATAGCCATCCTCGCGGATCTATCCAGGCTCACTCTCCAGCTCCGGAAGGCGGTGAAGCCACTACTGGAGGTGCTCCGTGACAAACATATCCCCTACAGATGGGGATACCCTTTTTAACTGCAGGTCAGCCATGAAGGGAAATCAGCATTCCTGGCTTCTCCACGGGACTTGCCACGCTTCTGTGAGATACTAGATATCTCTACTCCGACTCTCTCCGAATGGCCTCTGGAACTCCCGCCAGACAAAGCCCAAGCCGACACAGGCCTTCCGCAGCGCCCGGCATGGCGCACCGCAACCCGCAGGAGAGGAAGGAAAAGGGGCATCGCTCCGACCGAGAACACTGGGTGAGATAATTGCCTTTATTCTCTTGTGTTAGCTTCCTTAACGTGTCGCAGTTCCACCCTAAACTTCTACTGTTTGAACTTTATTGTTTCCTTCAAAGGGCCACAGCCCGTGGTCTTTGAAAGACAGTTAAGGTGCACATATCCTCCATCATATCCCCTGTTAATAAAGACACTTTAAGAGATTTTCCCCTTATCATAGACAATCCCGTCTGGGACAGCGTGGATCGTTGGACACGGCACAACAATACTGTAACAGTAATGTTATTTCTACCAGCTCTGCAAATAACTGGGTCATGCCCGGAATTGGGTTTGGCACAGCACATACATAGCTACCGAGTGGTACATAGACAAAAGGCAATACAATAAGAACATGACAGTAATACAAAAATGCACAAATATGTAAGTACACAAATATACATTCAGCGACAGTGTGCAACTTTACAGGCGCCCTGCTGAAGTCTACCAAAATGTGCAGGTAAAAAGTCAGTCAGTTAAAATGTGGTGGCCGGTGCCTGGATTGTTTGAGCAAGAAACGTGTTCCTTTTGCAGACCGCTACTTTGCAGTCGGTAGGGCACTGATAGAGGGTGGAATAATGTTAAGGGAGTTCAGGAGGCCAACGGCTGCAGGGAAGAAAGAGTTCTTATGTCTGGTGGTCTTGGTGGGGATGACCCGAAGTCTCCGGCCCAGCGGTAGAAGGGTGAAGAAGCAGTGGCCTGGGTGTGAGGGGTCACTTGCGATCTTCAGTGCCCTGGCACGCAGTCTTGTGTTATACAGGAGGTCAAGCGGGGGGAGAGGTCTCCCAATGATCCTCTCTGCTGACCTGATGATCCTCTGTAGTTTATGCCTGTCGCTGGTGGTGGCTCCCGCGTACCAGACCAAGATGGAGGAGCAGAGGATGAATTAGATGGTGGCTGAGTAGAAACGAGTTAGAATCTCCTGCTCCATGCCGAACTTCCTCAGTTGGCGGAGGAAGAAGATCCTCTGCTGGGCTTTCCGCTGGGTTGCCGTGATGTTGGCCTTCCAGCTGAGATCGCTGGAGATGGTAGTGCCCAGAAGGCGAGCGCAGGGCACTCTGGCCACCTCGGTGCCGTCGATGTAGATGGGAGGGGGGTTGGGGGGAAGACTTCCTAAAGTCAATTATTAGCTCAACGGTTTTGGCCGTGTTGAGCACCAGACTGTTTTCCTTGCACCAGTGGCATATTCTCTCCACCTGCTGCTAATACTCCTGGATGTTATTCTTGGTGACGAGGCCGACAATGGTGGTGTCATCAGCGAATTTTATGACTTTGACAGAGACCGCTGTGGATCTGCAGTTGTTTGTATAGAGGGAGAACAGCAGCGGGGACAGGACGCAGCCCTGGGGTGCCCCTGTGTTGGTTGTCATCTCTCGCGAGTAGATGTCCCCCAGCTTGACAACTTGAGATCTGTTAGAGAGGAAGTCCGTGATCCATAAACGCAGAGTGGGGTGGACCCCAAGTGTGGCTAGAACATTCTGGAGGATGCGTGGGCATATAGTGTTAAATGCTGAGCTGAAGTCTAGTAGCAGTACTCTGGCATACGCATCTGGTCTGTCGAGATGGTTGTAGATGGATTCGAGGCAAATGTTTAGGGCATCGTCGGTGGACCTGTTCGCCCTGTAGGCGAACTGGAGTGGGTCCAGTAGTGGCAGGGTGTAGAGCTTGAGGATGGATAGGACCACTCTCTCTAGGGACTTCATGATGACAGACGTCAGGGCCACCGGCCTGAAGTTGTTGAGGTCGGAGATGCCTTGATTCTTGGGAACAGGTATGATGGTGGACCTCTTGAAGCATGCAGGTACTCTGCCCTCTGTCAGTGACTTACTGAAGATGGCAGAGAGGATGGGAGCGAGTTGCCACGAGCAGGTTTTGAGGCAGGCTAGGGACACGCCGTCGGGGCCTGGGGCTTTCCTGGCATTTAGCGTGGACAGGAGGTGCCGAACGTCTGCCTCACTCACCTCCAGGGAGAGTGAGTCATCACTTGAGTCACTAGTCTCACAGGCTGGGGGGGGAGTTGGAGATGGAAGGTGCCCCCCAGGCTCAGCCTGTCTCTCAAACCTGCAGTAGAATTTGCTCAGTTCTTCGGCTAACTCAGGGCTGGGTGATGCATGTTGCGGGGGAGGCTTGTAGTTGGTGGCAGCCTTAAGCCCTTGCCATACGGCTCGTGAGTCGTTCGAGCGCAGGTTCTGCCTCATCCTCTCAGCGAACTCCTTTTTTTGCAGCTCTCAGCTCACGTTTTAGAGCATTCCTCGCCTTCCTAAAGTCTTCCTGGTTGCCCACCTTGTGCGCCGCCTCCTTGCATTTCCGCAATAGCCGTAGCTTGTTGGAGAACCACGGTTTGTTATTAGGGTAGACCTTGAAGGTTTTGGTTGGGACGCAGGAGGTCTCGCAGAAGCTGATGTATGAGGTGACGTTGTCCGCCCACTCGTCCAGGTCTGGGGCCTCCAGGGACTTCCAGTCCGTACAGTCAAAACAGGCTTGAAGGTGGAGCTTGGCCTCACTAGACCATACCTTGGAGGACTTCATGACTGGTTTTGCTGAATCCAGGAGCCTCTTGTAGGTGGGGATGAGATGAACAAGGCAGTGGTCGGAGGAACCGAGCGCCGCCCCGGAGATAGCCTTGTAGGCATCCTTCAGTGGCGTGTAGCAATGATCGAGAGTGTTCAGGCCTCTAGTAGGGCAAGCGACATGCTGATGGTAGCGTGGCAGCTCTTGTCGGAGGTTTGCCCTGTTGAAATCACCCATGACGATAAACAGTGAGTCTGGGAGGGACGTTTCCCACTGCGAGATGGTGTCGCTGAGGGTGCTCAGGGCAGATCTGACGTCAGCGTCTGGGGGGATATACACTCCGACCAGGACATAGGAGGAGAATTCCCTTGGTGAGTATGCCGGCCTGCAATTCACGAGTAGAAGCTCTAGGTCTGGGGAGCATCTCTTGTCGAGTATTGGTGGGGTGGGGCACCATGCAGAGCTGACATAAAAGCAGATGCCGCCACCTCTTTTCTTCCCAGAGAGGGATGGGTCCCGATCCCCCCGTATGAGGCCGAAGCCTGGAAGGTGTAGAGCGTTCTCTGGGACGTTCTCGTGTAGCCAAGTCTCCGTGAAGCAGAGTACTGGGGTGTTCCTCCCGAGCTCCCACCTGCCGCAGAGGAGGTGTAGTTCATCCAGTTTGTTAGGGAGGGAGCGGACATTTGCCAAGAGTACCGAGGGGATGGCTGACTTCAGGCCCTTCCTCTTGAGTCTCACACGAGCCCCAGCTCGACAGCCCCTTCGCCGCCAGGCTGCTCTGGGCCAAGGAGCAGACTTGCTGTAGGTAGTTCTGGACCAAGTTTGGCAGGAGCTTGGCCTCGGGAAGTGATGGGCCACGTTGTTCCCACCAAAGAAGTTGCTCTCTGGAGTATGTGATGCGTGTTGCGGCATGGCTGCTGGCCGGAGTGGGGCTCCAGCGGGGAGTGGAGGAGCACGGCATTTCGCGGGGACGCCAGCCACAGGACTGTTCGGAACAGCAATTGGGAATCGATCCCTGATCCCTTAGCAGGTCAGATAGGGAGAGTGGGAGAGTAGGGGCTCTGCACAATACAGTTCGGCACCGAAGGTAGACAGATTCAATGCCAGACAGTGGCTGTAGCACTGAGTGCAACAGTGGATACGGACAGTGTTCACAGCAGAGCCCAGAGCGCAGCCGAATAGTTGAGGATATGCGGACAAGAGGGCGGAAGTTCAGGCCCAGCAGAAAAAGTTCAGACACAACACATAGTTAAACCGCAGTTCAGGCACCACACATAGTTAAACCGCAGAGCAGCATAGCATAGTTCCAATGGCTACTGGCATCAAACTGCAAAGCAGAACAGCAAGAGATGGGGGCCGGAGAGGCCGCAGGCAGAACAGCAAGAATTGGGGGCCGGAGAGGCAGCCAAGCCGTAGGGCAGCATAGCAGGCAGTGGAAAAAGGTGAAGGCTCCTTACCCTGGCTGAGCGTCAGGCTGTCGATGGGGGTGGCGGCATCCAGGTCAGGGGCTCTTTGCAGGAGAGCTTTCTGCGGCATCCAGGTCAGGGGCTCTTTGCAGGAGAGCTTACTGCGGCAGCAGCCAACCGGGGCTGGGAGGGATGAGCATCCGTGACCAGTCAGTGTCAATTTCGCCTGAGTGCAGCTTGCAGCTCCACCGCTGGCCTGCACGCCTTGTCTCCACGTGGTGGGGCTTAGCGATCCGGGGAGGCATCCACAGGAGCAATCACCATGGCTGTCCGGAGGATGTGACCATGTGGAGGATGGTTGCCCGCTGCCCGTTGCCCGCTTAGTGGTCCCTGCGGCTGGCGCTGGTGAGGCAGCAGTGATCCAGTATGCGGCTGGTGAGGGAGACCGCTGCGGGGAGAAGTACCACGTGGGTCGCCAGAAGTTCCGGGGAGCTGCGTCTGTCAGGCGGCAGCGGGGATGGCGACAGCAGGCAGAGAGGCAATGGGGCCTGATGGGGATCCACTGGGTAAGATGCAGCCCGGATCTGTGGTGGAGGGTTCCCCAGTCCTGCTGCGGGTAAAGGCTCAGCGGCGGTGGAGGGCGCACGTGGTCCGTTGGCGCTGGAGGGAGTCGCTTCTGAGTGGAGGAGGGAGCTGCATCTGAGCAGGCTGGAGCAGCTGGCGGTGGATCGTGGCCGCAGACGGAGCTTGGCGGAGGGTCCGTGGCTGCTGATGGCAGGCATGGAGGTGGTATGCCGCTGCTGAGAAGGACGGGCTGTGCGGCTGGTGCCTGGAAGGCCACCCTGCTGGTGAGGTGTCCCGAGGTGAGGCTGGATAAGGCTGGATCCGCTAGTGACTAATAGTAACTAAACTAAACTAGGCTACCTAAACTAAGTATAAACAAAACAGCAAAAAGCAAAAGCAAAGGCTCTCGGAGCTCCTGTGTGCCGTGGCTGCTGGTCAGCGCCACGGCACACAGGAGGAGCTGACCTCAACCTTTGCCTTAATCCTGATCTTGACTCCTCCACAGGCCATGCTAACATACCCAGAAGAGTCCTCCTCCAAGTAAAGGCTAAGCTAAATGACATGCATCTTTCAGACTGCTGGAGAATCCTTAACCCCCAAAAAAAGGATTTTTCCTTTTTCTCTTCCCCAAACGGGTCCTTCAGTCGTATCGATTATATTTTGATTTCACATGGTTTGCTGGATAAAGCGCTTGCTTCCGACATAGGAGTGAAGCTCTGGTCAGACCACGCTCCAGTTTACTGCTCCCTGGTTGTCCTGCAGAATTCCAAAGGTGAATTCATTTGGAGATTAAATAATAATCTACTTAAAGACCCGGACTGTCTGCAGGACATCCGCAGGGCCATCGCTGACTTCGTCGCAAACCATGTGAATGATGAAACACCCGGGGCAGTAAAATGGGAGGCCTTCAAGTGTACCATTAGAGGTCTATTAATATCCCACGGTACTAGACTCAAGAAAATTAAAAGTGCAAAACTGTCTAAGTTACTGCATAATTTAGCTTCATTAGAAGCAAAACATAAGACAGAAGACAATAAAATACCATCTACCATAGTAGAGCTTGCCAAAACTAGGCACCAAATCCTAGCCCTGCTGGACGAATGCTCCCTTAAACATCGAGAACGACTCCAAAGCACACGATACACACAAGCAAACAAGTGTGGTACCGCTCTTGCACACTACCTACACCCCAAGACTAACACGACCTTCATCCCCTCTATATCTGCCCACTCAGGCACACAAACCCACCGACATAGCAGAGGAATTCCGTACTTTCTATCAGTCGCTCTACAATCTCCCAGGTAAATTTAAGTATCTAGAACCCCCTGCCTTCACAGATAAGATCAAATCTTACATAAACGATACCAAACTACCCACCCTACCCTCTGAAGTGTTTGAGGAGCTCAAAAAGGATTTCTCTGAGGCTGAGGTCCTCTCGGGTATAAGCTGCATGAAAATCAATAAGAGCCCAGGGCCAGATGGCTTTACGGGAGCTTTCTATAAAACATTCTCCAAGGAGCTGGCACCTTTGCTGACCTCTGCCTTTAACTCAATCTCACAAGAGTCCCCTTTTCCGACACAAACCCTCGAAGCCCACATAGTAGTTATCCCGAAACCGGGCAAGGACCCTAATTCATGTGGCAGCTACCGCTCTATCTCGCTCATCAACCTGGACGTCAAATTATACTCCAAAATCATAGCAGACAGACTTATAGACTCCCTGCCTCATATCATCCACACAGACCAAGTGGGCTTCACACCTCTTAGAGAAGCGAGGGACAACACCCTAAAAACTATATCTCTGATCCATAGAGCCCAATCTCATAAGATACCTATGTGTGTGCTATCGGTCGATGCAGAGAAGGCGTTTCGACAGGATCCATTGGGAATTCATGCGGGAATCCTTGCTACAGATTGGCATTGGCCCCAACCCTTTACAGAAGATCATGGGTCTATACAGATCTTCTTCAGCTCGGGTTCGAGTAAATGGAATCCTGTTGGACGCCTTCCGCATAAACAACGGCACGAGGCAGGGGTGTCCCCTATCGCCCCTTTTATATATCTTATGCATGGAACACTTTGCCAATGCACTAAGAGCTAACCCAGACATAAGGGGAGTCCAGGTGGATGGGCGAGAGGCCAAATTAGCGTTATATGCTGATGACTTGCTATTATACATATCTTCGCCACACATCTCCTTTCCCAACTTCCTTAAAGAAGCTGAAGCATTTGGCAACCTTAGCAATTTTAAAATTAACCTATCTAAGACGGAGGTACTAAATGTCTCCCTTCCACCTGCCACGATTCCTAACCTTAAAAAAGCCCTCCCATTCAAGTGGCATGAAGCTGCCATCAAATACCTAGGAATTATGATCCCAGCTGACTTGTCACACCTCTACAATTTAAATTTCCTACCTCTATTAGACAGAATCCATAAAGATCTACAATCCTGGGATAAACTACATCTGTCCTGGTTGGGGAGAGTGAACGTCATTAAAATGGATATCCTCCCACGACTTCTATATGTACTACAGGCTATTCCCATTCCGCTGCCTTGCACCTATATTAACCTGTTAGAACACAGAATCAGAAACTTTATTTGGAACGGCAAAAGACCAAGGGTTAGATTCAAACTACTCTATAGACTGAAAGAGGAGGGAGGTCTGGGCCTACCTGACATGCAGAGATACCACGATGCTGCTCAACTAATCTTGATCCTGGACTGGTTCCATGGCAGACAACAGAAACAGTGGGTCTCCCTAGAGAAAGGCTCACAAGATCTTGACCAGAGAGCTTTACTTTGGTCCCCGAAATCCAAACGCCCCCCATATCAATCACTGCCATACTGGTCTGCAGTAATCTTATCTAAATGGGATACGTTCTGCACCCGGTACCAACTATCTACCATCCCCAGCCCTCTCACGCCTTTACTAGACAATAGTGAATTCGGGAACAGGTATAGGCAGAAACTCATTCCTGGGCCATGACAGAGCCAAATGGCCACAGATTAGACATATTACTGCTGCATCCACCTTGCTCCCACCTGAACGGCGGAAAGCTAATACACACAGTCCCAACCCAGACTGGCTCACAATTTCTCAAGTAAGAACATTTTACACCTCCCTCACGCCAAAAGCTAGGATTCACAGAGCCCTTTCCCCGTTTGAACAATTGTGTTGCATGCAAGATAAACCCTCACATATGTTGGCTCAGGTATACTCTATACTTAATGCTTCCAATGGCACTGATTGTCTACAGAAATTGCAAGACTCCTGGCACAGGGACTTGGGTAGAGTGCTTGATACTGAAGAGTGGGACAAAATATTCACCTTAGCTCACAAACTATCCCCATCCATAGACGCCCAGGAAATAAACTGCAAAATCATCTGCAGGTGGTACAAGGACCCAGCTAGATTGGCTAAATTTCAACCTTCTTCCTCAAACCTCTGCTGGAGATGTGGAAATGAAATTGGTGATTATTTCCACATTTGGTGGAAATGCAAACACATTTGCCCATTCTGGTCAGATGTCTTTGACCTGCACAATCTTTTATATCTAACCCCTATGCCTTGCACCCCCGAGATAGCATTGCTCTCTAACATACCGGGTTCCATTTCCAGGGCCAAAAAATCCATCTTTAGATATATCCTTATTAGTGCACGTCTCCTTCTCACCAGAAAATGGAAACAACAGGCCCTCCCCACTAAAGCTGAATTAATTGTGCAGGTCAATCATCTCAAAAGAATGGATGAATTAACACTATCTGCCCAGAATAAAAACGATATTTTTGTTGCACGATGGTCTATCTGGATAGATTTCTGCGACTCCGACAGGTGTTCCAATTATCTGTAGTGATAACCATCATACCTTAAGTCAGCCACTCATATAACCGGATTAGTAAAATACACTCCTCCCATACATTACCTACCCAAACTGTGCCTAAGCTATACAAATCACCTTAATGATTTCTCCGTCATGAGGTCCCTGTTACCTTCCCCCCCTCCTCCTAGCCCCTCCCCCCCAGTCCCTACCCCATACGCCTATATCCATTGGATATAGTCCCATCCTCACCCCTCCCCTTCTTTTTCTTCCCTTCTCTCCCCATCACCCCTTTCTGCAAACACCACCAGCAGTTTCAGTTATTACTGTAGTGGTTCATCTGAACTAGGCTTCTTTGATATTTTAACTAAAGAAATGTGCTAAATTGTGTTAAATTGTGACACCTTGTTTCTGCTTAGACTTTCTGCCTTATGTTTATACCCTACGGGTGTTCCACATGTCAACTATTCACCTAGCTATCTGTGTTATCCGCATTACCAATTGTATTATTATATGTGTTATGCTAAACCTGTTCTGAAAAAACAATAAAAATTGATTTTCAAAAAAAAAAAAATGACTTGCTGGTTGAATAAAAGTAACTTTAAAGGGAAGGTTCAGGGACTGTTTAAAAAAAAATAAAAATCCGCATCCACTTACCTGGGGCTTCCTCCAGCCCGTGGCAGGCAGGAGGTGCCCTCGGCGCCGCTCCGCAGGCTGCCGGTGGTCTCCGGTGGCCGACCCGACCTGGCCAGGCCGGCGGCCAGGTCGGGCTCCTTCCGCCTTCCAAAATGCGCCTCACGGCGGCGCGCTGACGTCATCGGACGTCCTCCGGGCTTTACTGCGCAGGCTCAGTAGTGAGATATCTTGCAAAGGCATGCAGCACTCTTAAAATTGCAAAGCTTCTGAAGCGTGATCATCGAACAATCAAGAGTTTCCTTTAAAATAGTCAACAGGGTCGCAAGAAGCGTGTGGAAAAGCCAAGGCGCAAACTAACTGCCCATGAACTGAGCAAGATGCCACTTGCCACCAGTTTGGCCATATTTCAGAGCTGCAACATCACTCGAGTGCCCAAAAGCACAAGGCGTGCAATACTCAGAGACATGGCCAAGGTAAGAAAGGCTGAAAGACAACCACCACTGAACAAGACACACAAGCTGAAACGTCAAGACGGGGCCAAGAAATATCTCAAGACTGATTTTTCTAAGGTTTTATGGACTGATGAAATGAGAGTGAGTCTTGATGGGCCAGATGGATGGGCCTGTGGCTGGATTGGTAAAGGGCAGAGAGCTCCACTCCGACTCAGACGCCAGCAAGGTGGAGGTGGAGTACTGGTTTGGGCTTGTATCATCAAAGATGAGCTTGTGGGGCCTTTTCGGGTTGAGGATGGAGTCAAGCTCAACTCCCAGTCCTACTGCCAGTTTCTGGAAAACACCTTCTTCAAGCAGTGGTACAGGAAGAAGTCTGCATCCTTCAAGAAAAACATGATTTTCATGCAGGACAATGCTCCATCACACACGTCCAAGTACTCCACAGCGTGGCTGGCAAAAAAGGGTATAAAAGAAGAAAAACTAATGACATGGCCTCCTTGTTCACCTGATCTGAACCCCATTAAGAACCTGTGGTCCATCATAAAATGTATGATTTACAAGGAGGGAAAACAGTACACGTCTCTGAACAGTGTCTGGGAGGCTGTGGTTGCTGCTGCACGCAATGTTGATGGTGAACAGATTAAAACACTGACAGAATCCATGGATGGCAGGTTTTTGAGTGTCCTTGCAAAGAAAGGTGGCTATATTGGTCACTGATTTGTTTTTGTTTTGTTTTTGAATGTCAGAAATGTATATTTGTGAATGTTGAGATGTTATATTGGTTTCACTAGTAAAAATAAATAATTGAAATGGGTATATATTTGTTTTTTGTTAAGTTGCCTAATAATTATGCACAGTAATAGTCACCTGCACACAGATATCCCCCTAAAATAGCTAAAACTAAAAACAAACTAAAAACTACTTTCAAAAATATTCAGCTTTGATATTAATGAGTTTTTTGGGTTCATTGAGAACATGGTTGTTGTTCAATAATAAAAATATTCCTCAAAAATACAACTTGCCTAATAATTCTGCACTCCCTGTATTGTTATAACCTTGACATGCAGTCACCCAATGGCGAAGTTTGTGAGCTTTGCGGCACTTAGCATCGATAATGTGAGGATGGAAGCAGTTTAAAATGTTCCCATTGAAATCAATCAAACAAATCCGATTGGTTGTTTGTGGTTCTGCCCCTTATCAGAATTCAAATCCCAGTCACGCAATGACTAACTGTACCAGGCCTCTAAATATTAACAGTTTAAGAATGGGAGCAATTGAAATATACCCCTTGAAAATCAATAGGGGAATTTTGATTGGCTGTTGTAGGCTCTATATACTTTCCTGTATATTAAAGCGGAATGAAACTCAGCATTTCTTCTTTTCTCTAATTATTTACAGCATATTATATACAACCAGCTTTTTTTTTTTTTTTTTTTACTAGAACAGCATTCAAAGGGTTGCACACAGGACTTAGAAGCGTCCCTGCCAGCAAAGTTGGACGCATCCAAACTAGAGATAATGTTATTTTGTGTTTAATTGTATCAAGTGAGGAATGTAAATAAACACTTCTCTGACACTACAGGCTCTGCTGAACAAAGTCAGACAATCAGAATGCATTTCTGGTTACTTAGAACATGAATAAAGCAGTTATAAATAAAATGCATGGTCAGCTTACAGAGCAAAAAGTGTACTTTGGGAACGTATAATTTCTAAATGAATACTAATACTTATGCACAAAAGCAAATATAATAACCATATGGCATATAAAAAGTAGGAAAACATGTTTTTATTGAATATTATGTCAGGGTTTTATACTGCTTTAATGGCAGTCACCCAGTGACCAAGTGTGCCAAGTGCCAAGTTGTGGCTGCAGTTTAAATTTTCCCATTTATAATTTTGGTTATTGTTGTCTCCACCCACTTTTTGTAACTGTCATGCACAGTCACTCAATGACCAAGTGTGGGAGCTTTGGGGTTCTTGGCATCAATAATGTGAGAATAGAAGCAGATTTTCAATCAAACAAATCTGATTGGCCAAGTCACCCAATTGCCTGTAGCAGGTTTTAGGCCTATGCCTTAAAGTAAGAATGGCACCAGTTTAAATATTACCCTTGAAAATTAATAGGTGAATTTTGATTGGCTGTTGTAGGCCCCGCCCACTTTCCTGTATATTAATTTCTGTCACCCAATGACCAACTGTATGTATTTGAAAAAAGAAAAAAAAACCAGGCTAATTCTTTGCTAGGAAGCAGACAGCTACAACAGCTTCGTTCAATAGCTATTCACACACTGCCACATTACATGTTTAACCACTTAACCCCAAGGGGTTTTCACCCTAAAGGATCAGAGCAATTTTCACCTGTCAGCGCTCCTCCCTTTTATTTGCCAATAACTTGATTGCTACTTATCATAACAAACTGATCTATACCTTGTTTTTTGCCACCATTTAGCCTTTCTGTGGGTAGTACATTTTTTATAAGAATTATTTTATTCTAAATGCATTTTAACATGAAAAATAAAAAATAAAAATGGAAAAAATCATTATTTCTCAGTTTTCAGCCATTATAGTTATATAAATAAAATATTCTTCTGTTGATAAAACTCACACATTTTATTTGCCCATTTGTCCCGGTTATTAAACCATTTAAATTATGTCCCTATCACAATGTATCGTGACAAGATAAAATTTGGAAATATAGGTGTAATTTTTCAGTTTTTATTTTTTATTTTTTTTAGTCCAGTCCATAATTACAAAGCCTTATGTAACAAAATAACAGTAATACACCCTCATAAAATACATATTAACTATTTATGTATTTTTTAAACTTTTTTTGTGTGTTTTTTTCAAGTGTTTGGCGGGAAGGGGGCCTTTGGAAGGGATTCATTTTTAATTATATATTTATTGTGTTAGTGTAATTTAACTTTTAACAACTAGATGTCGATAGAAACACTATACTGATTTCCAGGAAGAGTTCACTTTTTCTTTACAGTAATTACGTGATTTTACTAATTCCTGTCATTGTGAATGGACATGGCCTCTGATCGGGGTCATGTCCATTCATTCCAGGCATTGTGATTGGTTAGGGCAGGGGTAGGGAACCTATGGCTTGGGAGCCAGATGTGGCTCTTTTGATGGCTGCATCTGGCTCACATACAAATCAGTTGGGAATTTACTCAAGCAGCGCAGCTTAGTGTGGCAGCGAGAGTGAAATGTTCAAAGTAAGCACACTACTACTGTAGCGTGCACTACTAACTACAGTAACTACAGTAATATGGAGGCTGCCATATTTATTTCCTTTAGAACAATCTCAGTGGTCTGGCAATCCTGTTGATCTTCTGGCTTCGGTAGAGTCTGAGTCACAACCCGGAAAAAAGCATGCAGCTAATCCAGTCAGGAATTGGGTCAAAACATCTGATATACATGCTTATTCAGGGTCTATTGGCTAAAAGTATTAGAGGCAGAGGATCAGCAGGATAACCAGGCAACTGGTATTGTTTAAATGGAAATAACTATGGCAGCCTTCATATCCCTCTCACCTCAGGTTCTCTTTCAGAAAAAAACAGGTCAGAGGAGGACTGAGTTCAAACAATCGGCTTGGCTCCAATTATTTTGATTTAGCAATTGAAAGACAAAGGTAAATTCCTGGCATGTAACCACAATAACATACTTATTAGTGTGATGAGAAGGTGTACCACCCATAACAATATTGATACAAGTATTCCAAATCTCTATTATATGCTATAAAGCAATGTAACCATAAAACCTATTAAATCAAAAACATTCTATCACAACAAACAATGTGTCAGATGCAAACTACACGTGGAGCTACGATATGCTCATTTCATCAGAATCAGAATCATCAAGCCCGGAATTGGGTTTGGCACAATGGAGCGATACATAGAAAGAAATGCAGGAAAAAAACATTAGAATAACAGTAATACCTCTTACTCAAATATAGACATACACAAATCTACAGTCAACATTAGATGTACATATAGCTCAGTATTCATCTTACAAAAACACACACTGCTGAAGACTGCCGCTCCTATGTGGTGGTAGGGCGCTGATAGAGGGTGGTAGAATATTAAGGGAGTTCAGGAGGCTAACGGCCATCGGGAAGAACGAGTTCTTGTGTCTGGTGGTCTTCTTGGTGGGGATGGCCCAAAGTCTTCGACCCCGTGGAAGAGGGGTGAAAAAACAGTGGCCTGGGTGAGAGAGGTTGCTTGCAATTCTCAGTGCCCTGGCTCACAGTCTTGTGTTATACAGGTGGTCAAGTGGGGGCAGAGGTCTCTCAATCACCCTCTCCGCCGACCTAATGATCTTCTGTAATTTGTGCCTGTCGCTGGCGGTGGCACCCACATACCAGACCAAGATGGCGGAGCAGAGGATCGATTCAATGGTGGCAGTGTAAAAGCATGTTAGGATCTACTGTGCCATGCCGAACTTCCGCAGTTGGCGGAGGAAGAAGAGTCTC
The DNA here is from genome assembly GCF_040937935.1 of Hyperolius riggenbachi. Taxonomy (NCBI): domain Eukaryota; kingdom Metazoa; phylum Chordata; class Amphibia; order Anura; family Hyperoliidae; genus Hyperolius; species Hyperolius riggenbachi. Next base: position 118,949,195 of record NC_090649.1, on the reverse strand, counting down.
TGCTGGGCTTTCCGTTGGGTTGACGTGATGTTGACCCTCCAACTGAGATCGTTGGAGATGGTGGTGCCCAGCAGGCGAGCGCAGGGCACTCTGGCCACCTCGGTGCCATCGCTGTAGATGGGAGGAGGTGTAGGAGCCGACTTCCTAAAGTCAATTATAAGTTTGTCGGTTTTGGCCATGTTGAGCACCAGGCTGTTCTCCTTGCACCAGTGGCATTAGTCTTTCTACCTGCTGCTGGTACTCCTGGATGTTGTCCTTGGTAACGAGGCCAACAATGGTGGTGTCATCCGCAAATTTGATGACTTTGACAGAGTCCACCGTGGATCTGCAATCATTAGTGTAAAGGGAGAAGAGCAGCGGGGACAGGACGCAGCCCTGGGGTGCCCTTGTGTTGGTTATCACTTCTCGTGAGCAGTTGTCCCCCAGTCTGACAACTTGGGATTTGTTAGAGAGAACGTCAACGATCTATAGGCGTAGGGTGGGGTGGACCCCAAGTGTGGCCAGAACATTCTGGAGGGTGCGTGGGCATATGGTGTTAAATTCCGAGCTGAAGTCTAATAGCAGTACTCTGGCATATGCATCCTTCCTGTCTAGATGGTTGTAGATGTATTCCAGACAGATGTTTAGAGCATCATCAGTGGACCTATTTGCTCTGTAGGCGAACTGGAGTGGGTCTAGTAGGGGCAAGGTGGATAGCTTGAGGGTGGATAAGACCACTCTCTCTAGGGTCTTCATGAAAACGGATGTCAGGGCCACAGGCCTGAAGTTGTTGAGGTCGGAGATGTCTTGTTTCTTAGGAACAGGAATGATTGGACCTCTTGAAGCACGCAGGGACTCTGCCCTCTGTCAGTGACCTGCTGAAGATGGCGGAGAGGATGGGGCAAGTTGCTCTGAGCAAGATTTAAGGCAGGCTGGGGACACACCATTGGGTCCCAAGGCTTTCCTGGCATTTAGCGTGGACAGGAGGTGCCAAACATCTGCCTCCCTCACTTCCAGAGAGAGTGAGTCCTCACCTGGGTCGCTGTGCACGGGGGCTGGGGGGGGGAGGTGGCAGGTGCCCCCCAGGCTCAGCCTGCTTTTCAAACCTGTGGTAGAATTTGCTTAGTTCTTCAGCTAATTCAGGGCTGGGCGTAGCATGTTGCGGGGGAGGCTTGTAGTTGGTGGCAGCCTTAAGCCCTTGCCATACAGCTCGTGAGTTGTTCGAGCGCAGAAACTTTGTAAGTGCACTACTTTTAATTTTTTTTTATGAAATAAACTGTATTACCCTATGTGAATGTCCTTCTGAGTTGAAGGTTATTTAGAAGCATGGCTGTAATTGAAGATTATCTGGATTCAATAAGCACATCTGCTGGTCTGTGCCGGGTCAGGCAGGCAATCTGGTGAGAGGCTTGTGATAGTATTTCTTGGTATTTCTTGGTGTTGGGTCACACAAATGGTGGGAGCACTGGAGGTGTCTGATTAGTTTCAGACATACTACACCATAGATGTTTATCCTCTCTTTGTGTCTGGTGGCTGGGCTGAATGTGCATTTGCTGATCTGTTATGATTACCCTGGAGTTTTTTTGAGCAGAGTTGGTTTACTTTATTTGGCTGGAGTAATGTGCAAATGAAGATGAGAACTTTTGTAACTACTTGGTGTTGAAGAATCTATATATTCAATAAATTATTGGTGTTGAAGGATTCTTTATATACAACAACTAAGGACATTATTATTTTTTATGTGCAAAGGACACTATTGCTGAGCGCTAGACCTTTTTTTCCTTTAAAGAGAACCTAAAGCAAAAAAAAAAAAAATGATATAATGATTTGTATGTGTAGTACAGCTAAGAAATAAAACATTAGGAGCAGAGACATAAGTCTAATATTGTTTCCAGTACAGGAAGAGTTAAGAAACTCCAGTTGTCATCTATGCAAAAGAGCCATTGAGCTCCACAACTTTAAAAATAGCAGAGAGCTCTGTCTTCTGAAGTTTATTATCTCATGTGTCAGTCACTGTATTGTTTTTTCCTGCAGAGAACATTTCAAAATTTCACTAGCCTGCTCTGTAAAATCATTTAGAATGCTGAGTAGTACAGTGGGATGCGAAAGTTTGGGCAACCTTGTTAATCATCATGATTTTCCTGTATAAATCGTTGGTTGTTATGATAAACAATGTCAGTTAAATATATCATATAGGAGACACACACAGTGATATTTGAACAGTGAAATTAAGTTTATTGGATTTACAGACAGTGCGCAATAATTGTTTAAATAAAGTTAGACAGGTGCATACATTTGGGCACTGTTGTCATTTTATTGATTCCAAAACCTTTAGAACTAATTATTGGAACTCAAATTGGCTTGGTAAGCTCAGTGACCCCTGACCTACATACACAGGTGAATCCAATTATGAGAAAAAGTATTTAAGGGGGTGAATTGTAATTTTCCCACCCTCTTTTAATTTTCTCTGAACAGTAGCAACATGGGAGTTTAAAAAAAAAACCTCTCAAATGACTTGAAGACAAAGATTGTTCACCATCATGGTTTAGGAAAAGGCTAGAGAAAGCTGTCTCAGAGATTTAAGCTGTCTGTTTCTACTGTTAGGAACATATTGAGGAAATGGGAGACCACAGGCTCAGTTGAAGTTATGGCTCGAAGTGGCAGACCAAGAAAAATCTTGGATAAACAGAAGCGACGAATGGTGAGAACAGTCAGAGTCAACCCACAGACCAGCACCAAGGATCTACAACATCATCTTGCTGCAGATGGAGTCACTGTGCATCGTTCGACCATTGCAGAAGAAGCCGTGATGCAGAAGAAGCCTTTTCTCTGCCCACAGCACAAATAGAGCCACTTGAGGTATGCTAAAGCACAATTAGACAAGCCAGCTTCATTTTTAAAAAAGGTGCTGTGGGCTGATGAAACTAAAATGTATTTGTTATTTGGGCATAATGCTTGGAGGAAACACAACACAGCATTCCAAGAAAAACACCTGCTACCTACAGTAAAATATGGTGGTGGTTCCATTATGCTGTGGGGCTGTGTGGCCAGTGCAGGGACTGGGGATCTTGTCAAAGTTGAGGGATGCATAGATTCCACTAAGTATCAGCAGATTCTGGAGACCAATGTCCAAGAATCAGTGACAAAGCTGAAGCTGCCCCGGGGCTGGATCTTTCAACAAAGACAATGACCATAAACACTGCTCAAAATCCACTAAGGTATTCATGCAGAGAAAGAAGTAAAATGTTTTGGAATGGCCATCTCAGTCCCCAGACCTGAATATATTTGAAACTCTGTGGTGTAAGTTTAAGAGCTTTCCATGCTCGGAAGCCATCAAACCTGAATGAACTAGAGAAGTTTTGTAAAGAGGAATGGTCCAAAATACCTTCAACTAAAATCCAGACTTTTATTGGAACCAACAGGAGGCGTTTAGAGGCTGTAATTTCTGCAAAAGGAGGATCTAATAAATATTGATTTAATTTCTTTTTTGTGGTGCCCAAATTTATGCACCTACCTAATTTTGTTTAAACAATTATTGCACACTTTCTGAAAATCCAATAAACTTAATTTCACTTCTCAAATATGTGTGTGTCTCCTATATGATACATTTAACTGATATTTTTTATCATAACAACCAACGATTTATACAGGAAAATCATGATGATTAACAATGTTGCCCAAACTTTCGCATCCCACTGTATGTAAACTCTAAATATTAGAGAATGATGCAATGTTATAAAAAAAAACTATATAACTGAGAATAAAAATATGAAAATATTTTCTTTGCTACTAATGTTCTAGTAATTATCCGTACTACACAACCAATTAATTACTGTATATCATAATTTTTTTTTCGCTTCGGTCTCTTTAACCCATTCAGGTTCCGTGGTTTTCACGTGAGAAATGTTCACCTCCCATTCATTAGCCTATAACTTTATCACTACTTATCACAATGAACTGATCTATATCTTGTTTTTTCCGCCACCAATTAGGCTTTTTTTTGGGGGATACATTTTGCAAAGAGCCACTTTACTGTAAATGCATTTTAACAGGAAGAATAAGAAAAAAATGGAAAAATTCATTATTTCTCAGTTTTCAGCCATTATAGTTTTAAAATAATACATGCCTCCATAATTAAAACTTGCGTATTGTATTTGTCCATATGTCCCGGTTATTACACCGTTAAAATTATGTCCCTATCACAATGTATGGCGACAATATTTTATTTGGAAATAAAGGTGCATTTTTTCCATTTTGCATCTATCACTATTTACAAGTTTAAAATAAAAAAAATATAGAAATATTTCATCTTTACATTGATATTTAAAAAGTTTAGACCCTTAGGTAAATATTTACATGTTTTTTTTTATTTATTGTAATGTTTTTTGTTTTTTTATACTAAACATTTTATTTGGGTACTTTTGGGAGGGTGGGAGGTAAACAATAGATTTATAATGTAAATGTGTGTTAATTCTGTTTGTTTGTTTTTTTTCAGGTGTAGTATTACTTTTTGGCCACAAGATGGCGGCCATGAGTTTGTTTACATGATGTCACTCTAAGCGTAGCACGCGCTTAGAGTGACGCATCAGGAAGAAGGCGGCCAGAAAAAGCTCAGCTTCCGAGAGAAGCTGTCGCTTTTTCAGCGGGGGAGAGGAATCAATGATCGGGCTCTGTAGCCCGATACATTGATTCCTTGGCTACCGAATCCGCGGCCGGGAGTGCGTGTGCACGAGCACGATCGGCCGCGGGGGCGCGCGGTAGCGCGCATGGTTCCTGGACGTAGAAACTACGTCCAGGAACCAAAATAGGTTAAAAAGTTTAGACCCTTAGGTAAATATTTACATGTTTGTTTGTTTTTTTTATTGTAATGTTTTTGTTTTTTTATAGTAAACATTTTATTTGGGTAGTTTTGGGAGGGTGGGAGGTAAACAATAGATTTATAATGTAAATGTGTGTTCATTTTAATTTATTTTTACTTTCAGTTGTAGTATTACTTTTTGGCCACAAGATGGCGGCCATGAGTTTGTTTACATGACGTCACTCTAAGCGTAACACACACTTAGAGTGACGCATCGTGGAGGGAACGGCCAGAAAAGGCGCAGCTTCCGAGAGAAGCTGTCGCTTTTTCAGTGGGGGAGAGGAATCAGTGATCGGGCACCATAGCCGATACATTGATTCCCTGGCTACCAAATCCGCGGCCGGGAGTGCGCGTGCACGTGCACGCGTGCACGCGCGCATGGTTCCTGGACGTAGTTTCTACGTCCAGGAACCAAAATAGGTTAAAGATCTACCATGCCTGATCTTTAAGTAACCTCAGGTAGCTCCTGTGTGCACACTAGTTCCTTTGCCAAAATGGCCCAAGTAGCCACCTTCCACAGGCTTCATCCAATTTAGGGATGTCCAACACCAGTCCTTAAAGGCTGAGGTCCTCACACATTTTTTTGGCACAGCTCAAATTTAATTGATGGGACTGAATTAGGAAAGGTGTGGATCATCAAGTAGAACACATTTCTCAATTTCTCTGTCCATCCTAAACAATGACAAAGAAAGATATCCTGCGCTCCTGATCCTGGGTGAACCAATCAGAGATGTGCTCCTCTTATGATGTCATGCACTGCGACGCTCCATGATAGTGTAGCTTGGTAAAACAATCAAAGTAAAATGGAGCGCGCCATAGCACATTAATCATAAAGGGTTGTTTATTAAAAATTAAAAGTTATACTCACAAACTCAGTTTGTGCAATTCGCTTGTCAGCGGACAGCCAACAGATGACGAAGGCGCAGTGCGCCGAAATGCGTAATGACGTCACACGCCTACTGAACACCAGCCACGCCCACCTCACAGCGAGACGGAGCCCAGACCATCGGGACTCGTGTTGCTAGCCACAGCGCGGCATCCTCCCCTGTTGAGACAAGCGGTTGGCTGTCCGCTGACAAGCGAATTGCACAAACTGAGTTTGTGAGTATAACTTTCAATTTTTAATAAACAACCCTTTATGATTAATGTGCTATGGCACGCTCCATTTTTCTTTGATTGTTTCATCCTAAACAATGGCATGGATAAGGCCCTCAAGGACTGGAGTCGGACAGCTCTGACCTACCATGTGCACAAAGCTTCAAGAACAGCTTCTCTGCATTATTTTTCCAAGTGAGTGAAGTTAATAGTTACAGCCAGGATATCAACATTACAGATAAGAAATAGCCTAGCTAAGAAAGAGAAAAGCTATGTGCACTACATATTTATCATATTCACTTTAAATAGTTAAACACTATCAATAACCAAGTGTTCTAAAATGACAATATACAAATAATGTCTAAGCGTGTAAACATTTTCCTGTTCGTGTTCATTCATGTTAAACATCAGAGGCAAAAGCTTTAATTTGTTGTGTGTAGATTTTAGCTGCATTGGAATGATTCATTTGCAAAGAGATGTGCCAGTGCTTCAGTATTACATGACCTATGCTGCAGGAGCGTTCCTTCCATTGAATGCAGGGGGGTGTGGTGCACCGATTGATTGACAGCCAGGGGGGTTTCACCACGACCCTCGTGGTAGGCAGAGCAGGAGGGAAAGCAGCCTGCCTGTTTGCAGCATTTTGGAGGGGGAGAGCGCTGAAGGAGGGGACCCAGGTGAAGGAGGGGGGGATCTTTTCCCCTCCCCACTGCTGTCCCTGCTGCCTCTCCTTCTTGCGCTGCCCACCCTCCTGGGGCCACTATACTGGGGACCTCTATACTACCTACACTGGGGCAGCTATACTTGGGGCCATTATACTACCTACACTGGGGGCAGCTATGCTGGAGTCTGGGGCCCACTATACTAGCTATACTGGGGGCCACTATACTTGCTATACTGGGGGCAGCTATACTGGGGGCTACTATACTAGCTATACTGGGGGAAGCTATACTGGGGGCCACTGTACTACCTACACTGGGGGCAGCTATACTGGGGGCCACTATATTACCTACACTGGGGGCAGCTATACAGGGGGCCACTATACTAGCTACACTGGAGGCAGCTATACTGTGGGCCACTATACTAGCTATGCTGGGGGCAGCTATACTATATACACTGTGGGCCACTATAGTAGTTATACTGAGGGCCACTATACTACCTACACTGGTGGCAGCTATACTACTTACACTGGGGGCCACTATACTAGCTATACTGGGGGCCACTATACTAGCTATACTGGGGGCCACTATACTAGCTATACGGGGGGCCACTATACTAGCTACACTGGTGGCCACTATACTAGCTATACTGGGGGCCACTATACTGGCTATACTGGCGGCCACTATACTAGCTATACGGGCGGCCACTATACTAGCTATACGGGGGCCACTATACTAGCTATACTGGGGGCCACTATACTAGCTGTACTGGGGGCCACTATACTAGCTATATGGGGGGCCACTATACTAGCTATACTGGGGCCACTATACTAGCTATACTGGGGGCCACTATACTAGCTGTACTGGGGGCCACTATACTAGCTATACTGGGGGCCACTATACTAGCTGTACTGGGGGCCACTATACTAGCTATATGGGGGCCACTATACTAGCTACACTGGTGGCCACTATACTAGCTACAAAGAAAAATAGAAAAGTCTGCGCTTAGGAAAAACACAATTATAATCGTTACGTGGAGCGCACTGATAAATGGCAGTCTGTAAATCTCCTAAACATCAATTATACATAAAGTTCAGAAGCGCTCACGGCTCAGAAACCTCACAAAGTTCAGTTCATCAGAGAGTCACCATCCAGAAGTTTGGAACATCCAATTAGACCTCCCAGGACTGTAACTGATTCCTTGGTAGCTTGGCCAACACGTCATATAAATGTAAAGAGAAAGGGGCACATAGCGTAATCCAACATTTACAACTTGCCCGTCACCAAACAAAGTGACCTCACAGTCCACCTCGTGCAGGATCACACTCCTTCCAATGCTCCCGCACTCACCCAGTCAGCCTCCTACTAATCCGGAGGTCTGGATATAAGGCATAGACAAGGGGATGTGGCAAGGTTCACTTCCAATCACGTAGTAATCTAAGACTTAGAAAGCACCAGATAGTATAAAACCTTTTAATATCTTTAAAATCATAAAGTATTGCACTCACAAGTGTCGAAGATCAACAAGCGTTTTGTACAAGTGTAGTTCACGGTCCCGGGTAGCCGCTCACACACACGCTGCCTCAGACCCTCTCCACCAGCTACTTCCTCATAGTGCTGATCACGTGACGTAGCTCCGCCCTATGCATTTCGTCAGGGAACTGACTCATCAGGGGCATACGTCACGAAGGGCACATCGGCTTCTATAACCCTACACACCGCCCACTCTCCCAACCCCGCCTAGTATTCAAAATAGGTCCTCCGCATACATGTGAATGAACGCTCACCCATAGACCAACACTGCGAAGATTCCTATCCGTACATACGGAAACAGGTGATAGACAATACGGAAGACCATATACAACACATAACATACAATGCGGAAAGCGGTATTTAAACAATACGGAAATAAAAACATCCATAGAACATCATAGTCATATAATTGGTATGTACAACCTATTAGCAAAAACTATTATACTTAGATTTAAAAACAACCTGCAATTAAAGCATATAGACAGATCCCTTCATAGAAGAACACTAAAATGAGTGCCAAATTACAGCACCCCCATAGAGAGACAGATCGCATCCAATCACCAAATGGCCAGATAGTCAGGAAAAACCAGCTTACCGGTGCGTGGTAAAGGGGAATATTACCGTATGCCAGGTAGTGCCGACGTTCATAGACAAGGGTCAAGAAGGAAGGGAATCCGTCCGTATACCAGCTAGCTGTTATTTATAAAACAGTTTATGTCCAGATCAACATTTAATCCCACAGGACTAGCAGTATCTAAATTGAAGATCCATTTAGTTTCTTTCTTTGAGAGTTCTCTTACTCTATTGCATCCTCTCCAATTTGGTACCAGTTTCTCTACTGCGCAAAAATGCATTGCGCTTGGGTCACACTGGTGCTTCAGTTTAAAATGAGATGAAAGACTATGTTGCTCAAACCCCCTCCTAATATTATTAATATGTTCACCTATCCTTTCTTTTAGTGGTCTAGTGGTGCGGCCAACATATTGTAGGCCGCAATCACACCAGACCACATATACCACAAAAGCTGTAGCGCAACACATGAACTGTCTAATCTTATATGTGCTGCCATTGGATCCTGACACTATTTCACTAATTCTATGCCCAGTGGCCTCTCGACAACATTTACATCCCCTACAGGGAAAAAAACCTGGAGTTTGCCAACCCAGTGCCCGCTGCTGTTCTGGAGGGGCCACGCAGCTTGGTGCTATTTGCTTTTTTAAATTAGGGGCCCTTCGATAGACAAAACTCGGTTTTGGAGGTAAGACATTTTGTAGGACATGGTCACTCTGCAAGACATTCCAATGTCGATAAAAAATCTTCTCAACCTGTCTATAGTGTGTTGAAAAGTCGGTCAAAAATGAGAAAATTTTAGGATTGCCAACTGGATCATCCTTACTGACCCTCACTAACATCTCTCTCTCCTTTCTACCTACTTCTTTCTGTATCTCATTCAGCCAGCATTCATCGTATCCTTTCTCTACGAATTTGGTTTTCAAAATGTCAGATTGTACAAAGTAGTCATGTAAATTAGAACAATTCCTCCGGACTCTAGTAAATTGTCCCTTTGGAATTCCTTTAAGCCACTGTGGGTGATTTAAACCCACTGACCGGAACGCCTATATTGACGTTACGAGCTGTCATCACCCACAGTGGCTTAAAGGAATTCCAAAGGGACAATTTACTAGAGTCCGGAGGAATTGTTCTAATTTACATGACTACTTTGTACAATCTGACATTTTGAAAACCAAATTCGTAGAGAAAGGATACGATGAATGCTGGCTGAATGAGATACAGAAAGAAGTAGGTAGAAAGGAGAGAGAGATGTTAGTGAGGGTCAGTAAGGATGATCCAGTTGGCAATCCTAAAATTTTCTCATTTTTGACCGACTTTTCAACACACTATAGACAGGTTGAGAAGATTTTTTATCGACATTGGAATGTCTTGCAGAGTGACCATGTCCTACAAAATGTCTTACCTCCAAAACCGAGTTTTGTCTATCGAAGGGCCCCTAATTTAAAAAAGCAAATAGCACCAAGCTGCGTGGCCCCTCCAGAACAGCAGCGGGCACTGGGTTGGCAAACTCCAGGTTTTTTTCCCTGTAGGGGATGTAAATGTTGTCGAGAGGCCACTGGGCATAGAATTAGTGAAATAGTGTCAGGATCCAATGGCAGCACATATAAGATTAGACAGTTCATGTGTTGCGCTACAGCTTTTGTGGTATATGTGGTCTGGTGTGATTGCGGCCTACAATATGTTGGCCGCACCACTAGACCACTAAAAGAAAGGATAGGTGAACATATTAATAATATTAGGAGGGGGTTTGAGCAACATAGTCTTTCATCTCATTTTAAACTGAAGCACCAGTGTGACCCAAGCGCAATGCATTTTTGCGCAGTAGAGAAACTGGTACCAAATTGGAGAGGATGCAATAGAGTAAGAGAACTCTCAAAGAAAGAAACTAAATGGATCTTCAATTTAGATACTGCTAGTCCTGTGGGATTAAATGTTGATCTGGACATAAACTGTTTTATAAATAACAGCTAGCTGGTATACGGACGGATTCCCTTCCTTCTTGACCCTTGTCTATGAACGTCGGCACTACCTGGCATACGGTAATATTCCCCTTTACCACGCACCGGTAAGCTGGTTTTTCCTGACTATCTGGCCATTTGGTGATTGGATGCGATCTGTCTCTCTATGGGGGTGCTGTAATTTGGCACTCATTTTAGTGTTCTTCTATGAAGGGATCTGTCTATATGCTTTAATTGCAGGTTGTTTTTAAATCTAAGTATAATAGTTTTTGCTAATAGGTTGTACATACCAATTATATGACTATGATGTTCTATGGATGTTTTTATTTCCGTATTGTTTAAATACCGCTTTCCGCATTGTATGTTATGTGTTGTATATGGTCTTCCGTATTGTCTATCACCTGTTTCCGTATGTACGGATAGGAATCTTCGCAGTGTTGGTCTATGGGTGAGCGTTCATTCACATGTATGCGGAGGACCTATTTTGAATACTAGGCGGGGTTGGGAGAGTGGGTGGTGTGTAGGGTTATAGAAGCCGATGTGCCCTTCGTGACGTATGCCCCTGATGAGTCAGTTCCCTGACGAAATGCATAGGGCGGAGCTACGTCACGTGATCGGCACTATGAGGAAGTAGCTGGTGGAGAGGGTCTGAGGCAGCGTGTGTGTGAGCGGCTACCCGGGACCGTGAACTACACTTGTACAAAACGCTTGTTGATCTTCGACACTTGTGAGTGCAATACTTTATGATTTTAAAGATATTAAAAGGTTTTATACTATCTGGTGCTTTCTAAGTCTTAGATTACTACGTGATTGGAAGTGAACCTTGCCACATCCCCTTGTCTATGCCTTATATCCAGACCTCCGGATTAGTAGGAGGCTGACTGGGTGAGTGCGGGAGCATTGGAAGGAGTGTGATCCTGCACGAGGTGGACTGTGAGGTCACTTTGTTTGGTGACGGGCAAGTTGTAAATGTTGGATTACGCTATGTGCCCCTTTCTCTTTACATTTATATGACGTGTTGGCCAAGTTACCAAGGAATCAGTTACAGTCCTGGGAGGTCTAATTGGATGTTCCAAACTTCTGGATGGTGACTCTCTGATGAACTGAACTTTGTGAGGTTTCTGAGCCGTGAGCGCTTCTGAACTTTATGTATAACTATACTAGCTACACTCAGGGCAGCAGCTATACTACCTACACTGGGGGAAGCAGCTATACTACCTATACTGGGGGCAACTTTATTACATATACTGGGGCAATTATATTACCTATACAGGGGGCATCTATACCTGGCATTACACGCCGTGGTGCGCTTAGTGTGCCACACTCGCTCCTTTCCTTTTTTCTTTTCTTTTTTTGGGGGGGGGGGGGGTGTCTTATAATACCCAGCACCGGGTGTCAGATGCCCTAGGTGGACCACTGCTGTGCTGTTCTGTGCATGTGAGACTACAGAGCTATATGAAAAGCCTTGGATGTCAGGTTTCACACAATTACATTGCAAACAAAAAAACATTTCCTCTGCTCTCCATGCAGACAGCTCATTCAAAGACACAAGCAGCTGCAGTTAAGGTAGTGAGACCTATCTCACACACAGGGTTAACAGATGTAGGGAGAGGGATCCCTCTCCCCTCATGATTCACTGGTCCGTCACCCTGTGCAGCCTATCTTGTCACTAAATTGGGAAAGGAATTTGATAACAGTAAACAAAGAGATAAGCATTCAAATGTATACACTACTAGTTAGGAACACTGCCCAAACTATTCTCATCTCAATTTAAAAAAACGTGTTAATCGATAGTGTTTCTTTAACAGATTATTAGGTTTTATACCATTTGCGTATACACAGATCATTTATTGAGCACACCACTATTCTGACAACATACATTTCCCCCTCTATTCTTAGAAGTTTTTAGTATTAGACTATAGTATTTACTATGGAAGTTTTGCAGCTTGGCAATTAATAGATAAATAAGCTTGGCTTTCTCTTCCATCTCTCTCTCAACATAGTACACATTCAGTCAGCTTGTTTTGCTACTTTACTTGAAGCTCATCAAGAGAATGCCAAGAGTGTGCAAAGCAGTAATCAAAGCAAAAGGTGGCTACTTTGGAGAACCTAGAATATGACATATTTTCAGTTGTTTCACACTTTTTGGTTATGTACTATACTTCCACATGTGTTCATTCATAGTTTGGATGCCTTCAATGTATATCTACAATGCTCATAGTCATGAAAATAAAAAAAAACTCTTTGAATGAGAAGGTGTGTCCAAACTTTTGGTCTGTACTGTATATATCTTATGTATACAAAAATGCTATGCACAATGATAGAGACAATGATATTTGATGTATATCATTGTCTGTATCATTGTGCATAGCATTTTTGTTTTTCTTACTTTGTACAGCTCCTTGGAATATGTTGGCACTTTTTAAGTCAATAATAATCAGAATCAGAAATCCTTTATTCGCCGAGTACTGTGGTTGTCATACCCGGAATTGGTTATGGTACACATGGCATTGGCATCAGAACAAGCAATCACAAGGCAAAACAGAGACAGGACATCAACACAATAGAGACAGAACATCAGCACAATAGCAATAGAAGTAAGCCACTAGTACATAGAGGTAGTCATTCACAGCTTTTGCAGGGGGTGTAATTTGCCTGGCAATAAATAAATACCCACAGGAGAAAATCGGAGAGAGTACTTAAGAAGAGTGCTGCACCCGAGCAGTGCTTGGACGGTTGGGACGAGCTCAAGAGAGGCTTTGCTGTTCAGTTGATGGGAATCTGTGGAAGAAGGGCTGGAGTTTTGCCGGAATTTGGCCGGAGGAGATATATGGCCGAGCACATCAGCAATAGGAACAAAACACTGCATCAATCTTTTAGTGCGTAATATGTAGCCGAGCACTCAGTGAGGGAAAGCAAACAGTCCGACAATCAATGTATATAGTGCAAATATATAGCAGAGTGAAAGGAAAAAAAAGCAAAAAGAAAAAAAAAAAAAACCATCAATGAATATAGTGCAAAGTTTATAGCAGAGCTTGCAGAGAGGGACTCGGTGAGGATTAAGCAAACAGTCCATCACTGTGAATAAAGTATGTATATATCAGTGCAAAAAAAAGGCATTCTTACCGGGGTGACAGTACCCGCATTTGGTGACCCATGCCCACCATCCTTGCAGTGGACAGCAAGGCTCTCAGTGGAGTGGAGTTTTGACTTGCTTGGGCAGCCTGCAGCAGGCCCTGCGGGTCACTGTGGAGGGCACTGTGTTGTATTGGAACTCCCTGTCAACTGCAGTTTCCTTAGCTAGTCCAGTGGGGTATCCTGGGGAGGTCTGATCTGATCCTGTGCAGAGGTGGGGATATGAGGGCCCCTGATGGTTTGGCAGTGGAGGCTCAGTGATGCTTGGGGCTGCAGTCTGCAGTCCCCACACAGCCTGGCACAGTGGACGCGGAATCCTGGTGAAGGCGGAGTTAGCAGCGGCAGAAGCAGAGCCGGGCTGGGGGTTATGTACCTCGTCTGTTGTGTCCTCAGTTCTAGGGTGGTGGCGGCAGACTCACGGAGCAGAGATGGCAGGCTCTGTACCACGTGGAGTGGAGTAGCAGGCCACGTGTATGAAGTGGCCGGCACGGGTAGCCCAGATGGGAGGCCCTTGTACCACATGGGGTGATGAGAAGGTGGCAGTTCCGGAGAAGCTGGTCCACAATGTCAAGGCAGCGGCAGTACTGCTGGGAGGCTGGAGCAGATGCAGGGCTGGCGGCTGGTGAGCGGGGAGGATGGCCCGGCGCAATGGAGCAGTGGTGTCAGGACTTGGGCTCTGCTTACAAGCAGCTGGAGAGTGATGGAGTGCCCAGATTGGGACATGCGGTGCCGAGCAGGTCCTGATGTCGGAGGATGGATTGTCCGCCGCACTGGATCCGGGTCCTCGCTGGGGCACAGAGGTCTGAAGACCCATTTTGGTTTATCATAATTTTAATAATATATCTTATCATAATTTTATATATATTATTATAATATACAGTATCTTATAATTTTTAATAATATATCTTCTTCTAGACTTAGCACAACCATGACAACTTTAAAAAGAATTTAGGGGTAATCAAAGCTATAATAGTTGTTCAGCAGGGGCATTGCTAGGATCCTTAGGGCCCTTTTACACTTAATCAGTTGGCATGCGTTAGTGTGTGTTAGTATGCGTTAGTGCGCGTTGGTACGCGGTTTTTCCATAGCAGTGCATTGGGAAGAAGATTTCAGTTAAAACGCGTTAAGTGTGAAAGGTGCCATAGGAAAACATGGGACTTACTTTGAAAATCAGTTTTCTTTCCGTTTTAACTGAGAGCAACTGAGTAAGTGTAAAAGGACCCTAAGAGATCCGGGGCACTTTTGGGCATTCCAGCCCAAAGATGGGTGTGGCCATGCACCAGAATGTGGGTGTGGTCAATAGTGGAGCAAAATTTATCTGAACTTAACAGTAGGCCTGCCTAGCAAAATGTTGGATGAAGCTCCCCCGCCATTAATACAAAACAAAAATGCAGCATATTACATAAATAGGCAGTGTCACTTAAAGAGAATTTGTACTCTAATATTCTTACAATAAAAAGCATACCATTCTATTCATTATGTTCTCCTGGGCCCCTCTGTGCTGTTTCTGCCACTCTCTGCTGCAATCCTGGCTTGTAATTAACAGTTTTAGGCAGTGTTTACAAACAAACTAACCAGCTTCTAATAGGCTCAGCTAAGCATAGTGTGTGAGTCATTCAGAGTGTGCAGGGGGCCTGCAGAGGGTGTGTATCGCTTCTACCAATCACAAGCAGCCATGCACATTCCACACAATCAAGCCTTAGCCCGACAAACAGGACAGAGGAAAGATACATTGATTTATTACAGAAACAGTGCAGTTAGGAAAGACTGCAGTAAGCCAGAGCAGATTAGAACAGGCATAGGAACTTATAGGATAGAAGAACTAAGGCTGAAAAATTTGTTACAGAGTCTCTTTAAAGAGGAACTCCAGTGAACATTTTACTGTTGGCAGGTGATGTAGCTGCTGCATGGTTTTTGGCAGTTGGAAACAGCTGTCAACAGCAATTTCCCACAAAAGTTCGAACTTTTCTTGTGGGAGGGGTTACTTGTAGGAGGGGTTTCACCACAATATCAGTCATACAGTGCCCCCTGATGCTCTGTTTTTGAAAAGGAATAGATTTTTCATGTAAAAGGGGGTATCAGCTACTGATTGGGATAAAGTTCAATTTTTGGTCGGAGTTTCTCTTTAAACATACTATAACTAGGCAGTGTTACCTGGCTTCTGTGCAGGCTGGTCTGGCTTTCTGCTGGGCAGGGCTGACCTGCTGCCATAGCATTCCCTGACCTTCAAGTGTACCCCTTCCCATGCTCCCACGGGCCTCCCATTGAGGCACCACAATTCCCAGCATGCCCCCATAGAAGAACCACAGATCCCTAAATGCCCTCATAAAGGTATCACAGCATCTAGCATGGCATCACAGCACCCAATATGCCCACATAGAGGCACCATAGCACCCAGAATACACCCCATTGCTTTGTGTTGTGGTGCCATCTGGATGCTATGGTGTCATGCTGGGTGCTGTGGTGCCTCTGTGAGGCATGCTGTGTACTGTGTGTTGCCATTCTAGGTACTGTGGTGCCTCTACTCTGCCTGAGGACATCCAGGGCACACCAGAATAGATCCGGGGCATGTGCCACTGATCTTTGGGGCTAGCAACGCCCCTGTTGTTCAGGAAATCATTTCCTAACCCTTTGAAAAATACAAAATTAGAATTTTACATTCTTCAAATTTGAAGTACCCCATGTTTGAATACAGGATTACCAATCATTCCAAAAGTACTGAACTGTTCAAATGAGGCCGGCGACTGCCTGTTGTCACCACCATCGAGCTGTTGTGGCAGGAAAAGAAATTGGGCCTGATCCAATTTAATTTTTCTCCTAAGTTCTCTCCTAGGAGATCATTTTTTAATGTTCTGTTTAAAACAATTTTTTTCAGCACTCTGCAATTAAAAAAATAACAAATAGTTGGTAAAAGAGTACAGGCTGTCAAAATTAATAAATGTATAATGACCACACTCAAATATCTAAAAAATTAAAATTATACAAACAAATCAGATCCAAATGTCACCATCCACACAATTCCACTGTCTCTGTTTAGAGAATGGGACCGTGCCCATGCCGACACCCCAGTGATAAATATCACTCCTCCAATTCAGACTTCATGTAGTACATGTAAGAAAGAACAAAGATAGGAGGGCTCATAGTGCAACCAGCTGAACATAACAACACCTCCACCTCTCCAGTGATATATTATTCCTCCACCATTGTGACCTTCGTGCAGGGACCCCCCCCCCCCCCCCCCCAATGTGTCCAAACTCACCCAATGTGAGGTCGGAAATATAGAAAGGGAGGCCTTGATACAAGCGAGGAGGAGGGAAAATGATTGTGATTCCAAGGCCTTCTCTTTCCTGAGTGAGGCCCAGTGCACACCAAAACCGCTAGCAGATCCGCAATATGCTAGCGGTTTTGGGAGCTGATTTCAGAGCGATTCTAGGTATGTTTAGAGAGGTTTTCTAAACATACCTAGCGGTTTTGGGTGCATTTTTGTGTAGATTTCATATATTGTTACAGTAAAAGCTGTTACTGAACAGCTTCTGTAACAAAAACGCCTGGCAAACCGCTCTGAAGTAGCGTTTTTCAGAGCGGTTTGCGGTTTTCCTATACTTTACACTGAGGACAAAACGCTTCAGAAAACCGCAAACGTGCAGCAGGGGGCACGTTTGTGGCTGGGCAAAAACCTCAAACCGCCGGTGTGCACCATCACATTGAAATACATTAGCCAAGCGTTTTTACAGGCGGATGCGGCCGGCGGATCGCTCCAAAAACCGCTTGGTGTGCACTCGGCCTGATTTCTCAACTCAATACAAACAAATTGAATACATTTTCAAGAGACATTGGAACATTCTACAGAGTGACCATGTGCTTAGCAATGTCCTGCCCCCTAAACCAAATTTTATGTATAGACCTTTAACATTTATAGGCACCTAATTTGAAGAATCAGATTGCCCTAAGTTCTGTGGCTCCACCAGAATCAACTGTCCAATGTATCAACACACCAATTTTTGAAATAAGTGCCATATGGCTCTTTATTGAGCCACATGTTTCCACAAGGAATAAGCCAATAATTGTTTAGGGGGCCGCGCAAGGTCTTGATAAAGGGGGACCCTGCATGGCCCCCGAAACAATTGTCGCCTTATTCCTTGTGGAAACATATGGCTCAATAAAGAGCGTGCCTTATTTCAAAAATTGGTGTGCTGATACATTGGACAGTTGATTGTTGTGGGGGCATTGCCTATGCCCTAGGATCAAGCACTACTACATAATACTTGTGATGGAGTGCTCAGCCACGACCACTTGATTCCACCAGAATCAAGACACCTGTCAGGTTGGCAGGTACTTGGATTCCTCCCATGTAGCGGATGTAGATGTTGTCAGGTAGCTAAAGGACAGTGAGATTAGTTCGTTCACAAATGGGAACAGATTTAAAATTAAGGAACTTTTGATCTGATTTATTTGTATCATTTCCAATTTTTAGACATTTGAGCGCAGTCATTATACATTTATTGACTTGCATTTTATACAGGTTCTTGTGACTTGCGCACCACGTGATCCTTTGTTTGTATCCATAGCGCATGTTTGAATCTCTTTTGCTTAGTCTGTCAAAATTATTCTATTTCCTTGACTGCTGTTGGCTTAAAAAGACATTTTATATATTTTATATAAGATGTGACAATATCACCTAGGTGAAAACTAAGAGAAAAAGTGAATTGGGTCCAATGTGTGCTGGCTGGGTATGGAAGTTGTGCAGTTGTTTAGTTTGCGGTCTCCCCTCTCTCAGGATATGTCATCTGGGAGAAGGGCTGTCCTGCTAAGTGTCTCTGTCCTTTTTTTTCAGTGCTAACTTTGCTATGTGCCTGAGATCAAGGGGGAAGGGACGTAAGGGCTGGCTGTGTCCGTCTGTTGACATGTGGAGAGGGATTCTCCAGTTGCTGCTTGTGTAATTGTATAATCCAGACCAGCAAGTTAGTATACAGAAACTTTGTTTAAAAGCGTGTTAAATAATTGTGTGTGTTGTGCATTTCAAAGAAGTGTTTGCTATATTCTGTGTTCAAACTTCCAACACAACCAGGTTTAGATTTGTTCATTGCTGGGCTTGTTATTGCAGAAGTTGCTATAGGATCTCTGAAAAGGGAACACCGGTCCCAGCTCCTTTTTGGAGGGATAGTTCTTCTTTTGGAGTAAGTGTGCATGCAGTGTGTGTGTGTGTGTGTGTATGTGCGCAATGTGTGTGTGTGCGCAATGTGTGTGTGTGTGCCGCCTGTAGTCCGTGGACTCCATTGGTGTCTGTCCAGTCCCGTACGCTCTCCTGTCAGCCCCAGTAGTCGACTACTGTGCATGCGCGGCTCTGGCCACTCACCTCCTTGGTCATGCTCTCGCATTATGTGACTGCGCAGTTAGTAAAGACTGGTAACTGCAGTAAAGGCTTGTAACTGCGCAGGCACAGAACGCTCATGGCCACGGCAGCACAACCAAGGAGGTGCATGAATGGCTCATTTGGGGAGTTTTCAGGGGCTATCAGTGGCAGAACAGACGGGACTGTAAAGGCTATGGATAGTATTAAGCAATCCCATTCCTCTTTTGGGGCGCCATTACAGCACCCCTGAATAGAGCTATTCCACCAAATAGCTCTTTGGAACTAGTTCCGAGGACAAGTACATCCCTACTACATATGCTCTTGTCCTCAGAACCAATCAGGGACAGGAGTAATTGCAAAGAGCTATTCTACTGAGTGGCTCAAATACAGTGGGATGCGAAAGTTTGGGCAACCTTGTTAATTGTTATGATTTTCCTGTGTAAATCGTTAATTGTTACGATAAAAAATGTCAGTTAAATATATCATATAGGAGACACACACAGATATATGAGACGTGAAATGAAGTTTATTGGATTTACAGAAAGTGTGCAATAATTATTTAAACAAAATTAGGCAGGTGCATAAAAAACAAATTAGTTCAATATTTGGTAGATCTTCCTTTTGCATAAATTACAGCCTCTAAACGCTTCCTATAGATTCCAATGAGAGTCTGAATTTTGGTTGACGTTTTTTTGTACCATTCCTCTTTACAAAACATCTCTAGTTCATTCAGGTTTGATGGCTTCCGAGCATGGACAGCTCTCTTTAACTTACACTACAGATTTTCAATTATATTCAGGTCTGGGGACTGAGATGGCCATTCCAGAAGGCTGTACTTGTTCCTCTGCATGAATGCCTTAGTGGATTTTGAGCAGTTTTTAGGGTCGTTGTCTTGTTGAAAGATCAAGCCCCTGCAAAGCTTCAGCTTTGTCACTGATTCCTGGACATTGGCATCTGCTGATACTGAGCGGAATCCATGCGTCCTTCAACTTTGACAAGATTCCCAGTCCCTGCACTGGCCACAGAGCCCCACAGCATGATGGAACCACAATATTTTACTGTAGGTAGCAGGTGTTTTTCTTGGAATGTTGTGTTCTTTTTCCTCCATGCATAACGCCCCTTGTTATGCCCAAATAACGCAATTTTAGTTTCATCAGTCCACAGCACCTTATTCCAAAATGAAGCTGTCTTGTCCAAATGTGCTGTAGCATACCTCAAGTGGTTCTCAGGTGTGGCTGGGGGTGTGATTTAAAAGTCTCTCACTTTTTTTAAAGTACAACTATAGTGAGGGGTATGGAGGGTGCCTTATTTATTTCATTTTAAGCTATACTAGTTACCTGGCTGTCCTACTGATCTTCTGCCTCTAATACTTTTAGCCATAGACCCTGAACAAGTAAGCAGCAGATCAGGTGTTTCTGATATTATTGCCAAATCTGACAAGATTAGCTGCATGAAAAAAACTATGTTTGAAGGAGGCGCTATTGTTTAGTTACACAATCTATGATGAGTATAGATTGCGTAACTAATGAGTACAGTATATGTCAAGATTAGCTGCATGCTTGTTTCTGGTGTGATTCAGACACCACTGCAGCCAAATAGAAAAAAAATAGCCACTCTCTTTCTCTCTCTGCCATTCTGCTGTCTCTCTCTCTTTCTGCCTTTCTCCTGTCTCTCTCTCTGCCTTTCATCTCTCTCTCTCTGCTGTCTGTCTCTCTCTCTGTGCCTTACTGCTGTCTCTCTCTTTTGCCTTTCTGCTCTCTCTTTCTGCCTTTCTGCTCTCTCTCTCTCTGTCTTTCTGCTCTCTCTCAATCTCTCTCTCTGTTTTTCTGCTATCCCTCTCTGCCTTTCTGCTCTATCTCTCTCTCTCTGCCTTTCTGATGTCCCTTTCTGCTCTCTTTCTCTCTGCCTTTCTGCTCTCTCTATGCCTCTCAGCTATCACTCTCGCTCTCAGCTGTCTCTCTATCTAGTCTCTCTCGCTCTCTCTTTCTGCCTTTCTGTTGTTCTCCCCACACACTGGCACCCTCCTCCTACACACTGGCACCCTCCTCCCCTCATTGTCACCCTTTCCCACTCACTGGCACTCTCCTGCAAAATCTGGGATGTGGCTTAGTGCCACTCAGGGGGTACGGCTTAAGTTTCACTGTCACTACCTAAACTGGGGGGCACCTGTGTCGGAGGCACTCACAATCTAATCGCTATCATAGCCCTAGTCTAATGTTCCACCATTGCTAAGTTCATGTAAATTTGGCTTTACCTGTGACCACACCCACATAGTGGTTCATGACCACGCCCATTTTGCCCCCTACCTGGAAAATTTTCTGCGGACGCCCATGTTGTAGCCCCCTGGAGTCCAACTGTGCCTACGATGCCTTCCTGGTTCCATCCAGTAAGCAGTAGCGACCTCCACAAAGCTGGCCTGTCGCCGCGAGTCGCCGGCTACTGTGCATGTGCGGCCCAGAGCCACGCTCACCATGATTGCGCTCCCACTGCTGGGGTCTATCTGCGCATGCACAGCACACGGAAATCACACGTATTTATGTGTTTTTGGATTTTTGTGACACTGTTTGCACCTCTTTTTTGTTTAGTTGGGGCGTTACGTTTGCTTGCCGCTGACAATAGCTCTGCATGTACCATTTTCAGGGCAATTTGCCCTGAATGGAAGGTCTAGGTAAATCGCAAAGCACTTGAAAAAGCGCTTTGTATATCGATTTCCCCAGCGCTTTAATGAATAAATACATGGGGCTTGATTCACTAAAGCGTGATAACTGCTACCACAGCAGTTATCACGCGAACTGGCGCTGGCAAACGTTTTCACGTGATGGGCTTGATTCACTAAACCGTGGTAGGACAAATATCACACCTTATCAAAGATATCACACGTTATCAAAAGTTATCACCCGTTATCAAAGTTATCACACGTTATCAAAGTTGTCACACATTGGGCTTGATTCACTAAACCATGATAACTCATATTATGGTTGCGTGCGTTTTCACGTTTTTTGAGTGCATTCGCAAATTTTTGCCCACGATTGCATGAGATTATTTGCGACCGTGCAAAAACGTGTGTGAAAAATGCTAGCGTGGACGTGATATGAGTTATCATGGTTTAGTGAATCAAGCCCGATAAACAAACGTACGTGCGCGGTTCACATGAAAAGCGCATGTGATCGCGCGATAATCTTCATTTATCAGGTGAACTAATGCTGTTCGCGTGTAAACTTTCGCGCGTGCCAGAGGGCGTGATAACTGCTGTGATAGCAGTTATCACGCTTTAGTGAATCAAGCCCCATGTATTTATTCATTTCCAGGGGAACAGTAATCACTTCCTGACGTGATTTTAATAATTGCTCTGCTAAAGCGCTTACAAAAGCGCTTATAACACGTAGAGCAGAGCGATTCGAAAAAAAAATCGCTCAGCGCGGGCGATAGCGCCAGCGCAACGCAACATGAACAAGGCCTAAGAGTGTTTTCTAGTGATATTGTCACTTTTCTTCTGCATCTTTGCAGGCTCACGCTATAATAGTATCAGGTGAATATGAGTCACCTGTTCTGTTTCACTCTGTGCTCTCACTCCCATTGTAAATGTTTACTGATCATTCGGCCTTTACTAAAGTTGCAGTTGTAGCGTTTCTCCATTTCCACTTTACTGTTCGGTATTGGAGTGTCGGCTCTTTTGTGACCGAGATCTGCCGAGATTTATGATTATTCCTTGTATCGGTAACTATTCAACACTTCATTCAGTATTTCTTAGCTCCCAACTTTTTGAGATCAGAAAGAGGGACACTTAAGCCACACCTCTTACCACACCCCCTATCACGCATACAGTAAAAGATTTCATAAGAAAAAAACGTTTTTTATATTTCAAACCACACGGATCCAATTTATCCCAGTTTATTTCCTTCATACTAATGTTCAAAAATAAGAAATATATATCAATCAAAAGGAAGGGAATAGTTTAAAATAAACTCATTTTTCAGTAGTAATATGCATAATTTACATAAATCTGTACCTGGGTCCTGAAAGAGAGACAAATGAGGAAGAAAAGGGGACAGGAGGACTGGATTTCTAAAGAGTGTCAGTTGGGAGCTATCATTTATTTATGTATGATGGCAGAGCAAGCAGCCTGTTCACATCCTATTGTAACCAGGAGAATGCACGTCTACATGGATGCTGGGGCTGCCTCATTGCACTACTAAGCGGAGACATCCGAGTCAGCCGTAGTCCGAGCTGAGCAGGGTCGGGTGACAGTCACAACGGGCTGTAACTCAGCTCAGCCAGGATAGCTATTAGGCAATAGGCATGAGCTGCTAGGAGACTCCAGGCTGAGGCTTTACGGAAGGAGAAGTAGAGAGCAGAGATCAGCCATCAGTCCCACATCACTTGCTCTGCCCGCAGGAAGAGCCGTGGGCGGTCTTAACAAGACTGACAGCAGCCCCAGCCAATAAAGCAGCTACAAGGAGCTTCGCTTACTCACAGCTCTGTCCAGCTACCTAGCTAGCAGTGAGGGGGAGGGATTTTTGTTGTCATGGTGCTGTCAGCTCTCTCAGGCTAAAATGGGACATAGAGAGGGCTGCCCCGTGATGTGGAACCCAGCCTCTCAAACTTTAAAAGTCCCGCCTAAATAGTGACTGTTGGGCCGTATGGAATTTCACAGGCAAACCAACTTCCAGTATTAAGGAAAACATTTTTTTCTTCAAAATGTTATCTCCTAATTTCACACTGCCTCAATTGTATCTCTTCCTCTTTTTATTTGATCTCTATTTCCTTTCTTTCTATTTACTTTTCCCACTGCAGCACTCAGAGCAGGGACAAGGTCCTCCAGCACCCAAGGCTGAGACACCAAAGTGCGCCCCTCCATCCTTCCCACCACAGCTGTCACACCCTGATTGCTATTAGACTTAAGGCTCATACACACATCAGACTATAGTCTTTGGAAAATGAAAGATCACAGACCAATCTTACCACCCTTCATGTAGTATGAGAGCCATACTCTACACAGTCTTTTCTATGGAGCTGAACTCCACATCAGACAGAAATCTTTGCAAGATGCTGCACACACAGATGCTGTACAGACACAAAAGATCAGTACCTGCAAAAGATCTGTTCCTGCCAAAAATCCATTCCTGCAAATCGCAATAATAGTCTATGAGATATGCAGATCATCATACACACATGATTTAACTGACATTCATCTGCAGATCAAGCAATCATCTGCAGATCTGAAAATCCATCCTGGTGGATCTGATCTGCAGAAGAATGTCACTTAAATCATGTGAGTATGATGATCTGCAGATCTCAAAGACTATCATTGCAATTTGCAGGAATAGATTTTTGGCAGGAACAGATCTTTTGCAGATACTGATCTTTTGTGTCTGTACAGCATCTGTGTGTGCAGCATCTTGCAAAGATTTTTTTCTGATGTGGAGTTCAGCTCCATAGAAAAGACTGTGTAGAGTATGGCTCTCATACTACATGAAGGGTGGTAAGATTGGTCTGTGATCTTTCACTTTCAAAAGACTATGGTCTGATGTGTGTATGGGGCCTAAGAGGTGACACAGCCCCAACACCTTAATATCTAGTTATCTGGCTTGCAGTCACTGCTATGTATCCCCTTTTCTTATTTCTTTCTGCTTCATACACAATTAGTAATGACAGCTGAATGAATTGTGCGCCCCCTCCTACACTGCGCCCTGAGGCTGGAGCCTCTTCAGCCTATGCCTCAGCCCGGCCCTGGATTGGTTTGTTGCTTCTCATTCCTCTTTGGGCGATGTACAGTGTGCCCCCTCTCCTCCTCTTCCCTTTTTTCCCCTCTCTTCCCTGTTTCCCACTCTCTTCCTCTTCCCTGTTTCCCCCTCCCCAACTCCCACCTCCAAACCACTCACTCCCCTGAATCTTTCTCTTATTCCAAGTAGAGATGAGAAGTTCGGATCTTTTCAATGATCCGGATGATTCGAATCGGATCATTGAAAAGATCCGGATCTTTGATCTGAATATCGGATCATTTTACTAGGGAAACATTCGGGGGTGAAATGAATAGCAGGACAGGTCTTTCCCTGCTGTGGACAGGGGGAGGGGGGTGGACACACAGAGAAGGGGAGAAGATGGACAGAGGGCAGGGAGTGGACAGAGAAGGGAGGAGGGACGAGCAGAGAGCAGAAATGTTTGCTTGCACACAATACCCACATGCTGCAATCATATGCTTTACATGTATTTCACCTAGATTTTCATCTGTACACTCTGACTGCAAATGTCGCACAGTGAAAGAAAGCATTCCCCAAAGTGAAGTGCAGCTGTTTAGAGCAGTGCAGGAGGATCATATTGCGCTGCAATCACAGTGCCTGCAAAGTTACTGAGCTGTGCTGAGCTGAGCCAAAAGCTTCCAATTTGTTCACTGTGCACAACTACGGAACAGACAGCCTATAATGAGCAGCACATTATAGCCAGTATGTGTGCTCTACACATATCAGGCAGTGGCACCGATGTCCGCTCTCTCTCATCTACCTGTCTCCCTGCAAGGCTGGCTCCCATCCAACAGAGCGATCCATCTCAGCTCTGCTTCCAGGACCCCGCTGCCCGCTGAGAGGGGGCGTGTCGCTCCTGGCCCTGCCCCCTTTGCGATCCGAATCACTCATTTTGATGATTCGACTCACAAAATAGATTCGAATCAAAGATCCGAATCGTTCATGATCCGGACAACACTAATTCCAAGTGATCGCTTTCCCAGCCACACCATCCCCTTTCTCATTCCCACCTCATCATTCTATTCTCCACCTCCCCTGTTCTCCTTCACCTTTCTGCATACTTCCTTCATTTGACAGTGCTGTATTGGCTGATGCACAACATCTGCCTTGTTTTCATCGTGCATCAGGTTTCTTTATTTGGATGCCTTTCCCAACCAGTCAATACATTTTAGAGTAACTAAACAGGTAATGTTCAGATGATTTCTTTTACTTTTTTCCCTGTTCATGATTCATGTTTCCATGAGATTAATCAAATTACCCACATTGACAGTCTATATGCTTGATGATGCTGCTCTTTTGTTTTCTTATGCATGGAGTAACTTTAATATCTTGATCTGCTTATGTATATTTTTCCTTAAATAATTTGACTATTGTGTGCATGCTACCATTTATATTTTTTTTTTATTTTACAAGCACTCTACATTATACATGATTTTGTGGCCATTACCTGCTTTATATTTTATATAGACCTCTGAGGAAGTGGCCTCTTATGTAGACCTCTGAGGAAGTGATCATGGGTCACAAAATGCTTCAGGCCACAGTTTATTATGATGATCTTTTCTAGAATCACAGTGTTGCTCCATTTCTTTAACCTCTTAGCAGCCATGAACGAGTTATCTTGTGTACAATAACTTGGGTCAGGGCTGCTGCAGCTGGCTCTAACAATTATCAAGCGGCCCCTGTCATTGAAGGGTCATTTTTAAAAAAATTTTTTACTGAGTATTTAAAGAGAAACCGTGACCAAAAATTGAACTTCATCCCAATCAGTAGCTGATTTTACATGAGAAATCTATTCCTTTTCACAAACAGACCATCAGGGGACACTGTATGACTGATATTGTGGTGAAACCCCTCCCACAGAAAACTGTGAGGACCACGGTCCTGGCAGTTTCCTGTCTGTGAACCTTGT
This sequence comes from Hyperolius riggenbachi, assembly GCF_040937935.1. Lineage (NCBI taxonomy): Eukaryota > Metazoa > Chordata > Amphibia > Anura > Hyperoliidae > Hyperolius > Hyperolius riggenbachi. The sequence goes on along the minus strand of NC_090649.1, from coordinate 118,922,405 downwards.
TGCATTGTGGGAAATAGCTGTTTGCAGCTGTCTCCAACAGCCAAAAAAGCAAGCAGAAGCTACTTCCAGTGACATCACCTGCCAGCAGTAAAAATGTCACCATGTGAAAAAGGTCAGACTGTAAATCAGGGAGAGGAAAGATTGTAGAATGGGGAAACACTGACTAAATTATTTATACATAATTATTGTAAATATGAAGTACTTTTTTATTAAATTATTTTCACTGGAGTTCCTCTTTAAGAAATTACAGAGCCATCTACAGTGAATGGTCATAGTACAATTTTGCATACATAACCAGTATTTACAGTGATGGAGAGGGGTCATTGTATGGGACTTTAAGGGCAAAATGGGAGAGACAGATTTGTGGGTTCCTTTAAACATTTCCGGCGCCTGGACGTGATCCTCACGTCCAGACGGCTGCTCTGCTGCAGTGCCGCCCTGCGGCGCGATCGCAGGCGTGCCCCTGTGCTGTTCCCCGGTAGCCCTTAGATCAATGAACGGAGGACGCAGTCTTTCTGGAAAAAAAGAAAGTTTCCCGTCCTCCTTGTGCTTCCGGGAAGCGAGAAGCACAAAGAAAAAAAAAAAAACTCAATGTGGACATCTTGTAACCAAATAGTAAAACTACATCTACATACATTTTTCAGTGGGGCCTAAAGCTGCAGTGGCCATTTTCACAAAAAAAAGGCCTGGTCTTTAGGGGGGTTAATCACTGTGGTCCTCATGTGGTTAAATTATAAGCTTGTAAATAGTGATGGACGCAAAACTGAAAACATGCGTCTTTATTTCCAAATAAAATATTGGCGCCATACATTTTTGATAGGGACAAAATTTAAATGGTGTAATAACCGAGACAAACGGGCAAATAAAATACATAGGTTTTAATTATGCATTATGTTAAAGCTATAATGGCCGAAAACTGAGAAATAATTTTTTCAATTTTTTTTCTTAATATTCCTGTTAAAATGCATTTATAAAAAAAATAATTCTTAGCAAAATGTTCCACCCACAGAAAGCCTAATTAGTGGTGGAAAAAACAAGATATAAATCAATAAATTGTGATAAGTAGTGATAAAGGTATTAGCGAATGAATGGGAGGTGAAAATTGCTCTGATGCATAAGGTGAAAAATCCCTGCGGGCTGAAATGGCTAATTAAAGGACCACTGTTGTGAAAAAATGTAAAATACCTATGTATACATACTTATAAGAATTATATTTCTCACCGAGTAAAATAGGCTATACTTTTTTCCTATGTTGCTGTCACTTACAGACTTACAGAAATCTGGCAGATCTGATATCTCTTCACAGAGCATCCTCAGTCTTTCATTTATTATTTTGACAGTTATAAATAGCCAGTAACCACAAGTAAACGTATTCAGAAGTAGTAAAAGACTAACAGGTTGTTGCAGGGGTATAGTATGACCTTTTAGTTTTACAGAATAGAGTGGGAAAGAATATCAAAGTTGTACATCTCAGCTTAGGATAGGGGGAAGTCCAAGGGTCCTTTCCAAACAAACATAAAAAAAACACAGTGTCCCCAGAAGCCCTGAATAATGTAGTATTTTTGTTACTCTGATTAATAGACATCTGCAGGACTAATACTTACAGGTGTGGGTTGCAGAACTAGCAGCCACAGGATGAAGGCAAGTAGAGATGGCCCGAACCTCCGATTTTCGGTTCATGAACCGGAACCGAACTTTCGCGAACCGCAATACACTTCAATGGGGAGGCGAACTTGGAAAACTAGAAAAATGTATGCTTGCCACAAAAGTGATGAAAAAGATGTTTCAAGGGGTCTAACACCTGGAGGGAAGCATGGCGGAGTGGGATAGACGCCAAAAGTCCCAGGGAAAAATCTGGATTTGACGCAAGTGCAGCGTTTTAAGGGCAAAAATCACATTGAATGCTACAGTGGCTTGCAAAAGTGTTCGGGCCCCTTGAAGTTTTCCATATTTTGTCACATTACTGCCACAAACATGAATCAATTTTATTGGAATTTCACATAAAAGACCAATACAAAGTGGTGCACACGTGAGAAGTGGAATGAAAATGATACATGATTTCAAACATTTTTTTACAAATAAATAACTGCAAAGTGGGGTGTGCGTAATTATTCAGCCCCTTTTGGTCTGAGTGCAGTCAGTTGCCCATAGACATTGCCTGATGAGTGCTAATGACTAAATAGAGTGCACCTGTGTGTAATATAATGTGTAATATAATGTCAGTACAAATACAGCTGCTGTGTGACAGCCTCAGAGGTTGTCTAAGAGAATATTGGGAGCAACAACACCATGAAGTCCAAAGAACACACCAGACAGGTCAGCGATAAGGTTATTGAGAGATTTAAAGCAGGCTTAGGCTACAAAAAGATTTCCAAAGCCTTGAACATCCCACGGAGCACTGTTCAAGCGATCAATCAGAAATGGAAGGAGTAAGGCACAACTGTAAACCTACCAAGACAAGGCCATCCACATAAACTCACAGGCCAAACAAGGAGGGCGCTGATCAGAAATGCAGTCAAGAGGCCCATGGTGACTCTGGACGAGCTGCAGAGATCTACAGCTCAGGTGGGGGAATTTGTCCATAGGACAACTATTAGTTGTGCACTGCACAAAGTCCGGTGTGGTGGTAGAGTATAGCTATATACAAATATCTATATATAGGTAAGAATCTATATATAGGCGCTCAGGGCTTCTCGCATCTATTCATTTATTAAGGCACTTGAATTTGACCTGATGAAGCGGTGTTAGCCGCGAAACGCGTTGTCTAGATGTGCACAATAAAAAGTATATATATTTTAAATGAAAATCTTGCACCTTTGAAGTTGACCTATTAAGGTAAGATTCTTACCTATATATAGATATTTGTATATAGCTATACTCTACCACCACACCAAATATTACCCTGGGCGCCTCCTACCCCTACCGATTATAGGAATGTATAGGGTTTAGACCTCTTGAAGGTTTAAAAGACCCTTTTTTTGTTTTGGAGCTGCGACCAATAGACCTTCCTACAACAAAGGCCGAGTGAGGACGGTACTTCCTCACATGCCAGCACGAGTGGTTGCCTTCTTTGCAACCCAGACTTGTGAGTATACATAGTTTGTTCTATATATCACTGAACAAGACCCAACGATGATACACGACATTGGGCTCCCGGTGTCTCTGTATCTTTTTCTTGCGTCTACAAGATACTGCACTAAGTTGGCCTTTATGGAAGAGTGGCAAGAAGAAAGCCATTGTTAACAGAAAAGCATAGGAAGTCCCATTTGCAGTTTGCCACAAGCCATGTGGGGGACACAACAAACATGTGGAAGAAGGTGCTCTGGTCAGATGAGACCAAAATGGAACTTTTTGGCCAAAATGCAAAATGCTATGTGTGGCGGAAAACTAACACTGCACATCACTCTGAACACACCATCCCCACTGTCAAATATCGTGGTGGCAGCATCATGCTCTGGGGGTGCTTCTCTTCAGCAGGGACAGGGAAGCTGGTCAGAGTTAATGGGAAGATGGATGGAGCCAAATACAGTGCAATCTTGGAAGAAAACCTCTTGGAGTCTGCAAAAGACTTGAGATTGGGGTGGAGGTTCACCTTCCTGCAGGACAACGACCCTAAGCATAAAGCCAGGGCAACAATGGAATGGTTTAAAACAAAACATATCCATGTGTTAGAATGGCCCAGCCAAAGTCCAGAACTAAATCCAATCGAGAATCTGTGGCAAGATCTGAAAACTGCTGTTCACAAACGCTGCCCATCTAATCTGACTGAGCTGGAGCTGTTTTGCAAAGAAGAATGGGCAAGGATTTCAGTCTCTAGATGTGCAAATCTGGTAGAGACATACCCTAAAAGACTTGCAGCTGTAATTGCAGCAGAAGGTGGTTCTACAAAGTATTGACTCAGGGGGCTGAATAATTATGCACACACCACTTTGCAGTTATTTATTTGTAAAAAATGTTTGGAATCATGTATGATTTTCTTTCCACTTCTCACGTGTACACCACTTTGTATTGTTCTATCACGTGGAATTCCAATAAAATTGATTCGTGTTTGTGGTAGTAATAAGACAAAATGTGGAAAACTTCAAGGGGGCCGATTACTTTTGCAAGCCACTGTAAATTGCAGGCCTAAAGTGCTTTAAAAGATCTTGCATGTGTATACATCAATCAGGGAGTGTAATTAGAGTACTGCTTCACACTGACACACCAAATTCACTGTGTAACGCACCGCAAACAGCTGTTTGTGTAGTGACGGCCGTGCTGGACTGGTGCGCACCATGGCCAGAGTGCAGGCCGTGGCGGATTTGAAGCCCACATGATCAGGCTGAGGTAGCTCAATGACAGAACAGTGACTGTCCAGCTGATCAAATTTGATCTGTCCACAATGAAGCAACGACCTTATTATCTTGGGGCAGGCAGTCACACGGCGTGCTGTGTGTGAGCAGGCCTGACCGTATTTTGCAGTCCACGTGGTCAGATGGTCCTTTGACCCAACGCTGTGTGCCAGAGATGACACCACTTGCCTTTCAACATCATGGTACATGGTACAGTTTGGGAATCGCCTTTTTTGAGAAATAATTACATATCTTCCACTGCGGTGTGGGGATTTGCTTTTGTGTGCTGCATTCCCTGAGGTGGTCATCCCATTGCAGTTTGTGCTTTGTAATCATGTACCTTCGTAAGGAAGTTGTCCCTACGCGGGTCTTGGTCTTTCCACAGCTCAATTTTTGGTGGCAGAGAGTACAGATGGCATTGCTCTCATCTGAGGCAGACACACAAAAAAATGTCCACACCGCTGAGCCCTGGGGTGATGGCACTTTGGTGGTGGCGGCCGACTGAGTGTTAAGTGGCCAGAATCAGAGCAGGAGGAGGAAGATATGTCACGCTTCCGTGTGGAAGCTGAGAAAGATGAGGTGTTCTGTGTTAAATAGTCAACTATGTCCTGACAATATTGGGGGTTGATGACACGTGCCTTCTTCTGAACACTGTACTTTGGTCACGGGCCGCACAAAATCACGACAGCGAGACCTCGAACAGACCTGCCAGGTGGCCTGCCTCTGCCTTTTGTTTTGTCCATATTGGGGGGGATGAAGTGAAAGGTATGCACTGACTTGACTAATACAATGTGCAGTCAGTCACACAGGTGCAGTTAACAGGTATGCACGGAGTGGTATATCACACTGCATGCCAGGGGAGGACTGGGACCTTTTGGCCAGGGGGGAAACACAGACTAGAGGCCCGTTATCATGGCAGCATCAGCCCAAATTATGTCACACATTCACCCCATGTGTATATGCCAGTAATCACGTGGAGTGCCAATGCGGAAATACAGCAAGGACACTCTGTGAACAGTATGACAGGTAAGGTACAGGCATCAGGGGGGCACAATACATTTTGAGGGACAACAGCTGGGGTTTCCGTCTTGTCTATAATTCGTGGTTATCGCACGCAGGCGCGGACTGGCCTGGGGGGATGAAATTGAAAGTGTCAATCAGACAGGATGGAAAATCTAGGTTGATTGGGGGCAGGGCAAAAGCGGCGGTAGGTCTACAGCCTAAAGTGCTGCACTATATAAAATACGGTAGTATAATGCTGCAGTTTATTGAAAATGTATGTGCTTTGTGTGGTAGGTTGATACCTACCACACAAAGCACATACATTTTCAATAAACTGCAGCATTATACTACCGTATTTTATATAGTGCAGCACTTTAGGCTGTAGACTTACCGCCGCTTCTGCCCTGAACCACCCCTCTTCACTTCACTTTATACTTGCTTTACATTGCAACCAGGCAGCATGGTGGTGTAGTGGTCAGCTCTCTAACCTGTGCCCCGGTTTGAATCCTAGCCAGGGCACTATCTGCATGGAGTTTGTATATTCTCCTCATGTCTGTGTGGGTTTCCTCTGGGCACTCCAGTTTCCCCCCTCATCCCAAAAATATACAGATAAGTTAATTAGCTTCCTCCTAAATTGACCCTAGACTACGATACATACACTACACGATATACACAGACATACACTATGACTATGGTAGGATTAGATTGTGAGCTCCTCTGAGGAACAGTTAAGTGAAAAGACAATATACTCTGTACAGCGCTGCAGAAGATATTAGCACTATATAAATAATAACTGACTGCTGCATCAGTACTTCATCTATATGTGTAAAAGGAATCATCAGGCTACAAAAAAAAAAAGCTTTACTAATCCGGGGCTTCCTCCAGCCCCTGGCAGCCATCCTGTGCCCTCGCTGCAGCTCCAGGTCCCATCCGGTGCAGATGCTGACCTTGCTAGGTCGGCATCCACTGCGCCTGCGTGAGCACCGCTGTCAATCACTCACACGTGGTTTCTAGTGTTCTGCGCAGGCATAGCAGCTCTGTGCCTGCACAGAACACTAGAGACCACGTGTGAGTAGACCTGGACCTGTGAGTAGACCTGTAGCTGCAGCTAGAACACAGGACGGCTGCCAGGGGCTGGAGGAAGCTTATGTTTTATTTTTTTTTCTTTAGCCTGATTCAGCCATAAGAGTTTGCGTCTGTCTGTCACTTGGCCCTGGCAGCTCCCCTCACACTTAAAAAAAAAACCTCCCTTAGTTTTCATTATTACTTCAGGGCTAGCTGCTCCTGGCTTCTATAGATTTTTCTCTGCTGGCTATTACTGGTGTCCTCCTGGAAATCAGATGGAGAGGTGGGGTGATCGTTTCTATTGTGGTCAGCACATCACCTCCAGCCCTCTTGTCTCCTCACATGCAGCCTTGCCAGGTGCCAGTGACCAGACGTTTGTCTATTCCTTATCTATAGGGGAGGGAGCCCAGCAGGAGTGGAAGCATGGTGCAGGCAGGGTCAGCAGTTCATGCAGAGACACGTGTCCGCTGAAAAGTCTATTTGTCTTCTGATGTGCAAGACGGACATTGCTCTGCATCTTGCCTGTCACATCCATATCAGCTTCCTGCAGCAGCCCAGGCACCCTGTGATACACAAACACACACTTCTTCCATGACTTTGAGAGGGCTGACCTGGGCTCATCGCACACATTCAGGCAGCTGCTCCTCATGGTCCGCAGTCTCTCTGATTCGGCTGATCCTCGGCTCTGGAAAGTTGCAGGGTGGAGTTTAACAAGTGCATCATCAGCACTGCAGCCAATGGAGGAGAAGGACAAGAGAAAAGGGAGCCAATACAAAGCCCTGCAGTCTCTGGCCTGAGGTGCACCAACAGGAGGACAGCCTGGGCTGGTAAGAGTGAGCTGTGGGCGTGGCTGAGTTCCCGAGCTGAGTTCACTTAGTTACTACAGTAACCCGACTTCGGCCCTAATTGATCAATGAAGAGGCGGCCCGGGGGGAAATTGCCACCCGTCCCCCCAGGCCAGTCCGCCTATGCTGCATGCGCTCACGTAAGTAGGAGGGTGCACTGAAGTGAACAACAGGTAGTAGGTATATGCAGGGATGGGTATTACATGTGCACCTGTCACACATAGACAGGTACCGGATAGGCACAGTGACACTGCGTGCACTCACGTGGCTACAATGTGCCTGCTGACTGTGATTTAGAGGGTCAAAGTTGACCATCATGATGCACTATGGGGGTGAACCGAACTTCCGGAAAAGTTCCCACTTCTCCGAGATCGCGAACCACGGAAGTTCGCCGGGAACCGTTCGCCGGCTAACCATTCGGGCCATCTCTAAAGGCAAGTAAGGAAGACTCGTCCTCACTTGGGCTCTCATGCCTTCTTCGACGGTTGGGATGGTCACGCTCTAGAAAAAGGGTTGAGTAAAAGTTCCAAGGAAATTAGAAGTGCACAAACTGTCCCCAAAAAATGGGGGTGTGAGGGAAGAAATATTGGGAGGGAAGAGTTGCCTCAAAAATATTACTTAGATTGAGGGTGATAATAAATGAAGTAAATACGCCTACCTCAAAATGATGAAAGAAACTTGCTTATGATAAATAAGTTCTTTATTAGACACAAGTGTGATGATCCGCTCAGCTGGCTGCACAGGCAGACAGCTGTTTGTCCATTCCTCTAGTCTGTGGGCTGCAGGTCTCTGGAACAGAGACCTGTCTTTCCATTGCAAGTTTCTGGTCTGTTCTCTTGCTGGGGAATTTGCATACATTCGTTATGCAAATCCCCTACCTGTCTTCTCTGATGACTGGCACTATAAGAGCTTTATGTTTCCCAGAAGGCTTTGCTGGTCATTTCCTTTCCATGGTCTGTTCCTGATGGACACTGCTGGAGTGTCAGCCATTGCTATCTAGTAAAGTTAATTCCTGGGGGTTGCTTTAGGCTCCCCTTCTAGCCCAGTCAGGTTGTATTATCTGTATTGCCTGTTCTGTCTTGTCTTGCCTGTTGCCATTGTCCAGTCCCAATGGTGGTCGACAGGAAATGGTTCTGATCTCTGTTCTTGGAGTATAGCTGGTGCAGCGGTTGCTACCAGCTATCTCTTCTGTTCTGTCTCCTGGGATCACGCTAGCTACTTTTCGCTAGCGCTGGGGATCCTTCTGTTCTGCTACTCTGTACCTGGATCACGCTAGCCACTTTTCGCTAGTGCTGTGGATCCTATCTCTCATTTGTCCCTGTTTTCGTGTGTCTGTCTTGTACGCTACGCTTGCTGGAGGCTCGGTGAGGTAACCGTTAAGCAAGCGCTCGCGTCCTCTGTTTCATGTTTGTTTGTTAATGGTTAGTTAGGCGTGCTTGTCTCTATTGTGCTTATCACGTGGAGATCGCGCATAACCGCGTGCACTGTTGCGAATGAGTGCGGTGTTCGCGGTTAGCTAGCGTTTGTTATTTTCCGTATCTCCTTATTGTATTATTTGCTGTGCCTTTGCTACCCTCGTATTCTATTCTGATCTGCCTTGTGGCACGTCTGGCGATCGCACCTCTCGCGATCGCGTTCTATTTCGTATCTGCTGTTGTGTGTGCGCGGTCGCGGGGTGGCGACTGGATTGGCGCACACACATACAACCTGTCCCTTTGCTCAATCTCATTCGCAATCGCCTCTCTTGCGATTGCGTTCTGCGCTTCGTACAATTCCTGTCTGGCACTTGTGGAGGTACAGAGGATTGGTTCCTCTGCACTCCCCAGCGCCATCTGCCGACAGGAATTTCCCTCTACAGGTGCGTAGCACCTTTTGCTGGGTGCCTTGTGGAGGATTTCCGCCGTGTCAGCGCACGCGTTGTGCGCTGATCACGGAGAAAGTTCCACAATCGTTACAGAATGACCAGCCAAACCCAAAACCCCAGTGTAGACGGAATTTCTGATTTGTACGATTTTGTCGAATATGGCTCTTGTACCTTTAAGAGATTTAAAAAACTTGAACCTGAATCAGCAGACGAATTTTTGTCTGAGTGTACGAAACTGTTAGCGAACCCTGAATTCCAATGCACCCCACTGTCTACCTGGGCCCCCCAAATGGTCTACATTCTGTTGGGGGGCGAAATGTCAATGTGAGCTTATGATTAGAGTTGGGCCGAACCTCCGATTTTAGGTTCGCGAACTTCCGCAAAAGGTTCGGTTCGCGAAAAAGTTCGCGAACCGCAATAGACTTCAATGGGGAGGCGAACTTTCAAAGTTTTAAAACATTCTATCAGCTGGAAAAATGATAGAAAACATGTTTTAAAAGCTCTAATACCTGGAGCCACACCTAATTGAGTGAAATACACATCACTGCTGGAGGACCCACCCTCCAAGCAAGGTCCTTTATACCATTTGCCTACCTACACTAATTAGTTATGGGACAGCTGCTACACACTCTGCTAGGGAGATTTTATCCTCCCTCCTACCGGAGGGAGGAGGGTCTCTTCTGCCAGGGAATTATACTATTTTAAAAACCAGTATACATCATACCATAGCTGGGAATACATACATGAGTATACATCATACCATAGCTGGGGATACATACATGAGTATACATCATACCATAGCTGGGGATACATACATGAGTATACATCATACCATAGCTGGGAATCGAACCCAGATCTCACTGTGTGGTGGGCACATCACCCTAAGCACTGTACCACTACAGAAGTAAGTGAAGCTTGCCTAAAATTTAACATTTATGCTCAATGCAATAGAACCATTAGGTTGCTTAAAGGAGAACTGTAGTGAGAGGTATATGGAGGCTGCCATATTGATTTCCTTTTAAGCTATACCAGTTGCCTGGCAGCCCTGCTGATCTATTTGGCTGCAGTAGTGTGAATCACACCAGAAACAAGCATGCAGCTAATCTTGTCAGATCTTACAAAAATGTCAAACACCAGATCATACCATAGCTGGGAATCAAACCCAGATCTCACTGTGTGGTGGGCACGTCACCCTAAGCACTGCACCACTACAGAAGTAAGTGAAGCTTGCCTAAAATTTAACATTTTTGCTCAATGCAATAGAACCATTAGGTTGCTTAAAGGAGAACTGTAGTGAAAGGTATATGGAGGCTACCATATTGATTTCCTTTTAACCACTTGAGGACCCACCCTTTACCCCCCCTTAAGGACCAGCGCTGTCTTAGCTGATCTGTGCTGGGTGGGCTCTGCAGCCCCCAGCACAGATCAGCGTGCAGGCAGAGCGACCAGATCGCCCCCCTTTTTTCCCCACTAGGGGGATGATGTGCTGGGGGGGTCTGATCGCTCCTGCCTGCCGGGTGTTGCGGGGGGGGGCACCTCAAAGCCCCCCTCCGCGGCGAAATCCTCCCCCTCCCTCTCCTACCTGGCCCCCCCTGGAGATCCGGGCTGCACAGGACGCTATCCGTCCTGTGCAGCCAGTGACAGGCTGTCTCCTGTCACATGGCGGCGATCCCCGGCCGCTGATTGGCCGGGGATCGCCGATCTGCCTTACGTCGCTGCTGGATTATTTCCGCTTGTGTTTACATTTAGCCTGCGAGCCGCCTTCGGCGGCCCGCAGGCTATTCACGGAGCCCCCCGCCGTGAATTGACAGGAAGCAGCCGCTCGCACGAGCGGCTGCTTCCTGATTAATCAGCCTGCAGCTGGCGACGCAATACTGCGTCGCTGGTCCTGCAGCTGCCACTTTGCCGACGCACGGTATAAGCGTGCGGTCGGCAAGTGGTTAAGCAATACCAGTTACCTGGCTATCCTGCAGATCCTCTGCCTCCAATACTTTTAGCCCTAGACCCTGAACAAGCATGCAGCAGATCTGGTGTTTGACATTTTTGTAAGATCTGACAAGATTAGCTGCATGCTTGTTTCTGGTGTGATTCACACTACAGTGGCTGGATAGTGTACTGGTTAAGGGCTCTGCCTTTGACATGGGAGACCAGGGTTTGAATCCTGGCTAGGTCAAGTACCTATTCAGTAAGGAGTTCAAGGCAAGACTCCCTAACACTGCAGGGTGGCCTCTTGAGCGCGTCCCTGTGGCTGCAGCTCTTGAGCGCTTTGAGTCTGACAGGAGAAAAGCGCTATACAAATGTTTGGATTATTATTACTGCAGCCAAATAGATCAGCAGGGCTGCCAGGCAACTGGTATAGCTTAAAAGGAAATCAATATGGCAGCCTCCATATACCTCTCACTACAGTTCTCCTTTAAGCAACCTAATGGTTCTATTGCATTGAGCATAAATGTTAAATTTTAGGAAAGCTTCACTTACTTCTGTAGTGGTACAGTGCTTAGGGTGACATGCCCACCACACAGTGAGATCTGGGTTCGATTCCCAGCTATGGTATGATCTGGTGTTTGACATTTTTGTAAGATCTGACAAGATTAGCTGCATGCTTGTTTCTGGTGTGATTCACACTACTGCAGCCAAATAGATCAGCAGGGCTGCCAGGCAACTGGTATAGCTTAAAAGGAAATCAATATGGCAGCCTCCATATACCTCTCACTACAGTTCTCCTTTAAGCAACCTAATGGTTCTATTGCGTTGAGCATAAATGTTAAATTTTAGGCAAGCTTCACTTACTACTGTAGTGGTACAGTGCTTAGGGTGACGTGCCCACCACACAGTGAGATCTGGGTTCGATTCCCGGCTATGGTATGATGTATACTGGTTTTTAAAATAGTATAATTCCCTGGCAGAAGGGGTGGAGGGAGGAGGCCAATTAAAATCTCCCTAGCAGAGTGTGTAGCAGCTGTCCCATAACTAATTAGTGTAGGCAGACAACTGAGTCAAATGGTATAAAAGGACCTAGCTTGAAGGGTGGGTGGGGTCTTAAGCAGTGTGTTTCACAATAACATGTCTGCTGACAGTAAAATGGAGGCGAAAAATTTTGCTCAATACAGCTTTATGGGGCGAATCGAACTTCCGCAAAAGTTCGCCTGATGCAGGCGAACGCGAACCCCCAAAGTTCGCCTGGAACCGTTCGCCGGCGAACCGTTCGGCCCATCTCTACTTATGATGTGTTAGATCATCCCACCCTGAGTCAAAGACCCCTGGAATTCTTGGCCTTTTTAATTCACAATTGGCTGAGATTACCTCAATTACCATACCCCCCTAATGAGTTGTTGTCAGCAGCTCAATCAGCTGCTCCATCTACTCTTCCATCCATAAAGCAGCCATCCAAAGCCTCTAAGGCCCCATACACACATCAGACCATAGTCTTTTGAAAATGAAAGATCACAGACCAATCTTACCACCCTTCATGTACTATGAGAGCCATACTCTACACAGTCTTTTCTATGGAGCTGAAAAAAATCTTTGCAAGATGCTGCACACACAGATGCTGTACAGACACAAAAGATCAGTATCTGCAAAAGATCTGTTCCTGCCAAAAATCCATTCCTGCAAATTGCAATGATAGTCTATGAGATCTGCAGATCATCATACACACATGATTTAACTGACATTCATCTGCAGATCAGATCCACCAGGATGGATTTTCAGATCTGCGGATGATTGCTTGATCTGCAGATGAATGTCAGTTAAATCATGTGTGTATGATGATCTGCAGATCTCATAGACTATCATTGCAATTTGCAGGAATGGATTTTTGGCAGGAACAGATCTTTTGCAGATACTGATCTTTTGTGTCTGTACAGCATCTGTGTGTGCAGCATCTTGCAAAGATTTTTTTCAGCTCCATAGAAAAGACTGTGTAGAGTATGGCTCTCATACTACATGAAGGGTGGTAAGATTGGTCTGTGATCTTTCATTTTCCAAAGACTATAGTCTGATGTGTGTATGAGCCTTAAGTCTAAACGTAAAAGATTTAGGAAGGCTTCCCAGCGGAAAGATCCGTTGCCCATGGCAACCACAGATAGAGAGGTTATTTCTGTCAAGTCTGAAATGGGCAAAACCATGCAGTATGATAATGATGTTTATAATGCATCTGCTGATCAGTTTCCAGGTTTTTTGCCCCAATCCAAAGCTTATGTGGATCCTGCTATAGGTAGGATCGCACACTACATTAAAGCAGTTAAAAAATCTGTTCTTGTTCCTGAACTCCACCCGTATGGAGATTATCTGGATACTGGCCTGTTTGAACCCCCATTTGCTTTCTGGGATGTTGGGGCCTTGCTGGAGGAATTCGATTTTGATTGGAAAGCCTTTTGCGATTTTTACATCGCAAAAAGCGAAGATGTCTTGAATGCTTGTCTTGATTCTATGTACCTTCTGATTGATTCCGATAAATGTGACAAGGATGATGTGGATCTGGTGATCTATGTATGGCAAACGATTTTGGATGAGTTGCACACACACCAACCAATTGATTCCAATAAAGAGACATCGTTGTCGGATGATTGTTCCTGCCTTTCTGGGGTAAAGCATGAGAGTCTTGACTTTGTGCAATCTGAAATGAATGAGTATGCCGCTGTGGTTGATTCCTGTGCGAATCCTGAAGGATTCTCTCCTGACAGTGTGCAGTTTGAATCTGTGCGATCTGATGCCTGTTTCTCAGATGTTCCTGCAGATTGTGATCGGCATGAGTCTGCCGGTTTCCTCAAGGATGTGTGGGATCCTTTGTCATTTAGAAACAGATCTTTGAGATCTTCCATTTGTGACCCTGCTATGGGGAAAGTTTCTCGACTGTGCAGTGTCAAAAGTAAAATTAATATGCCTAATAAAGTTTATCCTGTTGATGTCGCTATTTCTTCTGCAAATGATTCCCTGTCTCACCCTGTTCTCACCTGTAAGGGCCCGTTGCCTGGAGACAGTTGCTCCAGTGTTTCGGTCCTAGATGCCTTGCAGTCTGCTCCGCAGATCGCGGAGGTTTGCGCTATGGAAGCATCAGTTTCACAACCTAAAGTGAATTTTGATTCGCAGGTTTTGCGTTCTGATTCCTCGGATTCGACATTGTTAGCCGAATCTAAGAGTGAGACAGCGCTTCGGTTTTGCGAATCTGATGCTGAACCTTCTTTGCCTTATTCAGAGACGCTTTCTCTGAGCCTGCCCTGTACCATGAATAACAAAACGATGTCCAATCACACTGACATTTGGGAGTCCCTTTCTTGCTTTGAAGAAAGTTCTGACTCTCCACCCTGTACTCTGGATGAGTCAATATTGCCTTGTACAATATCTCCTGCCCTGCCCCTAGAGGCTCGTCTAGGTATTGCTGCTATTTTTACCTGTGTTTCTGCAGTTTTGGAGTTGCAAGCTAGTTTGACTACTACGCAGAATTCTGGGTGCAGCGAGATTAAAGTTACGGAGTCAGTGTGTGGTCCAGTGAATATTCCTGTACGTTCCACTCATGATGATGAAATTCAGTCTCAGTTTATGGTGGAACATCTGCCCTGTTCTCAAAATAAAGTTCCAGTTTTGCCCTGTAACATGGATAGTACAGAATCCTTCTTAGAAAACTTGAAAAATGATGTTCCTGAGGTCTTGCTTGATGATCTGAAGGTCTCCGAGTTCCTCCCAAAGGGTGCAGAACTTGTAGGAGATGTCTCCTGCCCCCCAGGTCCTTCTGAGGTGTTGCCCACTTCAGTAGGCATTGCTGCCTTGCTGACTACTTTTGCAGCTCTTGTGGAGCTTCATTCATGTGTAGTCAATGATGATATTACAGTTACAGACAATTCTGAATTTGAGTCCGAGTCTTCTTTTGAAAGACCAGTACCTGTGACCTTTACTCGTGATGATTTTCTGCCCGGTACTGGTTTTGGTCTTGTCGTGTCGGACTCTGAGGTTGGCAGTTCCCCGACATGTCCTGAGGTTTCTCCTGTACTAGTGTACCCCGATGTGCTCTGTGACCCAGAAAGCCCAAGTGTGCCTCGGTTACCAGCGTACTCAGATGCTTCCTCAGTGGAGACATGTTCTGATATAGCCTGCCTGCTTGCATGCCCAGAAGTGGTCCCTGAAAGTCCTGATCTTGATAGGTGTCCTGCTAATTTTGAGTCTGGAATGATCATAGGTTCCATAGGGGTTCTTGGTGGTTCTCCATGTGAGCCTGGTGAATGTTCTGGCTTCTTGGGACCTCTGCGGAGCTTCAAGGCGTTCTGGGAGATCCTGGGAAAGGTTTTGCTTGGTGCCCTGAATACGATCAGCAATGGCTTTGGTGTTGTAAGGGACACTTCGAACAGGTATTGCGGCAGGTTTGGTATTCTTGGACGCTCCTTGGAAGATGGTGGGTATTGTCTGGAGGGTGTCAATGGCTTCTTCTCTGGTGTCCACAGTCCTGATGGGTGTTACGCTGAGACTTGTAGTGCTGATGGGCATGTTTCGGTGGCTTCTGCTTCCGATGAGGTCGGTTTCGGATGGACTGACTCTGGAATTGGGCCTTGTCGGGCTGTCCCGACCTTCATGAGTCTTCAGTTAGAGTTTTGTGATGATACCAGTTTTGAGGGATGTCTGGAGTCCATCCCTAGAGGGGGGGTACTGTGATGATCCGCTCAGCTGGCTGCACAGGCAGACAGCTGTTTGTCCATTCCTCTAGTCTGTGGGCTGCAGGTCTCTGGAACAGAGACCTGTCTTTCCATTGCAAGTTTCTGGTCTGTTCTCTTGCTGGGGAATTTGCATACATTCGTGATGCAAATCCCCTACCTGTCTTCTCTGATGACTGGCACTATAAGAGCTTTATGTTTCCCAGAAGGCTTTGCTGGTCATTTCCTTTCCATGGTCTGTTCCTGATGGACACTGCTGGAGTGTCAGCCATTGCTATCTAGTAAAGTTAATTCCTGGGGGTTGCTTTAGGCTCCCCTTCTAGCCCAGTCAGGTTGTATTATCTGTATTGCCTGTTCTGTCTTGTCTTGCCTGTTGCCATTGTCCTGTCCCAATGGTGGTCGACAGGAAATGGTTCTGATCTCTGTTCTTGGAGTATAGCTGGTGCAGCGGTTGCTACCAGCTGTCTCTTCTGTTCTGTCTCCTGGGATCGCGCTAGCTACTTTTCGCTAGTGCTGGGGATCCTTCTGTTCTGTTTTCTGGGATCGCGCTAGCTACTTTTCGCTAGTGCTGTGGATCCTCTCTCATTTGTCCCTGTTTTCGTGTGTCTGTCTTGTCCGCTACGCTTGCTGGAGGCTCGGTGAGGTAACCATTAAGCAAGCGCTCGCGTCCTCTGTTTCATGTTTGTTTGTTAATGGTTAGTTAGGCGTGCTTGTCTCTATTGTGCTTATCACGTGGAGATCGCGCATAACCGCGTGCACTGTTGCGAATGAGTGCGGTGTTCGCGGTTAGCTAGCGTTTGTTATTTTCCGTATCTCCTTATTGTATTATTTGCTGTGCCTTTGCTACCCTCGTATTCTATTCTGATCTGCCTTGTGTCACGTCTGGCGATCGCACCTCTCGCGATCGCGTTCCTATTTCGTATCTGCTGTTGTGTGTGCGCGGTCGCGGGGTGGCGACTGGATTGGCGCACACACATACAACCTGTCCCTTTGCTCAATCTCATTCGCAATCGCCTCTCTTGCGATTGCGTTCTGCGCTTCGTACAATTCCTGTCTGGCACTTGTGGAGGTACAGAGGATTGGTTCCTCTGCACTCCCCAGCGCCATCTGCCGACAGGAATTTCCCTCTACAGGTGCGTAGCACCTTTTGCTGGGTGCCTGCAAATATACGCTTGTGGAGGATTTCCGCCGTGTCAGCGCACGCGTTGTGCGCTGATCACGGAGAATGTTCCACAATCGTTACAACAAGACAGATCTCTGTATAGTGTCCAATAAAAAAAAACTTGTTTATCATACACAATTTGCTTTCTTCATTTTGAGGTAAGCAAATTTACATTATTTATCGCCCTCAACCTACCTAATTTTGGAGGGCCTCTTCCCTCCCAGTTTCAGCTTAGGATAGGCCATCTTCTCTGTGCTCAAGTGAGGATCTAGCTGTGTCATTAGGTAGCTAGGCAGATTAGCCAGGCGGCTTTCCACCGTCTGTTATGATCCAGGCTACTGGAGAGGTCTGCCATATCCCATTCTAACCTTCTAAGCTGCTCCTCCAATTGGCACTACTGCACACAAGGACCACCAATAGTTTGAATTTCCTATACCAATCAAAATTCTCAATGGCAGGGAGACAAAATATTTCACAAAAGTGGGAAATATCTTGGCAAACTCTCAACAAAGTCCTACAAAAAGGTGCATAGCAATCAGATCAAATGGGAATCTCTACTAAAAGTGCAGCATATTTGGTAAGGTTAATGAAACATTAATAAAACTGACATGCACACACACAGCCCATTACAAAAGTTTACACACACTACATTAAGGGTGTTTCACAGATAGCACAAGTCGAGTTATGTACACAAGGCACCCATTACTTGTATAATAGATTGTAAGCCTATCTGGAAGAGTCCTCCTCCCCGTGTAAACTTCTCCACCACCATGTGGACTCAGTGACTCGTCTGCTATATTTATCCCTACATTCGAAGACATAACAACAAAAGGTGTTTAGGTGATACCTCTAATGACTAACTGTACAAGATTTCTTTGCAAGCTTTCAAAACTTTAAGTTTCTTTTTCAGGCATGTTTTAGAACTGGATCAGAATCAGAACCAATACCAGGGGTTCGCAGTTAATACAAAGTCACCGTCTCTTTGTTCCACCAACTTCAGCCAAAATCACTGCGCTCCACAATCCTGAAACCCCCACTACAGAGGTATTACAGATCAGCCCTACAGATAAATTCAAAAACGGCACATAGTGCTGAATATTGTATGGACTGATGAGTCATTTATGATGAAACGACTAGGGAAGGAGACTGGTAACATGCTGACATCAGGTGTAGAGATGGCCCAAATGGTTCCCATGCAAACTTGTTTGCGCAAACAACACAATTTCGCGTCGAAACGCCTAACATTTAGCGAGTTCGACCCGCCCCCTATACTACATAATTGGGCTAAACTTTCACCCTCTACATGGCAGCCAATCAGACTGCACTCCCTCCTGGACCCCCCCCCCCCCCCCTATAAAAGGCAGCAGCGTTGGCCATTTTCTCACTCTGTCTGCTGCTGCATTAGTGAGATAAGGGAGAGACATTGGAGAGATAGGGAAAGCGCTAGTTAGGAGGTCTTGTTAGCTTGCTCCTTGCTGATATTTGTTGCTGAAAAGCACCACAAAAAAGCTCTTTTGAGAGATAATGTTCTTGTGATGTGTTTTTTTTATTTGTGTGGCCCACTGACACTGCATATACAGCCCTGCCTGTCGCAGCTGGCCCTTGCTAATTGCTCTACTGTGCCAGACCCAGCACATTCAGTGCATACCTTTTCACTGCACCTGTGTGACTGCACACTGTTTTATAGACCAGTCACTGCATACCTTTCACTGCATCTGTGTGATAGCATGCTGTTTTATATACCAGTCAGTGCATACCTTTTCACTGCACCTGTGTGACTGCACATTGTTATACCAGCAGTCACTGCATACCTTTCACTGCATCTGTGTGACAGCATGCTGTTTTATATACCAGTCAGTGCATACCTTTTCACTGCAACTGTGTGACTGAACATTGTATTATAATACCAGTCACTGCATACCTTTCACTGCATCTGTGTGACAGCACACTGTTTTATATACCAGTCAGTGCATACCTTTTAACTGCACCTGTGTGACTGCACATTGTATTATAATACCAGCAGTCACTGCATACCTTTCACTGCATCTGTGTGACAGCACGCTGTTTTATATACCAGTCAGTGCATACCTTTTCACTGCACCTGTGTGACTGCACATTGTATTATACCACCAGTCACTGCATACCTTTCACTGCATCTGTGTGACTGCACATTGTATTATACCAGCAGTCAGTACCTTTAACTGCATCTCTGAGACTGCACATTGTATTATACCAGTTAGTGCATACCTTTCACTTGAATTGATGGCAGACTTGCCCTCCATAACAGATTCTCGTTATAGGATTTCAAGTGTATTCGTCTCATCATTATACAGCAGTAGGTACATAGCATTCACTGCATCTGTGTGACTGCACATCGTATTATACCAGCAGTCAGTGCATACCTTTCACTGCATCTGTGACTGCACATTGTATTATACCTGGCAGTCATTGCATACCTTTCACTTGAATGGATGGCAGACTTGCCCTCCATAACAGATTCTTGTTAAAGGATTTCAAGTGTATTCATCTCATCATTATACAGCAGGGCCTCGAAAAAGTCCTCCTGTATTGTTATTTTTCATCACTACTTCCCTGAGTCTGGACTTGCGTGCCATGCCTGCTGCCTTCCTTGGATGTGTGGTGGTAGCCATTTCTCATGCTCCAACTCCGGACCGGAAGCGAACCGTGATTTCTGGCCTGTTGCCGTGGTACTGAGAAAGTACCATGGAAACTTTATAACACAGTTGAATGAATGGCAGACTTGCCCTCCATAACAGATTCTCGTTGAAGGAACTGAACAGACAGCTGAAAAAGTAATAAAAAAAAAAATGTTAGCTTTAACAATGGTAGAGAAAGAACCATCGACAGTCTGAGCAGTGATGAACCCCTGCGATATTGGGTGCACAGGCTTGACCTGTGGCCAGAGCTGTCACAATTTGCCATCCAACTTCTGGCTTGCCCTGTCTCAAGCATCCTGTCAGAAAGGACCTTCAGTACAGCTGGAGGCATTGTCAGTGAGAAGAAAAGTCGCCTAGGTCAAAAAAGTGTTCACTACCTCACCTTTATCAAAATGAATGAGGCATGAATCCCGAAGTGCTACTGCCTGCCCGAAGACTAAGTCAGTCCCCACACAGCATCTCTGCCTGCCTGCCGGCCGCTGCTGCCTGCCCCAAGACTATGTCAGTCCCCCCACACAGCATCTCTGCCTGCAGGCCGCTTGACTGCCTTCTCCACCACCACCAACAGGGTCCAGGACTCTAGGTGGATTCCTGAATTTTTAAGGCCGCTAACAAAAACAATAATAATTTTTCTGGTGCGTGTACATGCCTGCCTAATTTTTCTAGCTGTACTGCGGCTGCGACAACAAAACAAAAGGCATGTACAAGCGTCAATTCCACTTTGTGATCGTTACCTTGCTGCGGTGAAGGGGCTTGCGTATCACAATAAAGCAAAGACCTATATGAGTGTGTTGGGGGGCACACCTGACCCAAGATAAAAAGATCGTTGCTTCATTGTGGACAGACCAAATTTGGTCAGCTGGACAGTCACTGTTGTTTTGTCATTGAGCTACCTAAGCCCGACCGTATGGGCTTGAAAACCGCCATCGCCTGCACTCTCGTCATGGTGCACACCAGTCCAACACGGCTGTCACTACACAAACAGCTGTGTGCGGTGCTTTACACAGTGAGTTTGGTCTGTCAGTGGGAAGCAGTACACTACTTACACTACCTGCTGATCCATGTCTACACACGCAAGATGTTTTCAAGCACTTTATGCCTCCAATTTAGAAATGCAATGTGATTTCTGCCCTTTAGGAATTATAACGCTGCTGTGCATCAAATCCGTAATTTTCCCCGGGACTTTTGGCGTGTATCCCACTCCGCCATGCCTCCCTCCAGGTATTAGACCCCTTGAAACATATTTTCCATCACTTTTGTGGCCAGAAACAGTGTTTGTATTTTTCAAAGTTTGCCTGCCCATTGATGTCTATTGCAGTTCGCATGGTTCGCACGAACGCAAATTTTTGTGGAAGTTCGCGTTCCAGGTTCGCGAACCCAAAATCGGAGATTCGAGCCATCTCTAGTCAGGTGGGAGGAGAGGCTGGGCACAGCGGTAGCTGGCTGTATTCCGCGGTGCAGCCACTGTTGTTTGTTGCCACCATCTATGCCGATCCCCCAAAGCTATTATTTTATAGTTTAATACATTTTTGTGGGACTTTTACTTTAAAAAAATAACTTTTTATACTAGAACCTGGAGCCTAGAGATGTATCCTTTTGGGACCAGACGGGGCTTGGAGCTGAAGTACCTCGAGTACTGATATGGAAAAGTGAAAGCAGCCGGATGGTGAGTGCATACCCAAAGGAGGGCTGAGTGATTACTACCCCATCTGTGGGCGCATTCCGGTGGAGTGCAGAGTGTGGTGGCAGGGGTTTCCCAGTTCATACGATATTCAACACTATGTGCCATTTTTTATTTTATCTCCAGGGCTGATCTGTAATACCTCTGTAGTGGGGGTTTCAGGATTGTGGAGTACATTGTCACATTACTATTTTGTATACCCTTGTTGAACACTATAATGTCCCTGTGTAACACTGTTTATTGTTGTAATGTCTCACCATCTATTGGACAGTGCTGCGTAATATGTTAGCGCATTATAAATAAAGTTTAATAATATATGTTACACAAAAAGTATGATGCACATTATACAAGTAACATGTAAATAGACAATGTAAATATACAGGTTATACAAGTAATGTTCACCATGTGTACATAACATGAGTTGTGTTATTTGCGCAGCACCAGTTTTATAGTTTGTGCACATGCAAATTTTACCATTGTTTTTTGAATCTGCCCATTTTTTTCTATCTCTTAAAAGTGTAGATTGTACTCTCAAATGGGAAGGGCTTTCTCTGTGTTAAGCTCCTTAGGCGCTTTTGCTGGCTGATATTTACCTAACATTTACTCCTGCCTGTTATAGCACGATGAAGCGAGTGTATGCCTGTAAAATGCGTTGCATTTTGGAGTTTACGATTAAATAATTTTCTACTGAAAATTGAATTTTTGAGTCTACTTGGGGAGGTAAGTCCACCACTACCTCCATTTTTGAATTGGTCTCAATCACTTTTATTATAATTTGGCACTTCTGTTCAACAATGTTTTAAGTACTTTGAGTCCAGCCACTATAGAGGAGTGCTACCCCCCTTTTTTGTGTTCCCTTCTACAGAGAGGGACCCACCTGACATCTCAGTGGTTGTCTAAGTGGTAACTCATCTTTGCGAGTACCTCTCTTTCTTTTGATTAAGAGAAATATTATTTTGTTCTAGCCTACTAGACTATTAAAGGGACTCCGAGCAGTGCAGAAACTATGAAAAGATGCATACCATTTTGAAGCTCTCTTTCTCCTCTTTCCAACGATATATAAAACGTTTTAGTTTTCGCTATTTTTGCAATCGAAATCAGGGCAAACACGATTTTGATCGCAAAAATAACAAAAACTAAAAGGCATAGGGCGGCGGTTTGAGGAGAAAGAGAGCTTCAAAATGGTATGCATCTTTCTATAGTTACTTGTATTACACAGGACGACTTTTCCCCAAAGTCGGCAGCTTCATTCAGCTATATTTTCGATATAATCGCGGCAGCCGCTATTTCGATCGCAAAAATAGCGAAAACTAAGAGGCATAGGGTGGCGGTTTATATATCGTTGGAAAGAGGAGAAAGAGAGCTTCAAAATTGTATGCATCTTTCCATAGTTTCTGCACTGCTCAGAGTCCCTTTAAGAGCTCTTGACTGTTTCCTCTTTTGTGTTTTTCAAGTAAATGCATTAGTGAGATCAGAGGCCATATGCAATTCACTTTTTCTCTTTAGTTTTCTCCTAGGTGATATTTACAAACTTTTCAATAACGTGCCTTTAAAACCACCAGCAAGCAAGAAAATGTTCAAAATAATTTTTATAGATGAAAAATTATCTCCAAGGAGAAAATTTTGGAGAAAAAATTAATTGCAAATGGGCCCAGGTGTTCTTGTTACATGAGTAATTTATATGCACATGATATCTTGGTATATTATTAGATTTAGAGGCGAATACTATTTCTTTTTTTTTTCATTTGTAGTTGAAGTACGAAGTAATCTGCAGACTGTGAGTTAGTTAGCAGTTCTCACAAGGAGGAACACTAAAATGGTAGGTTAAATAAAATCTACTGCTTAGAACTGTTAAGATCTACTCATGGCTGCTTTGATCCAGATTATATTATAATTTGTTTTTGTTTCAGGCTGATCATCTGGATAAAGTACAGCTGATATTAGAGGTAGGGGTATTAAAATGTATTGTCCATGTTGTTTCATATCTTCAGATAAGCCAAAGGGAGGTGTCATCTGGGCCCATATGCAATTAACTTTTTCTCCTGAGTATACTCCTAGTTGATATTTTGACACAAAAATAATTTTAAGTCACCAGCAAGCAAGACAATACTATAGTTTTGATAGTACTTTTTCATCTATGTTTGGGTACTTATTCAATTACAGTGCTGAAAAGTTATTTTAAAAAGAAATTGGAAAATTATGTCTTAGGAGAAAACTCAGGTGAAAGAGTTAATTGCATATGGGCCCTTGAGTCATTTGTTATAATTCCAGATACATTATTTAGACAAGCAATGTAATCAGATTCCTGGGGGCGTATTTACTTGTTTGAACCTCAACTCCTGTCAGATTGACAAATCGTACGTTTATTCCAAAGCACTCATTTCAATATTGGTAGTGGGCAAAACTGTTGTTTTCTTAATAGTCATAAGAAGGATAGCCAGCCAGAACCAGAAATGGACTTTAAAGCAGGCATCTTCCATTGGGCCTGATGCAGGAACCGCCGGCATAATGCATGCTACTTGTAACGATCGGTGAAGCACAGAGAGGATCTGATTACCAGTGATCTGCAGAATCACTGGGAATACAGATGTATACCAGATTATACGTGATCTGCAGTATCACTGATAATCCGATATACTAGCTAACCTTTGTTCACCTGAGTAGAGTGTAGTGTTAGGTGTAACAGTAACACTTAGAGGACTAGGCCTCAGTGCAGCAAGGAGTACTGCACAGATTCCTTCCGCAGACCTGAGCTCTCCAAGACGGGAGGAGTCAGACTGACAGTAGGAAGGACAGACTGAAAGTAACCTTCAGGAGGAAGGATCACTAACAGAGCGAGGAACCGCCTCTAACAGTAAGGTCGGTTCTCGAGGTCGGACAAGCCAGGTCGTACACACACGGACAGATAAAGTACAAGATCAGGAGGAAAAGGCGGAGTCAAAGTACAGGCAGGGTTCAGCAACGGGGTATCAGATATATCGGGGTACAAAATCAGGAGGCAGAAGCAGAGTCAGAGTCAAGGAACGAGCCGGGGTTCGGCAACAGAGTATCAGAAATATCGAGGTACAAGATCAGAGTTCAGGAGGATAGTCGAGCAGGCAATAGGTCATAACAGATAATCACAATCAAACTAGTACTTTAGCTATCAACAGAATCTAGCTAAGTGTAGGATTACAGCTCCAGCTGGTCCCGGCACACTTGCGGATCTGACTACGGATCTGGGTGCGTTATTAATTCTTTTAGTCACGGGAAATGGACCCACAAACCTGGGACCCAGTTTGGCAGATGGCTGCTTCAGGGTCAAGTGACGAGTGGACACCCAGACTAAATCTCCTGGCTGAAACTTCCATTCCACGGACCGTCTCTTATCTGCTTGACCCTTCTGACTCTGGAACGCCTTCTGCAAATTCCCCTTAACAACTCCCCAATTGTCCCTGAGTGACCTCTGCCAATCCTCTAGTGCTGGAAATGGAGACGAGACAACTGGAAAAGGGGAGAATTTGGGTGACCTCCCTGTCACAATCTGGAATGGAGAAAACCCAGACGAGGAATTCTTCAAATTATTTTGGGCGAATTCCGCGAAAGGCAGAAATTTCACCCAGTCACTCTGTGCCTCCGCAACGTAACATCTTAGGAATTGCTCTAACGACTGATTAATTCGTTCAGTCTGCCCATTAGTCTGTGGGTGGTAGCCTGACGAAAAAGACAATTTCATGCCCATTTGGTGGCAAAATGCCCTCCAGAATCCAGACACAAATTGGACTCCCCTATCAGACACAATGTCTTCCGGAATACCATGCAGCCGGAAGACGTGAATGATAAACAATTCGGCCAGTTCTTGAGCCGAGGGGAGTCCTTTCAGGGGCACAAAATGGGCCATTTTGCTAAACCGGTCGACCACCACCCAAATAACAGACATGCCCTCAGACCTGGGCAATTCCCCTACAAAATCCATGGACAAGTGGGTCCATGGCTCACTCGGGGTGGGCAAAGGCTGCAACCTTCCTACAGGTGCCAGCCGGGAGGGTTTATTCTTGGCACATACCGCACACTCTCTGACATACTCCTTGCAATCAGTTGCCAACGAAGGCCACCAAGCACACCTGGCAATCAGATCCTGCGTTCTGGCAGCCCCAGGGTGACCAGCATTCTTATGGGCGTGAAAGAGTTGCAGGACTTGTAAACGAAATGGCAATGGAATAAACATTACCCCTTCGGGTTTCCCCTCAGGAACATCTTGCTGGAAGGGACCTAAAATCTCTGTCCAATTATCCCAAGTATCCGTGGCGGCTAACACTAGTTTCTGCGGAATGATGGACTCAGGGGCGGGTGGCTGTGCTGTCTCAGGTTCAAAACACCTGGAGAGAGCATCTGCCTTGACGTTTTTGCTGCCTGGAGTGTACGTGATTATTCAATGTACAAGAGGAAAGAGATAAGCGTGCACCTTCCGTCCATATACGTGGTTTATTGGCACAGCGGACAATCAAATGGTTGTTTGCAAGTATTCTTAATAAGGCATACACAAATCTGCTGGTGATGGCTGAATGATCAGCATACTCTTACGTGTCCCAGGTGATCAGGGAAGCTGGTGTTGGAGGTGGGTGCTCGGTGGAGAGTGGTGGAGCGACGGCCGTTTCGCGTCTATATGACGCTTGGTCACGCGAACCACTATAAACTTCGGAAGCGAACGCCACGGACTATAGCGGAGACAGGCTCCGCCCCTTCCGCTGACGTCACTTCCTAGAGACTTACGTGTGGAGCGCAAGCACAATGTGGTGCGCCATATTGGCGGAAATGACCCGCCATACAGTACAAAAGACATTTATATAATGTACTTATTTAGGAAAGGCTCGAAAAATAGAGAAGGGAATCTAATCTTTCATAGAGGGTGCCCATCATATTTCAATAGGGCTGCTTCGCTAGTGGAAACGCATCTCGTTTAAAAGGCAAACCTAATTGTGGCACATCACATACGCCCAGCGCTCCACACGTAGTGCAATGAGTGTCTTAAAGTGACAGTGCAAATTAAAACTGATTGCTGGGAAAAGCTGAACTAATGGAACTAATTCCAGGGGCATAAAATGAGGCATCCGGCTAGAAGAGGTAAATAGATACTAAATACAAAGACGCAATATGAAGATTGTAATTACAGTCAACTTCCTCCAATTGGAGGTGCGTCGTCAGAAAATTGGGTCCTGATGATGTATATAGAAAAATATGTCTCTCTCTCATCCCCATACTAAAACTCTATGTCCACCGTCCCCTTATTAGGGAACAGTAGCACCCAGAGAGAGCGACATATTGTGTCGCTCTACCAGTATGGGGGTGTATCGTTTAACATTGCATCAAAGCTATAGGGGGAAGGTGATCTGCCCCTATTCCCAGGACTATTTTTTAGTAATACCAAGAGGTAGTACAATGCCCAAGTCTCATACACCAGATTCCTTAATGAGGCTCATACAATATAAAATCAGATCAAGTACAAAGATATACACACATACATACAAAAATAGTAACCAACTAGATGTAAAATATATATCATGGATCAAGCATACAGGATAACTCAATCCTGTCATTTAGGCCTAGTGGGCCCATTGCTTCAGTTTTCAGAATAATTTTAGTTTCTCTTCTTAATAGAAGCTTCTCTCTATCTCCTCCTCTTCGGGGGATATCCTGTTTTTCTAAACCTGCAAAGCGAATAACTGAACCATCTCCACTATGGGTCTCCCTCATATGGGTTATAAAACGTGTACAACCTTTTCCGGACTTAATCGACGCAATATGCTCCCCTATCCTTGTTTTCATAGGACGGGTTGTCTGACCAACATAGAAGAATTCGCATGGACATAACATTACATACACTACAAAATTTGTCTGACATGTGAAAAAATCCTTCACTCTGAGTCTTTCTTTACCTAATCGGATACATTTGTTCTGATTAATGTTGTTACATAAATGACAGTGTCCGCATTTGAAGTTACCCACTGGGAGGGATGTACTTAGCCAATCTTTGGTTTTGGGGGTCACAAACTCACTACTCGTTAATACATTCCCTAATGTCGGTGCTCTTCTAAAAGCTACTCTTGGAGGAACTTTTGAAATAGAGTCTAAATCCGAATCCTTGGTAATCATCGTCCAATTTGAGTATATAGTTTTTCTAATCTGTTCTGACATAGAAGAAAACTCAAACGTAAATGTAGTTCTATTTTTCTCATCTTTCTTTCTTTTTTGGGGGATTAGTAACATTTCTCTCTCTTGTCTTTGGGCCCTATCCTTGGCTTTCTTCAAAATTCTCTCATCGTAACCTCTTTGCATAAATCTTAAAGTTAAGTCATTTGCCTGAGTGTCAAAATCACTATCCCTACTGTTGTTCCTCCTTAAACGTAAGTATTGGCCATAAGGTATGGCTTCAATCACATGACCAGGATGAAAGCTATGTGCGTGGAGGACAGAATTAGTGGCCGTAGTCTTCCTATAGCCCTTACTGATAAGTACATTGTTCTCCACCACTAGTCTGACATCGAGGAAAGTGATCTCCTTTTCATTTAATTCCGAGGTAAATTGCATATTTACCATATTGGTATTCAAGTATTGCATGAAGGAATCAAATTGGTCGTTTGTTCCCGACCACACCACCAGGACATCGTCCACATACCTCGACCAATGTCTGACATGTCTCCGGAAAGGGTTTCTATCCGAGAGTACGGCAGACTCCTCCCACGCCCCCAAAAAAAGGTTCGCATAGGAGCACGCCACCGGGGTCCCCATAGCTGTCCCCGACACCTGTTGATACCACCTGCGGTCAAACAAAAAAGCATTATTAATCAACACGAATTCTAAACATTTCAAAATGAATTCGATGTAGTCTGCATCTTTATTGGTGCGAGACAGATCATGTCTGACCGCTGCGACACCCAGATGGTGGGGGATACGGCTGTACAGACTAACCACGTCAATCGTGGCCAGTCTGTCACCGGGGACCCAGGTGGTGCGCTCCACAAGCTGCAAAACCTCCAGGGTGTCCCTCAAATGTGAAGGGACCCCCTGTAAAAGGGGGCGTAGGAGGTGGTCGAGGTATCTGGACAGTCTCTCAGTGAGAGAGCCACAGCCTGATACTATGGGCCGTCCCGGGGGTGCGGTCAGGGACTTATGCAGTTTAGGGATGTGATACCACACCGGCCGACGAGGAAAGAGTGGTAACAAATCATTGGCCAATTTGTGGGAGAGGAATCCCTTCTCGACACCTTCACGCAACAATGTGCGTAACTTATTTTGATAACGAGATGTGGGGTCGGACAGTAAAGGGAGATAAGTTTCTTCATCGCCCAACTGTCTCAACGCCTCATCTCGGTATTGAGCCACCGACATTATAACAAGGTTGCCTCCCTTGTCTGCTTTTCTAAGAACTATTTCTCGATTGTTCCTCAACCAAGTCAGAGCTTTCCACTCGTCTCTCGTTAGATTCGATTCTGCCTCCCCATAGATTTCTGCCTTAACATCTCTTAGGGTATTTTCAAAAAAGCGTTCAAGAGTGGATCCCGAAGTAGTGGGGAAAGATTGAATCGATTTACATGCTCTGAAAGACCCAACATCTCCCAATTTGAGTTCCTGTTCCTCTGTTGTTGGCTGCTCTATGGTGACATTCGACTCCTCTTCTAGATCTAATAATATCTGTAAGATCTCCTCATCCGTGGGATTCGACCGAATCTGTGGGAAAAATCCCAAGATGCCGGTGTCCTTATCCCCTGTCATTTGAGGGACGTTACAGAAATTCATGCTTATATTAGTCCCTGTCCCCTCAATAGGTGTCTGCACCGGGTTAACTTCACCACAGTGACCGACACTTTTTATCCTTGGGGATTTGTTTGGCTCAATTTGGTTGAGGTTGGCAAATTTATGTGCAATCACCAATTTGCGCACTGATTTGAAGAGATCTATAGTGAAAGAAACAAAGTCAAAATCCTTTGTGGGACAAAAGTTAAGTCCTTTCTTCAATAACGTATTGCATTCTGTAGTGATGCTGATTCCTGAGATATTCAAAATTTGTAAATTGTCCTCCTCATGAGCTCCACCAATCACAGGTTTAAATTGTGAATCTTCCTCTGTGGTTATTGCATCGTTTTCCGCTTTATTACTGGTTTCGTTACACTGAGACCATCCCAACTGACTGCTTTGAGTCTTTTGGCTAGGTTTTCTTCTTCCTCCTCGTCGGACTCTCCCCCTAAAGGGGCTGACCCCCCTACACATTCCTGCGATTGGGATGAATCTTTTTTAGAGGCCTGTTCTCCTTCTTTCTTTAATTTAGCTTTATTTTTTGAATACTTTTTTGAATTCCGTTTATTGGGGGGGGCTTTGCTGCCTCTTTTGTCGTTGTCACTGTCCGACCCTGAGTCTGTGGTCCAGTATCCCTTGCCTTTTGGGTTTCGCCTTGCTGGTATAGGGGGCCCCCAACTGAAGATTTTATTTCGATCGAAGTCTTCCTTATCTCTGAAAAATTGTCTTAATTTTCTCGTTTTTATCTCGTCCTGTATCTTCAATATCTTAGTTTCTATCTTGGTGCTAACTGAATTATATCTTTCTGGTGTTACTGATACTTTATAATTATTTTTAGTATCTTGTAGTTCGTCTGATACTTTGTTATATTCTTTGATCGTTCGGGCCAATACGATCTCTTGTAATCTTTTTACATAGTCGAAATGGGCTGTGGTCCAGTCTTCGACAAATTCAGGATCTTCTTTATATTCTGACGGTACTTTGTATGATCTGAAACCTCTAGCCACTATGCCCTCTCTTTTATATCTTTTTAAGGTGGCCACTGTCCAAAATAATTTGGTTTCCTGTTCGCTCAGTTTCCCCAGTCTCTGTTCCAACACCTTCGCACCCACCTCTTTATTCGCCTGTGTCGATTCAGCAGTATTTGAAAAGAAGTTGTTTAAATCTTCTCTCCCTTCTGCTACTTTCTCACTCACTAAATTACACAAATCTAAATCAATTTCAAATTCGTCACTTGGTAATTCTTCATTTGTAATAGCATCCTGCTCTTTAACATTTGCTGTCATCATGGGGTGCTCACCACACTGTCAAAGGGTGAAACGTATACACATATGGATTCAATTCAAGGAAGGAAAAAGCATCTGTGCGTGGCACAACCCTTAATTCATCAGCTGGAGTGACAAATGACCTCAGGCTTCATACACATCCAGTGCCCTGTATGTATGCAACTTGCTACTGTCCTTAAGTGCCACCCTGGCATATGCACTGCTTCGGATTAGAAGAAAACATCACAAAATTCAACGTACAAGAGGAAAGAGATAAGCGTGCACCTTCCGTCCATATACGTGGTTTATTGGCACAGCGGACAATCAAATGGTTGTTTGCAAGTATTCTTAATAAGGCATACACAAATCTGCTGGTGATGGCTGAATGATCAGCATACTCTTACATGTCCCAGGTGATCAGGGAAGCTGGTGTTGGAGGTGGGTGCTCGGTGGAGAGTGGTGGAGCGACGGCCGTTTCGCGTCTATATGACGCTTGGTCACGCGAACCACTATGAACTTCGGAAGCGAACGCCACGGACTATAGCGGAGACAGGCTCCGCCCCTTCCGCTGACGTCACTTCCTAGAGACTTACGTGTGGAGCGCAAGCACAATGTGGTGCGCCATATTGGCGGAAATGACCCGCCATACAGTACAAAAGACATTTATATAATGTACTTATTTAGGAAAGGCTAGAAAAATAGAGAAGGGAATCTAATCTTTCATAGAGGGTGCCCATCATATTTCAATAGGGCTGCTTCGCTAGTGGAAACGCATCTCGTTTAAAAGGCAAACCTAATTGTGGCACATCACATACGCCCAGCGCTCCACACGTAGTGCAATGAGTGTCTTAAAGTGACAGTGCAAATTAAAACTGATTGCTGGGAAAAGCTGAACTAATGGAACTAATTCCAGGGGCATAAAATGAGGCATCCGGCTAGAAGAGGTAAATAGATACTAAATACAAAGACGCAATATGAAGATTGTAATTACAATCAACTTCCTCCAATTGGAGGTGCGTCGTCAGGAAATTGGGTCCTGATGATGTATATAGAAAAATATGTCTCTCTCTCATCCCCATACTAAAACTCTATGTCCACCGTCCCCTTATTAGGGAACAGTAGCACCCAGAGAGAGCGACATATTGTGTCGCTCTACCAGTATGGGGGTGTATCGTTTAACATTGCATCAAAGCTATAGGGGGAAGGTGATCTGCCCCTATTCCCAGGACTATTTTTTAGTAATACCAAGAGGTAGTACAATGCCCAAGTCTCATACACCAGATTCCTTAATGAGGCTCATACAATATAAAATCAGATCAAGTACAAAGATATACACACATACATACAAAAATAGTAACCAACTAGATGTAAAATATATATCATGGATCAAGCATACAGGATAACTCAATCCTGTCATTTAGGCCTAGTGGGCCCATTGCTTCAGTTTTCAGAATAATTTTAGTTTCTCTTCTTAATAGAAGCTTCTCTCTATCTCCTCCTCTTCGGGGGATATCCTGTTTTTCTAAACCTGCAAAGCGAATAACTGAACCATCTCCACTATGGGTCTCCCTCATATGGGTTATAAAACGTGTACAACCTTTTCCGGACTTAATCGACGCAATATGCTCCCCTATCCTTGTTTTCATAGGACGGGTTGTCTGACCAACATAGAAGAATTCGCATGGACATAACATTACATACACTACAAAATTTGTCTGACATGTGAAAAAATCCTTCACTCTGAGTCTTTCTTTACCTAATCGGATACATTTGTTCTGATTAATGTTGTTACATAAATGACAGTGTCCGCATTTGAAGTTACCCACTGGGAGGGATGTACTTAGCCAATCTTTGGTTTTGGGGGTCACAAACTCACTAGTATGTCATCGAGATATACCAGTACGAATCTACCCAATACCTCCCGGAATACCTCATTGATTAGTTCCTGGAAGACGGCTGGCGCATTGCACAGCCCGAAGGGCATCACTAAATACTCGTAATGCCCGTCGGGTGTGTTAAAGGCCGTCTTCCATTTGTCGCCCCTTCTTATGCGGATTAGGTTGTACGCCCCCCTCAGATCCAACTTAGAGAAGATCTTTGCAGTAGTGACTTGCGTGAATAAATCGTCTATCAATAATAACGGATAGCGATTTTTCACCGTGATCTTATTGAGACCCCGGTAATCGATACAGGGTCGAAGACCCCCGTCTTTCTTCTTAACGAAGAAGAAACCGGCCCCAGCGGGTGACCGGGAGGGCCGGATGAACCCCTTGGCCAAGTTGTCACTAGTGTATTCCTGCATAGCCATCTTCTCGGTACCGGACAAGTTATACAGGTGACCCCTAGGGGGCATACAACCAGCACGGAGATCAATGGGGCAATCGAACGGGCGATGAGGAGGTAATTGATCAGCAGCCTTGGGGCAAAATACATCAGAGAACTCGGAATAGACCTCGGGAGCACCCTCCACGTAAATCTTGGTCTGACCCAATGTCACCTTCCCTAAGCACTGTTGGTGACAATGATCGGACCATCTGGTTACCTGACCCGTAGCCCAATCTATTTGTGAAGAGTGGACTTGTAGCTATGGCATGCCTAGGATGATAGTGGAGGTTGACATGTGCAATACAAAAAACTGTAGTTGTTCCCCATGCAGTACCCCTATCGTGACCTTCACCTGCGGGGTCTGTGACAGGGGACGATCACGTTGCAGAGGGGAATCGTCTACTGCCGTGACCTGAATGGGGGGACTTAATGGAGTGAGAGGAATGCCCAACTCCTGAGCAAATTCAATGTTCATAAAATTAGCCGCTGAGCCAGAATCAATAAAAGCCTCAGTGGTTACAGACTTATTATCCCATGTAATCGTACAGGGGAGAAGTAGCTTCTTCTCTTTTTGGGGTGCGAATGATGTGCCTAGGGTGTCACCCCCCACTACTCCTAGGCAGACCCGTTTCCCGGCTTATTAGGGCAGTTTCGCACTCTATGCCCTGTTTCTGCACAATACAGGCACAGTTGTTCTGATATTCTCCGCCTTCGCTCCACCTGAGTCAGTTTCGATCGACCAATTTGCATTGGCTCAGGTGGCGGCAAGGCTGGAGGAGGTGAGACAGGCGGAGATGCTGTTACTGAGGACGCAGCAGAAGGTGCCGCATACGAAGTCACCCTGGCACGGTGACTGCCCCTAATCTGCCTCTGATGGCGTAGTCGACGATCGACTCGGATGGCCGATGCTATGGCCTCATCGACTGTCCTGGGCTCGGGTAAGGTTAACATCAAGTCAGAGACCTCTTCCGACAACCCAGACAGGAAATAATCCATCAGAGCAAAGTTGTCAAATCTGGCGGTCACAGACCACCTACGAAATTCTGCCGCGTAATCCTCGACCGACCCTCTGCCTTGCCGGCCATAGCTTTAAAAAATTCCTCTACCGAGGTCAGAGCTGTGTCTGTGGGAGGCAGATTGTATGCCCAGGACTGGGAATCACCAGTTAATAGTGTTTTAATGAAAATGACCCGTTGGGTCTCAGTCCCCGAGGATCGGGGTCTCAACTCGAAGTACGATAACACTCTACTCTTGAAATTCCGGAAGTCAGATTTGTGGCCGGAAAATTTGTCTGGTACAGGCATACATATGACATCACTAGGAGGGGATCGCACTGAATCAACTGACGTCTGGAGGGTTCGCACAGAGCCTGATAGGGAGTCGATTAAAGCTTTATGCTGGCCCAGTGCTTGATGGATACTGTCCACTGAGGTGGCAAGCACAGTCAGAGGATCAGCGCGTGTTTCCATCTGTTTTTTGGTCTGGCGTTCTGTAACGATCGGTGAAGCACAGAGAGGATCTGATTACCAGTGATCTGCAGAATCACTGGGAATACAGATGTATACCAGATTATACGTGATCTGCAGTATCACTGATAATCCGATATACTAGCTAACCTTTGTTCACCTGGGTAGAGTGTAGTGTTAGGTGTAACAGTAACACTTAGAGGACTAGGCCTCAGTGCAGCAAGGAGTACTGCACAGATTCCTTCCGCAGACCTGAGCTCTCCAAGACGGGAGGAGTCAGACTGACAGTAGGAAGGACAGACTGAAAGTAACCTTCAGGAGGAAGGATCACTAACAGAGCGAGGAACCGCCTCTAACAGTAAGGTCGGTTCTCGAGGTCGGACAAGCCAGGTCGTACACACACGGACAGATAAAGTACAAGATCAGGAGGAAAAGGCGGAGTCAAAGTACAGGCAGGGTTCAGCAACGGGGTATCAGATATATCGGGGTACAAAATCAGGAGGCAGAAGCAGAGTCAAGGAACGAGCCGGGGTTCGGCAACAGAGTATCAGAAATATCGAGGTACAAGATCAGAGTTCAGGAGGATAGTTGAGCAGGCAATAGGTCATAACAGATAATCACAATCAAACTAGTACTTTAGCTATCAACAGAATCTAGCTAAGTGTAGGATTACAGCTCCAGCTGGTCCCGGCACACTTGCGGATCTGACTACGGATCTGGGTGCTCCCACATATGTGATCGGAACGCCAGACAAGGAGCAAGTGAACAGCCAGCAGTATATATACACAGTTGTGCCCCCAGCACCTCCCTAAGTGCTGGACCAATGAGAAGTGGAGCTCGAGTCAGCTGACCAGCCTGGTCAGCTGACTCCTTTCTAAGAGTCATAAATCCTGCCTGAGTGCGCGCGCGCGCGTCACTCTGAAACCTGAGGGACTACGAGTTCCAGCCACAGCAGCCCCGCTCTGCGGTGCCTCCGCAGCGGGGGCATGCGCACGAACCGCCGCGTCCAACGCGGCGGTTTCTCCGTGCTCCGCAGACGCCTGCACGGAGACAGCCGCCTCATGCTGAGGGGAGGCGGCTGCCTCTCCGTGTGTGGCGCGTCCGTGCGCGGAAAGAGCCGCCTGCCGCTGGCTCATGGCGGCGGCTCTTCCGCGTTTTCTCACACTACTCCCTTGGTATTTGTACAAAGCCAGAAGCAGAAATGGACTTTAACCATTTAAGCCTTCTGGACATAGTCGCTACGTCCAGAAGGCCATGCGCAATCCTGCGGCCGATCGTGCACGTGCGCTCCCGGCCACAGATTGTTAGCCCAGGAATCAATTGTGATATAGTGCCCACTGATTGATTCCTCTCCCCGGCAGAAAAAGCGACCGCTTCTCTCAGAAGACTCGCTTTTTCTGACTCTTCCATCCCCCTACGTCCGTCTAAGCGTACATGTTATGCTTAGAGTGACGTAATGTAAATAAACTCATGGCTGCCATCTTGTGGCCAAATAGTAAAACTACACCTAAATTTAAAAAAAATAAATAAAAATTAACACATATTTACATAAAAAAATTACTATTTACATCCCACCCTCCCAAAAATACCCAAATAAAATGTTTAATAAAAAAAACAAAAAACATTACAATAAAAAAACACATAAATATTTACCTAAGGGTCTAAACTTTCAATATTTCAATTTTTTTTATTATAAGCTTGTAAATAGTGATAGATGCAAAACGGAAAAAATGCACTTTTATTTCCAAATAAAATATTGTCGCCATACATTGTGATAGGGACATAATTTAAACGGTGTAATAACCGGGACAAATGGGCAAATACAATACGTGGGTTTTAATTATGGAGGCATGTATTATTTAAAAACTATAATGGGCAAAAACTGAGAAATAATGATTTTTTTTCAGTTTTTTTTCTTATTCTTCCTGTTAAAATGCATTTACAGTAAGGTAGCTCTTAGGAATATGTACCACACAAAGAAAACCTAATTGGTGGCGGAAAAAACAAGATATAGATCAGTTCATTGTGATAAGTAGTGATAAAGTTATAGGCTAATGAATGGGAGGTGAACATTGCTCGGATGCATAAAGTGAAAACGACTGAAGGCTGAAGTGGTTAAAGCAGGCATCTTACATTGGGCCTGATGCAGGAACCGCCGGCATAATGCATGCTACTCCCTTGACATTTTGTACCGGCACAGTTGCAATGCACTACTTGCACACTGAAATGTTATCACTGGTTTGTGCATCATGCTTGTTGCAGCACAAAATGTAAGCTTCAACCCTTTGGGTGCACTGGATGGAAGTACCATACAGTGTTCTCCCCAGAATTTTTTTCCTGCCGGGTGGCATGATGAGGTAGCCGGGGTGCATGAGGATCAGCAAAAACTCGGTATACAGAGGCGCCAGAGTAGAGTAAAATGTTTTAAAAACCGCTTAAAAGGAGAGGGGGATGTTAAGGTGGACTCACCTCCCTCTTACAAAAAAAGAAAACTCACTTGAGTCTCAATAAAATAGAATTGTCAAGTAATTTATTCAACTCCACAAATGCAACGCGTTTCGCGGGTGTGACCCCGCTTCCTCGGGCAAAAATGGGAGCACAACTCAGTGGGTCAAGCAATAAGTTTGAGCGCCTCTGGGTTGCATGAGGAAGTAGCCGGGTGGGGCAAGATGACAGAATACAGGGCTGGTACTTCTGTGCAAAACTCTGTTAACAGCAGAGGAGAAAGTAAGCCGATGACAGCTGGGTGCTCACCAAAACTAGCCGGGTGGAGCACCCAGCTAAAAGGGCCTGGGGAGAACACTGCCATATGACACATAACTCTTTTATTTAGTGTGTAGTACCAGTAGCATTCCCAAGCCTAAAAGTGCTGCCACAAAGACTTTGGAGGAGTCTTCCTAATAAATAAAGTCTGGCTTTAGAGCAGAGGCACAAGGCTCTTGGAAAGGTTATGCTAAACAATTAGTCAGGTCTCAGAGAAGAGTCAGATGCAGACACAAAAAGGCAATTGACAATATCTATCTGGAAAGCAGTCCACACTACCCCCTCCCACAGCTGCTCTCCTATAAGACACTTGCAGCATGACAGGCAAGCAACTCTAGCACATCTTCTGCAAGCTCTGTGCTCCAGTTCATGTTGACCACCCAGTAGTTAATGAGGCCTTCGGGTTCATGCCTCCTAGTTCAAGCTGCAAAGTCATTGACTATTATGGACACTGCCCACAAGTGCCACTGCAGCCTGTGTTAGACAGCTATCATGGGTGAAGTGGGTCACTGGACAGTATTGCCTCAGATGCCAGATCTTCCAGGAAGTGCCATTTTGCATAATCAGCACCTTGGTCATTGTCATGAAAACAAAGACACTATAGTGGGAAGCCTTGTTCAATTGGTGCTTTCATTTTCTAAGACTTACTCATATGTCATGAATCTGGCAACTGTCTGCAGTGGGGTTTTGAGGGATGTTGAACTTTTGCAGCTTTTATTCTTAACGTATCTCTATGTATAAAATACAGGTGTCCCTGCGTCCTGTCCCTGTGTCAGTGCTTTTGCGTTACTGCGCATGTCCTGCACCAACTCAGCCGTTGGGACCGGAAGCAGGACGGGGCAGGAGGCGGGCCGAGTGGGTGCGCACCACGATTGCACGCGCGGTGGGCGGCGGTGAAAGACCTAGAGCCTGTTTTTAAACGGGCTTAGGTCAGCTAGTTAATTATAACTGTTATTTATGTTAAAGGGGAATTGCAGTCTTATCATACTGTAAAAATATGTTTTTTTCCCATAGAGGTATCTTATTTGCATTTGTGTCTTGTTTATGCCATCTTTGTAAGAATTTGTAATTCCCTAGCATTGGACAAGGTATGTCATCAAATAATCATTAGAGTCCTTTTGTCGAGGAAAAGAAAATGCTATGATTACACAGCCACTCGCAATCACTGAATCCTACAGAAAAAAAGAATAAAACTCTAGAAAGCTTTGCTCAGTTTTATTAACTACATCCCACCCCCACTTGGGCCAAAATTCGCTCTCTGTCATAGAAGATTAGCGGAGATACACCCCTCGGTCAGGGGTGGACAATATTAGAAATTGAGATCGATGGTACAGAGGAGCCAATAAGAATGAAAATATTTAAAATCCGTTTAAAAATGGAGATAGTGGTGCAATTGGCTCCAGAATTCAGATACAAGTTGTGTAATTTCAAAACAGCAGTTCTTTATTTAACCACTTCAGCCTATCTGGATGAATATGTTCGTCCAGATAGGCTGTGCACCTTCCAGTGTGCGGTGCACGCGATCGTGCACGCTCCTAACGCCCGCCGTTAGCCCCCCAAACAGTGAATGGGAATATACTTCCCATTCACCGATCTAAGTCCCCTGTAAAAAAAATGACAGTCTCTCATCAGAGACAGCGGTATTTCTGTTCATTCTAGTACCTGGAAGCGTCATCATATGCTTCCAGGACTTTTTTGACTGTGGCCATCTTGTGGCCAAATAGTAAACTACACCCACATATATTTTTTAATAAATAAATATATTAAATGACATTTCAAAATTAGCTGTTTACTTCCCCACATCAAAAATTACCCAAATAAAATTTGTAACAAAAAAATAATAAAAAAATTACAATAAAAAAAAACATAAATAGTTACCTAAGGGTCTGAACTTTTTAAATATGCATGTCAAAGGAGTATATTAACCACTTTACCCCCGCGCGTACGTATTTCTCCGCCCCTTTTTCCATCCTTTAAAAACCAGGGACGGAGAAACACGTACTTTCCGCGTTCCCGACGCTGCCCGCGCTCCCGCTCGTAAACACGCTGCCCGCCGCTAGTAAAACCGCCGCCGCCCGCTCGCCCAGAGATCAATGAACGGGAAAATCCATTCCCGTTCGTTGATCTAAGCCCCGCAATGATCAGCTGCTCTCCTATGGGCAGCGCGATCATTGTGAGAAAAAACTCACGTGTCCAGCCTCCTTATTCTTCCTCCAAGCTTCCGGAAGGAAGCTTGGAGGTCGCATTAAAACAAAAAGTTACTGTGGCCATCTTGTGGCCAAATAGTAAACTACACCCTACACATTTTTCACATACAAATAAATGACTTTTACACATAAAATTAACTCATTACCTCCCACACTCCCCATTTTTTTTTTTTTTTGTAATTAAAAAAAAATTAAAAAATTTACAATTAAAAAAAATACATAAATAGTTACCTTAGGGACTGAACTTTTTAAATATTTATGTCAAGAGGGTATAACACTGTTACTTTATAAACTATGGGCTTGTAATTAGGGATGGACGCAAAACTGAAAAAAATGCACCTTTATTTCCAAATAAAATATTGGCGCCAAACATTGTGATAGGGACATAATTTAAATGGTTTTATAACCGGGACAAAAGGGCAAATACGTTTCATGGGTTTTAATTACAGTAGCATGCATTATTTAAAAACTATAATGGCCGAAAACTGAAAAATAATTATTTTTTTCCCCACATTTTTCCTATTTTCCCATTAAAACACATTTAGAAAAAAATAATTCTTGGCATAATGTCCCACCTAAAGAAAGCCTAATTGGTGGCGAAAAAAACAAGATATAGTTCATTTCATTGCGATAAGTAATAATAAAGTTATAGACGAATGAATGGAAGGAGCGCTGAAAGGTGAAAATTGCTCTGGTGCTCAGGGGGTAAAACCCCTCAGTGGTGAAGTGGTTAATATACTTTTTTAAATTATGGGCTTGTGAATAGTGATGGACGCAAATTGAAATTTATTTCCAAATAAAATATCAGCGCTGTACATTGTGATAGGGACATCATTTAAATGGTGTTATAAACGGGACAAATAGGCAAATAAAATTCATGGGTTTTAATTACAGTAACATGTATTCATTTCAAACTATGATGGCCAAAAACAAAATAATGATTTTTTTCCTTTTCTTTCTTAATATTCCTGTTAAAATGGATTCAGAATAAAATAATTCTTAGCAAAATGTGCCACCCAAAGAAAGCCTAATTGGTGGCGGAAAAAACAAGATATAGATCAATTCATTGTCATGAGTAGTGATAAAGTTATTGGCAAATGAATGGGAGGTGAAAGTTGCTCAGATGCAAAAAAATAAACAACCCCGTGGGCTTAAGTGGTTGAAAAAAAAAAAAAGCACATGGAGTAATTATGGCTGTTTTTTTTAATAAAGAACTGCTGTTTTGAAATGACACAACTTGTATCTGAATTCTGGAGGTAAGTACAGCACTATCTCCATTTTTAAATGGATTTTAAATAGTTTTATTCTTATTGGCTCCTCTGTACCATTGATCTCAGTTTCTAACATCGCCCACCCCTGGCGGAGGGATGTATCTCTGCTAATCTTCTATGACAGAGAGCGACTTTTAACCCAATTGGGGAAGGATTGTGATCCTCATCCGTATTTCCAGTGGTCGCCTTTGAGGTGCCCCATTCTTGTGAGTATAATATAGCTAAAATACATATCTAGCTCCTTGACTCTACATATTGCACTATTGGGGCTCTTGCATTTTGCTTTTTTTTTTTTGCATTTTGTGTTAATTCTTTTAGTTACTTTATGAAATCTATTTTTGTTCTTACAACCTTTTATGGTGTCTTTTAGAGCACAGAGAAAAAATTTGACTATAATTCTACTTTAACCACTGCAGCCTAACTGGACGAAATTTTTCGTCCAGTTAGGCTGCACGCACTCCCGCGGGTCGCGTGCGCTCTTGCGAGCCCCCCGTGCACACTCCCGCTACCGGCCGTTAACCCAGCGAACAGTGAAAGGGATTATAGATCCCTTTCACTGATCGGGACCCCCCCCGGAGAAAAGCCGACAGCGTCTCTCCAGACGCTGCAGCTTTTCTGCATTTCAAAAAGTTCCCCTGCTTCAATCTTCCTGGGAGCGAGCTCGATCGCTCCCAGGACTATTTGATTGTGGCCATCATGTGGCCAAATAGTAAATCTACACCCACATACATTTTACATTACACAAACACTTTTTCACATTAAAAAAATAACTGATTACCTCCCACACCAAAAATTACCCACATACGTTTAATTAAAATTTTTTTTTTTTTACAATAATAAATAAAAAAAAAAAAACATAAATAGTTACCTAAGAGTCTGAACTTTATAAATATGCATGTCAAAGGAGTGTATTAATATATTTAATAAAAATTATGGGCTTGTAAATAGTGATGGACGCAAATTGAAAAATTGCACCTTTACTTCCAAATAAAATATCGGCGCCATACATTGTGATAGGGACATAATTTAAATGGTGTAATAAGCGGGACAAATTGGCAAATAAAGTACATGGCTTTTAATTATGGTAGCATGTATGAATTTTAAATTATAATGGCCAAAAGCTGAGAAATAATCATTTGTTTCCATTTCTTTCTTAATATTCCTGTTAAAATTGATTTACAATAAATTAATTTTCAGCAAAATGTCACCCACAGAAAGCCTAATTGGTGGCAGAAAAAACAATATATAGATCCATTCATTGTGCCAAGTAGTGATAAAGTTATTGGCAAATGAATGGGAGGTGAAAGTTGCTCAGTTGCAAAAAAAACCTGTAGGCTGAAGTGGTTAAACCCTTGAGGCTAATATTATTTCATGGTCTCATGAACTTGTCTTTTAAATATTTTGACAAGAAAACCCCAAAACCCCAAAAGTTTGCTTTCCTAAAACAGAAAGAATTTGCGATTATTCAAGTTGGAGTGAACTTAAGATGTCTCCCAGTGCATCACTGCTGAATATATGCAAATTAACCATTGTACCCTTAGCAGCCAAACACACCTCCAGAACTGCTGGAATGCAATGATGTGCCATCTTGTTAATTTGTACAGAGCCATAATAATCCAACATGCATACAGACTGTTTTGGATTGTTTGATCCTCATCAGTGCATGGCATGGATTAATTTGGCTCTATGCAGTAGGGCTTGTAACACCGAGAGGTACAGACTAACCAGCAAGCTCATGGTGACCCAGAACTCATTGGAGTGTGTAAGGGACTACAATGGTCCTAAAAGCCCCCTTACTAAGATGTTAAGAAAAACAAAAGTTTGCTCTCTTAAAGAAAATCTGTACTCTAAAAATTTTACAGCAAAAAGCATACCATTCTATTCATTATATTCTCCTGGGCCCCTCTTTGCTGTTTCTTCCACTCTCTGCTGCAAACCTGGCTTGTAATTGCCAGTTTTAGGCAGTGTTTACAAACAAACTAACCAGCTTGTGATAGGCTCACATAAGCAGAGTGTGTGAGTCATACAGAGCCTGCAGGGGGCCTGGAGGGTGTGTGTATAGCTTCTGCCAATGACAAGCAGTGCAGCACATTCCACACATTCCAGCCTCTGCCGACAGAGCCCACAGAAGAGAGAAGATTAGATCATATAGCAGAGATAACACAGCTACTGTGCAATTAGGAAAGGCTGCAGTAAGCCAGAGCACATTAGAACAGGCAAAGGAACTTATAGGATAGAAGAACTAAGGCTGACAATTTTGTTACAGAGTCTCTTTAAAACAGAAAGAATTTGCGATAATTCAGGTTGGAGTGAGCTTGAGATGTCTCCCAGTGCATCACTGCTGAATATATGCAAATTAAATATTTTGACAAAACAATTGAAAATCCTTTAGTTAGATGTGATTGACACTAGTCTGCAATAAACATGATTTTTTTTTTTAATCTGAACAGATCGTAAGGTTGGTTCAACAGTATGAAGACCAAGCATCACTTCTAGAGACGGCCATTTCACAGTGTGTTAACGGACTGCTCAGTACTGCCGATGACATAGACAAGTTCCATAAGGGAGCCACCATTACCAATGTTGTTGGAAGTTCACTTGGAATTGCAGGTGGAATCACCACCATCGTAGGTCTGGCTCTGGCTCCAGTGACATTGGGTGCATCTCTGATTGTCAGTGGTGTTGGAATTGCTGTTGCTACAGCTGGTGGAGTCACTGGGGCATCTGCTTCTATAGCGGATGTTGTAAACATGAAAAAGAAATGCAAAAATGCCAGTGAGAGGATAGATGTAGTAAATGAGATGATTGAAACCATGAAAGACCTTGCCCAAAATATCAGTGGCAGGGTTGAAGACCTGAAAACTGTATTAAAGGTGGAAGAAGCTGCTGATATAGCCAGGGTTGCAGGAAGGGGAGTTTTTATAGCAGTGGAAATAGGAAGACTGGCCCAGCTGGGGAGGCTATCAAGTATTGCAGCTCGAGGAGTTGAACTAGCAGCGCAGGGGGCTCGGGCCCTTCGTGTTGTTTCTGGGGTCTTTGCTGCTCTCTTTGTTATAATTGATGTTGCCTTTGTTGCAAAAGCAGCCGTAGAGCTACAAAAAGGTGCCAATACAATTGAAGCAGCACAAATAAGGGAGCAAGCCCAGAATCTGCTAGCAATACAAGATTCCTTGAGAATAACCGTTGAAAACATGCGTGAGGAGAAATTAAGACTTGTTGCAGAAATGTTCAAGCAAAACGAGTAAACTTGTCATGAAATAAATATGGAGTTGCCATTAATGACCCCTTTCTAAAAATACTATTTGTCTGACTATAATGCTGTTGATTCACTGGCTTCAAACTTTCACGCAAAAAACAAATATGCAGATCCTGAGTGTCTGAGAGGTGTAATGGTGTGTACATATGCACTATTACTGACACCTATAGGTATTGACACTTAAACTCTAGGGTCACAGCTCTGCTCATGCAGACATGTCCCTCAGCCACAGGTATGAGTCATGTACCGTTGCTAAGCAGAGGGGAGGAGAGACAGTAGCGCTGTGCACAATAGAGCAGCTTCTAGTAGGCAGGATATGGAAGGGAAGAGTGTGCATGGCGGTTGCTGTTGCCTAAAGCTCTATCATGCCTAATCTTTAACCTCCTGAGCATTATGCGAGCGGCATAATGTTTTTACAGGTTTTACAGTTTGAGTCCCACATGAATAATTTGTGATCCAATGGGTGCAACAGCTTTTGCTAGCACTAGGCTAGCTAGTATAGGTAGCCGGCACCCCCCGATCCAGCCACTTAATACTTTACCCAGCCTGTATTCAGCGATCGGCGCAGCCTCCCCGCACAGGTTTGCTCTTCGCTATGGGGAGGATCGTACATGACGTCATCATGATGTCACCGACGTCATGCACAGACACGTTCCTCCACATAGAGAAACTGGAGCTATGCAGGGAGGCTGCGCCAATCGCTGGATCCAAGCTGGGTAATGTATTAAGTGACTGGATCGAGGGATCGGGGGGTGCCAGACACCTGTACTAGCTAGCCTAGTGCTAGCTAAAGCTGTTGCACCCATTGGATCACATAAATTATTCATCGGGGACTCCTGAGGCCAGAGAGCGGTATGCCCGACACAGTTTCGGTCATACTGCTAAGGAGGTTAAGTAACCTCAGATGGCTACTGTGAACACACTAGTTCCTTGGCCTAAATGGCCCCAAACAGCCACCTTCACT
Source organism: Hyperolius riggenbachi (assembly GCF_040937935.1). NCBI lineage: Eukaryota > Metazoa > Chordata > Amphibia > Anura > Hyperoliidae > Hyperolius > Hyperolius riggenbachi. The sequence goes on along the minus strand of NC_090649.1, from coordinate 118,877,843 downwards.
GGGCTCCTTGTAGTTTAGGGATGTCCAACACCAGTTCTTAAGGGTGGCATAGTGGTTAGCACTCTCGCCTTGCAGTCCTGGGTCCCCGTTCAAAACCTAGCCAGGTCAACATCTGCAAGGTGTTTGTATATTTTCTACCCGTGTCTGTGTGGATGCCCACATTCCAAAAACATACAGATAAGAAAGTTGGCTTCCCCCTAAGTTGGCCAAAGACTGTGATACATACACTACAGAATACATATATGGACATATGTACATTTTATTATGGTAGGTATTAGATTGTGAGCCCCCCTGAGGGACAGTTAGTGACAAGACAATATACTCTGCACAGCACTGCGGAAGGTGTTGGCGCTATATAAATACTATGTAATAATAATTAAAGGCTGAGGTCCTTATTTGTCTGAATCAAAAAATGTGTGGTTTGTTAAGTAAAAACAAAAATAAAAAAACATTTATATTGCACTTTTCTCCTGGCGGACTCAAAGCACCAGAGCTGCAGCCACTAGGGCACGCTCAGTAGGCAGTAGCAGTGTTAGGGAGTCTTGCCTAAGGTCTCCTCACTGAATAGGTGCTGGCTTAGTGAACAGGAAGAGACGAGTTTTGAAACCAGGTTGCCTTTGTCAGAGGCAGAGCCAGCACCCTATCCAGCCAAAAGCAGAACACATCTCCCGATTTCTCAGTCCATCCTAAACACTGGCGTGGTCATGGATACTGGAGTTGGACAGCCCTGATCCATGTGTACAAAGCTTTAAGACCAGCTTATCTGCATTATTTTTCCTAGTGAGTGAAGTTCTAGCCAGGATCTCAGCATCACAGATAAGAAATCGCCTCTGCTAAGAAAGAGAAAAGCAATGGCCACTACATATTTCTCATATTCACTTTAAATAGTTAACAGATGATTAAGTTTTATATCATTTTGTGTATAAACAGATCACTCATTAAGCACACCACTATCTCTTCAACATACATTGCCCCTCTATTTTTTAGAATTTTTGAGTAGTAACTTTAGCATGGAAATGTTGCGGTTTGGCAATCAATAGATAAATAAGCCAGGTTTTCTCTTGCACCTCTCTCAACAAAGTACATGTTCAGTCAGCTTGTCTTACTACTATTTATGAGAAACTTCACAAATAAGAATGTTACTGTTTTGGGTGAAATGAGAAGAAGACTCTTGCAGGACCCTCCCCACCGTGCTTCCAGCTTGATCATGCGAGACCCGCTTGCCCCCCCCCCCCTAGATCCGTCCCTGATCCTCTCTGTTGGCCACCCCTCTCATGGACTTGATCTAGTTTTTACCAAAGACATTGAAATCTTGCCAACAATGACATTCAGCCCCACTGACAAATCATGCTTCTTGTTTCTCGTTATGCATGTCTTATCTTCCTTTGTTTACCCAATTTATCTATTGTGCAGCAGTGTGTAATATGTTGGTGCTTTATAAATACAATGAATAAAGATTATCAGCACAAATAGGTATACACTGCTTTTACACACAGTGCAAAAGTATCTTTAGATTGTAAGCTCACAAGGGCAGGGCTATCTCACACTTTTGTGTCTTGGATTTTGTTCATTCTGAGAGCACTACAACAGGCAAGCAGCATCAACCACCCACAATATCACAACACATTACAAGTAGATAAGTGTGTGCAGAAAGGAACCAATTACACAATTAGTACCAAAGAGAAAGCTGTTCCAACAAAACACCGCACCATTCATACGATCAAGAGAAAAAAGTCCATCTTTATTAAACTGCAAATGGCATATAAAACAACATAAAATAGGAAGGTAGCACAACATAAACATGAATATCAAAATCCTGGTCTGTTTATGAGGTAATTAATAAATCGTGTGTCCCAGACATATACATGTATCACATTGATCATGGAATATAAATAGAAGGCTCACTCATGGCAGAAAATAAGTAAACGTCAACATGTGTAAACATAGGTACCTGGAACAGGTAAAAATTAAAGTGAAATAAAGTGCATAGTGCATGAAGAGGTGTGTATCAGACGAGGGAGAGGACTGGACAGACACAAGCGGGGTGTAAAATTGGATTTTGTTCATTTCATAGCTTGCACTTTGTTATACATTTTATTTGTCATGTTACATCTGTCATTGTAATCACCAGTTCTGTATTTTGTACCAATGTCCATATTTGATGTATATCATTGTCTGTATCATTATGTACCCCTTGTTTGTCTCTCTTATTTTGTACAGCGCCACAAAATATGTTGGGGCTTTATAAATTAATAATGATAATAATAATAAAAAAATCTTCTATGCTTAGCATAACCATGATAACTTTAGAAATAATTCAGGGGTAATCAAAGCTACAATAGCTGTTTAGTAAGTCATTTCCTCACCCTTTAAAAAAATAGAAAAGTGGAATTTTACATTCGTTAAATCTGAAGCTCCCAATCTTTGAATACAGAATTTCAAATCATTGTAAAAGTATTGAACAGTTCAAATGGGGCTGGTGAGTGACTGTTGTCACCTCCATCGAGCTGTTGTTGCAGGGAAAGAAATTTGGCCCGATCCAATTTATTTTTTCTCCTAGGAGATTTTTTTTTAATGTTCTGTTTAAAATAACTTTTCAGCACTCTGCAATTAAGAAAGTAACAAAAAGTTGGTTAAAAAAAAAGTAGTACTGTCAAAATTATTCAGAGTTTTCTTGCTTGTTGGTACCTTAAAGAAAACCTACAACGGGAAAAAGTTCCCCTGGGTGGTACTCACCTTGTGTGGGGGAAGCCTCCGGATCCTATTGAGGCTTCCCCTGTCCTCCTGTGTCCCACGGCAGCAGTGATAAAGCTCCTGGAATGGCGTGGATGTAAATAATTACCTTCCTGGCTCCAGTGCAGGCGCAGTATCGGCTCTCTGCTCAGATATAGGAGAAAATAGCCGATCGCTGTCGGGCAGCTCTACTGCGTAGACGCAAGTCGCCTGCACCTGTGTAGTAGAGCGCACCTGACGGAGATCGGCTATTTCCGCCTATCTCCATACTGAGAGCTGCAACAGTGCCCCTGCTGGAGCCAGGAAAGGTAAATAAATGTAGCTTGTTAGGTTTGTCGAGCCTGGATTGCCGGAGACTGGGGGATTGCCTGCAGCTACAGGGGAGGGGGAAGCCTCATTGGGACACTGAGGCATCCCCCTTTCCGAGGTGAGTACCCCCCAGGAAAACTTTTTTTTTTATTACAGAGTCTCTTTAAAAGACATTTAAGATGTGACAATATCACCTAGGAGAAATCGAAGGAGAAAAAAGTGAATTGGGCCCAATGTGTGGTGGCTGGGTTTGCAAGTTGTGCAGTCAGTAGATCTGATAGTCGCAGGACAAGGAGCAGAAAGGGTTAAGAAGAAATGAGGCCCTAGACAAGATAACAGTTTTTGCCTGCCACTGATGACCATGGTCCCTAGACTCTCTCCAAGCCCTAGGCAGCTGCCTAGGTTTGCCTTGTGGATGATCCGGAGTGGGGACAGTGAAAAGAACAAGAGATTGTACAGGCAAGGCATATGCATGCTTATTTCACACTGGCAAAGGGTCCTGACATTGATAGGGATTTTGCTGAGCAATTGTGTATATGTAAATAAAACATCTGTTTATATTTTAACCACTTGAGGACCAACCCTTTACCCCCCCTTAAGGACCAGCGCTGGTTTGATTGATCTGTGCTGGGTGGGCTCTGCAGCCCCCAGCACAGATCAGGGTGCAGGCAGGGAGATCAGATTGCCCCCCTTTTTTCCCCCCTATGGGGATGATGTGCTGGGGGGGTCTGATCTCTCCTGCCTGCTTTGGGTGGCGGGGGGGCACCTCAAAGCCCCCCTCCGCGGCGAAATTCCCCCCTCCCTCTCCTACCTGCTCCCCCCCCTGAGATCCGGGCTGCACAGGACGCTATCCGTCCTGTGCAGCCAGTGACAGGACGTCCCCTGTCACATGGCGGCGATCCCCGGCTGCTGATTGGCCGGGGATCGCCGATCTGCCTTACGGCGCTGCTGCGCAGCAGCGCCGTACAAATGTAAACAAAGCGGATTATTTCCGCTTGTGTTTACATCTAGCCTGCGAGCCGCCATCGGCGGCCCGCAGGCTATTCACGGAGCCCCCCGCCGTGATTTGACAGGAAGCAGCCGCTCGTACGAGCGGCTGCTTCCTGATTAATTAGGCTGCAGCTGGCGACGCAGTACTGCGTCGCTGGTCCTGCAGCTGCCACTTTGCCGACGCACGTTATGAGTGTGCGGTCGGCAAGTGGTTAAGTAAATTTCCTAAATTCTGTATAAATACTTTCTGAAAATAAAGATGTAACATTACATTCTGAGCAACCATCTCCATAGCAACCAACTGTCCCTCTTTTGGAGGGACCGTCCCTCTTTGGGAGCCAAATCCCCCTGTCCCTCTTTCATCCTCATGTGTCCCTTGGCAGGACTCATGTACAGATGTATGTAAATATTAGAGATGTCGCGAACCTCCGATTTTCGGTTCGCGAACCTCCGCGAAAGGTTCGGTTCGCGAAAAAGTTCGCAAACCGCAATAGACTTCAATGGGGAGGCGAACTTTGAAAATTTCAAAAAATTCTACCGGGTGGAAAAATGATAGAAAACATGTTTCAAGGGCTCTAATACCTGGTATCACAGTCAGCAGACACATTATTGCCAAACACACAGCTCTTACTGCTGGAGGCCCGCCCCTCCTCCAAGCAAGGTCCTTATGCCATTTCACTCACTTGTCTGCCTACACTAATTAGTTAAGGGACAGCTGCTCCCTCCACCCCTCCTGCCCTTCTAGCTATTCCCTCCTACCGGAGGGAGGAGGGTGTCATCTGCCAGGGAATTATACTATTTCAAAAACCAGTTTACATACCATAGCTGGGAATTGAACCCAGGTCTAACTGTGTGGTGGGCAAGCACCCTAATTGCTGTACCACAACAGTACTAACTGAAGCTGGCCTAGCATTTACTATTTATGCTCAATGCAATAGAAACATTAGGTTGCTTAAAGGGAACCTTAACTGAGAGTGATATGGATGTTTCCTGTAAACAATACCAGTTGCCTGGCAGTCCAGCTGATCTCTGTGACTGCAATAGTGGCTGAATCACACCCTGAAACAAGCATGCAGCTAATCCAGTCTGACTTCAGTCAGAGCACCTGATCTGCATGCTTGTTCAGGGGCTGTGGCTAAAAGTATTAGAGACAAAGGATCAGCAGGCGATTTAGGAAAATGGTATTATTTTAAAAGGAAAAATCCATATCCTTCACCGTTTAAGTTCCCTTTAAGTATTTGTAGCATAAAAGCCAACTCACATTGGCTGGGATTTGAACCCGGGTCTCACTGTGTGGTGGGCAAGCACCCTAACCACTGTACCAGAACAGTACTAACTAAAGCTGGCCTAGCATTTACCATTTATGCTCAATACAAGAGAAAAAGTAGACAAGTCAAATAACATTTATATCTTGCTTTTCTCCTGGCGGACTCAAAGCACCAGAGCTGCAGCCACTAGGGCATGCTCTATAGGCAGTAGCAGTGTTAGGAAGACTTGCCTAAGGTCTCCTACTGAATAGGTGCTGGCTTACTGTCTTACTCAGTTAAGGTTCCCTTTAAGCAACCTAATGTTTCTATTGCATTGAGCATAAATAGTAAATGCTAGGCCAGCTTCAGTTAGTACTGTTGTGGTACAGCGGTTAGGGTGCTTGCCCACCACACAGTTAGACCTGGGTTTGATTCCCAGCTATGGTATGTAAACTGGTTTTTGAAATAGTATAATTCCCTGGCAGATGAGACCCTCCTCCCTCCGGTAGGAGGGAATAGCTAGAAGGGCAGGAGGGGTGGAGGGAGCAGCTGTCCCTTAACTAATTAGTGTAGGCAGACGAGTGAAATGGCATAAGGACCTTGCTTGGAGGAGGGGCGGGCCTCCAGCAGTGAGAGCAGTGTGTTTGGCAACAATGTGTCTGCTGACTGTGATGTATAGGGTCAAAGTTTTGCTCAATAGAGTATTATGGGGCGAATCGAACTTCCGCAAAAGTTCGCCTGGTGCAGGCGAACGCGAACCCCCAAAGTTCGCCTGGAACCGTTCGCTACATCTCTAGTAAATATATGTATTTTTCTACCCAAAATGTGTTTTATTGACTTTTTTTTTTCTTATCCTTTAACCACTTCAGCCTAACTTTATCACTACTTATCACACTGAAATGATCTATATCTTGTTTTTTCCGCCACCATTTAGGCTTTCTTTGGGTGGTACATTTTGCTAAGAATGATTTTATTCTAAATCCATTTTTAACAGGAAGATTAAGAAAGAAATGGAAAAAAATAATTATTTTTCAGTTTTCAGCCTTAGGCAATTATTTTCTCTACAACTGGATTGTTGTCAGAATATCCCTTTATATGGAAAATCAGATTGAAAAACATCATAGTTGTAAAAATAATAAGGCAATTAGAGGGGTTCTTGAAGCAGTAAACATACATAAAGTAGGTAACAGTGCACTGGTAGTGTGGGAGACGTTTACATTGTCATCATAATAATATTTTGTATTTATTACATTTTATGGTTTACACTGATTTATGGTGAGTTATAAAGTATTACTTGTATCAACATTGTTATGGGTGGTGCTACTTCTTTTTATATTAGCATGATATTAATAGATATGTGTTTTTCAGCTCTTACTGAGGTTACATGCCAGGGATGTGCCTTTGTTTTTCAGTTGCAAAATCAAAGTAATTAGAGATAAATAATCCTCTTCTAACACATTTTTTCCCAACATTATTATAATACAGTATCTACCCATTAGTCTTAAAGATTATCTTATTTTGTATGTATATATCACTGACATCTTCTCACAGCACTTATACATATTGAATATAGTCATATCACTAACTCTTAGAAGAGGTCACAATCTAAAGCCTACCATAGTCAGTCAGCATTCATGAAAAAAGGTGTCTGGAATAGCGACTACGGAACTTCCATAGTACAATAGCAGTAATATTTACCAGTATTTTACTATGGCTTAATCTGACCCTACTCTCACACACCTCCCCTGGAGGCGACTAAGACCTCCCTGGTGGTGCCTAACCCTATGCAATACCACAATACAATTATCTGCAAGCCATTTTCTTTTTCTTAAGCCCTTGTGTGCTAAATGTCCCCCTCCTGTCACTAATCATAATTTTTTGGGCTATAAGACACTCCAGACTATAAGATGCACCTAGGTTTAGAGGGCAAATATCAGGGGAAAAAAATACTAAACCTGGTGTTTCTATTGTGCAGAGGCATCTTATGGAACTTCTCCCAACCAAGCTGTCTCTAAGCTACACTGCCCAGCTACACTAAACAAACATCTGCTGCCCCTACCAGTTATACTGCACTACACACTACAGACTACATTACACTACACTAACCCCTGCTGTTCCACCAGCTAAGCTACACTATACTGCACTAACACTACATAACACTACCACTGCAAGCTCTTACTGCACCCTGATGTGTGCTCCTCTCCCCCTCGCTCCAGTCCTGCTAATGCACATGCGCTCCTTCTCCTGCAGCTACCGAAATCCTGTACACTGTGACTGCTTGCCACTATACAGCTCTGGTGCTTGGTACTTCCTGGTAGACTCCTACTTCCCTGATTAGCAGGTTCCCTATGTTTTTCCATTGCAAAGTGTTAAAAAAATATTTTAAAAAAAGAAGTTGAAAAAATGATCTCCTAGGAGAAAACTTAGGAGAAAAAGCTAATTGCAAATGGGCCTCGAGACTCTTGGAACTGCCAAATGTTTGTCCTTTCCCCAGTGAGCAGAGACCTAGACATCAGAATGTTTTAAAGAAGTGAAAACAAATTATGATATAATGATTTGCATGTGTAGTACCTTTAAGAAATAAAACATTAGGAGCAGAGACATAAGTCTAATATTGTTTCCAGTACAGGAAGAGTTAAGAAACTCCAGTTGTGGGGGCGTGGCTACGCGATGGAGGAGTGAGGAAGCAAAGCTCTGAGCTCCCGGCTAATCAACTGCGCAACACGCTTGTTTTTCAAGGAAAAGATACCTGAAAGTACTGGAGGAGAGTGCAGGGTATGAGGGGAACAAGATCCTCGACAAAAGGCAACGGTCTCGCGTCGACTTCTAACATGCTATCTGCGAATGAGGCTCCTCCATTACCCCAGAGAGATAGATGGCAGACATCGGATAAAAGGCGCAAGAGAAATGTTGATCAGTTGCAATCCCCAGAGTATACTAACTGAGTGATCCTACTGCTAAAATTATAAAGTGCTCTCTGTGCTTTTTCATCAACTGACTGAAAAAGTTTTTCCTCACTAAGCTGAGCAAGCTCTTAAAATGTTTCACACTAAGTTACCTGCACTCACATCTAAAATGCTGAAGAGATAGATATCTGTCAGCTCAGATGGTGATTTATATAGTTTAGTCTGATTATATCTTTTACTTGACAACTTTTTATCTATAGGAGAAATGTAGGCAGAATGCTTCTTCATAATATTTTAATAACTCTTTATACTGCCTATAGTTTTGACAATGAATAACTTATTACAGATACAATGTCTAAGGTTAAAAACAAGGTTTATATTTGTTTTTGTTTTATTTTCCTCACAGTTATTATGCATCAATATAGAATGTGTTGCAGTACACGGAAATGGATGGGGGGGGGACCCCTTTGGGGAGACCTGATCATAACTTTAGCTGGTTTTTCTATGGTCCCCTATCTGGGCCTGTACCCCCCTTCTCATTTGCTTCATGGTAATAGCTGAGTAGACCCGGAGATGTTCCCTTTTCTCTTTGATTGGTGGACCGTACCCCCATTAGGGCTCCCTTGATAGGGGAAGATGTTTAGAGAAAGAGGAGTCGATTTCTCGAGCTAGGTTTACACCTAGTCTTAGTTTACCGAAGGAGTGTTTTCTGATAATACTTATTTATAATGTTCTAATTTGGTTAGTTGTGGACACTAAGGGGACAGGATATCATTACATAAAACCATTTTTTGATGTACAACTATGGATAAGATCAAAATTTTAACGTACAGTGTTAGAGGCTTAGGCTCACCTTGTAAAAGAGGTCGACTGTAGTCAGAGCTTCGCAAACTTCATCCACAAATATTGATGCTCCAAGAGACATACTTTAAAGACAATAACATCCCCAGACTCCCTAAATCTCTGTTTGACAGATTTTTTTTAATAATTCAAAGATACATAGAGCTAAAGGCATAGCTATAGCTAAGACGCTTCCTCTTCAAGTTTTGGCTAAGGATAAAGATGACTCTGGCAGGTTCCTCTTTCTTAAAACACGAATTGGAGATAAAAAAATATACATTGGCGGGGGGCGGAGCCGACCATGGAGGAGTGAGGTCGTGTTGAAGCTGAGCTCCTGTCCCGATGTGCCTTAGAAAGCATACAGACTAGCAACACCTTCTCAAAAAGAGACCTAAGGGGCATGAGGAAAGCGGAGAGACAACCCACAAAGAAAAGGTGCCCACCATCCCCTAAGCAGAGGCCGGTAACCCGATATTTTCAAGCAGCACGTTCCACTGCTGAACCACCTAAGATGGCGGACACAGCGGACCAGGCCGCAACATCTTCCTCTATGAAGGCGGGACCCTCAGCCCTATGCAATCTAGAGGATATATGGCGCTACCTCCGTAGTCTACCCACAAAGCAAGATTTAGACGAACAAACGGAGAGAATTGTCACATCCACAAAAACTGAAATTGCGGCGATCCACGCGGACATTACAGGCCTCTCTGACCGTGTCTCCATTACGGAAGCTAACATCGCCACGCTGCAGGCAGAAGTGGCCTCCCTTAGAGCAGCAAGCGAAAAACATCTCGCCAGCTCGCAGTCGTTCAGGTGGCAGCTGGAAGACCTGCAGAACAGGGGAAGGAGGAACAACATACGGATCCGTGGTGTGCCGGAAACGGTACAAGCGGACGAAATTATCCCTACGCTCTGCTCGATTTTTAATGGAGTCCTGGGCAGACAGGAAGATAGAGGAATCAAGTTCGACCGTGCGCATAGAGCCCTGAGGGCTGTGCCATCCAACCAAGAACCTGCACGGGACATCATCTGCCGTCTGCATAACTACAAAGAGAAAGAGGAGATCATGGCGGCGGCCCGCAACAAAGACCAGGTGGAGTGGCAGGGCGCTTCAATCTCCCTGTATCAGGATCTAGCCCCATCTACCCTGGCCCAACGCTGGGCCCTCCGCCCGCTGGTCAAAGCACTGCAGCAAGCTGGAATTACCTACCATTGGGGTTTCCCCTTTCAGCTAGTGGCGCGGAAGGGATCCAAAACCGCCATCTTGCGGCATCCACGTGAGCTCCCTACCTTCTTTGAGGACATCTCTATGTCCGCGGTTGAGCTCCCTGAATGGGATCCAGACTCCTTTGACCCATCGCGCCCACCGAAAAATCGGAGACCGAGACGCCAGTAATGTGAGTACTTTGTCACCTGCTTGCCCTATAGCCCTTGCCTAGACTTACTTGCTGGGGCCCGCTGCGGGTCGCTCCCCCCTGAACCCCCTCCTGGAGATGCGTGGGCAACCACAGACACTGATCTGAAAGAATTTGCTATCTTGGGACATGCTGACATCTGAAGCCAACAGAGACTCCCTGAGGCTACTTGGGGCTATGGCCCCCATGACCCGACCCCCTCCTCTCAAGCGCCGATATCGGCACAATATAATAAGAATTATTCTGGAGGCAGCGGTGTGGTGGGGCCCCGTGTCGCTGGACCGCCTTACTTTTTCCCCCTGCTGTGATGATGGAGTCCCGAGCCCCCCTCCCAGTGACTTCCACACATGCTTGTTATCTGCTGGCCGACCCGACCACGCTTGCAGGCTTTTGAGACCTCAATTGCATAATGAATAATGTATTTGTATGATCGTAAGCAATGCGAAATATCTGTTTATGCACATGTAGTGGGGAATAGCTGGCCTGGGGGGTGCGGAAAGTGGCTTTTAGCCGCTGGGGGGGAGAGGGGGGCGGCTGGGGACGGGGGGTTTTGCCGCAGCAAACTTGATGAGCAATAGATGAGAAGGGCTTCACTCTGGTAAACACCCTAGTACAGAGCAGTGTTGGGGGGCGCTTTCTTGCTCTCCAGGCACACGGGGGGAGGGGATGGGGGATGTGATGTGGTGGGAGGGCCTGGTATGGGAAACCTTAGCAGGAACTAGGTAGGGGATTGGTGGAAGCAAGGCTTCTGTTGGAATATCTCTGCTCTTTGTATGTTCGCTTTCCTATGTTCAGGAATGTTAAAAGCTTTCATATCCCCCTTTTTTCTTTTTAAAATTGTTCTCCCTTCCCCAACGGGACACATTAAGGTGGTTGTATCTAAAATATGCACGCGGGGACACGGGATCAGCGACTCCACTCCTTACTATGGTGTGGACTCACTTACCCCAGGGCGTTTGGCCGCCTCGCCCACACGAACCTTTTAGGCTCGTGGGAATACTGGATATTATTATCCATAAACAGGCCTGTTATGGGCCTAATATTAAGAAGATATGTAGAAACATACTTCTTATGGTTTCACTGTGGTTTGCTACACATGTTCTTATGCAATTCTTGATCTTTTGTATCTCTCTTTTTTCCTACTTTTCTCTCTGTTACTTGCTTCTTCAAGGTGTGCGGACGCTGGGTGGGTCGGGATGGGCTGGGGGACCCACGGGATTTTTATTCTACATTCAAGCAGTCACTTAAGGTTCTCTCCTTAAACGCCAGGGGTTTAAACATACCAGAGAAGAGATCTGCTGTGCTGAATCTGTGTCGCAGAGAAAGAGCCACTATCGTATGTTTACAAGAAACTCACTTCAAAGGCCCCTTGCCACCTAAACTATTTAGCAGATATTACAAATCTGCCTTCTATAGTACCCCACAGGACACCAAAACAAAAGGTACTGCGATCTTGGTCGCTAAAGATACACCCTTTACGCTTATAGAAGAATTTGGGGACAAATTAGGGCGCTTTAATTTTGTCACAGGAGCCCTCAGTGGCTGACCGCACTTAGCCTTCTAAACGGTGCCAGCGCACAGATCGTGCGAACTCTGGTCGCAGTCAATGCGCAGGAACCGTTAAGAATTAGCCGCAGACAACTCAGAAGGGAGCCTGTGAGACACGGGTGATTACAACGTCACCTACTGGTTCAGAGTAAACTGCCACCACCGCGGTTACTATGGGACCGTGGGGCCCACTAACTGACTGACTAATCCTGCGAATAAAACGGTTAAACACACGATATTCTGTCTAGCCAACAACAAACAAACAGTAGCGTATCTTCAGAGACCCGGGATCATTTCTGTGTGTGCTGATAAGCAGGGTAGCGGAAAGTGAATGACTTGGAGAAAGTCGTTTATTCACGCAATATAAATAATTCATATATACAGACAATTATGAAAATCAACAATTATGAAAACAGCAATAGCCAGTATGAAAAATAAAAGAAGGGAGAAAATTACTTAGTTCCTGGAAAGATGTCCTTATTGTGGGAAGAATCATAAAGTCCTTGGTTTCAAAGTCCAGAGTTCAGACCAGGTGGATACCAGCATATCCTCAAGCTGGCATCTGATGACTGCAAGATGGTTCAGTGTGGAGGACCCAGCCCGCCTGCTGGCTCTGTGCTTTTGATGAAGCTGGTTTGGGGGTGTGGCAATGCCAGCCCCCTCTGAGCTACCAGCAAATGACAGTTCATTCCCTCTGAGAGATTTTAGAGCTAAACTTATGAATTGCTGTAACTCCTGAACCATACACGTTACATTTAGGGGGGTAACAGCTTCATACTTGGAGGAAAATACAGATTAATATGATACCTGACATGGCTAGTGCATCAGATCAGGGTCCTGAGTAGATTCATACCTGGGTGGTAGGGGCCCCGGGCCCCTCTCGACTGGTATCAAGAGATCCAGCATGACCCTACGGATCCAATGATACCGCTCTCATAACCACCCTATTTATTGTATTCTGTAAATGGGCAAAAGATTATATTGTACATTCATTTCTTCCTGCTAAGGCCGGAGTCAGCCTGACTGGAGTCCAGCTGTGTCTGCTTCTTGGCTATGAAAGGCCCTGTTGGCTCCTTCAATTAACATCTGAATGTGAAATCTGCTTAGACAACTGAGTTTACACCTCTGGCTTGATCAGCAGTCACAGGGCCAGTCTTCCTGCCAGCTGCTTGTCACCTTATACCTGATGGATGGGCCATCAGCACAGCTTGAAGCCAGGGACTCTCTGGGCCCAGGCTCATTAGCATATCAAAAGGGCCAACCAGCATTTGGAATGGTGCTCTCTTTGCTAAGAAAAGGACTGCAGACCTCCTACACAATAAATCCAGATTGTACCGATTTGAAGCGCAATCGACGCAGGAATCGAGTGCGATCGTTCTTTTCTTCACGGGCGATTCCAGGACGCGCCTGCGTCCCCGCAATCGTCCGTGACAGCCCCCCCCCCTTGTCCGTGGCTTAGCCACTCATCCGCAAGATGTGTGGCGGCGCCGCTAACCTGGCTGACGGGCCTCGAGTTGCCGGTACGGCGGGAAAACCTATTGGAGCCTGTGGCTCGGTTCCCCTGGACCGGTCGCGGTCTGCTACCCTCAGGGTTGACCCAACATGGACCGTTCTGGACAGGGCGTTTGCGCCACTGCAGTCGGACGTGGTGTCTGCCGGGACTGCGGACAACGGGCAGTGGGTTGGTTAGGTCAACAGCCAGCCCACGCAGGGTTCCCCTGCTTAGTGGCTGTGGACCTAAGGGAACCCCGCGGGAATCCCTGGACCTGCCCAGCTCCTGACAGACGGCACATGCCCTGCAGTAGTTTGCTACATCCCTGTTCATCCGGGGCCAATAAAACTGGTTCCGAATACCGGCGAGTGTCTTGCGGACCCCTGAGTGCCCTGTCAGAGGATTACCATGTGCGGATTTCAGCACATGTCCCCTGAACGCACTCGGGACCACAAGCCATTTGGTATTCGCGTGGGATCTACCTGTAGGGGGCTGTGCAGACTCACTGTACAGTCTCCCACCTTCCCAGTACACCTTGAAAGCGGCCCCGTCTGCGAGGGGCTCAGCGGCTTGCTGCATGAGCACCTCCAGGCTTGGGTCACTTTGTAGTGCGGCTGAGAATACGGCGCTGTCAGTTTCAGCCAACTGGCTCATGTCACACGAGGCCAGCGGCTGAAAGGTCTCATCCCTGCGGTCAGAGGAGGGGGAGGAGGCCGGAACCCCCTCCACCTGTTCTGAGCTCGGGTTCTGAGCAGTGCAGCTGCGCGGTATTGCTAGCACAGGTACACTGTCAGAATGGCACAGACGGACATTACTCGGATCATCATTGCATGCAGTAATGACATTGACAGGTATAGACATTTTTTCATTACAGACAGGTTGTACAGGAGACTCAGGTACAGTTACAGCATCATCACAACAGACAGTCTGTACCTCAAACTCAGGTGCCTTTGAAGCAGGCACTATTGAACCTGGTACCCTTGAACTGGGCACATTCAACCCACCTCCCCCTGGTGCTCCCCCAAGTGTATAAAGTACCTGGTGGTGGGTGGAGAGTCCGTCTCCTTCCGTGAGCGACAAGGCGGTCGTGGCAGGTTCATAGTAGGACACAAGCTTGCCCAAATCAGTCCCTAGCAACACAGGGACTGGGAGATCCTTCATAACCCCAACAACCCTTTCGTGGACCCCTCCCACTCCCCAATCCAGCTTCACTCTGGCGTGGGCTATGTGGAAAAGGGTGCCCTCTACTCCAGTAAGGGCAAGGGATCGGCTGGAGCTGATGCTCTCCTTTGGCACAAGATGTGAGTGAACTAACGTGATGTCTGCTCCGGTGTCTCGAAATCCGGTGACAACTTTGCCGTTCACTCTAACAAGTTGCTGCTGGTCGGTTCGGTCGCGGATTTCCTGTCCGCGTGCAAACAGGACAAAATCCGATGATCCAGGCTGTGGTTCGCTGGCGGGTTGCCTCTGCTGTGGGTGAGGTGCAGGTGATGCAGATGATCCAGGTGCTGGTGGTGTCTGTCTCTGCTCCGGACAGTCGAATTTCATGTGTCCGGGCTGGCGGCAGTAGTGACAGGTGACCTCTCCAGGCGCTGCGGGCCTGGGTGCAGCAGCTGCGCTGGGTGGCCTCTGTGGCGGACGGCTCACAGGGGCAGGAGGGTCTGCCGAGGTATTGGGCTGACCTCCTCTCCAGCTGGATGGGACAGTTCTGCGTGTATCAGCCACCCGGGTAGTTGCAAAAGTCTCAGCAAGGTCTGCAGCGACAGTTGCTGAAGTCGGCTTGCGTTCTAACACAAATTGTCGTACATCAGCAGGGCAAATGTTCAGAAATTGCTCGAGGACTATCAAGTCCTCCAGGACGCCATAAGACCCTTTGGTGAGGCCTAGTGTCCACTGGCGGAGTGTGGTGAGCAAGCTGCTGGCCACATCTCGGTACGAATCAGAAGACTTTTTCTGCCAGGCCCTGAACTTCTTCCGATAGGCTTCTGGCGTCAGCTGGTACTTAGTAATGATAGCGTCTTTTATAGCAGCATAATCATTATCCTTCTCCGCAGGCAATTCTGCGAAGGCATCAAGCGCTTTGTAGCGCAGCAAAGGTGTCAGATGTCTGGCCCACTGGTCTTGGGACAGACGATACTGACGGCATGCTTTTTCAAAAGACCGCAAAAACAAGTCAATGTCTGTGTCCTTTTCAATATTAGCAAATTTAAATTTTGCACTTACGGGTGCTGCAGCTCCTTCAGCAGGGAGGCTGGGCGGTGAACTCCGGCTGGCCTGTTGAACCTTTGCCATGTTGAGCTCATGCTGTCGTTGGCGCTCCCGCTCAGCGGCTGCAGCAGCAGCGGCTTGCCGCTCCCGTTCCTCCCGCATTTGGCGCTCCTCACGCATGTACTGCAGGTACTTGTCCAGGTCAGTGTCCATCAGCTTTTGTAATGCCTGCTGCATTAGCGGATCAGTACAAACGGACAGTCCAGTACTGGCCGGTTCCAGGCGAGTACTTTCAGAAACTCTGGGATTGGGGTCCACACTGACATTCTCCTGCGTAACTGTTGATGCAGGGCCCTCAGGATGCACAACCTCTGTACGGTCAGGAGTCTCAGTCTCTGGTTCCCCTTGCCTTGAGTCAGATGGGTCAGCGTCTACCTCAGCAGACACATCCAGCTCCTGCAGTTGCTGGGTATCCCATTGAAACAATTCCGTTACCAGGTCCCCTTGTTTCTTGCGGCCAACCTCAATGCCTCTCTCTTGGCAAAGATTTTGCAGGTCCGCCAGGCACATTTTCTTGTAGTTCCCGGACATTTCCACGCCAAATAAAATAAAACTTTTGGGGAGGGGTACTGGCTACACAGTCTCTCTGTATATATAAAAAATATATTGCCTTCCAGCTACACCAACGAATTAGTTCGTTTCTCGATAGCGCTAGCGCTATCGCAGATACTTTCAGCACAACACAGATCCAACCGCTGCCTAACACTGTCACAGGAGCCCTCAGTGGCTGACCGCACTTAGCCTTCTAAACGGTGCCAGCGCACAGATCGTGCGAACTCTGGTCGCAGTCAATGCGCAAGGAACCGTTAAGAATTAGCCGCAGACAACTCCGAAGGGAGCCTGTGAGACACGGGTGATTACAACTCACACACTAGTTCATGGGATCTGCCACCACCTCTGTTTCCTGAGACAGAGGAACTCACTAACTGACTGACTAATCCTGCGAATAAAACGGTTAAACACACGATATTCTGTCTAGCCAACAACAAACAAACAGTAGCGTATCTTCAGAGACCCGGGATCATTTCTGTGTGTGCTGATAAGCAGGGTAGCGGAAAGTGAATGACTTGGAGAAAGTCGTTTATTCACGCAATATAAATAATTAATATATACAGACAATTATGAAAATCAACAATTATGAAAACAGCAATAGCCAGTATGAAAAATAAAAGAAGGGAGAAAATTACTTAGTTCCTGGAAAGATGTCCTTATTGTGGGAAGAATCATAAAGTCCTTGGTTTCAAAGTCCAGAGTTCAGACCAGGTGGATACCAGCATATCCTCAAGCTGGCATCTGATGACTGCAAGATGGTTCAGTGTGGAGGACCCAGCCCGCCTGCTGGCTCTGTGCTTTTGATGAAGCTGGTTTGGGGGTGTGGCAATGCCAGCCCCCTCTGAGCTACCAGCAAATGACAGTTCATTCCCTCTGAGAGATTTTAGAGCTAAACTTATGAATTGCTGTAACTCCTGAACCATACACGTTACATTTAGGGGGGTAACAGCTTCATACTTGGAGGAAAATACAGATTAATATGATACCTGACATGGCTAGTGCATCAGATCAGGGTCCTGAGTAGATTCATACCTGGGTGGTAGGGGCCCCGGGCCCCTCTCGACTGGTATCAAGAGATCCAGCATGACCCTACGGATCCAATGATACCGCTCTCATAACCACCCTATTTATTGTATTCTGTAAATGGGCAAAAGATTATATTGTACATTCATTTCTTCCTGCTAAGGCCGGAGTCAGCCTGACTGGAGTCCAGCTGTGTCTGCTTCTTGGCTATGAAAGGCCCTGTTGGCTCCTTCAATTAACATCTGAATGTGAAATCTGCTTAGACAACTGAGTTTACACCTCTGGCTTGATCAGCAGTCACAGGGCCAGTCTTCCTGCCAGCTGCTTGTCACCTTATACCTGATGGATGGGCCATCAGCACAGCTTGAAGCCAGGGACTCTCTGGGCCCAGGCTCATTAGCATATCAAAAGGGCCAACCAGCATTTGGAATGGTGCTCTCTTTGCTAAGAAAAGGACTGCAGACCTCCTACACAATAAATCCAGATTGTACCGATTTGAAGCGCAATCGACGCAGGAATCGAGTGCGATCGTTCTTTTCTTCACGGGCGATTCCAGGACGCGCCTGCGTCCCCGCAATCGTCCGTGACAAATTTAATCAAAGGCATACTCTATAACCAAAAGGTTACGATCGGCTCTTTTTATGCACCTAACAGTCAGCAAGCTCTTTTTCTCCAAAAATTCCTCTCCAAATTAAACTCCTTTGCAGAAGGCAGTATAATACTGGGAGGAGACCTGAATGTAGCGCTGGAACCTACACTAGATTCCTCTTCTCAGAAATCCCCACTTTCAGAGAAGCAACTCCGTAAATGTAAAGCGTTGCTGCGAGATATGCAACTGGTAGACACCTGGCGACTTCATAACCCCTCCCAAAAGGATTATACCTTCTTCTCACATACGCACAGTTCCTACACTAGGATAGATTATGTGTTTATTTCTCATAACTTATTATCAATATCTGCCTCCCCCGGTATAGGTAACATGACTCTGTCAGACCACGCCCCAGTATGGATTGAATTATCCTGGGGGGATATTAGAAACAGACCGCCCACATGGCGCATAAACAACTCCCTGATACAAGATAGGCAAATTTATCAAAAAATAAAGAATGAAACTGAGGAGTTTTTTCGGATAAACGTGAGCGAGGACATGTCCCCTATGACAATCTGGCAAACACATAAATGTTTTGTGCGTGGCGTCTTGATCCGCGAAGGAGCCCGCCGCAAGAAAGAAAGAGAAAAAGATATAACAGATTCCCTATCGCTTATCAGCGAGCTAGAATCCAAACATAAGGGGGATATGTCCACGTCCACACTGTCTGATCTAACAGCGGCGAGGGAGCGCCTTAAATCCCTGCTGTTCCATAAGGCCAAATTTGCAGCAGAAAGATGCCGTCGCTCCTTCTATGAGTGGGGTAACAAGTGCGGCTCTATGTTAGCAAGGGCTTTGAGAACTCAGCAAACCTCAAGATACATCTCCTGTATCAAGGATAGGGCCTCAACTCTGCATCATGAATACAGGGACATATCAAGAATCTTTAAGGAATATTACGCCAATTTATATAATCTCCCCTCCTCATCACTTAGTCTCTCCACAACTGAAAAACGAGACAAGATTAAAATGTATCTGAAGGAATCTAAAATGCCCCGGCTGTCACAGATAGATATAGAGGCTCTCGAGGAGCCCTTCACAGAAGACGAGATGGGAGTGGCTCTCGCACAAATGCCCACAGGTAAAGCCCCAGGCCCGGACGGATACTCCGTAGAATACTACAAAAAGTTCAAGAACTTAATTTCCCCACATTTACTACGGGCTTGTAACTTAATCACAGAACAACCGCTAGATCAACACTGGTTCCCCCCCCAAATGCTCGAATCCCACATTACTGTTATACACAAGGAAGGAAAGGATCCGGCCCAATGCCAAAGCTACCGGCCAATCTCCCTCCTCAATGTGGACCTGAAATTAAATTCCAAAATGCTTGCCAATAGGATAGCACCTTTATTACCTAACCTGGTCCATTTGGACCAGGTCGGGTTTATCCCGGGTCGCGAAGCAAGGGACAACACCATCCGTACCCTTAATGTACTGCATTGGGTGAGATCCCAGTCCACCCCTACTCTACTACTATCTACGGATGCTGAAAAAGCATTTGATAGGGTGGACTGGGACTTCATCGAGGGGACACTGCGACACATAGGTTTGGGGGGTATGATGCGCAAAAGAATCCTTGCCTTATACTCGTGCCCCAACGCAAAGGTTAAAGCTAATGGGACTCTATCTGATGCATTTAATATTCAAAATGGCACTCGTCAGGGGTGCCCGCTTTCCCCGCTTATTTTTGCACTGACTCTTGAACCTTTCCTCTGCACAGTACGCAACAATCCCGACATTGGGGGGGTGCAGCTTCCGAGATCCCAGCATAAAGTTGCTGCTTACGCAGATGATATGCTATTTTATATGACCAACCCACATATCTCTTTACCCAACCTCCTTCTGGAATTTCGGAAATATGGGCTTCTCTCAAACATGCCAATTAACTATGATAAAAGCGAGGCAATGGGAGTCCTTCTACCAGGAACACTTAAATCTACTATTCAAAGTAACTTTCCCTTTAAGTGGCCCCCTATATACATGAAATACCTAGGGATCCACATCACACCAGATCCAAGGGACCTAGTCACCAATAATTTTACCCCAGCACTAGAGCGAATCAGAAAAGATCTCCAAAACTGGAACAAACAGCAATTTTCCTGGTTTGGAAGATCTAATATAATAAAAATGACGATTATGCCCCGGCTACTTTATCTGTTCCAGACCCTTCCTATCTATATCCCATCCTCGTTCTTCAAGTTGGTGACCCGAGCCTTCTCCAGATTTATCTGGAATGGCCGTAAGCCCAGGCTGAAATATCAGACCCAGACAGCTCCCAAGGAACTGGGGGGAATGGCCGTTCCCAATCCTAAACTATACTATACTGCGGCGGTGCTTATCCGCATAATTGACTGGCACAGACATGCTAATCATAAACGATGGGTAGGAATGGAGGAAGAACTCCTACAGGATAAATTAAGCAATGTCCCATGGGCTAGTAAATCCAGGAAAGTCTCTGACCCTGCTGCCTCGATGGTCGCTCACACCATTAGTGTTTTTGCCAGGTATAGGAACTTACCCCTATTATCCCCATGGCCCACCCCCCTACTACCTATTCTGGATAACCTCGCCTTTCCGCCAGGTTTACCTGCTAAAAGTTACCCAAACTGGAGGGTGGGACCAGCTATACGAGCCTATCATATGCTGGATAATGGAGACTGGACGCACCTTCAGACATTGGCCCAAACTGTTGGAGCACAGACTTTGGATCCCTGGAGCTGGATCCAGTTCAAGCACTTCCTGTTGTCCCAAGGGTCTAGACCCAGCTATAACAGACCCTTGACTATCTTTGAACGAACATGTATGGAAGAGGGCCAGATACGGGGAACAATCTCTCTAATGTACTCTATCCTAAATGATATTGCCACGCCATCAGCCCAGTTCCGAGACAAGTGGGAATGTGACTTGGGACTAACATTCACAGATAAGCAGTGGGACAAGATTCTTATCTTTGCCCACAAATCATCCCTGGCTTCTCGGTTTCAGGAGTCAGGCTATAAGCTATTAACACGATGGTACCTGACCCCAGCTCGCTTGCATACTATGTTTCCTAGTGTATCTGATTTGTGTTGGAGATGTGGGAGGGAAGTGGGAACTCTAGTTCACACATTCTGGTATTGCTCTAAACTCACACAATTCTGGACGGAAGTTAGAGGCATTATGCACGAGCTGACTGACTTTCTCCCACCTGATTCTCCAGCCTTCTTCTTACTACATCACAACACATGGTCCATCAGAAGATATAAAAAAACACTAACAAGACATCTAATTAATGCTGCTAGGACTTTGATAGCAAGACTCTGGAAGTCAGAAGAATCGCCCAGAATAGGTGACTGGTTGAAACTGATAGGGCAGATACAACACATGGAGGATCTCACTGCCACATTACATGATAGGCATGACCAGTACTGGAAGACATGGTTTAGCTGGTTCGAGTTCCAAGAAACACAACAATACAAGTCACTTATAACTAATTAAGATGGCCTGGAACGCACACCCTCCCAGTTAACATAAACAGTCCCGCCTGGCCCACCCCCCCTGCCCCCTGGCGTGAGGAGAAGAGAACACTTACCTTCTACCTGGGGTTCCCATGTGCCCTACTCTGGATTCCCCCACGCCTGCACACGTCTCTCTCTTTTCGTTCTCTTTCTCTCTTTTTCTTCCTCTCCTTATACTCTCAAAATGAACAGGGGAGGATGATATTCACTAGACACGTCAGGTGAGACTAGACTCTCTTTACTATAGGCCCCCCTGGTGTATGACCCCTATGGGCCCAGGGAGGCCGTGATAACAACAATGATTGTCTCACCCTTAACGTAGGTCTCATTATCTTTATCACATATTACGCTAAATATATAAAGCAATAACATTATGTGACCACTGTTTCTCGTCTTCAAGAGTCCAAGACCCATTTATGTTATCATTTATGTCCTCATACAAAACTAAATTGTACATTGATTCTATATGCTACCAATCTTTGTTATTGCTGATCTGCATAGGTCTGGTGATATATCTCCCTTGTGTCTTGTACGTTATGACTTATGACAGTTATGTTAACTATCTACGTATTGTATTTCACTGTTACTCTTTAATATTAAAATAAAAGAATCTGGAAAAAAAAAAATATATACATTGGCCAACATATATGTCCCTAATATCCAACAAATTGTTTTTTTACAGAAAATTCTTAAGAGACTTTCAAAATTTACGGAAGGGCTTTTGGTCCTGGGCGGAGACATGAAACTCATTACCAATCCTAAGTATGACTCCTCCTCCGGCGTCTCTTCTCTCCCTCAAAAAACACTGACTCAGTTTCAGAATGTCAGGAGATCCTACCATCTGGTTGATTGTTGGCAGAATCTTAACCCACTAGAAAAAGAATACTCATACTACTCTCATGTTCATAAAGTATACACCAGATTAGACTCTCTTTGGGTAGATCAGTATTATCTAAACTATATCACTAAAGTCAATATTGAGCCCATAACAGTGTCAGATCATGCTGCTGTTTGGTTAGATCTCACTATTTCATCTGGAAGGAGGGGGAGAGACACTGGAGATTAAACGAAAACTTATTAGATGAGGAGGAGGCCAAAACAATAGTAGGTAAAACAATATCCCACTACTTTAGAGAGAATGACAATGACTAAGTGGGAAGCTCACAAGTCAGTGGTTAGAGGGGAGCTGATCTCCCAGGGAGTCAGGCTGAAAAAAACAGGAACAGGCCCAACTTCTTTGTTCTCTCAACTTAATAAACAAGCTCCAACTGACTCATTCTACCAATTCTAGTCAGGTATCTGAATCTGCTCTAAAGCAAATCTACTGAAAATATTAGATAATCAAACAAGACGAAGACAGAGGAAATGGCTCACTTCCTTGTATGAGTATAGTGATAAATGTGGCACTATGTTGGCGAATAATATACGTAAAAAACGCAATCTGGTCTATATTCACAAGTTAAAAGATAAAAAAGGTAGTTTTGAATTTCAAGCACACAAGAGAGCCAATTTGTTCAGGGAATATTATCAAGAGCTCTATAATATCCAAAAGGGCCAATCTAAAGAGGAAGCATTGTTATGTGAAATTAAAATAAAGAAATATTTAGAATGTGTTAAATTGCCAAAGTGGGGGGCAGAGTTGTGTATGGAACTTGAAGAAGATATAACAGTAATGGAGCTAAGGGCGGCCCTTAAGAATATGCCAAATGGAAAAACACCAGGCCCAGACGGCTTTTCCAAGAAATACTACCATACTTATTCAGACTTACTGCTACCCCGCTTGTGAAAATTCCTTAATGCTCTAAAGAAGGGGGAAAACTTTATGAGACAGGGAATGGAGGCCCATATTGTGGTGATCCCTAAAGAGGGGAAGGACCCTGCCTTGTGCCAGAGCTATCACCCGATCTCATTGATAAACTTAGATGCTAAGCTTTTCGCAAAGGTCCTAGCTAAAAGAATAACATTTGAGTTCCCATCCCTGGTTCACCCTGATCAGGCAGGTTTTTTGGTTGGTCATGAAGCAAGAGATAATTCATACTGTATAAGGCCTTGAATATTCTAGACTGGGCAAAAAAATCTGATACTCCAATAATTGCTCTATCAACTGATGCTGAAAAAGCCTTTGACAAAGTGAACTGGGAAATGATCAAAGGTGTTCTGGAGCATATAGGATTAGGACCAGGTATGAGAGCTAGGGTAAATAGCTTATACTGTTGCCCATCTGCAAGAATTAGGGCTAATGGGGCGATTTCAGATGCTTTTTCTCTAGGCAATGGCACAAGGCAGGGCTGTCCCTTATTTCCTCTGTTGTTTGTCTTAACCCTTGCACCCTTGTTGCGAAGCATAAGTATGAACAGAGATATTAAGGGGGCAAAAATAGGAGAACCCCATTGTAAAATTTCTGCTTTTCCCGATGATGTTCTGTTTTATCTAACAGATCCCCACACCACTCTCCCACTCCTAATGAAAGAATTTCAGAACTATAATCTGACAGTGATATCAGATTTCAAGATAAATAGGTCCAAATCTGAATATATAGCATTTGGTCTGTCATCATCAGAGATTGCTAAATCACAACAAAAATTCCCTTTTACATATCAAGAAGAGTCTTTAAAGTATTTGGGGATATGGCTCCCTGCTGACTTAACTAAATTATATGGTCTCAATTTCTTACCATTGTTGGGGTCGATTGGGAAGGATCTTGAGTCTTGGAGTAGGAAGGGACACACGTGGTTGGGTAGGGTAAACATACTCAAGATGAATGTTCTCCTTAGGTTCCTTTTTTTCTGACTATGTTGCCCATCCCACTTCCACGTGTGTTTTTTACAAAAATCCAAACTGCCTTCATAAAATATATCTGGAGAAATAAAAAAGCTAGACTTGCCTATAATGTACTGATATTGCCTAAGGAAAGGGGAGGCCTGGGGGTTCCGGATATAAAATTTTATCATCGAGCCTTAGCCTTGAATAGAATCACAGATTGGCAATTGAGCGTCCAACAAAAGGGATGGGTCACAGTAGAAAAGACCTTGGCGGGTAGAAACTGCCAGTCGTCCTCGGGCAAAGCGTCCTCTTCTTCCGCATTCCCCATTGTAAAGAGCCATAAAGCACGTCCGCATGACGCAAAATGCGGAAGAAGAGGACGCTTTGCCCGAGGACGACTGGCAGTCGTCTGAAAACGAAACTTAGCCGCGAAGGGAGACCGGAGGGCACCGAAGGACCGGCGCGGGCACAGGACGGCTGCAGGAGGCTCGGGAAAGCCCCCAGGTAAGTGAATTTTTTTCCCCAACAGTTAAGGTTCCCTTTAAGTCAGTTTAAATGGGCTCCTTTCCCTTCACCACTCTTACCAGAGTGCCGGATAGTGCAATGGTTAAGGACACTGCCTCTGACATGGGAGACCAGGGTTTGAATCTTGGCTCTGCCTGTTCAGTAAGCCAGCACCTATTCAGCAGGAGACCTTATGCAAGTCTCCCTAACACTGTTACTGCCTATAGAGCGCGTCCTAGTGGCTGCAGCTCTGGCGCTTTGAGTCCGCCAGGAGAAAAGCGCTATATAAGTGCTTGTCTTTGTTTTTTTACCAGTGAAAGGATTCCCACTGTTCACCCGGGGTTTGGAGAGGGTTTGTTTTGGCTCATGGAAACAGGATAAAGCACTAACTCTTGGGCGTTTTCTTAGTGGTACTGCTATAAAGACAATAGACCTCTTAAGGTCAGAGTCGGGATCCTTCCCTCTTGACTCCTGGAGATTGCGACAATTGCATTCGTGGATAAAAACTTTAGGTCCCTTACGGGCTATTTCTGATATGTCTGAATGGCAAAAGATCTTTATACAAGATGCTAAACCGCCCCCAGTGGCGTCCCTACCATGGGGCGGCCAGGAGCGCTCTGCTCCGGGTGTCAGCTCCAGGGGGGGTGTCATCAAGGCCTCCCCAGAAGCCTTGATGACACAGGAGGGGAAGCAGCGCTGAAGGAGGGGTGGCAGCGTCGGCGGGGAGGGGGGAAATACCCCCCCACATCTCCCTCACCTGGGTCCCCTCCTTCGGCGCTTCCCCTCCAAGGGCAGAACGGGCACTGACAGGGCGGCTGATAGCCGCCCTTAGTTTACCCGAGCAGGGCTACGGGAAGATGGCCGCCGAAGCCCGCACTGGAGACAAAAATAGACGGCAAGATGGCCGCCGACGCCATCTTGCCGTCTATTTTTGTCTCCAGTGCGGGCTTCGGTGGCCATCTTCCCGTAGCCCTGCACTGATGACGCAGCAGGAGACGGCGCGGGACATTCAAGAGGAGCTGCGGAGGCTGCCTGGGATTCAGAAGAGAGGTTTCATCTGCAGGTAAGTGAATGGGTTTTTTTTCTTTTACAGGTGCACCGGCCCGGCCACCCACCACTGCTGCCCACCACCTACCCACCACTGCTGCCCACCTACCCACCAGGCTACCCACCGCTGCTGCCCACCTACCCACCGCTGCTGCCCACCTACCCACCACTGCTGCCCACCTACCCACCAGGCTACCCACTGCTGCTGCCCACCTACCCACCAGGCTACCCACCGCTGCTGCCCACCTACCCACCACTGCTGCCCACCTACCCACCACTGCTGCCCACCTACCCAGCAGGCTACCCAGCAGGCTACCCACCACTGCTGCCCACCTACCCACCACTGCTGCCCACCTACCCACCACTGCTGCCCACCTACCCACCAGGCTACCCAGCAGGCTGCCCATCTACCCACCACTGCTGCCTACCTACCCAGCAGGCTACCCAGCAGGCAACCCACCACTGCTGCCCACCTACCCACCATTGCTGCCCACCTATCCACCACTGCTGCCCACCTACCCACCACTGCTGCCCACCTACCCACCAGGCTACCCACCACTGATGCCCACCTACCCACCACTGCTGCCCACCTACCCACCAGGCTACCCAGCAGGCTGCCCACCTACCCACCAGGCTACCCACCACTGCTGCGCACCTACCCACCACTGCTGCCCACCTACCCACCGCTGCTGCCCACCTACCCACCGCTGCAGCCCACCTACCCACCACTGCTGCCCTCCTACCCACCAGGCTACCCAGCAGGCTGCCCATCTACCCACCAGGCTACCCACCACTGCTGCCCACCTACCCACCACTGCTACCCACCTACGCACCACTGCTGCCCACCTACCCACCACTGCTGCCCACCTACCCACCAGGCTACCCAGCAGGCTGCCCACCTACCCACCAGGCTACCCAGCAGGCTGCCCACCTACCCACCACTGCTGCCCACCTACCCACCACTGCTACCCAGCAGGCTGCCCACCTACCCACCAGGCTACCCAGCAGGCTGCCCACCTACCCACCACTGCTGCCCACCTACCCACCACTGCTACCCAGCAGGCTGCCCACCTACCCACCACTGCTACCCAGCAGGCTGCCCACCTACCCACCACTGCTGCCCCCCTACCCACCAGGCTACCCACCATGCTACCCACCTACCCACCACTGCTGCCCACCTACCCACCAGGCTACTCAGCAGGCTGCCCACCTACCCACCACTGCTGCCCCCCTACCCACCACTGCTACCCAGCAGGCTGCCCACCTACCCACTAGGCAATCAGGCTGCTCACCCTTAACCACCTACCCACCAGGCTATCAGCTTGCCAACACTCAAATCTGCTACCGATATTGTGTATTTTGTGGTCAGATCTGCTACCGACATTGTGTATTTTGTGGTCAGATTAACTGCCGACATTGTGTATTTTGTGGTCAGTTTAACTACCGTCGATGTGTATTTTGTGGTCAGTTTAACTACCGTCATTGTGTATTTTGTGGTCAGTTTAACTACCGATATTGTGTATTTTGTGGTGAAATCTGGTGCTGACATTGTGTATGTTCTGGTCAAATCTACCGCAAGATTGAATGATTTTTTTCTGGTCAAATCTGCCGACATGATTGAATGTATTTTCTTGTGAAATCTGCTCACATAACGTGTAATGTCTGGTGAAATGTTCTCGCATTACGTGTATTTTATGTTGAAAGCTTCTGACATTTTGTGTATTTTCTGGAGAAAAGCTGCGCAATGATGTGAATTTTCTGGAGAAAGGTTGACTAAAACTTGGGTGCACTTTTAAATTAGCTCCGCCCC
The DNA here is from genome assembly GCF_040937935.1 of Hyperolius riggenbachi. Lineage (NCBI taxonomy): Eukaryota > Metazoa > Chordata > Amphibia > Anura > Hyperoliidae > Hyperolius > Hyperolius riggenbachi. The sequence goes on along the minus strand of NC_090649.1, from coordinate 118,850,247 downwards.
ATCTGATCATAGCCACGCCCATTTTTTCACCGCGGCAGGTGGTGGACCGTGGGTGGGGGGGTGTCTTTCAATACCTAGCACCGGGTGTCAAATGCCCTAGGTACGCCACTGACCGCCCCATATGATTTCTATTATTTACCTGATGCTCCTGAACTCTAAATCTTTAACTAAACCTTGTTTCATTAAGGAATGGGAAAGGGAGTTAAACTCTTCTATTACGGACACTCAATAACAAAAACGTATCGGAGTAGCGCATTCTGCTTCCATTAATACTCGTACCCAGGAGAATAGTTACAAGCTTATGATAAGGTGGTAAAGGACTCCGCTTCAATTGTCTAAAATTTATCCTACTCAAGATCCTATGCGTTGGAGAGGATGTGGAAGCCTAGGCTTCCTATCTCATATCTTCTGGAGTTGCCCAAAACTAGCCCCGTTCGGGGAAAAGGTCCTTAAACTTGTAAAACAACTAACTGACGTTGAGTTAGAATGGGATCCGTGGGTTATATTGTTTCATCTTGTTCCATTCCCTGCTAAGAAATACAAAAACACTATAATCCCTCACATTTTAAATTCAGCTAAAAGCCTCATAGCCACTCTATGGAAACATCAAAACCTACCATCAGTTCGAGAATTGATAATGAAAATAGAAAATGTGCATCAGGCTGAGGAAACTATACTCCTGGGTAAAGACAAGATTGATAAATATAGGGCGGTTTGCTATCCATGGATAGAATTTCAAGAGAAAGATGAATATAAAGAAGTGTTCACTTAGCCTCATTATTTGCAAAACCATAAATGATCTTATTCATACTATTCTTTTTACATAGTCCTCCCCCCTTGGTATCCAAAAAGTACGTAGATGTAGATGAAAGAGTTTGGCTCTTTTCTTTTTTGTTCTATATATATATATATATATATGTTCAGGTGGTTTTTGGTGGATTTATTTGTACTTATACTAATATGTATAAAGGATCTGGATATATTAAGAATCAGAAAGTGGATTCGTTTTTCTTAAATAATTATAATAATTTTGGGTCAGCATTCTTGATTGTAATAGGAAATTTAAGTCATTTTTGTATATGTTATATATTTCTTGTACAGATGACTCATACAATTTTGCATTTATATATTTGTATATTGTTAACTGAATTAATGAGATTCATAAATGAAGATTACGTTAAAAGAAACTTCAGTTGTTATCTATGCAAAAGAGCCATTGATCTCCATGACTTTTAAAGTCGCAGAGAGCTCTGTCTTCTGAAGCTTACTATCTGAAGTGTCAGTCACTGTATTTTTTTTTCTTCTGTAGAGGACAGTTCAAAAGTTCACGTCCTGCTCTGTAAACTCATTTAGAATGCTGAGTAGTGTGCTCAGTAGTAAACTGTAAACTGCAAATATTAAAGAATGATGCAATGTTATAAAAAATAACGATATAACTGAAAATAAAAAATATGAGAACATTTTCTTTGCTACTAATGTTCTAGTAATTATCCATACTACACAGCCAATTTATTATATCATATTTTTTTTTTCACTTCTGTGTCTCTTTAACCAAAGCTTATGGCAGTGCCATATAAGCAGTCTTCCAATATGCATACAAACAGACTGAACATCTGCTAAACAATATAAAGGTGGCAGAACGCTGATTCCACACTGAGGTCTGTCCTTTGACTGATCTACAACTATAAAGTCTATGCAGTCTCAAAATACAATCTTCATGTACTGAATTTGTACTTGCCACATAATGCCCATTCAGGAATCCAATTAAACCACAGGAAATTGTTCTAGTGAGTCACAACCCTAAGCGTAATGGACTTTAGACTGGCTGACAATTCCTCACCTGCTGCACGCAGGTTCAAATACGGAAATGTGGAATGGAAATAAATGCTATTAAAATATTGACAGACTGGGTGTGTGAAATCAAGGATAATCAGGCTACAGCCAAAGTGTTGACCTTCTCCCACCCCTATTGTCATACTTATAAAGAGCAGCAAACCACATTCTCAATATACAGTATCTTGTGTAAGAATAATAAGAAGGACCACCTTTCAATATAGTCCATCATCTCTCAGCTGGGCTTCTTCTTACAAAGGTGGGATCCCCCTGTCACTTGATCTCTTCCAACAGACCAGATTTCTAGAAGTCTTTAAGAAGTAGTATGAAATCACATACTTACCTAAGAGAGAAGTCTCTGGTTCCTCCTTTCTGCTATAGGACCCTCCAAAGATTACTGACAAGTGCTTGTCAGTAATCTGATCGGGGCCGCATCATGCTTGAAGAGAAGCGCGACCCCAATCAGCTGGAGGGTCTGCGAGTGGCAACGGCAGACCTGAAGGCCCAATTTATTAGGATCAAGGATCAAGAGGATAAAGAAATGACTGAGAATCCCCTACGAGAGATGAACAAGTCCAAAACCTGACAGATGTGACACATTTTCACTATACTACAGTAAGTGACTGCAACATTGGAAACAAGTAATTTATGGTGTATTTTAAAAAAACAACAGGAAATAGGCTAGAGATGGCCCGAACGGTTCGCCGGAGAACTTGTTCGCGCGAACTTAGCTGGTTCGACTTCGGGGTGAACCGCGAACACTTAACGAGTTCGACCCGCCCCCTATACTACATCATTGGGCTAAACTTTGACCCTCTACATCACAGTCAGCAGACACATGGCAGCCAATGAGGCTGCACTCCCTCCTGGAGCCCCCCCCCCCTTATAAAATGTTCTCACTCTGTGTGCTGCAGTATTAGTGAGAGACATTGGAGAAATAGGGAAAGCGATAGTTAGGAAGTCTGTTAGCTTGCTCCTTGCTGATATTTTTTTCTGAAAAGCACCCCAAAACTGCTCTTTTAAGAGCTAATAATCCTCGGATGTGTGTGTGTGTGTGTGTGTGTGTGTGTGTGTGTGTGTGTGTGTGTGTGTGTGTGTGTGTGTGTGTGTGTGTGTGTGTGTGTGTGTGTGTGTGTGTGTGTGCCACTGACACTGCATATACAGCCCTGTCTGTCACAGCAGGCCCATGCTAATTGCTGTACTGTGCCAGGCCCAGCACATTCAGTGCATATCTTTCACTGCCTCTGTATGACTTCACTTTGTATTATGCCACCAGCAGTCAGGTCAAAAAAGTGTTCAGTACCTCACCTTTATCAAAATGAATGAGGCATGGATCCCGGAGGGCTACTGCCTGCCCGAAGACTAAGTCAGTCCCCGCACACAGCATCTCTGCCTGCACGCCACTTGACTGCCTTCTCCGCCATCACCAACAGGGTCCATATATTCCACTCCGCCATGCCGTCCACCAGGTGTTAGACCAGTTGAAACATCTTTTCCATCACTTTTGTGGCCAGAAACAGTGTTTGTAGTTTTTCAAGTTCGCCTGCCCATTGAAGTCTATTGCGGTTCGAAAAGTTTGCAGGTTCGCGAACATTTTTGGAAGTTCGAGGTTTTGCGAATTGGAAATCAGAGGTTTGAGCCATCTCTAAAATAGGCAGCACTCCTAGTCATGCTGCAAATGAAATGAAACCAACAGAGGTGTGCAATGCCCCCCCCCCCCCCCCGGGGGCATATACACACCATGGGCTTGATTCACAAAGCGGTGCTAACCCAGTAAAAGACTTTAGGCGTGATAACCATTGCACCACGCTGGTGAGAAGCCAGTTTAGGCGTGATAAGTTTAGGTGTGATAAGTTTAGGCGTGATAAGTTTAGATCGCACACAAAGTCCCGCGCACAAAGCAGCGCCATTAAACTCTATGCGAAGTGCACCAGACTTTGCTAGCGCAAAACTTTTGATCAGCTGTGCAATGCGGTGCTAACCCAGTGGGTACTTAAACTTATCATGCCTAAACTTATCACGCCTAAACTTTTGCCTAAAATTATCATGCCTAAAATTATCATGCCTAAACTTATCATGCCTAAACTTATCACGCCTAAACTGGGTTTAGGCGTGATAAGGGGCTTTTCACCAGGGTGCTAACTGTTAGCACCGCTTTGTAAATCAAGCCTCTTGAATGCAAATCAGTTGCAAACTATGCACTAATCATAATCTAATTAAATTGAATGCAAACTGATACACATGAATGCAGCTAGCCACCAGTGGGCTTACATTTTCGTACAGCAGGAGGAAATGGCAGCGCTTTCAAATATATAGATGGTTTAATTACATTTGCAACCTGACTAGGAGTGCTGCCTATTTCCTGTTGTTCTTTAGAAAAAATGTGTAGACCAATTATGGGCTAGCAGGTCCAGGTTTCAACAATGTTAATTGTCAGTTTAGTGGTTAGGTCTCTTCCGGGAGGGCACGTCATCGCTGTGGAAGAGTCTAGTATTGAACAATCTGTGCACCGGCTGTTTTTGAAGCCAATGTTATCCTTTGCTGTAAATGCAAGTTGTGTGTAATCTGCCCATGGTTGGCATCTACACATCTATTCAGCTTGTCAATTCAGGTGCAGCATATATTTATGGTGTATTTTACTCTGGGAAAAATATATATGTATTTCAATTTTTTTTTCTCTACTCGACACTTGTTCTGAGTTATTGAGAAATGAATAAATATATTATGTTTTATATGCAGAAAAACAAGAGTAACAGAGGCACTAACAAGGATAAAATAATTAAAATCCGCTTAAAAGGAGGGATGCAGGTGGACTCACCTCCCTCAGTTACAAAACAGTACTATTTATTGGGGACTCTCCAGGTCCACCTGCATCCCTCCTTTTAAGCAGATTTTAATTATTTTATCCTTGTTGGCGTCTCTGTTACTCTTGTTTTTCTGCTGATTAGTGCACCCTGGGTGGAGGGGTGTATCCCCAATTTCTTCTATCTACAGAGAGCGACTTTTTATTACCTAAGTGAGGTCAGGTTATAATTCTCCCCACCTGCCGTTCCAGTGGTTGCCTTTGCGGTAACCCATTTTTATGAGTACATTACCATTAATTTTCACTTTATTTTCATTTGACTTTGACATACTACACCATATTGGGCTCTCGGTTTCATTTCTGTTTTTTCAAAGCTGCATTATGTTTTATATGTTTTATTTGTGTGTCTGAGAAACTCCCCGCATGGGGCAAATCTTTGACGTATAGTCAATTTATTCTCTTTTGGAAAACTAAATAAAATCTTTGACTCTTACCATGGTACTTCTACTGCTGATACATTGCCTCTAGCCTCTAGGCAGGGGCGTAGCAATAGGGGGTGCAGAGGTAGCAACCGCATCGGGGCCCTTGGGCCAGAGGGACCCCGAAGGGCCCTCCCTCAACCACAGTATTAGCTCTCTATTGGTCCTATGCTGGTAATAATCACTTCTATAGGTGCTTTTATTAGTAGTAATCATTAACAAACTGTTCCCCATCCCCTTCTTGCACCTCGGACGCTGTGGCTGTCCTTGGCAGGTTTTGGTGTGCTGTATCAATTGTTATGTATAGAGCGCTTGGGGGGCCCCATGTAAACCTTGCACCGGGGCCCATAGCTCCTTAGCTACGCCACTGCCTCTAGGGATGTCTGAAAATGTTTGAACTTCTCTCTACGCCTATTTATTTTATATTTATATAAAATGTATTTATATTTTATTGCGCAGTATCATCATCATCGCTCAGTACCGGAAATCACATGGTTCAGAGAGTGTGGTATGTTCTTTCCTTAATTCAGATGACTAATACTTAATTCTGTTTCTAGATGTTTTTGTTATTTGAATACCTTGTTATATGTAACTCCATGTTCTATGTAACTTTAGTATTTTTTTAATTTTTTTATATATCATTGCAAGAATACATTTTTATTTTAAAACGATTCTGGTCTCCTCCAAATACTGAAGGTATGACAGTGGCTGAGAGCCCATCTGACCGACCCTGGAGAACTGACCCTTAATTGAGTTTAGTATACTCCACAGTTGGTTATCCTATTTTGTATAGGAACTGACAACCCTGTCCTTCCAGAAGAGAGAATTTATACTCACAACCCAATCATGTGCTGAATGAAGCCAAGTCTCACGACCACTAAACCATACATTTCCTCAGCATATTCATGTTTCTTGCCAAACTTTTGGCATCCCTGAACAGGCATTTTAACGCCCGGTGTGATTTTGCACTTTCTTAGTATTGTGATACTGTAATGTGATGTTCGAATTATCAGTTCCCAAAGGCTCCATGCACCCTAAGGCTATACATCCTTCTCTGCCCCCCCCCCCCTGAAACCTAATGTAAAAACTTGAGTCCTATCATTTGAGCCTCACATTACCCTAATCTAGAAGAAAAAAAACCTTCCTGTACCTGGTAATCACAGCTGTGCATGTTCTTAAAAAAAGGATCCAAGCAGCTTCTAATTGCAAATATAGACTTGGCTGTAAGTACTTACTGTGATATAATACTCCCCATCTTAACAGGTGGTGAAATGTTCTTTTCTTCACATGTCCTATTGTCCTTCTTACAGATCTAGGGATATAAAGGTAATTTGCCAAGTTTATATATTGTGCTTGAAGGTATCTATGTATGTTGAGTTGATTAGGTCACCCCAAAGTCATAACTTGGTGACATCAGCCAACTAATTATTTTATTTGCCTGTTTCTGCATCTTTTCTAAAACATCAATGTCCTTCCTGTAGAGTGGTGCCCAAATCTGTATCCCATGGTCCAGGTGTGGCAATGCACCTATTGCACTGTGAACATTGTGTAGGTGGTGCGTTTCACAGCGGTAAGCTGCATTACAATGTGCCGTTACACTGCAACACATCACTGTAAACGTGGCCTTATACATCCTACAAATGTATTTAAACAAAAAAAGAGGAGGGTTGGCTCAGTTAAGCACACTATACACAATGTGAAAACATAGAATATTTATTGATTGCACAAATCCACCTAAATCCTACCTATAAATGATACACATCTAATAATAAAGACTTTTCTGTATCTGGGCAATGAAGGCTTTTTAATGGGGATATACAGTATCTGCTCATGTAGTATATTTGTGTGATCCTTCCACTGGGTCATTTCCAGATCTTTCCCTCAGTCTCTTCTTGTGGTTGGACTTATCTGCCCTCTCACATGAGTACTGGGGGGTTGCCACACCTTGTTTGGTAAATCGCAATCAAGCACAAGTCAAAACACCTTCACTAGTCACTAGTGAAAATAAGACTGACTGACAGGGGCGTAGCTAGAAATGACTGGGCTCCATAGCAAAAAATTTTTATGGGCCCCCTCCCCCTCGACCTTCCAATCCCACGGACCTCGGACCTCCCACCCAAACATTCCTCCAGGACCCTCCACCCCAACATTCCCACACCCCTCTAAGTACAGTATAAGTAGCCAGGTCTATAGGTGTCCCCAGTTTAGGTAGTAGTCAGGGGCGTAACTAGAAATTACTGGGCCCCCTTGCTGCAACAGCAATTTAAACTAAATACTGTACAAACGTTTTAACTCATACATGAACATTATGTAAAATCCAAGTTGAAAATAAACTGTGAAGATAAACAATTTCATCCATCATACTCCTGAAAAATAAATTCATTTTTTTACAACCTCCTAGTTTTATTTTCTGTTTTCATCTCCCTAGCTGTGCTCGTCAAGAGATGCTACAGGGCACCGCTAAGGCCCCGCTGGGCCGATTTGAATAATTTTTTTAAAAACACCCAGCAAGCACTTTGCGTGTCCTACCCGATCGCCGCCGCTCGCAGCCGATCCGCAGGGACCCCCGGGTTAGGTAGTGAGTGACAAGGACCCCCAGGTTAGGTAGTGAGTGACAGGCGCCCCCCAGGTTAGGAAGTGACAGGAGCCCCCCAAGTTAGGTAGTGAGCGACAGGGACCCCCAGTTAGGTAGTGAGTGACAGGTACCCCCAGGTTAGGTTGTGAGTGACAGGGACCCCCAGGTTAGGTTGTGTGCGACAGGGACCCCCTCAGGTTAGGTTGTGAGCGACAGGGACCCCCAGTTAGGTAGTGACTGACAGGGACCTCCAGGTTAGGTTGTGAGCGACAGGGACCCCCAGGTTAGGTTGTGAGTGACAGGCGCCCCCAGGTTAGGTTGTGAGTGACAGGGACCTCCAGGTTAGGTTGTGAGTGACAGGGACCCCCAGGTTAGGTTGTGAGTGACAGGCACCCCCCCCCAGGTTAGGTAGTGAGTGACAGGGACCCCCCAGGTTAGGTTGTGAGTGACAGGGACCCCCAGGTTAGGTTGTGAGTGACAGGCGCCCCCCACCCCAGTTAGGTAGTGAGTGACAGGCGCCCCCCAGGTTAAGTTGTGAGTGACAAGGACTCCCAGGTTAGGTAGTGATTGACAGGCGGCACCCCCCAGGTTAGGCCCTCCCCCCCCCCCCCCCCCCCTGGGCCTGCTCAGGGCCGTTTTTGAGGGCTGGAGGGGTCGCAGCATGACGGGAGAATTTGGTGGCACGTCGGTGGGGAGGGGGCTCTCCCCTCTGCGCTCCCCTCCAGCATTGAATAAACACTGTATGCAGGCGGAGGCGGCGGGGCAGCGGCGGCAGATACATACCTTCCGTGCGTTCCACCGATGCGTCTCTCTCTAGCTTCTGACGTGACTTCTGGTATAAACAGGAAGTCGCGTCAGAGGCTAGAGAGAGATGCATCGGTGGAGCGTACGGAAGGTATGTATCTGCCGCCGCTGCCCCGCCGCCTCCACCTGCATACAGTGTTTATTCAATGCTGGAGGGGAGCGCAGAGGGGAGAGCCCGAGGTGAGGGAGGGGGGCCTTCCCCCCTCCCCACCGACGTGCCACCAAGCTCTCCCCTCATTCTGCGACCCCTCCAGCACCTAGCGGGGCATACTTCTGCGGGCCCCCTGTGAGGTAGGGGCCCCATAGCAAGGCTATGGTTGCTATCCCCATTGCTACGCTCCTGCTGACTGAATCTAGGCTGGACAGCTGGTTTTACAGACATCAGGAAATGCATCATAATAGTGTGATGTCATAATACATTTCCTGAGGCCTGGAGGAGGCACCTGGCCAGGCCCAGTCCTTTCTCCCTAATATATTGCATCATAATATTGTGATATCATAATCCAATTCCTGAGGCCTGGCGGAGGCACCTGGGCAGGTTCAGTCCTTTCTCCCTAATATAATTATTTTCTGTAATTTATACATTTATAAAGAAAATATAGCAAAAAACATAGCAAAGAAGAGTAGATAATTGAAAATGGAACCATAATCCAAATTTAGAACCATCTATATATAAAAAATTGAATGTGTGTGTATGTGCGTGTGTATGTATGTACTCTATGTATGTGCCGTGATCACTCAGAAATGCCTTAACCAATTTCAACGAAACTTGGTATACAGTTCCCTTACTGTTCTGGGGGTCTCGTGTCTCCCCTGCATACGTGGGCGGAACCACAAACAGCCAATCAGATTTCACCAATTCAAGTCAATGTAAAACACTGCCATTCTCACAATTATAAAGCCAGAGTCCCTAAACTTGGCACAGTTGGTCACTTGTAGTGATGAGCGTAATGACCAAATTACAATTACACAACATTTTGCGTAATTCATGAAATTACGATTACAGACATAATCGAAAATTTGTAATTTTGCAAACTTATGTGAAATTTCGCCTTTATGTGGATATTTCATAATTATGATTGTTTTTGTAATTAGAATCATTTCCGTAATGGAAACAAATCGAAATTTCATGTTTAACGGGGAAATTCGTCTGTTCTCAAAATTGTGTTCCAGTCCAGAGCCTCCTGATACAGTTAAAGTGACAGCACGTGCAGGGACCTTTGCATTATCAGATATTGCAAGGCCCAAAACCAAGTGTCTCGGCATGACCGCTAAGTGCACCTTGACAAAGATCACCTGTCTTAGAAGTGTCTGCAGGTTGAGCCTCCTGATACATTTCAAGCGACAGCACGTGCAGGGACTTTGCATTATCAGATAATGCAAGGAGTGGAGGGGTATAAACAACAAACCCCACACCAACTGAGTGCATATAAATATTTACTTAGCCTGACTTCTGAGCGATCCCTGACATAGGGATTTTTATTTATTCATTTAAGTATATCCTCTATAATAAAACCCCTGTGTCCCTGCGTCACGCTGTCCCTGTGTAGCTCTTTGCTACTGCACATGTGCGCAGCACGAACCCAGCCTCACAGAGACAAGAGGATGAGGACGGGGCCAAGGGTGAGCGGGTGGCCAGAGGTGCGGCGGGTGCGCGCACGTGTGTGTGTGCACGTGTGCGCAGTACATGCGGCGGACGGCGGCGAGAAACACAGACTCTAGAGCCCTTTTTTATTTAAACGGGCTTAGGTCTGCCAACTGCCAATAGGGCTGATTTTCCCTGGCAAATCTTTTCGGTTAAAGTGATCAAAGTTCATGTATACTTGCATGAGCTCACTAGCTCCAGCCTGCTGATCACCTGACATCTATCTGCTAAACAGTAACCAGCACAACTGTCATCTTCGTGTTTACTAACTACCTACATCAATGTTTTACTTCAGCTAACATCTGGAAATATGCCTGAAGAAGGGGACTACTAGATCCCAGAAAGCTTGCATAATTTAACTTTATCAGCTAGCCATTAAAAGGTATTACTTTTATAAGACTTGGTTTTTTCCTACCTACATATAAAATTATAAACTCAATGTAGGACTAGTGCTGACTGCTAGACTTTACAACGTCCTTAATGTCCTTTTATGAGAAAGATACACTGTAATTCAATACAATGCTTACCTGTGCTGTTTGATTTGGCCTTTGCTCAGCTTTGCTGAGCCATTTTCATTGGTCCAGACTGTGAACCAATGGGGAGCCCCGGCGGCTGATTCAAAGATTCTTTGCCGGGACTCTGTTATTAAGAAAATTACTTACAATTAACTTTGTAGCTACGTGGGGGGTTGCGGAGATGAGCGGCGGCCGGTGGGGAGCTCTGGGGGTCCCCTTATTAAAGGAGACCCCAGTTGCAGCAGCGATGACGTGCGTTAGCATGTTTAGACCTGCTTTTTGCAGGTCTAAGCTAACGCTCATGTCTGCCGGGAAGCATCGCTTCCCGGAGGCATGCAAAGTGCAATAGGATAGGGTGTAAGGAACTTGCTAGGCGATATTCCAAGCGAGTTCTTTTAGCACCCTGCCTAGGGCTAAATGCAATTGGATCAGGTGACTTTATAGTCGCCTGATTATCGGACTCACCAGCGTTTAACACTGGCGAGTCTGACAATTGCATCAGGCCCAAAGCCTTTTAAGCCACCAGCAGGAAATTAAATACTCGGAATAATTTTGACAATACCTTTTGACCTACTTTTTGTTTTTTTTTTCAATTGAAGAGTGCTGAAAAGTTATTTTAAACAGAAGATGAAAAATTATCTCCTAGGAGAAAATTTAGGAGTAAACCCTTATTCAATTTACTTTTTCTTGTGTTCCTAGAAGATAATTTTTCCTTGTGTTTAAAATTACTTTCAAACTCCCACAAACGCCGGCACCTCGATCATTTACAGCACTCCATCATGGCAGGGTGCTGTGAATGCTCTAGGTGCCAGCATGGGTAGATGTGATATGTATGGGCAGCCGGGGAGGACAGTAGGAGTCGGCGGAAGTGTCAGGGCTTGTTATACTAAGTATTGCAAAGCCTTCAAGGCATCCCTCCATTGCTCCCCATTGGTACCTTAACAGACCAACAGCAATCTAGAAGGTTTTTTAGTTTTTTTTTCCCCCCTTGGCCTCAATTCCGATAGGGTTATCAAACAAATTACTTCATGTGAGGTAATTTACCTCATGAGGTAATGACATTTAGCAACTCTGGTAGGCTTCAGTCATGTTTTACCTCATGAGGTAAATTATGAGGTAATAATAGCTATTCTCATGGAAATTAGGGGGCATGTTAGCACATAATTTACTGATCAGTTTAAGTCCTGCCTATACCTGGAGGTGAAGTCAATTTGTATGCATCTTGCAGTTTTCAGTGGAGTTCCTATTGCTGTTTTTAGTGTTGTTCCTATTCAGGCCGTGTAATAGAAAAGAATAGTAGAAATAAAACTCCAAATATTTACTGGATTTTTTTTTTATAAAAGATGCCTATAAATATACTTTTCATAGGTTGCTACATAATCAAATACACATTGTCCCCTCAAAAAAAAACATCTTCCAAAGACTATCCTAACTTATGGAAGACAGTTAAAGACTACTATTACCGTATTTCGCGCCGTATAAGACGCTCCGGAATATAAGACGCACCCAGGTTTAGAGGGCAAAAACCAGGGAAAAAAAATAATTATATATAACCTGGTGCGTCCATATTCCAGAGGCGTCTTGTACATGTTATCCCCCAAATGGTGTCTGCCAATGTGTCCTGTGTGCCCCTTCTCCCCATGTGTCCTGTCTCCCCAGGTGTCCTTCTGTGTCCGTCTCCCTATGGGTCCTGTGTGCCCCTTTTCCCCCATGTGTCCTGACCTCTCCTTCTCCTCATATATCCTGTGTCCTGTCTGCCCCATGTGTCCTATCTCCCATCTCCCCCATGTGTCCTTCTCCCCATGTGTCCTTCTCCCCCATGATTCCTTCTCCCCCATGATTCCTTCTCCCCCATGATTCCTTCTCCCCATGTGTCCTGTCTCTTCAGTGTCCGTGTCCTCTTATGTTGTTTTATGCCCCCCTTCATGTGCCACAGCTCTCCCCATTGAAATCATGCTGCCCGCCATGCGTGTGTCTCCCCGGGTCACCCCCCATCGCGTGTCTCGCTATCCCCGTTGTACATACTGTATGTCCCCCAGTGTCAGCAGCAGCAGCGGCGGAGGCTTACCAGATCCATGCCGCCGCGATGACTGCAGACACCAGGCTACTCCATGTGTTTCCTCTACTGCGCGGCTACTGATGACGCAATCAGTACAAGCCGCGCAGTAGAGGAAACACATGAAGTAGCCGGGTGTCTGCAGTCATCGCGGCGGCATGGATCTGGTAAGCCTCCGCCGCTGCTGCTGCTGACACTGGGGGACATATGTACAACGGGGAGAGACACGCGCGGGGGGGGGGGAGAGAATGACCCGGGGAGACGCACGCTTGGCGGGTGGGCAAGAAATTATTACATTGGGAGAGCTGTGACACTCGGGGGGCAGGCCAGGCCCAGCAGGGACACAGGCAGGGAATCCCCAATGGCGGCGGGTCGGCAGTTCGTATCGGCGGGCGTTCGCAAGTTGGGGATTCCCTGCCTTTGCCGTATAAGACGCAGGGACTTTTTCTCCCCATTTTTTGGGGAGAAAAAGTGCGTCTTATACGGCAGCAAATACAGTACATCTTTTATTTACTGCATGCTTACCGCTAAAATGCCTCATGTTTTACCTCACTTTATGCATTTACCTCATGTTTTACCTCATGTTCGGAAATGGAGAAAAATCTTTCAGAATTGCTAAAAAAAAGAGGAAAATACCTCATGAGGTATCTTACTCACAGAAAATATTTACCTCACATAGCTACCAGAATGAGGCCATTTTGTGTTTTTATTTAACTCTTATTTAACTCTTTGTGGAAATGGGTAAGGGGTTCTTCAGTACCCGTCTTCCCATTTCATCTGGGGAGTGGGTGAGCATCTGGTTGTGCAAATTCTGTCTGGCATGTATGGTGGCTTCGCTATTAGCTGCTAAAGTAGGTGGTATTCTTCAATTCAAACTCCACCCCAAAAATTGCACGTGAATTAGCAGAAATGTGAAAAAGCCGAAAATAGATGCAAATGTACGCCATTATCACAGAAATTCATGGTAAGTAAAAAAGGCTCAAATCGGCATGAGATTGAGCATCAAAAATTTGCTCACTCATCCCTAGTTGTAAATATATTTTATTCCGGTGCCCCTTCCCATAAATGTTTGTGTTACTGAGAGGAAATCACATGATCATTAGTAAACAGTAGATACAGTATGGCATCTGTCCAATATGTCCTGTCTTTTATGGCATAAACGCAAGCTGTTCAGAATTATGTTGATTTCTCAGAAACTTACACTTGACAGCAATTTAGGAAAAAATTACCTATAAGAAGGATAGGCTTTGACATGTAACACACTACATCAGCCAAAGGGTGTAACCAATAACAAAAAAAAACACTTTCCGTTTAATAGTACAAAGAAAACAGTTCCTGCACTAACTTTACCTGATGCAGACATTGCAGCTATATGCCTCATGTTAACTTGAGCATTACACAGTATTGCTTGATGGCTGTGCTCTTTGTTGTAATATCCAATGTCAAATGTTCCCACGCACACCCTGGAAACCCCGCCATAAAATTCATTGCTCTTCCTTTTTATATACAGTATGTAAATTTACACTACTATTAGGTTTGCTATGGCTACATTATCTGTCATTTACCGCATTTAACCTGCTGGGCGGTCTGGACGAGCACAGCTCGTCCAGTACCGCCGGAGGCTGCCGCTCAGGCCCTGCTGGGCCGATTTGGCTGAAATAAAAAGCAGCACACGCAGCCGGCACTTTGCCAGCCGCGTGTGCTGCCTGATCGCCGCCGCTCTGCGGCGATTCGCCGCGAGCAGCGGCGAAAGAGGGCCCCCCTAGCCGCCTGAGCCCTGCGCAGCCGGAACAAAAAGTTCCGGCCAGCGCTAAGGGCTGGATCGGAGGCGGCTGACGTCACGACGTCGGCTGACGTCGATGACGTCACTCCGCTCGTCGCTATGGCGACGATATAAGCAAAACAAGGAAGGCCGCTCATTGCGGCCTTCCTTGTTTATTCTGGGCGCCGGAGGCGATCGGAAGATCGCCTCCGGAGCGCCCTCTAGTGGGCTTTCATGCAGCCAACTTTCAGTTGGCTGCATGAAATAGTTTTTTTTTTATTAAAAAAAAACCCTCCCGCAGCCTGCCTGGCGATCTTAATAGAACGCCAGGCAGGTTAAATGTATTTGTTTTTCTTTTAAAACTCTAAAATCGATTTTCTCTAAAACTATAAAGACTGTTTGATTTTTTTTTCCTCTTGTAGCCACTGCCCCCCTTCACATACCCTGAAAATTGGTGTTTCTAGCACATAAGGGGACTTTGCTATTAATTGCTAAAGTCGGCATCCATTAAAGTCTATGGGAAAAATGTGAATGCAAATTTTTTTGAAACAAAATTGTGTTAAATGCGAATTTCGAATACCGCTGGTTTGCTGCAGGCGAATACTTTGGCCCATCTCTAAAGGTATTATTGACCACTTCATGCAAAACCAACCTTCCAAAACCTGTCGGTAATGTCAGATTCTACTACTTAAAGTAAGTGACAGCAGCATCGGAGAAAAGTAATGTATGGCTCATTTTACTCTGAGAGAAATGTACTTCTTATTTGTATGTGTTTTAAATTTGAAGATTTTCGCCACAATTCCTCTTTAAAGAGGCACTATAGCGCTTTAGGCTACTGGGATAACCCTTGTAGCATGTAGCTAATAGGAAGAGCAACACATATTACTCAGTGTTTTGTTTAAAAAGGTCATCTGGAAAGGATATTTCATAGCACATGTAGAGATTCTGCCCGTCACTAACAAGCTTAGTTATGTAGTCTCCCCCTCTGCTCAGTTGGGTTGTGCTAATAGCGGATTTATCTACTCTCTGTGCTGTGGACAAAGCTTGTTTTGTAACCAAAGTTCTCAGAATGCAGGCTCAGTAGCAAGTATTGTCTTAGGTAAATAAATCAGCATCTTAAGTATTTGTCATTAGAGATGGCTCGAGCAGTTTGCCGGCGAACAGTTCCCGGTGAACTTCCGGGGTTCGCAATCTCGGAGAACCGCACATTTTTCTGGAAGTTCGGTTCGCTCCCATAGTGCATCATGAGGGTCAACTTTGACCCTCTACATCACAATCAGCAGGCACATTGTAGCCAATCAGGCTACACTAGCCAAACACTTTAGGAGGTACTAAAGCGGGGCATATGCTCCAAACAACAAAAACACCTGTTTTTAGAAAAATATCAAAAACCTTTATTAATTATCAGAGTAGAGTACACAATAAAAAATCACACATTAAAACAGAAAAGCAGCCCACTGGCTGTCAACACACCGCCCATTCATACCACAATTGCACACAACCATTCAATCCTGGCCCCCTGGTGGTATTGATAATAATGATTCCCATATAGAGACTCATGCATGAGCTAGTTCAAAAAGAGGGACTCCAACAATAGTTCCTTGAATGAAAAGTCTGCTCAATAGCGGTAATCAATAGATATCAGGAAGAATCCAGCAAAGCGTGACAGACATATGTGTGGATGGGAGAGTAACAGAGCAAAGAGTTCTCTTCCAATACTTGTATTTAAGCAAGCAATTCAAGGAGCACAAGCAGAGGACAACGGTAAGCTGCAAGATTGGAAAAAAGCACAGCACAGCCCATTAGAGCGTGAGCAGGAGCAACAACCACTGCAAGCTGCCAATGTGAGGCGTTAAGCGTGGACATAGCATGTACCCCCAAATAAGGCAATGCATACAGTACCCAATGCGTGGTATCACATCAACTCCAGTCCTTATGTGCAGTGAAGGACACTCCGGATAGAAGCAGCTCCATACTGTGACAGGCAACTGGTTTGTACCGTCGTTTTCCAAATTGCTTACGTGTACTATGTCTCCGATCCCATTCCACAGTTGAAAAACGTGCTGGGGAAAGCAGGGTCCAGCCTGAGGCAGGGTGGTCAGGTGGCGCAAGGTGGCACAAGCTGGCAGGTGCGGACAGTCTCAGGACGCTAAGCCACGCTGTCCTGACATGTTTCACCGGACTTCCGGCTTTCTCAAAGGGGGGCGTGGCACAGATATGTCACACATCCACACATCCATCTGAAATAATCCAGCCCACCAATCGGTGCCCACGGCGCCCGCCCCACCCGGCCCAATCCCCGAAGGGGGAGGGAGAGAGGCGAACCACTTCATCCTCTTGTGAGCCGGGGGGGGCGGGCGCAGCAGCCGCCTACAGGCGCGGCCACACGATCAGCATTCCTGGGTAGCGGACGCACACACACTCCCACAGCCACACCTCCACAAAGGAGGGGGTGAGATGTCAGACGGAGGATGTGGGACTAAGAAGCCCAGCCAGCCTCATATAAGGAGCGGTAAGAGCGTCCAAACGCCCAGAGCCGCGCATACTATATAAAATGCATGAGTATGATCATAAATCAAATAAGGCTGATGCCTACAATATAATTCAAGAGCGAATGATGAAGAATAGAATCACAGTCAATGCGTGTTGGAGAACTGATTCATAAAGAGCAGCCTTGGTAATTCCTACTGTGTGTGCTACTGCCAGGCCCAGCACATTCAGTGACTACCTGTGTGTGTGACAGGTGCACATTGTAATACCCATTACTGCATATACCTATCTGTTGTTCACTTCAGTGCACCCACCTACCTACGTGAGTGCACGTAGTGTCACTGTACCTGTCCGGTACCTGTCTGTGTGTGACAGGTGCACATTGTAATACCCATCACTGCATATACCTACCTGTTGTTCACAGTGCACCCACCTACCTACGTGAGTGCACACAGTGTGATATACCACTCTGTGCATACCTGTTAACTGCACCTGTGTGACTGCACATTGTATTAGTAAAGTCAGTGCATACCTTTCACTTCATCCCCCCCCGATATGGAAAAAACGGACAAAACAGATAGAGGTAGAGATAGAGGCAGACCCAGAGGAAGGCCACGTGGCAGGTCTGTGCGAGGTTGTGCTGATGTGATTTCGTGCGGCCCTGGACCAAAGTACAGTGCTCAGAAGAAGGCACGTCCCATCAATTCCCAAGATTGTCAGGAGGTGGTTGACTATTCAACACAGAACACCTCATCTTCCGCAGCCACCAGCGCTACTACAAGCACCACATCCGCTGCATTTGACAGTTCGCAGGAGTTATTTGGTGGGGAAATCACTGATGCACAGCCATTATTGTTACAACCAGATAAAGGCGCTAAGCAAGTTACACCACCTCATATGTCTGAGTTAGGCGACACTATGGACGTAACGTGTGAGGAGGAGGATGATGAAGTACCTGCTGTTGGTGCAGTTTTGGATGTGTCTGAGGCAAGCGAAACTGGGCAGGATGATTATGATGATGATGATGATACGGATGCCACGTATGTTCCCAATAGAGGAGATGAATAGGGGGACAGTTCAGAGGGGGAGTCAGAGAGGAGTAGGAGGAGATGAGTTCCTGAAAGAAGCAGAGGGAGCTCGTAGTCCGAAACAGTTAGTGGCAGTGTCCGGCACCATGTATCACCACCTATCGACAGCCAGCCAACATGCCCTTCATCGTCAGCTGCTGAGGCCACCATAGTGCCATCACCCCAGGGAGGCCCAGTGGTTTGGAAATGTTTAAATGTTTCTGCCGAAGATCAGAGCAATGCCATCTGTTCTTTCTGCCACCACCAAAAATTGAGCCATGGAAAGGCCAACACCCACGTAGGGACAACTGCCTTACAAAGGCACATGGAGAAAAGCCACAAACTGCAATGGGAAGAGCACCAGAGGAAAAGCAGCATACTGAGCCAGAGCGGAAGGTGGGAAGCGACGAGTATAAGAACTGACGTCGGCAAGCTAACCACGCCCCTGATGAGTCACTCGGAGTGACGAAACGCGTAGGGTGGAGCTTGCCGGACGTCCAGGAAGTAACGGTGATGTGGTAGCAGCGGCGAGAGTGGGACTACACCTTCTAGTCTACCCGGGAGGCAACCGGGGAGAGCCCGTTTCAAACTCTGTGCCTGATTAACCGCAACGAGACTGTGAGTGTAACTTTATAATAAAACTTTACATCTTTTAACTGAATTACGCTATGGAAGCTTTCTTCTTTATATGAGGTACACATCAACCAACATACATCATTCAGGACACCGTGTTCTAAGAGGAGTTGGCAATCCCAAAGTGCTGGAGTCGCACATTGCTGGGCGCCCATTGACCAGTCTAATAGTGGTCAAACTTGCTGGGTGAGTTCAATCCCACACGGGGTGTATGGTGGTGGAAACAGGACACAGCTGAGCGCTATCTTGTATATTGGAAAACAATACCAGTTGCCTGGCAGCACTGCTGATCCTCTGCCTCTAATACTTTTAGCCATAGACCCTGAACAAGCATACAGCAGATCAGGTGTTTCTGACATTATTGTCAGACCTGACAAGATTAGCTGCATGCTGGTTTCTGGTATTATTCAGACACTACTGAGCTAAATGGATCAGCAGGGCTGCCAGGCAAATGGAATTGTTTAAAATGAAGTAAATATGGTAGCCTCCGTGTTCCTCTAACTTCTGTTGTCCTTTAAGGAAAAGGTGCTACTGTAGATAAAAAACGCAAATTGTATTTATCTTTTTGTCACAAAATTTAAATTAGGTTGCTGGTACAATGTAAATAATTATATCTGATTTTGAATTAAAGGTTTACCCTATATTTGCTGCCACTGTATCTCCATAGAATCAGCCAGTACTGCCACTCCTGTCACACCTCTGCCAGTCATTCAAAAAACATCCAACTGTCTATCTCAACCTCAAGGATATGAGGTCTTACTACTACTTTTGTAGGAGCAATGTCACTAATAAAACATACAGAAAAATGTATTAAAAAGTGTCATCACTCGGGGATACCTTACAAATATATGCAGCTTTATTGGGTATCAAATGACAAAAGACTAGTTCACTTAAAAAAAAATAACTTTAGCAAAGGGGGGAAAAAATAAATCAATACATTGAAAAGTAAGAAGTTAAATAATAGAAGAGAGATGAAGAAATGATTGATATTCACCATGTAATCTGTTCATATTGTTTGATCCACAATCAGACTGCACGTTATCATCTTTACTGCTGGCAGACATGAAAAAAAATCAGCAGCACCATCACTCATGACGTCACACACATGCGCAGAGAGTGCCCGGCAATGGGAGCGCGATCTAGGACGCGCTCCGCCGGGCCAGCGCAGACGTACTACTCCGGGTCATTGCGACCCGGAAGTAGTAAGAGCCACAGCCACATGACAGGTTGGGCAGCCGAACAGTTCGGCTGCAGTTGCGCTAACAGTTCGCCCAACCCTTTCTATAACTACACCCCCTAACAATGCAATAGGCTAAAAGCTTGATTTTTTTTTATAAATATACATATGCACAGAGGGAGATACTGGTTGCTTGGCAGTTGGGAACAGCTGTTATTTCCCACAATGCAATGAGTTTCACAGACAGGAAACTTTCAGGACCTAGGTCATGACATCACACTGTAGGTAAGGTTTCACTACAATATCAGCCACACAGACCCCCCTGATGATCTATTTGAGAAAAGGTAAAGATTTCTCATGGGAAGGGGGGGTATCAGCTACTGACTGGGGTGAAGTTCAACTTGCTTACAGTTCCTCTTTAAAAACACTTAAAATAAGTATTTGTGGAGCGCCCCCACAAACTTCACTGACATGCTTGCCTCATCCACACACTGGGTACTGGTACCACCAATAACCAATATTGTTCCCTGCGCTGCCGACTGGCTGTTCAATTGTGGCCATCCTTTCTGCCATCATTTGTGCCGAGAAACCTCATTTCACCACATCGAAATGAATTAACCCCCCTGCTGGTTTTCCCGACCCAGGCGCGGGGTAAAAAAAATCTGCTATTATCGTTGATCCTGAGCCTGGGTCATGGTGACTCACATGTGGCCGCTAATGCAGTCTGTGCAGAGATCCCGGTCTTCTGCGGTGCGCTCCAGGACTGCATCTCCCTCTCATGTCCGTCCCGATGTGCGGCGCTTCCCTGCGTGTCGCCTCCCACGTTCTGCCCCTCCTGCTGCTGTAATGAGCAGCGCATCCACTACTCTGTCCCCTCCGGCGTATCATCAGTGGCATGTGCTGCGTGATGATCGTCGGACTTGTAAAAAAAAAAAGGTACAGTGTCCCAAAAAATTAAAAATAAAGTTACAGTGAAAAAAAAAATGTAAAAGATACATTGTGAAAAAAAAGGAGTAAAATAAAGTTACACACACATACATACACAGCACGTCACAAACAAGTACAATGTAATTGTCAATAAAGCTTTGAATAAATTAGCATACATAAATAGATATATACTTACCTTAGAGTTATCTGTGGAAGTTTGTTCAGTGAGATTGTCCTTCTGCCAGTGCGATTTTCACAGCATCCATGGCGTCCAAGCGTCTGTGTACCCAAAAAGCTGTTTTAGAGCAGCTTGAAAACATCGACAGTAATTTGGAACAGCTTGATGAGAGTGACAGCGAAAGCTGGAAAAGTTCCTCATCTGACAGTGACGCTTGATATCAGCGATGTGCGCACTTGGTGCCCTCTTGACTGCAGCACACCTCAGGCAGCACCACCAAGATTTCCCTTCACTGGAGCGGCAGGATTGAAAGTGGACGTGGACCACGATGACCCCTTGGCGTTCTTGGCGTTATTCTTGACCGATGACGTCATTGATAAAATTGTTGTGGAGACCAACACATATGTGGAGCAGCAGTTGGCGACTCCACAACTGAGGCTGTCGCGAAACTGTAAGTGGGAACCAGTAACCTCAGATGAATTGTGGTTGTTTCTGGGACTGATCATCCTTCTAGGAGTGGTGGGTAAACCAGTACAGAAATGTTACTGGAGCCCCAACCGCTTACTTGCCACTCTGTTCTTTGGCACAGTCATGTCTGAATGCAGGATTTCGCTTATAATGATGTTTTTACACTTCGCGAATAATGAGGAGTATGATGAAAGTTCTCATCCTGCCCCAAAACTCCGAAAAATCTGGGATGTTTACCAGCTCATCCAAAGGAACTTCAGAGAGACCTATGTGCCAGAAAGGGATATCAGCGTGGATGAGAGCTTAATGGCATATAAAGGGAGACTAAGCTAGATCCAGTATATAGCCTCAAAAAGGGCACAATTTGGCCTAAAGTCTTATAGACTTTGCGAATTATCTTCCGGCTATATATGGAACTCTATATTGTATACAGGCAAGGGTACCCGTTTCAGCCAGTCCTTCAGCAACTACGGCATGGCGACATCATCCGTTTTAACACTTATGGAGCCGTTGCTGAACCAGGGTTACTGCGTAACTACTGACAATTTTTATACATCACCAGGATTGTGTGAACTTCTTGTACAGAACAAGACTGACTGTTACGGAACTGTAAGGCCTAATCGTCGCAACTTGCCGCCATCCTTTGCCTCTAAAAAACTCAGACCTGGGGAGATTGTTGCCTTGCCAAAAAGGCAAAATGATGGCCTTGCATTGGAGAGACAAAAAAGATGTCTGTCTCATGAGTACCGTCCATAACGCCTCAACTACTGTAGTACACACAAGAGGTGGCAAAGACATCCCCAAGACACAGGTTGTTATGGATTATAACAATGCCATGGGAGGAGTTACAAGGCTGACCAAGAGACAACATTTTACCCGGCTATTAGAAAGCAACAGAAGAAATATTACAAAAAAAATCTTCCGCCATCTCTTGGAGCAGTGCCTTTGAAACGCCGACATTTTGTTCCAGAAATACAGCGACCACCCTGGTCAACATGCAGATTTTATCTGGAAAGTGGTGGAGTCTTTCCTGATGAAACATCACATGCCATCAGTGGCTGTGAGGAGACCTGGATGCCGTGCTGTTGGGGTGGTCAACCCGGAACGCCTCACTGGCTGCCACTTTGTGGAGTATGTCCCACCAACTGCAAAAAAGGCAACACCCACAAGGATGTGTGTGGTGTGCTACTCTAAAACAGATGACAGTGGCAAAAAAATCCGCGGGGAGACCAGGTACCACTATCCTGACTGCGATGTTGGACTATGTGCAGTCCCCTGCTTCAAAATGTATCAAACCAGGGATGTGTACTAATTTTTTTCATGTTTTTTTTTTAGCATCCAAAAATATCAGTATTGTATATGAGTAATGCTGCATGTTTTATTATTTGCATTATTTTTTCATGCAAAAAGTATGAATTTTTGTGTTTTTGTTGTTTGCATTATTATTTCCCGCAACAACAAAAAAAATTACCGTATGGTTTATGATTGAGTTATGCAGCAGAACTGCAAAAAAAATGAATTGAATAAATGTATTATGTTATACGGTAATAAAATGTGAAATTCCTTGCCTTGTTATTAGTAAGCTATCCCTAAGAATTACAGGCCAAAAGATTACAGCAAATGTTCACAGAAAAAAAATTGCACCACTTTTGGACCCTAAAATCTAGAAAGAATCAGAACACCAAGGAGATTAATTGAATCAGGAAGAAATAGCTTGGGTAAAGGGAAAAAAAAATCCCAAAACAAGCTGTTTCTTGCACTAATACTTGCCTGGCAGCGTAGTGATAATGAAATCATTTTGGCACTTGCCAGCTCTCATCACTGGCGAGGTTTTGTAATTGCACCAAAGGGCAAGTCTTTGAACACTTTAGTATTTTTTTTTTTTTTTTTTGCTTATAGTTATGTCCTGGCTACTCCATAATAAGTGCAGTAATAAGACAGTTCCAAGTGATTTTTTTTGAAATGCTTGCAGTGTATCTTTCAGTACTGCGGTTCTCTCTATTAACTTTGTCTTTGAAAGATAATGGCAAACATCTGGGGCCATATGCAATTCACTTTTTCTTCTACGTTTTCTCCTAGGTGACATTTTAATATCTTTGTAATAAGATAGGTTTTAAGCCACTAGCAAACAAGGAAATACTCAGAATAATTTTGATAGTACTTTTTCTACTAAATTTTAGTACTTTTTCAATTGCAGATTGCTGGAAAATTTGTTAAATCAGAAAATAAAAAATGATGTCCTACGAAAAAACTTTGGAGATAAAGTGAATTGCATAAGGCCCTTGATGTCAACTTTTACACAATCTAAAAAGTAACCAGAAAATAAAAGGGCACATATACAATTATGTTTTTCACCTGAGTTTTCTCCTAGGTGATATTTTCATAACTTGTAAATAAAATGCATTTAAAATTAAGCAAGAACATGCTCAAAATAATTTTAATAGTACTTTTTCAATTACTTTTTGGTACATTTTCAATTGCAAAATGCTGAAAAGTTATTTTAAATACAAGATAAAAAATCACCTAGGAGAAAACTTAAAAGAAAAAGTTAATTGCATATGGGCCAAGATGTAACATCATTGTATTGGTAGAAGAGCCATGCATATGTAAATATAAAATAATCCACCCATGCCATATTCCTCAAAGACAGTTTATTTTTGTATGACCTCCATGTGGTAAGACCATTATATATTTGCAATTTCACAAAGCATGCACTCTGGGAGAGTAGAAGGCAGAACCACATGAAGAGGAGGCTAGCAAAGAGCAGTGTATATTTAACCACTTCAGCCCACAGTGTTGTTCACTTTCTTTGGGTGGTACATTTTGCTAAGAATTATTTTATTTTAAATCCATTTTAACAGGAAGATTAAGAAAGAAATGGAAAAAAATCATTATTTCTCAGTTTTATAGCCATTATAGTTTGAAATTAATGCATGCTACCATAATTAAAACTCATGTATTTTATTTGCCCATTTGTCCCGCTTATTACACCGTTTAAATTATGTCCCTATCACAATGTATGGCACTGATATTTTATTTGGAAATAAAGGTGCATTTTTTCAATTTGCGTCCATCACTATTCAATTTGCGTCATTCACTATTTACAAGCCTATCAGTTAAAAAATTATATTAACTATATTAACATACTCTCTTGACATGCATATTTAAAAAGTTCAGACCCTTAGGTTTTTTTTTTTTTTTTATTAAAAATTTTATTTGGGTAATTTGTGGTGTGGGAGGTAAACAGCTAATTTTAAATATAATATAATGTATTTATTTATTTAAAAAATGTATGTTGGTGTTGTTTTACTATTTGGCCACAAGATAGCCACAGTCAAAAAGTCCTGGAAGTGAACGATCACGCTTCCGGTGACTAGAATGAGGACAGGGAACATTTTTTTAAGCAGACTGCGGCCTCTGATAAGGTCGGTTTTTCTCCGGGGGACTTAGATCAGTGAATGGGAACTATATTCCCATTCATTGATCGGGGGGCTAACGGCAGGTGGCAGGAGCACAGGATTAAGTGGTTAATAAAGGGGCGTGTCAGCACACACAGACTCACATCAGGCAAGCTCTGTGCTGTTTGAGTTAGGCAGAAGCAGCAGAGCAGAGGGGGAGACTGAAAAAGACCAGCTTAGTATAGAGCTGATACTGCCCTCTACAGTCTGCTGCCCTGAATCAAGTGATTCAGTCTGCTTCCTGGTAAGGCCGCCCGCATGGTCTCAATTCTTTTATTGACAACTAGAAACATACACTCATATTGTTGTCAAATTGGTTAAAAATACCTGCAGTCCTTATTAATCAGCTTTTATTAAAGCGGAATATAACCCTGCATTTCAACTTTGCTCTAAAATATTATTTACAGCATATTATATGCAAAAGGCATTTTTTTTTTACTAGACCAGCATTGGAAGGGTTAAACACAGAAGTTTAAAGTTCCGTGGAGAGATATGCAGAAGTTCAGATTGTTACATTCTATCTAGTTATATGTATCTATTGATAAATGTTACACACTCTTTGGCTGTCCTCCAAGCTCCTTCTCAGTCAGAGAGATGAGTAACATTCAACACTTAGATACATTTATGTAAACAAAATGTATCTATGTCAGCTTCGGATGCGTCTGCAGAAATCTCCAGGAACTTTAAAGCCCTGTGTAACCCTTCCAATGCTGGTCTAGTAAAAAAAAAAATGCTGGTTGCATATAATATACTGTAAATAGTGTTTTAGAGCAAAGTTGAAATGCAGGATTATATTCCGCTTTAACTTTATACGCTGCACTTCACTGTGTTCAAGATGGAAAGAATTAATTTCAGCATGTCAGGTTATATAACATTATCTGGATTCATCTCTACATAACTTCTGAAATAATGAGGAGGTTTTAATCTCTGTTTCGCTTTCACAGAATTCAATTCCTTTCCTGGGAGAATCTAACATTTAGACATACAGTGGGATGCGAAAGTTTGGGCAACCTTATTAATCGTCATGATTTTCCTGTATAAATAGTTAGTTGTTACGATAAAAAATGTCAGTTAAATATATCATATAGGGGACACACACAGTGATATTTGAGAAGTGAAATGAGGTTTATTGGATTTACAGAAAGTGTGCAATAATTGTTTAAATAAAATTAGGCAGGTGCTTACATTTGGGCACCACAAAAAAGTAATGAAATCAATATTTAGTAGATCCTCCTTTTGCAGAAATGACAGCCTCTAAACGCTTCCTGTAGGCTCCAATGAGAGTCTGGATTCTGGTTGAAGGTATTTTGGACCATTTTTCTTTACAAAACATCTCTAGTTCATTCAGGTTTGATGGCTTCCGAGCATGGCCAGCCCACTGTATGCCTGTGTACATAATATTCTCTTCAAACTAAACATTCTAACTATGCAGATTCCTTAGCTCTATAAAGGTGCCCATTAACAATCCAATTTCCAGAACGATGAAGTGTCTGATCCGATGGTTGCAATCCATGCTCTGAACTCAGAATTCTGTCAAGGGCTTGTTAGAAGGAAGATTGTGGTCATGCGCATCCTCAGGCACGAATGTGGCAACAGACCATGCCTGACGAGGAGTGTGGTCCCAGTGTTTTGGAGGGTCCCAGCGAGCAGGACAAGGGAAGCCTCTACAGCATTCAGAGGCTTCACTCTTCTTCAGTAAGTATGTCTTATGTTACCCAAGCAGGGATGTAACAACCAATCCTGCAAGGGATGCAGCTGCAGGGGGGCCCAGAGGGCCCCAGTGGGGGGAGAAGGTTATTTTCCCTGTCCTGAGAGACTAACAACTAAGGGCACAGAGAGAAAAATCTTTCTGCTCTCTGCACAATTGTTCTAATGACTGCATCTCCTCAGCCACTGATAAGGAATCATACAAAGTTTTGTAGACAGTCCCTATTTAGTGTTCAGCAGGGTCTCGTGTACAGCACCCTGTCTCAGCCTCTTTACCCCCTCCCCAAGTGCTCTGTACTGTAGTGTTGCTGGAGTCTGCAGAGGCAGTTCTGCTCCATCAGAAATGGACAGAGTGAGTGTAATAAGCTGAGGCTGGGAGCACAATAGTCTGTCAGTTTATGCATTTTGTGCACATCATGTGTGTCTGTATGTGTGAAAACATGCATGTTTTATCACAGAAGCTAATGTAATTGATTGAGAAAATGTGTGCAGTGCTGCACTGCTGTCTGGTTTTGTCTGCATGGGGATAGCACACTCAAATGTGCACTAGCCAACTGAATAACATTGGTGCTCAGTTTACCTGTGCAGAAGGCAAGGGGTAAAGGGGGTCCCATCCAAAGTTTCACAGGGGGGCCCAGTAATTTCTAGTTATGCCCCTGTACCCAAGGTTCACCTTTGGGTTCTCTTTAAACCTGGTCTCAATAAGATGTGTCCCCTTCCCACTGTAACTTTATTTTATTTGGTCAGTATTTGGCCTATGGTAGCTCTGATATAACCACTATAGAGAAGGGGGCCATTTGGTCTTCAAAGACTTGTGCATGTCTCAAACGAGGACCTTACTCTTTTCTTCTTCTTTTTTAGAATTCCTCCACCATATATGGTGTTCTATTACTTACACTGAACTATGTTCTATGTTGGGCATTCTCAATATTTTGTGTCTAAAAATATTTTTTTCTGTTTCTTAATTATGTGTGACTTTCGTTATGTATTTTGAGTGCCATGCCAAAGTGATTAATTTTATTTTGCCATGATTGCATGCTGTTTTGTTACACCCTAGTAATGTTTCTCTAGACCATCCCACTGATGGCTGGTTGGTGTATTTAAGTAGCACCTGTGGGAAGAGCCAACAGTGATCCTATAACAGCACCTGTAGGAAAAGCCAGCAGTGATTCTGACATCCTTCAGGTTGGCTCACGCCAGGGATTCCAACATCTCACTTTGAGTTGGTGAGTTATTTGTACATTTGTCATGTGATTTCCCTCTCCTTAATGTGTCTTTACATTGTCCGATCATTGTGGCATAAATAGTTTGTACCTCTTTTTCTGTTGGGTTACTTTATACTTTATATGTTGTATTTATAGGCGTTTTCTATTAGTATTGTTAGTTTTCTATAGCATCTTCCTTGCAGGCTCACTTTTTTTAGTAGTATTGCGTGCCAAATATGAGTCACCTTCTGCAGTCACTCCCATTGTAAATGTTTACTAGTCAAAGAGCTTTTATTGTATTCCCACCGTAACTTCCACTGAACATTTCTAGCCTTTTTGTAGATCTAGTATTATTCCTTTTACTAATAACTAACATTTTGTATGTCCATTCAATATTTTCCTTACAGGTAATCAACTTCCAGCATAACACCAAATTTATAATCCTCAAAATGTTACCTTTTATTTCACACTGCCTCATCTTTTTCTTGGTCTTTTAGTTAATGATCAGTATTTCCTTTCTTTTTACTTTTTATTTCTCCCACTGCACCCCTCTTGCTTCTTGTCCCTCTCTGGGCAGCCCGTCAGCTCCAAATTAGTTATTTTAAGTGTACATCCATATTTCACAAAATATAGACAGATTAACTGTCATATGCTGATGAGTTGTTTGAGGTTAGGTATTGTTTTATCTGTCTCAGAGATTTATATGGAAAGGAAGAGGTGCTGTGACCATCCAACATATGATATTACACCCGGAAATGAAGAAATACAATGTATTTATTCATAAAAGCACGAACGCAATCGCCAGATAAAGCGATTTGTGAGCATTTTGCGCTTTTCCTATACCTTCCATTGTAGCAAAATCACCCTGAAAATGGTACATGCAGCACTTTGCTGAGCAGAAAGTGGACAAAACGCGCTGATATTAACTATCCCATAAGGATTCATTGCACTGGCGATTTCAGGGCGTTTTCAAAATTCGCCCACGCTAATAAAAAACGCGAATGGCCCGATGTGTGATCAAGCCCTTAGATAGTAAATGGAGGCTAACACTAGCAGTTCCCTTTAAAAAAATGTATCCCTCCACCTCACCCAACTTTTTCTGCTGGTTCAAAGTTAGCACATTGAAATCCAAACGTGAACAGTGAAATGCATATGTAATGTAAGTACAGCCAATATTTAGCTACTGATATATGTGTTTTTTTTCTCTGAGACCCTATACCTAACAGCTCCTCTTTAAGGTCCAAACCAGTTTTCAATACCTTCACCTAAAGGGAACCTAAACTGAGAAGGATATGGATTTTTTCTTTTAAAATAATACCAGTTGCCTGACTCTCCTGCTGATCCTGTGTCTCTAATATTTTCAGCCACAGCCCCTCAACAAGCATGCAGATCAGGTGCTCTGACTGAAGTCAGACTGGATTAGCTGCATGATTGTTTCAGGTCTGTGATTCAGCCACTACAGCAGCCAAAGAGATCAGCAGGGCTGGCAGGCAACTGGTATTGTTTAAAAGAAAACATTCATATCCCTCTGAGTTTAGGTTCCCTTTAAATTGAAAGATCTCTGGAAATTTTTAGTCCACCCGAACACATCTAGTCTTGTTTTTTCAGGATAAATAGGGCTTTGTTTTGATATTTAATTATAAGAAATCTGTAATTTGCTTGTTGTTTTTTTTAAGGGAAAATGTGCATAAAAAATGAAAAAAAAATTGAATTTTCAACCAAAAATATGTAAATACCTCAAATTACAGCAGTAAAACTTTCAGAAACTGATTGATCCATATGTTTTATATGCAGAAATGTCAAACTTATGTAGATCATTTATTTTTTAGGTACTTTGCAGGGGCACTAAAAACAGGTGAAAATTAAGATTTTAAGAGAGAAAAGGCGATAATTATGCGATCCTAGTGGTCAGTTGATCAGGAGCCAATCAAAATCACTTTTCATTCATTCCAGAAGGTGTCAGCTGTCAAAGGGCGCAATAATTTTGTGGTAAAAATCTACTATGTGTCAGAAACTAACATTCATATAAGCAGAATATGTTGGCGCTTTATAAATAAATAATAATATAAGGTCAATTCATTTTACTACGGGCAATCCTGAAATGGTTCATTCTATTCATACAAATTGTAGTTTTCTCCATGATTATGTTTGTTATGTAAAATATATGAGTTGCTATGAAAAGGAGAGATTGTGGATAGTACATGGGAAGAGGTGATGAGGAGAAAAAAAATGATAGGAAGAAAGAGAGGGAGAAAAAGGGAGAAATTGGAGAGTGAGAGAAGCAGAGATAATGGAACTGATGTATCGGGCTGAGAATGGCAGCTGCATTTACTACCCTTTATCAGATGGCTGAACTTACCTCCTGAGTGACCCAGAAATAATTGGGTTCACCATTATACTATGGCTCACCATTATACTATGGCTCACCATTATACTATGGCTCACCATTATACTATGGCTCACCATTAGGCTGCTTACACACCAAGACGTTACAGGCGCACGTTAGTGCGCCTGTAACGCTCCCCCAACGCACAGCAATGTAACACAAGTGGGCTGTTCACACAGCCCACGTTGCGTTACATGTAACGCTGCACGTTCTGTGCAAAGTGCAGCATGCTACGGCGTTGGAGCGGCTATAGCCGCGTTAGACTGTTTGCACATGCGCAGTGGGGGGCGGAGAGGAGGCGGGGAGAGCCAGCTACAGTAGCCGCGCACATGGCTACTTAATATTCACTGCACTGGCGGGCGCTGATTGGCCGGCGGGACCACGTGATGCGGAGTGTCTCGCTCCGCATCACGTGGTCCCGCTGGCCAATCAGCGCCACTCTGGGAGACATTATAGGACTCGAGCCGCCTAACGCGGCTCACTCTACCGTCGGCTCTTGCAGCACCATACGTTGTGTTAGGTGCACGTTATGCGACCTTAACGTGCCACCTAATGCAACGTCTTGGTGTGCAAGAAGCCTTATACTATGAACATACTGCTATGTTCATAGTAGAGCACCAAGAAAACAATCCTATACTGTGTTGTTGTTGACAACACCCACTCCCATATCTGCAAAAGAACAAGAATGAATGTGAGCACCCACTCACCACCACAAGGCTGAGGATTGAGAAGAAGCTGCCTAAGCCTGATGCGATGTAGTTACAACACTGGCGACTCCCATGCACAGGACGCAATTGTGCATCTCCACCGGCACAAAGCTTGTATATGGTAATCTTGAGTGTAGCTGCTTGACAATGGAAATCGAAACAGACTTGCTAGAAATATGTCATCTTATGGCAGTGTCACATTGCTCTCCACTATGATCCATTCTACAATTAAAAAATTGTTTGTATACTTTATTTTAATCAGTTGATACTCATTAGGGAGGCTGAAATAGCCAAAACATTAGTGAAATCAGATGTGCTCTGTGGCGCTGCCATAGGGTCAACCTGGGCAATTGCCCCAGGGATGCAAGTCAGCTTCAGGGCCTCCAGGTTACCACCCCCCCCCCCCCCCCCAGCTTAACAATGTTTCCTGGGTCCACTGCAAAGTCTTTGGCAAAGTAGCATCTCACCTGTCCTGGTGGGCACGCTTCTCTATCAGATTAATTTTGCTCAGGGACCCCATTGTAAGTAGATCTTGCCTTGGGTGTGCTTATTCACATAGTTTTGCATGTCTTTGTATATTTACGTGAAGGTATTCTTTCTGTCTTTCTGCAAATACTTAAGCTTTTAAAGAGAACCCGAGGTGTGTTTAAAGAATGTTATCTGCATACAGAGGCTGGATCTGCCTATACAGCCCAGCCTCTGTTGCTATCCCAAACCCCCCTCAGGTCCCCCTGCACTCTGCAATTCCTCATAAATCACAGCTGTGCTGTGCGGGCTGTGTTTACATCTGTAGTGTCAGTCTCAGCTGCTCCCCCGCCTCCTGCATAGCTCCGGTCCCTGCCCCCGTCCCTTCCCTCCAATCAGCAGGGAGGGAAGGGATGCAGGCGGGGACTGGAGTTCTGCAGGAGGTGGGGAGAGCAGCAGACTGACACTATAGAGATAAACACAGCCAGCTCTGACAAGCTGTTTGTCAGCAGCGTGGCTGTGATTTATGAAGGATTGCAGAGTGCAGGGGGACCTTAGGGGGGTTTGGGATAGCAACAGAGGCTGGGCTGTATAGGCAGATCCAGCCTGTGTATGCAGATAATATTCTTCAAACCCACCTCGGGTTCTCTTTAATGTTGTTTTCTCTTCTAGTCATAGTACGAAGTAATCTGCAGACTGTGAGTTAGCAGTTCTTAGAAGGAAGAACACAAACAATGGTAGGTTAAATAAAATGAACCACTAAGAATTATGAAGATCTGCACATGGCTGCTTTGATCCAGGTTATATTATAATTTTTGTTGTTGCAGGCGGAACATATGGAAAAAGTACAGATGATACTAGAGGTAGGGATTTTTTTTATAAGTATACATATTGTCACTTTGTTACACATCTGTCCATACTTCATAAGACAAAGGAAAGTGTCTAAATAATGGCAATCCATGCAGAACATCTGGAATAATTTATTCCAGTTGCTTGAATCTGAATCAGAAGAACCTGTGGCCAAGAATTATAAAACAAAAAAAAAACAAAAACAGATACATACCTAAGAAGAGAGAAGTCTCTGGAACCCAATAAGGCGTCCCATAGCATCCTCTGGTCCCCTTTGTGACGAACATTACGGAAAAGCCGTGCGCTACCGCCATCGACTTTCGCATAATCGTGCACAGTACCTGTCAGTCTTGGGTAAATGCACAATAGATGTCAATTTCCCTCTCTCTTACTGAGAACAGTAACCTTCCCCCCACATCCTGTTCAGGTCAGGAAAGGATTCACAAGTAGCCAGACCACCTGGGGAGCAGCATTTGGTCACATAGCTCATGTTCCACCAAACCAGCTCAAACTGGTTGAACTTCAAATTTCCCTCCAAGCTCATAGCTTCACACAATGAGAACCTTTACTTTATTAATAATTCAAGATGGGTTTGGCACAGAAAGACAACAAACACATTTCCTGATACCCAGAAATCAGTTCTATAATTCACATGAATTATCATTCTCTAGCTATCAGGAATCAATTGAGAAACCGCTTTATCCGGCATGCGTAGAGCAAATTCGTTAGACTAGGCGTGTATAGTCTCATTTAATACAGAGTCGCATGCTGCTTATGAATATGGTCTCGGATCTGCGATGCACCCATCTGGGGCGGAATTACACAAATTATTAATAATTGGTACATTCCTTGCTCCAAGTCTGTGGGTGGTAACCTGACTTGCCAGGAGGTAACCCTGCCTCCAACACACCTACTTTCCAGGTAGTGACCGCCCCAAAACTCTGGTCAGTAAAAAGCGTTTGCAAGGAACTCCACCCAGTTCTTCAATTTACATCGACTAGGGAAGTCCAGACATGTGCTCACGGAAGAACCGGGCGCATGTTGTGTACAAAGGACTTTTAAGCTGAATGCCTACGTTTAAACTGGACTATTTTCTTCATGCTTCAAATGGATTGCTCAGCTAACTAAGTAAGAACTTTCTGTTTTATTCCTTTTATTTTTAAGCTCTGTGTTTTATATGTTAATAGGTGTATATAACTGTATGTAATGCATTTGTGTTATTAAACGTTTAAAAATCGTTTAGCGGTTATGACCTGTTGCTGAACATACACAATCGTACCTATTCTCCTGAACTCGCTACCCTGTGTTTAATAGAAGTATACATTTATAACCCGTATGCGAGAACCCGGCCCAGACATAACGATCTGGCCCAGATTCTTGTATACTGCTAGGGGTTACTAAAGTGTTCTCGAAGTCCTAGTAAAATTACAGTAGCGGGCTGTGTAACTCGCTTGGTGGCAGATCTTTGAATTGTATATGTGTGTGGAGTGATTCGGTTGGTATCAGAACGCTCCCTTCGCGAGTCAGTTCATCAAATTGCGAATGCGGGTTACCCTTCGTGATGAACAAATGACCGTGTAAGAGGATTTCTGACGCTGATCGATTTACCCCATCCGCAGACCGGCTCGCGGTCTGTGACATTTGTTTGGCAGCTTTTTGGGATTTGTGTATGTTCAGAACATCAACGGCAACGTTATTTGATTAACCTGCCAGAACAGATCAAAAATCTGTGGTCGGTAACCGGTGCATTACCATTTATATAGACTAAACGTGTAGCACAGAGTTCCCCCCCCCAATCTCTTTTCCTATCCTATCTTTTATTTGGCAAAAATGGCTGCAGCAAGATACAAGAAAATGGCAGTGGCAGACCTAGTGAACTTGTGTGAAGAAAAAGGCATTGTGACTTATAGAAAAAAGAAAGCGCAATTGATTGAGGACTTGTTGCGACTGAATACCCAGCCGGAGCAGATGCTGGGAGAGCACACTCCTGGTTCAGACGGTGCTGTAACTGGGGCAGAGGAAAGTGAGCGGTTGGAGCAAAGCAACCCACTTCCAGACCCAGAGGAAAACGGGACCGCGTCTGAACCGGTCGCTGTAACTGCTGAGGAGCATGGTGGCCGGCAGGAGCCCGTCCATGCAAACCCTTTCTGTGTTCCTGATGCTGGAATGCAACCTGGATTACAAAGGCTGTTGGAGACAAATCCTGAGCTGTACATGCAGATTGTCAGAGGGAATGCTGACCGCTCAGAACGCCAGGCGGAACGGGAAGCCTCTGAGCGCCGGTGGCTTGCTGAGAGAGAAGCGGAAAGAGAGGAGAGAGCAGCCGCACGCAGACATGACCTTGAAATGGCCAACCTGCGAGCGCAAGGCCAAAATCCCTCGCAAAGTGCTCCGGAACCCCGGCCCACAGCAGGCCCGTTTGGGACTCCAAAGTTTAAATTCCCAGAAATGGAGAAGGGAACCGACCCGGACACTTATTTACACTCCTTTGAAAAGACTTGTCGTCAGCATCATCTGCCCCAGGAGCAGTGGGCGAGATATCTGACACCCAACTTGCGGGACAAAGCGCTTGAGGCGTTTGTGGACTTACCCGCTGAGAAAGACAATGACTATAAGGCGATAAAAGCTGCAATTATGGCCAAATACCAGCTGACCCCAGAGGTCTATCGCAAAAAGTTTCGCTCCCTGCAGAAAGGCCACACTGACTCTTACACCGACCTGGAGAGTCGCCTGCTGACTGTGTTCAGGCAGTGGTCACGGGGCCTCAAAAAAGACTCTCACCAAGGTCTGGAGGACCTCATCGTGCAGGAGCAGTTGCTGAATTGCTGCACTCCAGATGTCCGGCAGTTTGTCTTGGAGCGGAAGCCGGACTCCGCCAAAACTGCAGCAGAACTTGCAGACACTTTTGTGGCCACCCGTGTTCCGGACAGCCGCAGACCTCCAGCCCAGAGCTGGAAAGGGGGGAGACCTATGCAACCCAGCTCTCCTCCCCCTGCTAACCGTGGGAATCAGGTCCCACAGCCACAGAGGCCGGATGCTGCACCTGCTACTCATCCGCCTGATGCCACATATGTTCCGAAGTGTTACCACTGTGGACAGCGAGGACACCTCAAGTCTGCCTGCCCCGAGGTGAGGACGCCGTCACCAGAGCCTAGCGCAGAAGTGGCTAGCGCATCCTCTACTGCACACGCCTACCTCGTCATGGGAGCAGCAAATCCTCGACTTTCCGGAAATCATCAAGTCGTGGAAGTTAACGACCAGATCGCTGTTGGTTTCCGCGACACAGGCGCAGAGCTTACCTTGGTTCGCTCTCATCTTGTAGCCAGGGAGAATTTCCTGCCTAATGAGCGTGTCACACTTTTGGGAGTTGGTGGCACACACGCACGCATCGCCAAAGCTCGTGTTGTTCTCGATTGGGGAAGGGGCCGCCAGTCAAAAGTTGTGGGGGTGACAGATGACATCCCAGTGCCTGTGCTGTTGGGCACCGATCTTGGCACCCTACGATCCTTTTATGAACCTGTGATCAACACCCCGGATTGCCAGTCTGGACCCACTCAGGTACTGTACAAGCTTGGGGTGGGACAGAGGGAGGCAGCCAGGGTAATGGTACCTAGCCCTCCTAGGGAAGGAGGGAAGGAAGCGGTACCTGTTTCTAATGGACAGCTGTCTAGTCACGGTTTGTCTGACTCTAAACCTGTCACTGTTGTTCCAGATACCTGTGTACATGTGAAAAATGAACGTAACTGTGATGTTAATGTTGTACCAGATGTTGCTAATAGCTTTCATGCTGAATCTCACAGTGCTAAAAATGATGTATGTTTAAATGTGACAGTCTCTAATCTAAGAGGTAACAGTCTTGTTTTGCCTGGGTCATATCCGTCCAGGGCAGTGGAAGCAGGCCAGGTGTCAGAGCAGGCAGCTGGGGGCCTAGACCTCCCCTCCTGCTATGACAGCCAGAGTGCTCCACCATTGTCTGCTGTTAACAAACAGCTGGTGGAGACAGGCCGTTCCTTCCCTGTCTCACCCTTGCATGTCTTCCCCTTGCAGAAGCAACCCAGTGCAAAACTGCCCACAGGTCCACCCTCTATCCTTCCTGGAGAAGGGGCAAGCCTCGCCACCCAGGTGAAGGCAAATTCGTTTTTAAAATTGTGCTCTAATGTTCACCTAGGTTGTGCTGACCAAAATGTTGTGCCAAGGTGTAGTCAGTTAGAGCAGGGGTATGCTACGCTGCTTCCAGATTCGCAGGCTGACACCCGAGAGTCAGGAAGTGACCCGGATGTCAGCCAACGACTCTCTCCCTTACAGGAAGCGCTATGCAAACCCAGCCAGGCCTTTAGAGGTAAGCCTGTTGGTGTGCATCGCACCGTCCGCAAAGCGGACACTGGGACACACCGGACCATGAGGCCTTACGCTTCTGGTGAGTTGTCTAACGGGCAGTCAGATAAGAAGTCGAGAACCCGGTCAGTAGCTAAGCGCCGCGTAGAGCGGGTCATGCAGACCCACTCTGTGCGTCCGGCTGGTAGGAGGGAGATGTGACGAACATTACGGAAAAGCCGTGCGCTACCGCCATCGACTTTCGCATAATCGTGCACAGTACCTGTCAGTCTTGGGTAAATGCACAATAGATGTCAATTTCCCTCTCTCTTACTGAGAACAGTAACCTTCCCCCCACATCCTGTTCAGGTCAGGAAAGGATTCACAAGTAGCCAGACCACCTGGGGAGCAGCATTTGGTCACATAGCTCATGTTCCACCAAACCAGCTCAAACTGGTTGAACTTCAAATTTCCCTCCAAGCTCATAGCTTCACACAATGAGAACCTTTACTTTATTAATAATTCAAGATGGGTTTGGCACAGAAAGACAACAAACACATTTCCTGATACCCAGAAATCAGTTCTATAATTCACATGAATTATCATTCTCTAGCTATCAGGAATCAATTGAGAAACCGCTTTATCCGGCATGCGTAGAGCAAATTCGTTAGACTAGGCGTGTATAGTCTCATTTAATACAGAGTCGCATGCTGCTTATGAATATGGTCTCGGATCTGCGATGCACCCATCTGGGGCGGAATTACACAAATTATTAATAATTGGTACATTCCTTGCTCCAAGTCTGTGGGTGGTAACCTGACTTGCCAGGAGGTAACCCTGCCTCCAACACACCTACTTTCCAGGTAGTGACCGCCCCAAAACTCTGGTCAGTAAAAAGCGTTTGCAAGGAACTCCACCCAGTTCTTCAATTTACATCGACTAGGGAAGTCCAGACATGTGCTCACGGAAGAACCGGGCGCATGTTGTGTACAAAGGACTTTTAAGCTGAATGCCTACGTTTAAACTGGACTATTTTCTTCATGCTTCAAATGGATTGCTCAGCTAACTAAGTAAGAACTTTCTGTTTTATTCCTTTTATTTTTAAGCTCTGTGTTTTATATGTTAATAGGTGTATATAACTGTATGTAATGCATTTGTGTTATTAAACGTTTAAAAATCGTTTAGCGGTTATGACCTGTTGCTGAACATACACAATCGTACCTATTCTCCTGAACTCGCTACCCTGTGTTTAATAGAAGTATACATTTATAACCCGTATGCGAGAACCCGGCCCAGACATAACGATCTGGCCCAGATTCTTGTATACTGCTAGGGGTTACTAAAGTGTTCTCGAAGTCCTAGTAAAATTACAGTAGCGGGCTGTGTAACTCGCTTGGTGGCAGATCTTTGAATTGTATATGTGTGTGGAGTGATTCGGTTGGTATCAGAACGCTCCCTTCGCGAGTCAGTTCATCAAATTGCGAATGCGGGTTACCCTTCGTGATGAACAAATGACCGTGTAAGAGGATTTCTGACGCTGATCGATTTACCCCATCCGCAGACCGGCTCGCGGTCTGTGACACCCTTGGGTGCTGCTTGTGGACCCTACAGCTTAACAGGGCTGCAATCCTCATCTGGCATAAGCACTGTGCAGTACAGCCGCGCTCATGCTTGAAGAGGAGCGTGGCTCTGATCAGCGTGCTTGCGCATACACAGTACGGAGCCGCCCATCTTTGGGAGCATTCTGGCTCTCAAAGACTTACGAAGCCTCCTGTGGTGGGAGATGTGAACAAAGGATCCAGCTCTGGAATGTGAGAGGAATCATTAGGACCGAGAGCCTTCCCTTTCCATAGGTTTTTCTTTTTTTTTAAATCACTTCAAATTCACTTTAAGAAAGCAGGACTGTTATTAACCCAAGTTGGGTGGAATAGCTCAGAGAAGCTCCTTTGCATAGATAACAACTGAAGTTTTTTTTTTTTTTTCAAACCAATTTTTATTATTGGGTAAAGAAGCATAATATCAAAAACAGTATGTTTAAAATAACTTCACTTGATTAGCCAAACATACACCGTTATGCAACCTCAATAAAAAGTAGTGCGATATTAGCCATCCCAAAAAATTTTCCCCATTTTTCCCACCCCTCACCTCCCAAAATCAACAACCCCAACCAAACCCAGCCAACTTTATGCTGACAAAATGGATTATTGGAGCAACTGAAGTTTT
This sequence comes from Hyperolius riggenbachi, assembly GCF_040937935.1. Lineage (NCBI taxonomy): Eukaryota > Metazoa > Chordata > Amphibia > Anura > Hyperoliidae > Hyperolius > Hyperolius riggenbachi. The sequence goes on along the minus strand of NC_090649.1, from coordinate 118,811,521 downwards.
TTAACTAATCCTGTACTGGAAAACAATATAAGACTCTTTTCTTTGTCACTGATGTTTTATTTCTTAGCTGTACTACACATACAGTTCATTATATCAGAAGTTTATTTAAAGAGAACCTGAACTAAAAATAAAAAGTCAAAATAACCATACACAGATCATACTTACCTCCTGTGTAGTCTACTCCTCAATCTCTTTCTCCTCTCCTGCATCCCATTTGTCCACTGTGATCAATGGAATTCTCCGTCCTCCATTTTGAAAATGGACATTACCCCATAACAGCTTCCTGGTCAGCACACTGTTAAACTGTAATATCACCCACTTGAGCCATAGGGAAACATGGACATTACCTTGCACATTCAGTTGTAACTGACAGCTGCTGATGTATAACTGACAGCAACTGGTATATTTCAGTTCTGACAAAATATTGTCAGAACTGGAAGGGATCACTGTAAGAAGAAAATGGTGAGCTTCTGAGAGGAAATGACAGTAAGTTTAGTATGTAATATTCATTTGCAGTTACATCATGTGTTTATTTTAAATAATTTTACTCGCTTCAGGTTCCCTTTAAGCTTCAGGTTCGGGTTAGTGGCGTGCCCAATTCATTCACATTTAATTGTTCTGTCAAACAAATTGTGAATCCTTTAGCCTGTTTGGATTGCTAGTATTCTGTACTAAACATGCTTTCCTTCCTTATTTTTTATTACTGTGCACAGATAGCAAAGTTGGCTCAACAGTATGAAGACCAAGCATCACTTTTGGAGACAGCCATTTCACAGTGTGTTAACGGACTGCTCAGTATTGCCGATGACATAGACAAGTTCCATAAGGGAGCCACCATCACCAATGTCGTTGGAAGTTCACTTGGAATTGCAGGTGGAATCACCACCATTGTAGGCCTGTGTCTGGCTCCAGTGACATTTGGTGCATCTCTGATTGTCAGCGGTGTTGGAATCGGTGTTGCTACAGCTGGTGGAATCACTGGGGCATCTGCTTCTATAGCTGATATTGTAAACATGAAAAATAAATGCAAAAATGCCAGTGAGAGGATAGATGTAGTAAATGAGATTATTAAAACCATGCAAGACCTTGCAAAAAACATCACAGGTATGGTCGAAAGTCTGAGAGTTGTTTTAGAGGTAGAAGAAGAGGATGCAGCTGAAGCTGATATAGCCAGGATTGCAGGAAGGGGGGTGTTTGTAGGAGTGGAAATAGGCAGACTGGCCCAGCTGGGGAGGCTTTCAACTATTGCAGCTCGAGGAGTTGAACTAGCAGCCCAGGGGGCTCGGGCCCTTCGTGTTGTTTCTGGGGTCTTTGCTGCTCTGTTTGTTATAATTGATGTTGCCTTTGTTGCAAAAGCAGCTATAGAGCTACAAAAAGGTGCCAAAACAATTGAAGCAGCACAAATAAGGGAGCAAGCTCACAGTCTGCTAGAAATACAGGATGCCTTGAAGAAAAATGTTGAAAACATGAATTTTGAAAAAACAAAATTTGTTGCAGAAATGTTTAGATAAGAGAAAACATACTTCAGCTCTCGCTAAACCAGGCATGTCGAACTCCTCAAGGGCCGAGGTCCTCACACATTTTTGGCACAGCTCAAATTTAATTGATGGGACTGAATCAGGAAAGGTGTGATTCATTTTTTTAATGAATCAAAATTTTTATTAAGACAGTATTTGAATACATACAGACCCTGATATAAACATTAGTATAAAAAGAGGTACAAAAGTATGAACATTCCACCATGCTGGTACAAAAATTAAAAAAAAAAAGGGAAAGGGAAAAATCTACAACAAAACAAAGAGAGGGGAGAAAAAATCTCAGAAGCACTTTCTAGCGCCCTATACCTAATTAACCCCCTCACTCCTAGAAGGCCCCTAGCATTGATGTATGGCCCACTACAGACATACTTAGAAAAAGAGGAAAGAAAGAAAGAGAAAGAGGAGAAAAAAAGGAAATGCATATCAATATTATTATCTTAGTTTGATATTTAATGGCCACCCCCATCTACGTCTAGTCCCCGATAGTGATCACTCCCCGAGCCTCCCTCTGAACTCCACCCATATTGCCCATTGGCTGTGGAACTTAGCCATTTGATCCTGTGCCAACAGAACCAGTTCCTCCATCCTCATTGTATCATTAATGGCTTCAACAAGATCTAGAGCACAATTTGGCATCTATTTTCCAGTTTTTGGCTATCAGGTACCTGACTGAGCACATTAAATGACCCAAGATGGATCCCTTTGTGTGTTTTATTGCCCCAGGGTACAAGGAAAGTAGCGCAATCTCCAGGGAGTGGGCTATTTGACATGAATTAATTTTTTCAAACCACCCGAATGATAGTTTCCATAGATGAGATATACTATCACACCTCCACCACATATTTATATAATCCCCTGTCTCCTTCCCACATCTCCCGCAAGCATCCAACCCCCCCTCCCGCCATCGGGAGATCTGCGCTGGGGTGTGAAACCAACGGGTCAAAAGCCTATAATTTCTTTCCTGCGCCTTGCTTGACCTAGAGGACCCATGCCTCAGGACCAACGCCTTTTTCCAGTCCCTAGATGAGAACTGTTTGCCCAAATCTGCTTCCCATTGTACTCGAATGTGATTAAATTGGCGGGGAGAGATATCCAAAAGAATCTTGTGAATTTTTGATAGAACATGATCTGGTCGATGTTCGCAGACGCATAGGTTCTCAAAGGCCGTGCAGCTCCTCTTTATCTGAGATATTAGGGAGAGTGATTTAACAAAGCTACATAGCTGTTGGTATTGGAACCATTCCAGCGAATCCGGGCCACTGCTATTCTTAAATAACAAGTCCTTGATAGCTGGAAGCATTTACCAAAAGGCTCCCCATTCTTGGCCAGTCCCCTCTGTTAAGGCCCAAAAAGGACCTAACTCTAACTGCGGGAAGAAATCCCAAGTTATCAAAAATAGAGGTTAGAGGGCTTGGTATAGATGACAGAGAAGGGGGCGAGTTCCGAGCTGACAGAAAACCATCCCAAATATGCAATACATTCCTTACCAGTAGGGAATAACTTCCAGAGACCTCCTAAGACACACTGGGATCCAGGGCAAAGCCCTAACGTCTAAATCCATAATCTGTGATTCTAGTTCAACCCATTGTTTCGCTTCACAGCTATGACTCCAGTCTACTATATGAGATAACCCAAAAGCCTTATGGTACCATTCGATATCAGGTAAGCCGAATCCACCCCCTTGTCTATCTTTTGAAAGCAGGGTATAGCGGAGACGCGGCACCTTCCCAGAACCCCAAATATATCTAGTAAACATTGATTTAACTGATTTAAAAAACTTTTTGGGGATATCTAGGGGAACCGCCTGCATTATACGTAGAAATCTAGGAAGAATATCCATTTTTAACACGTTAATACGGCCTATCCAGGAGGGCTTGCCGTATGTGGGAGAGTTTAAATTCCTCGAGATCTGATGTAACAGTGGGGTATAGTTTAGTCCATAAAGATCACCAAGACAAGTTGTTATAAAAATTACCAAGTATTTAATGTGGTGTGCTTGCCACTTAAAGGAAAACCCGTCTTTCAATTCTATCATTAGTTTTCATGGTAAGTTAATGTTTAAAACTTCCGTTTTCAAAGTATTTATCTTAAAATTACTAAGATCGCCAAAAGTACGAATTTCGGAAAGTATATTTGGGATAGAGGTTTTAGGCATAGTGATAAAAAAACAATATATCGTCTGCATACAATGAAATCTTATGGTGACCAGTCCGGGTTCGGAGCCCCATTATTGATGGATTTTGTCTAATAGCACTTGCAAGATGCTCAATAGTTAAAATATACAATAGCGGAGACAAGGGACACCCCTGCCTGGTACCATTATGAATGCTGAAGGCGTCCGACAGTAAGCCATTTACTCTCACTCTGGCTGTGGGGAAGGTGTATAAAGACAATCAGAATATCAGACCCGAACCCAGGCCAGCCTGGTATAGTGCCATTTCTAAAAATACCCAACTTACTCTGTCTAACGCCTTCTCTGCATCAATGGAAACCAGGCAGCTGGGCATCCCCGTATGTTGAGCATACTCAATCAAAGTAATAACTTTGAGCACATTATCCATCAATTCTCTATGGGGAACGAATCCGGACTGGTCACCATGTACCAGACGTGGGATTAACGGTCGAAGCCTATTTGCAATCAAACCGCCAAAGAACTTCATATCCAGGTTGATCAATGAAATAGGCCTGAAACCAGAGCAATCCATTAGGTCTTTACACAGTTTAGGTAGTACAACAATATGTGCCTGTAATGCCTGGGGAGGAAAACCGGTGGAAGCCGAGATAGAATTGAAAGATTTTAGTATCACTGGTATCAACTTCTTCTGGAAGGCTTTATAGAAAAGAAAGGTGTGGTTCATCAAGTAGAACACAAAAGAGAAAAAACAGAGAGCCCATTATAGTGTAGTATGTATAGGAATTTGAGAGAAATGAAACGTAAGCAATTATGATATTCACAAACCAGGGTTACCGCTTGGGCAACCACTGTAAATCCAGGTGGCGAGATTAAAGCCTGTCCCCACTCAGGGTTAAGATGTTGCTCTTTGTAGTTAAGGAAATAAGTGTATATCACCCCTCCACTGGTATAGCAGAAGATGAACAGAGGATAAAATATGCTAAAATTATTTAAAAAGCTGAGAAGGTAGCGGTGGACTCACCTCCCCAAGCAGACATGAAGCTGTCAATTATTCATCAAAATAAATGTATTGCCATACTCCAAAATACAAGCAACGCGTTTTGCAGGTATAGTCCTGCTTCCACAGCCAAGTGTCTAGTGAATGCCTAGCGCCTAGGACAGAGGCGCTAGGCATTCACTAGACACGTGGCTGTGTGATACTCCTACCTGTTATTGCCTGAGGAAGCAGGAATATACCTGCGAAATGCGTTGCTTGTATTTTGGAGTATGTGAATACATTTATTTTGATGAATAATTGACAGCTTCATGTCTGCTTGGGGGAGGTGAGTCCATCGCTACCTCCTCAGCTTTTTAATAATTTTAGCATATTTTATCCTCTGTTCATCTTCTGCTATACCAGCTAAATATTGTTGCTATAGGGATCGATTTCTGAACACTACAGGGGAAATGAATTATTATTAAAAATAATATTATTATTAATAATAATAATAACAATCAGTATCAGAAAATAATCAAAAACAGCTTATCTGCAGTACTGTTGCAGCTGAGTGGCATAGATGGATATATCCAGTGCATCCATCAACAGTACAGTTAAGAAACTATCCTATGAAGAAGGAGGACAGCAATAGTCACTCTATATTTCTCGTGTGATAGATTACTATGAAGTGGTTAAAATGTGACATGATGAGATAAACATGTGTATGTACAGTACACTCCCTTTCCTGCATAAAACTATGCTGTGTTCCATTTTGGTTTTTTTTCTCACTGCAAGGTTAAGGTTCAGATATGCAAATGACACTTTGTCTTTATTCAGCCTTCTGGTGTATATCACAAATCGCACTGATACCTAATTGCAAACCATGAAACTCTTGCCTTGCCTTTCAAACAACTTTTGAGAGTAGTGAATAGATTTTAAAAAAGGTCAATAGACAATAATAACATTAAACATACTTGTTTTACCTTTTCAACTCAAAATGAAACTGTGGGATGCTAGAAAGATCCTAATTAGAAGTGGAACGATAGAAAAAATTGTTAATCGCAATTTGTCAATTTATTTTCAGTTCAAGTTTGCTCTAACAGATAGATCATTGTTTTTTTAAAAAAATACTTAAAAATGTAACTATTCTAATTACCCTAAAATGTTCAACAATAATTTTTGAAAGGTGATATAATTTGTGGATAATATGTATTTTGTAAGTCTGCTTTAGAATGCATACAGTTTTTTTTTCTATGGAAATTTTACTGTTTGACAATCGGTAAATAAATGAGCCTGACTTTTGCCTCCATTTTTGTTCAACATTATACATGCTTAGTTGTTTTGGGTGAAATGAGAAGAATAATACTGCTAGAAGGTATACACAGCTGTTCTACACTGTGCAGGGGGATCTCTCCCACCATGCTTGGGAAAATCAAGACAACTGAAGAAAGAATTCAGGTGAAATCAAAGCTATGAGAGTTTAGCAAGTAATGTCCCGCAAGGGGCATAATAAATGCACCCATGACTCCCACAACCATGGGGGAAAGGGGGTGCCCACTCTCCTCCTCTCCATGGCCATCTTTCTTCCCTAGATTTGCAGAGTTGTGTAGTGGAGCTTTATCTGTTCCAGTGCCAGGTTGGTCCTCTCTGATGACATTCACCACATCTATTGTACAGGATACCTCACATAACATACATCGGGAGCCGTAAGGAGCAGAGGCATGCTGTATAGATTGCCTGGGGTAAAAAAGATCAGCAGAGATGACAGACCTGGAGCTTGAGCAAGTAAAGCTCATCTGCTCTACTCTGTAAACCAAGAGGAGGAAGTGTTGGGGTGGTAAATTGCCCTGACTTGTCTGGGGGAGCGATGGAGTAAGCTATGTTTATGGAGCTCACACTATTTTTCGGAGGGGAAAGAGTAGTAATTATGTTGTCCACACATGAATTGGCAGCATGTAATATTTGTTATTGGTTTGCTGGATGTGTCGTGGTGGAGGGGCTGAGGAGTTGGAAATTGGCCACACTTGTTTCTGAGAGGCATTTAGTAGAACCTGGGAGGAACCCCATAACATTTTTGCTGGGGGACTTCCTGGTTTTCAGTTACACAACTGAGCCCCAGATTCTTTGATATGGGAGGGAGGCATGGTTTGTCATTTATGGAGGACAGCAGTAATTCTCTAAACCTCCTGCCAAGCGCTACTAAATCCAGCTCCATCCTGCACCAGGACCACTGAGTAGCCCTCAAAAACAGGGGTGTAACAATAGACTCTGAAGGGATGCAGCTGCAGGGGAAACCCAGTAGGCGCAGGGGGTTGAGAGACTGACAACTAAGGGTGCGGAGAGAAAAAACGTTCTGCTCTCTGCACAATTGTTCTAATGACTGCATCTGCTCAGCCACTGATAAGGAATCATATAAAGTTTTGCAGACAAAGATTTGTAGACATTCCCTCTTCAGTGTGCAGCAGGCTCTTCTGGCTCTTCTGTACAGTGCCCTGTCCCCAACCTCTCTACTTATCCCCAAGTGCTCTGTACTGTAGTGATGCTGGAGAAGGCAGAGCCAGTTCTGCTCAATCAGAGATGGACAGAGTAAGCTGAGGCTGGGAGCACTCATCTGTCAGTTTTCTGTATGCGGTTTTTGCACACCATGGGGCTTGATTCACTAAACCGTGATAACTCATCACGGCTGCGCTATCGTTTTCGCGTTTTACGCTGGCGCGGCCGTGATATGACCTGTCACGGTTTAGTAAATCAAGCCCCATGTGTGTCTGTGTGTTTGAAAACATGCACATTTTATCACAGAAGCAAATGTAATTGATAGATTGATAGAGAAAATGTGTGCAGTGCTTCACTGCTGTCAGTTTTTATCTGCATGTAGAAAACACATTCAAGTGTGCACTAGCCAACTGAATAACATTGGTTCTCAGTTTACCTGTGCAGAAAACGATGGGGTGGGGGCCCCATCCAAAGCTTCACAGGGGGTCCCAGTGATTTCTAGATACGCCACTGCTCAAAACTATTTCTAAAAGAACAAAGGGTCTCTTTAGTAGAGATGGCCAGAACCTTCGATTTTCGGTTCACGAACTTCCACAAAAGTTTGGTTCGTGCGAACCTTCGCAAACCACAATAGACTTCAATGGGGAGGCGAACTTTGAAAACTAGAAACACTTATGCTGGCCAGAAAAGTGATGGAAAAGATGTTTCAAGGGGTCTAACACCTGGAGGGGGGCATGGCTGAGTGGGATAGACGCCGAAAGTTCTGGGGAATGATCTAGATTTGACGCACAGCAGCGTTTTAAGGGCAGAAATCATATTGAATGCTAAATTGCAGGCCTAAAGTGCTTTAAAACATCTTGCATGTGTATACATCAATCAGGTAGTGTCATTAGAGTACTGCTTCACACTGAAACACCAAACTCACCGTGTAGCGCACTGCAAACAGCTGTTTGTGTAGTGACAGCTGTGCTGGACTGGTGCGCACAATGGGGAGAGTACAGGCCGTGGCAGTTTTCAAGCCCATATGGTCGCCGGGCTGCGGTAGCTCAATGATAGAACAACAGTGACTGTCCAGCTGATCAAATTTGGTCTGTTCACAATGAAGCAACGACCTTATTATCTTGATTGTGCCCCTCCCCGAGACACTCATATAGCCGTCGGTCACTGCTTCATTGTGATACGCAAGCCCCTTCACCGCGGCAAGGTAATGATCATGAAGGGGAATTGGCACATGTACATGCCTTTTGTTTTGTTGTTGCAGCTGCAGTGCAGGCAGAAAAATTAGACAGGCATGTACACGCACCAGAAAAATTATTATAGCAGAGTCCTGGACCCGGTTGGTGGTGGCGGCGGAGAAGGCAGTCAAGCGGCCTGCGGGCAGAGGTGCTGTGTGGGGAGTGACTTGGTCTTGGCTGGGGCAGGCAGTCACACGGCGTGCAGGCAGAGATGCTGTGTGTGGGGACTGACTTAGTCCTCTGGGATCCATGCATCATTCATTTTGATAAAGGTCCGGTACTGAACACTTTTGTGATTTAGGCGACTTCTCTTCTCTGTGACAATGCCTCCAGCTGTGCTGAAGGTCCTCTCTGACAGGACACTTGAGGCAGGGCAAGACAGAAGTTGGATGGCAAATTGTTTGTGAAAGCTCTGGCCACAGGTCAAGCCTGCGCCTCCCAGTAGTCCATCACTGTTAATACTGTCTATGGTTATTTATTATTATTATTATTATTTAGTATTTATATAGCGCCAACATATTACGCAGCGCTGTACAGTGTATATATATATATATATCTTGTCACTAACTGTCCCTCAAAGGAGCTCACAATCTAATCCCTACCATTCTCTACCATTGTTAAAGAAAGCGTACGGCCGGGGAGTCAGGGTTCGATTCCGGTCTGGAGTTGGAGCCTGAGAAACGGCTACCACCACACATCCAAGGAAGGCAGCAGGCATGGCATGCAAGTCCCGAGGTAGTGACAAAAAATAACAATACAGGAGGACATTCGAGGCCCTGATGTATATGACACTGATCGACTTTACTACCTTTAACGAGAATCTGTTATGGAGGGCAAGTCTGGCATCTATTGAAGTGAAAGGTATGCACTGACTGCCAGGTATAATAAAATGTGCAGTCACAGATGCAGTGAAAGGTATGCAGTGACTGGTATTACAATACAATGTGCAGCTAACACACAGGTGCAGTTAACAGGTATGCTTGGAGTGGTATATTACAAAGCGTGCGGTCACACAGATACTGTGAACAATTATGCAATGACTGGTACTACAAATGTGCACCTGTCACACACACACACACACAGGTACCGAGCAGAAACAGTGACACTGCATGCGCTCACGTAGGTAGGTGGGTGCACTGAAGTGAACAACAGGTGGTAGGTGTATGCAGTGATGGGTATTACAATGTGCACCTGTCACACACAGACATGTACCGGACAGGCACAGAAACACTGTGTGTGCTCACGTAGGTAGGTGGGTGCACTGACTGAAGTGAACAACTTCAACAACAGGTAGGTATATGCAGTGATAGATATTACAATGTGCACCTGTCATACACACAGGTAGTCACTGAATGTGCTGGAGCAAACTAACAAGCCTACAAGAGCCTAACTAAGCTTTCCCAATGAGAGTCTGCAGCAGCTTTCCCTTCTCTAATTAATGCAGGCACACGAGTGAGTCCAATGCCTGACGCTGCCTGCCTTTTATAAGGGGGGGACTCCAGGAGGGAGTGTAGCCTAATTGGCTACAATGTGCCTGCTGACTGTGATGTAGAGGGTCAAAGTTGACCCTCATGATGCACTATGGGGGGCGAACCGAACTTCCGGAAAAGTTTGCGGTTCTCCGCAATTGCGAACCACGGAAGTTTGCCTGGAACTGTTCGTCGGCGAACCGTTCGGGCCAACTCTTTAGAAGCTTGAGGATGAAAATAGAGGGAAGCCTACTCTAAAAATAATGAGCAAAAAAATCTGCAAACAGTTTGCTGAAGACAAGCAGACTAATGGTGTCCATAGATGTTACAATTTTTTCATTTTTTTTAATTAGATAATTTCGTTCGATTATCCCGTTGGATTGAATATAAAGATTTTTCTAACACGTCCAATCAGATTTCTATTAAAAAAAACGGGATAATCGTTCCTTTTTCTTGATTGAAGAAAAAAAAAAGATTCTTTTTGACTTTCATTCGATTCAATTGATTAAATAAACAGGAAAATCAAACATTTTTATTGTACCGTGTATCGGTACCGTAAGGATATGTTGCTTGTCACTCAGCTCAATATCTCACAACCAAACCTACTAAAGTTATTACATCCTTCTCTAGATTTTCAGGACTCACCATCAATGTCAGTAAAACCAAAGATATGAACATCGCATAAGATGAACAATCATGGAAATTACTGAAGATCAATCACCCATTTGATTGGACCACTGCCAGCAAACAAGAGAGCCTGCAGACCGCACAATTTTCTGTATTTTAACATAGAACCTCTAGGTGTTAAACGTCTACCAGCCAAACTCCAAAGTTCCACAGGAAAATGACACCAACACCTGGGTTCATCCACAGAGCATAATCCCTTTTATTGCAAATTTTCATCAGAGTATACAGAGATGACTGACGCAATGTAATCATCGGAATTTTCTAATTTGGAGTTGAAAGTCAGAATTACTGGAATTACTATTTGTAAATTCTGAAATAATTTAGTTTAGAAGTTTCACATTTTTCCAAAGTATTTTCACATTCATGTCCCCTGAGCATGCTCTGTAGACATTTTTCACCTTAATTTTCAAATAAATAGTCAAAAACTTCTGTTGCCAAACATGCAAAAATATAGAAAGTCTAAGCCAATATGCGAAAATTGTCAGCAAAATGGTAATTTTCGCAAATTCATGCTAACCATTTTTAACTTTACAGTTAGCACAAAATTAATTAATGGAACATTTTAAGACAACGCATCTCACAGGTATTTCCCACTTCTTCAGGTCAATACAATGTCTGGAGGTAGAGGCCAGACGATCCCTGATGATTTACCTTCAGACACTACAGTATATTGACCTGAAGAAGGCGAAAAAACTGTGAAACACATTGTCTTAAAGTGGTCAATAAATATTATCTTATTTTTTCCTAATTTGTGCTACTTTATTGAGGTAACACATCTCTTACCATTTTAGACTGTTCTTAAACTTTTCATTATCCTGGAGCATCTCCTCCTTCCTAGTATTGTTCAGTCCACCTTTTCCTGGTACTATTATATAATCAGGGATCTAACAGAAAAAAATCAGGAAACCAAAAAATTGCAAAATATACTATTTCTTTTAATATTTCAAAAAGGTGCAGAAATTAGTATACAAAATCTTCAATCACGTGGTAAAGTGCATAAATGCTAGAGAAGGCAACAACATCAATTTGTTTCGGGTCAATGACCCTTCTTCGGGCCTTTATACATATAATGAACATCTAAAAAGTGTACATTACAATACGATTAAAAATTGCAGTGAAAAACCACAATACAATGAGATATTGATAAACGGAAGAAGAAAAAATGAGCAAAATCTCACCAAGAAAAATGCAAATAAATTAAGAAGAACAGAGCACCATACGCAAGGAGCGTACATAGTTACATAGTTACATAGTTACATAGTTACTTTGGTTGAAAAAAGACATACGTCCATCGAGTACAGTAAAGGAGAATGCAATCCAGTGAGTAACAAAAGGCGAGACACTACAAAATTGTGTCAACCAAGAAAACAGGAAAAATTGTACCTGCACCAACTAGGATATTTTTTTCACTATCCACTATTTTTATTTTTGGAGAGTGACACCTACAAGCTATACCTGAGTGGGGACACATTTTACCCTCATGTCCTATTCCACAGTTGTTGAATAGCAACCCATTTTACCATTGTTTGTGAATACTACGCTATACTGGTTTGCCCAGTTGTGTTTTTTCTCTTTTTGGAAGATTTGCCTCCTGACCACAACCCACATTGAACAAGTGCTGCTTATACTATCTTATAAAATGTGCAGCGGGGCAGCACGGTGGTGTAGTGGTTAGTGGTCTCGCCTTGCAGTGCTGGGTGCCCAGTTAAAATCCCAGCCAGGTCAACCTCTGCAAGGAGTTTGTATGTTCTTCCCGTGTCTGCATGGGTTTCCTCCGGGTAGTCTGGTTCCTCCCACATCCCAAAAACATACAAATAAGTTAATTGGCTTCCCCCAAATTGGCCCTAGACTATGATACATACACTACACGATACATGCATAGACATAAGACTATGGTAAGGGTTAGATTGTGAGCCCCTCTAAGGGACAGTTAGTGACAAGACATTATACTCTGTACAGTTCTGCGGAAGATGTCGGCGCTATATAAATACTAAATAATAATAATAAAATGTCAGTAATTTGACTGACATGTCAGCTCATGTGTCCTTTGCATATGAGTGATGTCACGCTCATGCGCAGAGAGTGCCCGGCAACAGGCGCGCGATCAAAGACACGCAACGCTGGCCCAGCGCAGCCATACTACTATGGGTCATAGCGACGTAGTATCGGCCCATAGAGATTCGCCAGTGAACGGTTCGCCAACATCTCTAATTGCAAAGTGCATAATATGAACGCGCTCTTTGAGTAATTGAAACCTCTTTGAGAGTAAGGTTAAATAACATGATCAGGAAGTCCAAATTCTTATTACCAACAATCAAAAAGGGGCAAGATAAGATCAACCATTTGTAGTAGCAAAAGTCTGTAAACTCCTTGAAACCCATGGTGGTTATTAACATTTTCTGTCAATACCAACGGACAACTTTTTTATTACACAAATAATAGTCTTACTTTAAACTTTTAATTCCCCATAAATAACTATATTTTTATATAACAAGGATAATCTTTTCCTTTCTTCTTTTTAAAATCTCCGGTGGTGATTGGTTTTACGAGTTACTTAAACTCAGACTACTTTCACTTTAACAATATACATAGTTGGCTCATTAGCACTGAAATCTGGCATGCATAACATCTAAGTTCATTATTCCTCCTAGGAAATAATACAGAGTAAATTCTCTTCCAGTAAGTGATCTGCTTGTTTTGCCACCTACAACTGAATAATGAGTTTACCAAATGTATTATTATTTATTGTATGTATAAAGTGCAAACATATTACATAGCCCTGGACAATAAATAGGGATACATGCATTGTAAACAAGGGGTGACAGACAGAGAGGTAGCAAATGGTTGTACAACATAGCACAAGTTTATTTATACAAACAGGGTATAAGATGCAGGATCATGTGATTTTACAGAGACCCAGCAATGCAAATCTGTGTTAGTCCATTGGAAGGGTGTCATAGCTGGGGTTGCAAGATTAAGAAGGACACACTAAGAGGGGGAGGGGGGGAGACCCTGCCAAAGGCTTACAATCTAAAGTAGTACAACTCCCACACTATTTTTTGTTTACATTGTTTTTTTGCTTTAATTATGTGATTTTAACCCTAAAAGGAAATAAGAGTCCAGCCTTGTTAAAGGACGTCTGAAGTGAGAGGGACATCGAGGCCACCATATTTATTTCCCTTTAAACATAAGGCATCATGCTGATCCTTTGGCTAAAGTACTTTTAGCCGTGGACCTGTCCCTGAACAAGCATTTAGATCAGGTGTTTGACTGAAGTTTGACTGGGTTTGCCATGTGCTTGTTTCAGGTGAATTAGTCAGACAATACTAATGCATGAAAGATCCGAAGGATGCTGGACAACTGGTATTGTTTAACCGCTTCACCCCCAAGGGGTTTTTACCATAACTGACCACAGCAATTTCACCTGTCTGTGCGCCTCCCTCTCATTCGCCAATAACTTTATTACTACTTATCGCAACAAAATGATCTATACTTTTTTTTTCACCACAAATTTGGCTTTTTGTGGCGATACTGGTTTTCAGTAATTATTTTATTGTCTATGCATTTTGTAGGAAAAAACAAGAAAAAATATACTATTTTTCCAATTCCATCCCCTATAGTTTTAAAATAAGCAATACTACTATAAATTAAACACATTTTATTTTCCAGCTAGTCCTTTGTAGCCGAATTTGGAATATGGGCTACACCAGGCGCCCTTTGTAGCCGTGCAATCTGCCATTTTATATTGGTCCACAATAGTCCCGTCTATAGTACCAAATCTAGCAGAAGCTGTATAGGTTCAGCAAAACAGGTGAGATATTCACTCGCACATAACCATAGACTATGTGACCAGCAGGAGACACCACGTGCAGGTAAACTTCTCAATACCCCCCTCCCTACACTAACCTGCATCTGCATACTGGAAGCTGCAAAAAAGAGAATTTAAAACACACAAACACTGGTGCACATTGACAGAAGGGTGTGTTTCTTAATCTTCCTTTTTGCAGCTCACAGTATGCAGATGCAGTTTAGTGTAGGTAATTACTAAACAATCCATGCTAAAAATAGAAACCAAACAACAATATAGTGAATATACAGAATAATCTAATAATATAACAGCAGCATAGTATTTGGCCACCATCTAGTGGCCAAATAAAAAAAGGCATAAGAATTATATTAGCATGGAATGTATCAATATACAAAAATGCAAATATACAAAATGTGACACTCAACATCCTTCAGATTTAATTCCAGAGTCTTAACTCTACACATGTAGGTGACTTAGGGACTACAATTCTTTTTTTCTCCTCAGTCTTCTCCTAGGAGATACTTTTTCATCTTTTGTTTAAAATAACTTTTCAACACTCTGCAAATGAAAAAGTGCCAAAAAGTAGGTAAAAAACACTGTGGAATGTTTCTTATTACTGTATTGCTTGCTGGTAGCGTAAAAGGCATTTTATTGAATCAATATGAAATATCACTTAGGAGAAAACTTGGGAGAAAAAGTGAATTGTATCTAGCCCTTAGTGTATAACTTTAAATGAACACCAACAAGATCAATAGTTGCTGAATTGTCAGAACCTGAAATAACTGAATTTGAGTAGGGGCTTGTCATTCACCCCTGCTAATGACTTTGACAACTTTCTCTTAAAAATATGTATTATTTATATAATCATCATGAAAGTGATCCTAATAAGGATTCCCCTGACCCCCTGTGTAGCCCTGATTCCCCCCCCCCACCCCCACACACACACACACAACCACCATCACCACCTAAAAAGCCACAGCAATATTTACTTCTGAGATCCAAAACAGACGCGGTACCAGCTTCCTCCCCCCTGGGCTCCAATGTAACTGACACAAGACGCCTGCGCAGTAAACCGGCCAGATTGGGCTCAGCTATTTCCACTGGAGCCCAGAGGGAAGATGGTACTGCACCTGCGCTGGATTCCAAAGGTAAATATTGCCATCTGGTACTGATTGAAGGAGCCAGTGCTAGAACAGTGTTGCACAGGAGGAAGGTGGACTTGTGACTTGTGTGACTTGTACATCTTGGTAAGTGAAAATAAGGTGGATAAACAACCACAAAGAAGCTTCAAACCTTGATCCAGGTACCTGCCCACCTTGACAATAAAAAGAATGGATTGGGGTCGCACACCTTCATACGTATACCAAAATATAAATTTATTGATAGCTTAACTACAGATCATCCCATAAATACCCACAAGTGTAATTGCATAAATCCCAAACAATTAAAACCAACAAATGCGGAGCATCAATAGCTATATGCATGTGACCACACTGTGATGATGCTTATATTGGATATAGCTATCCTGGCCAGGAAATATACCATACCACCAATGCAGTCATCCGCGCAATCTCACTCTTTTCACACTTGTGCCTGAGCTGATCAAAGTGTTGGGGGGCCCCCTTATCCAAACAATAAAGTCTGATGCACCATGACTCCAGCAAGATATGCTTTGAAAGTTATGCACATTTCATTTCGCTGCCGCATATAGCCTGGCAGCATTGGTTGGTCTCACCCCTCCTCTCGTCAGCTACTTCTCAGTAGTGTATTCCGGGTACAGGTATTGAACCATTCAGTCCTGCCACACTCGCGCTGGGATCAGTAGAGATGCCTCCTCACAGCGCCGTGTACAGCTACGATGCAAGACGCCAGCCCGGGATCCCGTCCGGCATGTGTAGAGGAGGATGCTGCGTCACACGCATCCGCATAGGCTCCGCCCACCCGGTTCAATACCTGTACCCGGAATACACTACTGAGAAGTAGCTGACGAGAGGAGGGGTGAGACCAACCAATGCTGCCAGGCTATATGCGGCAGCGAAATGAAATGTGCATAACTTTCAAAGCATATCTTGCTGGAGTCATGGTGCATCAGACTTTATTGTTTGGATAAGGGGGCCCCCCAACACTTTGATCAGCTCAGGCACAAGTGTGAAAAGAGTGAGATTGCGCGGATGACTGCATTGGTGGTATGGTATATTTCCTGGCCAGGATAGCTATATCCAATATAAGCATCATCACAGTGTGGTCACATGCATATAGCTATTGATGCTCCGCAATTGTTGGTTTTAATTGTTTGGGATTTATGCAATTACATTGTGGGTATTTATGGGATGATCTGTAGTTAAGCTATCAATAAATTTATATTTTGGTATACGTATGAAGGTGTGCGACCCCAGTCCATTCCTTTTATTGTCTATGTAATATATGGGTTTAACCTTCCCCTCTATCTGTGTATGGGATTAGTAGCCAAATAAGCGACTACACATACAGCCAAATTAATTAATTATATAACCTGCCCACCTTGTCCTGCTCTCCACAGATCGAAGTGTGTTATTATGGGTTGATGATGAAAGATATTGAACTGCTAAATGCAAACAAGTGGAGTAACCAAATTCTCTCCAACACTGAACATTCAGTCAACAACTCAATGCCTTGCTGTCCATTTTCAGCACCACGGAATATGTTGTCACTTTATAAATCAATAATAATAATAATAGTAATAATTAAATAATAATGACATGTCTACAATTTGTATACAGAACCCGGAATGGAATGTAGTACAATGTATCGCAGCAAAGTGTCATTTTACCTAGTTTAATAAAAAATTTCCTATGAAAATGTAAAATTGTTGTTCATGGTCTTTTCTCAAAACTTTTTTTTACCATATTTCTAATAACCTCCCTAACATACTTGGCAACACTTGGTGACAATAGCATGTACAGCGGCTTCGCTATCAACCATAGAAATCAACGCCATTGAATGCATTTTTGAGAAATCTGAATTCGGGTGTTCCGATCAACAGTCAGTTATCTAATAACCATTTTTATAGTAGACTACCAGCAGATCCGACACAGACCTTTAACCTCCCTGATGATGTATGTGCAAAAAGTGGTTCAATTAATGTTCTTGAAATTTTTGCCTTTAAAGTGGACCCAAATTAAAGTGGACCCAAATCTAAAATACATGATTTCAGAAATAACATCTATTTTCTAAATTATAATAATAAATAGCAGCCTTTTTTCAGCCGCATGATGACAAATATAAAATATTTTACATTTATTGGAGGAACCCCTCCCTTCCGGAATTTTTCCGGCAAACTGGTGGAGTAGGTGGGGTCCAGCAAAGGAGGAATTGCTAATGGCTGCCACCAGTATAACCCTAGTTATGAAAAGAGAAGGGTGAAAAGCATGCACTGAAATGCTCATAGGCTTGAAGGAGTGTTTATTTATCTTTGTATGTGTCAGAGTGGTGCAACTAAATATTTTGCATTAAAAAAAAATGTTTGGTTTGGGTCCGCTTTAAAAATACAAGATTTCAGAAATAAAATCTATTTTCTAAATTATAATAATAAATAGCAACCTTTTTTCAGCTGCATGATGACAAATATAAAATATTTTACATTTATTGGAGGAACCCCTCCCTTACTTTCATATTGCCGGGACAGAATCCGGCAAACTGGTGGAGTAGGAGCTGTCCGGCAAAGGAGGAATTGCTAATGGCTGCCTCCTGTATAACCCTAGTTATAAAAAGAGAAGGGTGAAAAGCATGCACTGAAATGCTCATAGGCTTGAAGGAGTGTTTATTTATCTTTGTATGTGTCTAAGAGTGCTGCAACTAAATATTTTGCATTAAAAAAATGTTTGGTTTGGGTCCTAACTTACCAAAATGTCTCAAGTAATGGTCTAGTATACATTTTGAATATAGTAAAAGTTTCAAACACAAAATCATGTAAAAAAATAAACGCAATGTTCCTGTAACGTTTGCGGGTTTCTATTTCCGTGGTCAGCGCACAAGATGCGCGCTGACACAGCGGAAATCCTGCACAAGCGTATAATTAGATAGTACCCAGGTTAGGTGCAATGCACCGGTAGAGGGCAATTCCCACCAGCAGATGGAGCTGTGGAGTGCAGACGAGCACAGCCTCTGCACGGCCACAGATGCCAGTTGGGAATTGTACAGATAAGGCAAAGTAGGGCACGATAGCCCTCTAAGAGAGAGAGCACAAAGACAGACTAAATGTGTGTTCCCCAATCTAGTTGCCACCCAGGGACGATGAACACACATCCGCAGAAACAAAGCGGGAATGCAATCGCAGGAAAGAGGCGATTGCCAGAAGTGACACAAGGCTGAACAGAACAGAGCACGACAGTAGCAAATGCACAGCAAACAACAATGAGAAGATAAAGAAAATAACAAACGCTAACTAAACGCGAACACCGCACTCATTCACAACAGCGAACGCGTTTCAGCACAATCACCGTGCGTTAAGCACCCAGTGATAAGCGTGCCACCCTAACTAACCAATGACAGACAAACACGAAATAGAGAACGCGAACGCTTGCTAAACGGTTACCTCACCGAGCCTACAGCAAGCGTTCGTATCAGACAAGACAGACAGACAGGTGGGGCTGCCAGTAGCAACCGCTGCTCTGGCTAGCACCCCTAAGGCAGAGATACAGGAGGAGGCACTGCCACTACCACTAGGGCAAGTGCGATCCAGACAGATAAACAGAAGGGGCTAGCAGTAGCAACCGCTGCTCTGGTTAACACCCCAAAGGCAGAGATACAGAAGGAGGCACTGCCACTACCATTAGGGCTAATGCAATGCAGACAGATGGAGCAGCCAGTAGCAACCGCAGCTCTGGCCTACACTCCCAGACAGACAGAACGATTCCCTGACGACCGCCGCTGGCGACAAGGCAATCGAGACACAGAAGGAAGCACTGCCACTACCATTAGGGCTAATGCAATCCAGACAGATGAACAGAAGGGGCTACCAGTAGCAACCGCTGCTCTGGTTAGCACCCCCAGACAGACAGAACGATTTCCTGTTGACCGCCGCTGGCGACAGGACAATCGCAACAGAAGGATAGTACAGGCAAAACAGATAATACAATCTGACTGCACTAGAGGGAATGCCTAGTACAGTCCCAAGAATTACTCTAAGAAAATCTTTAACAAACAGGCAGGGCTGACACTCTAGGAGTGTTAATCAGTAACAAACCATGAAAATGACCAGCAAAGGATTCTGGGAGAACATGGTATTTATACTGCCAGCAAATATATGCAAATTCCTCAGCAGCAGAGCAGGTCAGAAACTTGCAAAGCAAAGACAGGTCTCTTTTCCAGAGGCCTGCAGCCCTCAGACTTAAGGAATGGTCAAACAGCTGTCTGTCTGTGCAGACAGCTGAGCGGATCATTACAGTTCCCTTTGGGCTGGCTTCTACTGAGTGGTTGTGCGTCTTACAGGACACATGCCAGGACTTGCAGTGAAGTGAGTACACCTCATAATCCCTGTAGCCATGCCATGCAACACTATAGGGATTTGTGTGCATGCTGCGTTAAAATTGAGCATGCCACTCAAATCGTACTGGTATGCGATTTGTACAACAAAGCTATTATTGGAATAGGCAGCGTTTTCTCGCTTGGATTGCTTGCAGGAAAATGCTGTGGACTCCGCAGCAGTAGAATTAGGCCCTTACTGCCAGATCACAATTTCCTCACTCTTCAGGTTCTTGCTAGAAAATTTTCAGTTTTTCGCATGCAAATTTGTGTTCAGGTGCACATTTTTGCATGTAGTTTTCCAATGCAAATTTTAATGAAAAAATGCACGTGAAAAATGGAACCCTGCCTTAGATCTGCTGTACGAGTCAGGCTCGTCCATACAGTCAGGACGGTTATAGCAAAATTGGAAGAAATTCTCAAAGATGGTGTGTAGAGCGGTGTCATTTCATAAAAAGAACTGAGCTTTATCAAGGTAAATACCTACTTCCTACCCACCCAATGTTCTCCTGGACTAACTATTGTTTCAGGAACTGGAGGAATGTTAGAGAATAGTTGTCAATTTCTTTATTTTTCTCTTGCACACAAGGATTGTATTCATATCTTCTTCACACCATAGATTTATTCAACAAGATTGATCAGATCATCATCTTTCTGTCTAGTATATACATTATTAGAGATTTCATGTGATATTGAATCACTGTATACTAATATTAAACATGAACATAAATTAACAGCTGAAAAATATTTTCTGGACATGGAGGCTATTGATACTAGAGAGTTCCACCAATTTATTGTGAAACTATTGGAATTATTGTTGACACACAACTATTTTGCCTTTGATCAAAAATGTTAACTTCAAACCCATGACATTGCAATAGGCACAAAGTGTGGTCTGTGATCTCTTGATAACTTGTTTTTAGCGGGTAAGAGAGAGATTGTATGGGGAAGAGAGATGGAACAATAACATTACCTCCCATACATTTTGGGGTGGCATTACAGTATTTTATTGATGACCTGTTTACCATTTGGGGAGGCACACATACTTGATGTAAGGAATTTCTGGATAAATTAAACTTCAAGGATCTGAACATCTTTTTGTTTCATGAAATTTCTAATACCCAGGTTTCCTTCCAGGATTTGACACTTACCCTGGATACCACGCTAGTGAAGTATCGCGGTCGCGCTACAGCACTTTTGCACGGATGTTAGAAGGATTGCGCATAACTTAAGAGCGCACGGTATGCTGACAGCACTGTGTGTAATGTGTGCACGCTAATTTTATCCCACGGTGCTTGTGCATGGTGGGTTTACCACACTTAAGTGAATCAAGCTGTTTGGCCCTTATTTTATTTACCTTTTCTCCTTTGTTTTCTCCTAGAAGATAATATTTCACCTTCTGTTTATACTCACTTTCCAGAACTCTGGCCCATATGCAATTAACTTTTTCTCCTGAGTTATCTCCTAGGAGATAATTTTCATCTTCTCTTCAAATTAACTTTTCAGCATTTTACAATTGGAAAAGTACCAAAAAGTTGGTGAAAAAGTACTAACAAAATTGTTCTGAGTATTTTCTTGCTTGCTGGTGGTTTATAAGGCATTTTATGACAAGGTTTGAAAATATCACTTTGGAGAAAACTCGGGAGAAAAAGTTAATTGCATATGGGCCTCTGCAACTGAAAAAGTACCAAAAAGTATTCAATTTTCTTGCTTGCTATTGGTTTAAAGGGCATTTTATTGACAAGGACCCATATGCAATTACATTTTTCTCCAAAGTTTTCTCCAAGGATATAATTTTTGCATTCTCTTTAAAATAACCTTTCAGCACTTTTTCAGCACTTTATAAACTGAAAAAGCACCCAAACGGTTTTAAGTATTTTCAATCTTCCTGGCATTTTATGACAAGGTGTGAAGAAATCACCTAGAAGAAAACTCAATTTGCAATTTACTTTTTCTCCTTAGATTTCTCCTAAGTGATATTTTCACAATTTCTCAATTAAATGCCTTTTAACCACTTCAGGATCACATGTTTTTTCCCTTAAAAACCAAAACAACTTTCACATTTCAGCGCTCCTCCCATTCATTCAGCGATAACTTTATTGTTACTTGACACTGAAATGATCTATATATTGTTTTTTTTGCCACAAATTAGGCTTTCTTTGGGTGGTAGTTTTTGCTATGAATTATTTTATTTTACATGCATTGTCAAGGGAATAATAAGGACAAAATGAAAAAAAAAAGATTATTGTTTTGGTACATAAAACCCACACATACCCCCCTGATCCGCACGTAAAGTTTAAAGGGGCGTAGATATGCGTACCAAGGATCCTAAAGTGGTTAAGCCACCAGCAAGCAAGAAAATAAATACTCCACACAATGGTGATAGTACTTCACCTACTTTTTGGTATTTTTTTAATTGCAGAGTGTTGGAAAGTTATTTTAAAGAGAAGATGTAAAATTATCTCCTAGGAGAAAACTCAGGTGAAAAATGTAATTGCATATGGGCCTAATGACTCTTCCTCAGGCCTAAAAAGATCTTGCAATTATTATTATTATTATTATTTATTGTATTTATATAGCGCCAACATATTACGCAGCGCTGCACAATAGATAAAAGGGTTAACATACAAGGTAGGACATACAGGAAACTCACAACAAAACAAGATCATGCAAATGATTTGATAATACAGTGTCATGGGTCAAAATAGAGACTGTTCTAGTCCACAAGAGGGGTGATTGTCAGTAAGATTGCATAATCAAGCTGGAAACACTAAGGGAGATGGCCCTGCCAGAGGCTTACAATCTAAAGGGTGGGGGTGGAGACAATAGGTGTATCTGTTGAGAGGGTGTCTAACAGAACATATTATGGTGCTGGTGTAGGGGGGTATGCGAGCATGAAATGGTGAGTCTTCAGAGCTTGTGTGAAGGTATTAACCATCCTGGCGGTATGGACGAGCTCAGCTCGTCCATCACCGCCGGAGGCTGCCGCTCAGGCCCTGCTGGGCCGATTTGCACCAAATAAAGAGCAGCACACGCAGCCGGCACTTTGCCAGCCGCGTGTGCTGCCCGATCGCCGCCGCTCTGCGGCGATCCGCCGCGAGCAGCGGCGAAAGAGGGTCCCCCCAGCCGCCTGAGCCCAGCGTAGCCGGAACAAAAAGTTCCGGCCAGCGCTAAGGGCTGGATCGGAGGCGGCTGACGTCAGGACGTCGGCTGACGTCCATGACGTCACTCCGCTCGTCGCTATGGCGACGGTGTAAGCAAAACAAGGAAGGTCGCTCATTGCGGCCTTCCTTGTTTATTCTGGGCGCCGGAGGCGATCGGAAGAACGCCTCCGGAGCGCCCTCTAGTGGGCTTTCATGCAGCCAACTTTCAGTTGGCTGCATGAAATAGTTTTTTTTTTATTTAAAAAAAAACCCTCCCGCAGCCTCCCTGGCGATCTTATCAGAACGCCAGGGTGGTTAAAGGTGGGGGCGAGTCTGGTGGCTGGAGGGAGCGAGTTCCAGAGAGCAGCTTATTGCGGGTGGACCTGGCATTCCAGAGGCCACAGGAAACAGGGAGTGAATGCCTAGGGGAAGGATGGATAGGAATAAGGTTATGCCGAGGGGGTGTGTGGGTAGAGTTTGGGGGGGAGGGAAGGGGGGTGGATGGGGGTTGAGGGCCAAAAGGGAGTCTAAAGACAGAAGGGGAGAGGGTGTGGGGGAACAGAAGGGGGACAAGGTGTAGAAGGAAATGGAGGTAGAGCATGTGGTGATGGGGGAGAGCAAGATGGGGAGGGAGATAGCTTGCAAATGGTGAAGGGGTAAGGGAGTGAATAGGAGGAAACATTTTGTACTGATGGGATAAGGTAGAATGGGGTGTGGAGAGTGGAAGCATAGACAGGGGGACAGCAGTTAGACTAAGATGAGATAAATGTCACCAATGATGTGGCTGAAGGGGTTCAGCAAAGTTGCATCAGTAATCAATCTGGTAAGAAGCAGTCCACAGGAGATCATCAGTGAAGTTGGCAGAACGTCAAGGATGGCCAAAAAAAAAAAAAATCCAGCTGTGTGTGATTGGTAGATGGGGTGTCTGGTTGGTAATGACGTAGCTTGTCTGGAGGTCGGCGATGGATCAGCTGATAGAGAGTTCAGCAGTGAAGCAGCCAGCGAAGATCAGCAGTGGTGTGGTTGGTGAGGCACGGTGAAACCATCAGTAGTTTGGTAAGCGGGTGTGCAGTGCTTAAATTTAGCTGGCTGTATGTTTAGCTGGTGTATGTTCAATATGGTATTGAAGGTACTTCTATGCAGGGTGTAGAAAACCAGCAGATGACCAACAGCCCAGAGTTCTGTGCTAGTTCACTTCTGTTCCCTTCTGGCTCAATTCTGGTATAATTCGGTTTGTCTAAAGTACCCTTAAAATTAATACCCTTTAAATTTATACACTGCTGACCAAGGTCATGCTGACTATATGATCTACTAATATACCCCTGACTAGATTGATGCTAACAAGCAGACTGCTTGCAGCTGTGAATATACTAGACACTAGACTCTAGCCATACGGGGCAGGGCCAGTCTAAAGATATGCAAATTGTGACTAATGAAATGAAGTAGGCAAATGGTAACACAGGAAGAAGCCCCAATTATTAACACTTATAATTAACCTCCTTGGCGGCAGATATCCCCACAAAATGCAATCAAATTGGCGGCAGATATCCCCACAAAATGCAATCAAATTGGCGGCAGATATCCCCACAAAGTCAGGTCCCCTGTTAGTGGGGGCCCCCATGCTGGAAGGGGGTGCAGTGGGCACAGAGCGGCAGGGAGGGGGGGAAGCCTCCCCCTCCTCCCTCACCTGGAGCTCCCCCCTCCCTCACCTGGAGCCCCCCCCCAGTTTAGGTAAGCAGGTCACAGGTGTCCCCAGTTAGGTAGGTCTAAGTTCCCCCCCAGCTTGGTAGGGGGGGCAGTGGGCACTGAAAGCGGCGGGGAAGCTTCCCCCCCTCCCTCACCTGGAGCCACCCCCGTTTAAGTAGGCAGGCCGCAGGCGCAGGTCACAGGTGTCCCACAGCGCAGGAAGGGGGCAGTGGGCACACAGAGCGGAGGGGAGGGGGGGAGCCTCCCCCCCTCCCTCCCTCACCTAGAGGCCCCCCCCTTCCGCGCTCTCCCTTCTGCACTCCCCCTCCCTCCAAAATCTCAGCCAGCGGCAGCGAGCGGGGAATAGCTTACTGGCATGAAGCCATCAGTCATCAGAGTCTCCGTCTCTACTGCAATGCACTGACCAATCACCGCAGTACTTCCTGTGAGAGCGTGATTGGTCAGTGCATTGCAGGAGAGACGGAGACCAGCCAGCGGCACGCAGAGCGATGGATCTCCTCTGTCATCATGCATGCCGGTAAAGCTATTCCCCGCTCGCTGCCGCTGGCTGAGATTTTGGAGGGAGGGGGAGTGCGGAAGGTGGAGCGCGGAAGGGGGGGCCCCTAGGTGAGGGAGGTGGGGGAAGCTTCCCCACTCCTCGCCGCTCTTTGTGCCCAATTTCCCCCCTTCCTGCGCTGTGCTGGCTCTGGGGCCCCCTGGGGCCCCCAGGAGGCGGGGCCCACCGATGGAATCATTGGCAGTTCGGTGGGTCAGTCCGATGCTGCTGGTGGGGAGGACAGCAGGAGCTGGCAGAAGTGTCAGGGCTTGCTATACTATAGCATAGTCTCCAAGGCATCCCTTCATTGCTCTCATTTCATCAGTGGGTGAGCATCTGGTTGTGCAAATTCTGTCTAGCACAAATGGGGGCTTTGCTATTAACCGCTAAAGTAGGGAGTATTCTTCAATTACATTCCACCCCAAAAATTGCAGATGAATTAGCAGTAATGTGAATGAAATGAAAATGAATGTGCATGTATGCTATTATCACAATTATTCGTAGTAAGCAAAAAAGGCTAAATTCACCAGGAGATTGAGCATCAAAAATGTGCTCACTCATCCCTAGTTCTAAGTATATTTTATACCAGAGCCTATTCCCGTAAATGGTTGTGTTACTGAGAGGAAATCACATGATCATTAGTAAACAGTAGGTATGGCATCTGCCCAATATAGGGTTGCCACCCAGCCGGTATATGGCCGGTACTGCCGTTTTTTTCACTGAAAAGCCGGAAGCCGGTATCTAATTTATACCGCCACGTCATCTACCGGAAAATCCCTGCTGCGCAATCTAAGTCATGACACACAGAAGTGTCATTAATATGAAGGAAATATCTAGCCAATAGCAGCAGCAGCACCAGCTTTCCACTAGCCAATGCTGGAGCTGCTGCTTGAGGCTATCCAATGAGGAGTGGAGGAGGGAGGGACACAATTTAGAAACAAAGCACGGCGCTGCAGAACAGGGAAGATCCATCCCTGCTCCTGAATGTTGTGATGTTTTCCTCATTGACAGTCAGAGCAGCTGCAGCTGACAGGAGGTAGAGGAGACCCAGAGAAGATCGTTATCAGTAAGGTCAGCTCCCAGCTCACAGGAGTCACATGCTGAAGCTGACAGGCAGCAGACCTATAGTGAGTAATAATGAAACATCACAGTAAAGAGAGCAGCACTTTGAGTAGCTCTCATCAGTGACTATACTGCTTCCAGATCAGCTCGATTTATGGTACTTCCTTGTGTTTCTTTTTGCATTGTCACTGCCTTTGAATTGCAGACAAAGAACACTGTGGAGAAAGGGTTGTTTAATGTACATTACAGTAAATGTGAAGTGAGGTAAAATCTAAAAGACAGATAGCTATGGACAGGGAAGGATCTCTGGATCCTATAGAGTTTTCCCTGACTTTTCTTGTTCGCCTCTTTTCAGCGCTATCACCCCAGTTTACATTTGCCGCCTAGGGAGGCTTTGGAAGTACTTGTGTCCCCTCCCCGAGTTCTTCTGAAGACGTGTGGCTCTGTACTGCGCGAGAGAGCATGTTCAGTGTACTCATGCACGAATACGGATCCGCCAGTTTTTGGAAGCACTTGAGGAGGACACAAGTGCTTCCCAAGCCTCCCAGTCGTGTATTCAACCAGTTAGTCGAGTATGCACAACAGAGGTGACAGCGCTGGAATGAGGGGCGTAAGGGAAGACAGGGAAGGGTCTATAGTATCCAGAACCTTCCCTGTCCACACGTATCTGACTTTTTTATTTTTTTACCAACTCACTTCACATTTACTTTAAATAGAGCTGAGTATCTAGGCTGTGGTTGACTAAGCAGAACGATAGCCCTACAACTGTTTCATACGCCTGCGCTTCTTAATGGGGCTCTTTGTCATGACAGCTCTATTTACTGCTGTTTTTCTACACTATTATACACTGCACAGCGTTAAATTACACCTGACCCATGAAAAAGTTAATGGAAACATGGTGGGCTAGATTACCTTTTCCTACATGTCTAGATGCAAGTTGTTGTCTTCCTCAGGGTTCCTCCCCCCGGTCCACTTACCTCCTTAGCCTTTCCAGAAATCCCTCTGAGCGATTCTATACTGCACAAGAGCTAGTTTAAAGGAACCCTGAGCTGTACTTAAAAACTGAATTTGAACTTACCTGGGGTTTCCTCTAGCCCCCGTAGCCCGTGAGGTCCTCCGGCATTCTCTTCTTTCTTCTGGTCTTGGTCTGGCTGGCGGCTCCAGTAATCAGCGACTTTACTGCAACCTTTGCGTCATTACGCCAGTTGCCGTATGCCTCCTGCGCATGAGTGGTTCACTCCTTAGAGAGCCACACATGCGCAGGAGGCTTATGGCAACAGGCGTGTAGTGGGGGCGCCCACATGCAACTTCACCGCACATGCAACTCCACCGAGCCGCTAGTGGGACCAGGGGAAGGAAGAAGAGGATCCCAGAGGACCTCACTGGCTACAGGGGGCTGGAGGAAGCCCCTGGTAAGTCCAGATTCCTTTTTTTTTTATTACAGCTCAGGATCCCTTTACAACTGCACGTAATTACTGCGATGGTTTAAAGTCTCTTTCACTCCCGTTGCTTGATGACGCGGTACATGATTGCGAAGAAGGCCCAGGGAACGCTTGCATGTCCCATATCCCCTGATCCATCTTCGAGTGAGTATGTAGTTTAGGGTACACTGCTCATGTTGCCAGCCGCTTAGTGAGTAATGAACGTGAATGCCTGCTCCATTCACCCCTCTGCATCTAGATATACAATATAGACTGTACATTAACCTCCTTGGCGGTAACCCCGTGTGTGATACGGGGTAAGCCGCCGGAGGGTGCCGCTCAGGCCCTGCTGGGCCGATTTACATAATTTTTTTTTGCTGGACGCAGCTAGCACTTTGCTAGCTGCGCCAGCACCCCGCTTGCCGCCGCCGCGCGCCCGATCGACGCTATCCGGTGCGGCGCGCGCCCCCCCCCCATACCCCTGCGCTGCCTGGCCAATCAGTGCCAGGCAGCGCCAAGGGGTGGATCGGGTCTCCCAATGACGTCCCGACGTCGGTGACGTCATTCCGCCCCGTCGCCATGGCGACGGGGGAAGCCCTCCAGGAAATCCCGTTCTTTGAACGGGATTTCCTGATCGCCTATCGCCGGAGGCGATCGGCGGGGCTGGGGGGATGCCGCTGAGCAGCGGCTATCATGTAGCGAGCCACATGATTTAAAAAAAAAAATTAAAAAAAAACTGCTGCGCTGCCCCCTGGCGGTATTTTTCATACCGCCAAGGGGGTTAAAGAAGACCCGAGCCGAAGCTCAGGTTCAAAAACACATACTTACCTAATGCTGGGTACACGCGATGCGTTTCCGCGTTCGATGCGACACTCGATTCCCGTCGATTAGTTTATTTCCAACATGTCCGATTTGTGTTTCGATGGATCGTTAGGTCGATTTGCCATACTTTACATGTCATTCGACCTAAAAATCATCGAAATGCGCTTGGAAATGCTCGGAAATAAACGAATCGAGCGGCGCATTCAACGCGGAAACGCATCGTGTATACCCAGCATTAGGAGTAGGAAGCCTCTGGATCCTAATGAGGCTTCCTTTGCTGTATTTTGTACTGGAGCTTTGGCTTTTACAGTCATAAAGAGGGGCTAAGGAGCAGACCAGCAGCAGAGGAAATATAAGGGGGAGGGAGGAAGGGAGGCTATGCCGTTGTCTATATGACCACCTAATGGGGCTTTTAAGAGGACACTGAGCATTTTTTTCTCAAAAGAGTTTTATTTCTGCAGATTCGAGTGCTATTTTGGATAAAAAAAAGGTCGTAACAAACCCCTCCCACTTTTAGGCCACACCCCCAAGCCGGTATTTTTTTTGCCCAAAAGGTGGCAACCCTAGCCCAATATGTCCTGTTTTTTGTAGCATAATTGCAAGCTGTTAAAGGGGAACTGAAGAGAGAGGTATATGGAGGCTGTCATGTTTATTTCCTTTTAATCAATACCAGTTACCTGGCGGCCCTGCTGGTCTATTTCTCTGCAGTAGTATCTGATTAAAACCAGAAACAAGCATGCAGCTAGTCTAGTCAGATCAGACTTATAAGTCTGAACAACTGAAACACCTGATCTGCTGCATGGTTGTTCAGGAGCTATGGCTAATAGTATTAGAGGCAGAGGATCAGCAGGGCTGCCAGGCAACTGGTATTGTCTAAAAGGAAATAAACATGACAGCCTCCATATACCTCTCTCATCAGTTCCCCTTTAATTATGATGTTGACTTCTCAGACGCTGAAGCTTGACAGCAATTTAGGAAACAGTTACCAACAAGAAGGATAGGCTTTGACATGTAACACACTACACCAGGCAAAAGGTGTGTCCAAAACTCTCAGTTTAAAGAGGAACTCCAGTGAAAATAATGTAATAAAAAAAAGTGCTTCATTTTTACAATAATTATGCATAAATGATTTAGTCAATGTTTGCTCATTGTAAAAGCTTTCCTCTCCCCGATTTACATTCTGACATTTATTACATGGTGACATTTTTACTGTGGGCAGGTTATGTAGCTGCTCCTAGCTGTTTTGGCTGTTAGAGACAGCTGTAAACAGCTAATTCCTGTCTGTGAACATTGTTACATTGTGGCAGTTTGCCCAGAGTACCGCGGTACTCAGAGCTTCTTGTGGGAGGGGTTTCAGCACAAAATCAGTCATACAGCGCCCCCTGATGGTCTGTTTGTGAAAAGCATCATATTTCTCATGTAAAAGGGGGTATCAGCTACTGATTGGGATAAAGTTCAATTCTAGGTTGGAGTTTCTCTTTAAGAGTACAAAGAGAACAGTTCCTGAAGTAGCTTTACCTGATGCAGACACTGCAGTTATAGGCCTCATGTTAACTTGCGCATTACACAGTATCACTTGGCGACCTAACCCTTACACGACCTGATCAACATTGCAGGACATTTTAAAGCACTTTATTCAACAAATTTAGAAATGTAATGTGATTTCTGCCCTTTAGACACTAAAACACGACTCTACGTAAAATATTTTTTTTCATGGAAATTTGGCCATTTTTCCCCCTTCGGCATGCCACTGTCTAGGTGTTAGGACCCTTTAAAGCAATGCTGGGTGTGATTTGCCTTCTTAAAGAGGCACTGAAGCGAGACTAAATCTCGCTTCAGCTCTCATATTTAGCAGGGGCACGTGTGCCCCTGCTAAAACGCCGCTATCCCGCGGCTTAACGGGGGTCCCTTCACCCCCAACCCACCCCCCGCAAACCTTGGTCACTTTTTTGGTCTTCCTGGAGGCAGGGCTAACGGCTGCAGCCCTGCCTCCCAGCACGTCTATCAGACGCGCATCGCCGCCTCTCCCCCGCCCCTCTCAGTGAAGGAAGACTGAGAGGGGCAGGGGAGAGGCGGAGATACGTGCTGACAGACGCGCATGGGGCAGGGCTGCGGCGGTTAGCCCTGCCTCAATGCGAAAGCGCTCCCCCGCATTATGGAGGGGATTTGGGGGGACAGGGACCCCCGTTAAGCCGCGGGATAGCGGCATTTTAGCAGGGGCACACATACCCCTGCTATCTAGGAGGTCTGAAGCAAGATCTATTCTCGCTTCAGACTCTCTTTAAAACAGAAGGTACTTGCAATAATTCAGCTTTAAATAAACATCTGTGGTTACCCACAATGCACCGCTACTGAATATGCAAATTATCTATTTACGCCCCTGAAGCCAGGCTTGCATCCAGTCCCGCTGGTGTATAGCACGCCTATAGCTTTATATTTTACACAGCCCCAACAACCCCACATGTAGACAGCCTGTTTCAATGGTTCGCGATTGCGGAGAACCGCCAACTTTTCCGGAAGTTCAGTTCGCCCCCATAGGCATTGGACTCACTCGTGTGCCTGCAGTAATTAAAGGGAGAGCTGCTGCAGACTCTCATAGGGAAAGCTTAGTTAGGTGCTTTTGAGAGCTAATCTTGTTCTCATGATCTAATTTTTGTTTTTTTCTGTGGTCCACTTGCATTATATACAGCCCTGTCAGTCAGTCGCAGCTGACTCCTCCATGTAAAAACTCAGATGTTAGACCCCTTGAAACATCTTATCCATTACTTTTGTAACCAGCATAAGTGTTTCTAGTTTTCAAATTGGCCTCCCCATTGAAGTCTATTGCGGTTTGCGAAAGTTTGCGCGAACCAAACTTTTGCAGAAGTTCGCGAACCGCAAATCGGAGGTTCGGGCCATCTCTATACATGGCAGGGATTTATATAGCTCTATGGGATAGGGTTTGGACCAGTACAACTGAATACCCAAGCAACTCAGGGTGACCCAGAACCACTGGAAAAGTATAGGTGGACTAAAAGAGACCAAGAAACCCTTCTACTAAAAATCATGCTTGGTGTGATTTGCCTTCTTAAAACAGTAGGTACTTGAGATAATTCAGCTTTAAGTGAACATCTGTGGTTACCTACAATGCACTGTTACTAAATCTGCAAATTATCTCTTTATGCTCGTGAAGCCAGGCTTGCACCCAGAACCGCAGGTGTATAGCATGCCTATAGCTTTACATTTTACGGAGCCATTCTTTTGTACTGGTCCAAGCCCTATCCCATAGAGCCATATCAATCTCTGCCATGTACTGAGGAGAACCAAAAGTCCGAAACAGGCTGTCTACATGAGGGGTTGATTTGGCTCTGTAAAATGTAAAGCTTCCGATACACCAGCGGTTCTGGTGGAATTTGATTGAGCCCTTAAGATGGAAAGGGTGACTTTTTTGAGTAATGTTTCAGGACTGGAAGATCTCGCTTTTTCTGTGACAAATCTGACAGAAAGGCTCTCTGCTGAAGGATTGGTGAGAGCCAACGAAAAGCTCACTTTAAAAAAAACAAAACAGGTCTAACAGTTCAGTTTTACTGGGCCTTCAAAGATCTTGAAGGCTTAGTGAGACTGAGAGGTTTATTGGCTGGCTGAAGCATTGTACAAAGGCGCTGAAAGTTTGTCAATGGGTGGGTCGGAGAATCTTTTGAGGTAAAATCTGGTGTGCACCAGGGGTGTCTGAGTTCATTATGGTATGCTTTTGCCATATATTCTTTCATAAGAAGGATTGAGGGTGAAGCATTGAATAAAATACTGGTGGGCATACCATCCCTCAGAGTTGTCACCTACACTGATAATGTAATTGTGGTAGTTTTGGGTCAAGAGAAGGTGGAGGTAATGTGCTTCATGATTACCTACTATTCATTTTTATTTATTGTATTTACAAAGCGCCAACATATTATGCATAGCTGGATAATATATAGTGATACATACAATGTAAACAAGAAATAACAGACAAAGATGTAGCAACGGTTATACAACATAACACAAGGTTACCCATGCAAACAGGGTATAAGATGCATGATCATGTGATTTAACATAGATCTAGCAATTCAAGTCCAAGTTAGTCCATGGGAAGGGTGTCATAGCTGGGGTTGTAAGATCAAGAAGGACAAACTAATAGGAGGCGGGGGGGGGGGGGGGTGGCTAAAGGCTTACAATCTAAAGAGTGGGGAAGGGACACATAAGGTTGGGCTGTGAAAAATGTGCTCAGCTAACAGAGTTAACATGTGGTTGATGGGAGTATGCCATTTTAAAGAAGTTTGACACTTGAAGGTGTTATATGAAGGAGTAAGTCTGGGGGGGGGGGGGCTCTTCCATAGAGTGGGGGCAGCTCTTGAGAATTCCTGTAGACGTGCATGGGAGTGAGAAATGTGTGGTTGGGCAGAGATCATTAGAGAACTGGAGGGGGCAGTGATTGTATAATCTTTTACTCTGGCTCACACTGGGGATTCCAGCATCTCACATGGAGTTAGTGAGTTACATTATTTGTGTATTTGTCATTTACCACATTGTGATTTCCCGCTCCTTAATGTGTCTTTACATTGTCCGATCATTGTGGCATAGTTTGCACCTCTTTTTCTGTTGGGTTACTTTACACTTTATATGTTGCAGTGTTTTCTATTAGTATTGCTAGTATTCTTTAGCATATTCCTTGCAGGCTCACTTTTTTTATAAGTATTGGTGCCAAATATGAGTCACCTACTTGCTTTCACTTTCTGCAGTCATTCCCTTCCGCAAAAGTTCGGTTCGCGCAAACTTTCGCGAACCGCAATAGACTTCAATGGGGAGGCAAAATTGAAAACTAGAAACACTTATGCTGGCCACAAAAGTGGTGGAAAAGATGTTTCAAGGGGTCTAACATCTGAGTTTTTGCATGGATGAGTGGGATAGATGCCAAAAGTCCCGGGGAAAAATCTGGATTTGACGCAAAGCAGCGTTTTAAGGGCAGAAATCACATTGAATGCTAAATTGCAGGCCTAAAGTGCTTTAAAACATCTTGCATGTGTATACATCAATCAAGGAGTGTAATTAGTGTACTGCTTCACACTGACAGACCAAACTCACTGTGTAATGCACCACACACAGCTGTTTGTGTAGTAACGGCCTTGCTGGACTGGTGCGCACCATTATTATTATTATTATTATTTATTGTATTTATAAAGCGCCAACATATTACGCAGCGCTGAACATTAATTTAGGTTACAGACAATATTTAGGGGTGACATACAGCAATATGACAATACAGGAATAATAGAAAACCAGATCACACAGCACAGTATGAGTACAAAGTAATGCTTAGTCAGTCACTGGATTGAGCATAGAGATTAGGCAAGTTAGGTTCACTCAGATGCATAGCATGGGCTCACAGTAATGGAGGTGCATGATCAGGTAGGACACAAAAGGAGGAGGACCCTGCCCAAAGGCTTACAATCTAAAGGAAGAGGTAAGGACACGAACGGTAGGGGACCAGAGTTCAGCTGCGGGTTTAGAGCACTTGTCAGGGGTGGTAGGCCAGAGTGAAAAGGTGAGTTTTGAGGGCTTTCTTGAAGATGTTGAAGGAGGGGGCTGCCTTAATGGGTGGAGGTAGGGAGTTCCATAGTGTTGGAGCAGCTCTTGAGAAGTCCTGGAGGCGTGCATGGGACTGGGTGATGCGGGGGGCGGTTAGGCGAAGTTCATTGGAAGAGCGGAGTGAGCGGCTAGGTGTGTACCTCTGAGTAAGATCGGAAATGTAGGTTGGACAGGTTTTGTGGACAGATTTGTAGGTCAGACACAGGCCAATTAGCCTTAAATGGGTAAAATTGCTTCCCAACTCCAGATGGCAGTCAGAAAAATCCCTGTATCATTATTAGATCATTGTTCATTTACTGTATATACTCAAGTATAAGTCTAGAAATTTAGATCTGACTCGCGTATAAAAAAGTATAGGGGTCGACTTGTACACGAGTCACGGTCAACACTGAGTAAAGTGTATACCATTAGTGACATTCCCATTTGCAGCAATTTATCCAGTTGTAAGAAAATACAAGTGTGAAAGTCCAGACCACTACATTGCCAAGGAAAGGGGCAGGGGAGATACTGGGAAGGGGAGTGAATAATTGCTGGACTTGGGGGCCTGGAGGAATTATTGGCTGCAATTAAAGGGAAGGTTCAGGGAGGGTGGCCAAAAAACAAAAATCAATCTCCACCCACCATGGCCAGAGTGCAGGCCGTGGCGGTTTTCAAGCCCATATGGTCGCCGGGCTGTGGTAGCTCAATGATAGAACAACAGTGACTGTCCAGCTGATTGAATTTGGTCTGTCCACAATGAAGCAACGGCCTTATTATCTTGGGTGTGCCCCCCCCCCCCGAGACACTCATATAGCCGGCGGTTATTGCTTCATTGTGATATGCAAGCCCCTTCACCGCGCAAGGTAACGATCACAAAGGGGAATTTGCACATGTACATGTCTTTTGTTTTGTTGTTGCAGCTGCAGTGCAGCCAGAAAAATTAGGCAGACATGCACACGCACCAGAAAAAATTATTATAGCAAACTTTCAGAATCCGCCTGGAGTCCTGGACCCTGTTGGTGGTGGCAGAGAAGGCAGTTAAGCGGCCTGCAGGCAGAGATGCTGTGTGGGGACTGGGAGTGACTTAGTCTTGGGGCAGGCAGTCACACAGCGTGGAAGCAGAGATGCTGTGTGTGGGGACTGACTTAGTCTTCGGGCAGGCCTGACCGTGCTTTGCAGACCAGGCATCCGTGGTCAGATAGACCCTTGATCCAACGCTGTGTGCCAGAGATGACACCACTTGCCTTTCAACATCACGGTACAGTGTGGGTATCGCCATTTTTGAGAAATAATTGCGGCCTTACATCTTCTACTGCGGTGTGTGGCTTTGCTTTTGTGTGCTGCTTTTCCTCAGGTGGTCATCCCATTGCAGTTTGTGCTTTTTCATCATGTGCCTTCGTAAGGTAGTTGTCCCTACGCGGGTCTTGGTCTTTCCAAGGCTCAATTTTCAGTGGCAGAGAGTACAAATGGCATTGCTCTCATCTGAGGCAGACACACACAAAAATTTCCACACCGCTGAGCCCTTGGACGATGGCACTTTGGTGATGTCTGCTGACGGAGTATTAAGTGGGGTGCCAGAATCAGAGCATGAGGAGGAAGATATGTCACGCTTCCTTGCGGAAGCTGAGGAAGATGCGGTGTTCTGTGTTAAATCGTCAACTACGTCCTGACAATATTGGGGCTTGATGGCAGGTGCCTTCTTCTGAACACTGTACTTTGGTCCAGGGCTGCATGAAATCACGACAGCACGACCTCGAACAGACCTGCCGGGTAGCCCACCTCTGGCTCTGTCTGGTTTACCCATATTGGGGGGGATAAAGTGAAAGGTATGCACTGACTTGACTAATACAATGTGCAGTCACACAGGTGCAGTGAACAGGTGTGCAGTGAGTGACTGGTATCCATACAATGTGCAGCTGTCACACACACACACACACACACACACACACACACACACACACACACACACACACACACACACACACACACACACACACACACACACACACACACACACACAGGTAGCATGAACAGGTGCAGTGACACTGCATGCGCTCACGTAGGTAGGTGGGTGCACTGTGAACAACAGGTAGGTATATGCAGTGATGGGTATTACAAATGTGCAGCTGCCTGGGTGCCGTGAACAGGTTCAGTGACTGGTAGTATTAAATATCACATTGCATGTGCTCACGTAGGTAGGTGGGTGCACTGTGAACAACAGGTAGGTATATGCAGTGATGGTGTTACAAATGTGCACCTGTCATACACACACACAGGTACCGCCGTGAACAGGTGCAATGACTGGTAGTATTAACAATGCGTGCGCTCACATAGGTAGGTGGATGCACTGAACACAACAAGTAGGTATATGCAGTGATGGGTATTACAAATGTGCACCTGTCACACACACACACACACACACACACACACACACAGGTACCGCCGTGAACAGGTGCAATGAATGGTGGTATTAACAATGCATGCGCTCACTTAGGTAGGTGGGTGCACTGAGCACAACAGGTAGGTATATGCAGTGATGGGTATTACAAATGTGCACCTGTCACACACACAGGTACTGCCGTGAACAGGTGCAATGAATGGTGGTATTGACAATGCATGCGCTCACGTAAGTAGGTGGGTGCACTGAACACAACAGGTAGGTATATGCAGTGATGGGTATTACAAATGTGCAGCTGCCTGGGTACCGTGAACAGGTTCAGTGACTGGTGGTATTAAATATCACACTGCATGTGCTCACGTAGGTAGGTGGGTGCACTGTGAATAACAGGTAGGTATATGCAGCGATGAGTATTACAAATGTGCAGCTGCCTGGCTACCGTGAACAGGTACAGTGACTGGTGGTATTAAATATCACACTGCGTGTGCTCACGTAGGTAGGTGGGTGCACTGAACAGGTAGGTATATGCAGTGGTGGGTATTACAAATGTGCAGCTGCCTGGGTACCATGAACAGGTACAGTGACTGGTGGCATTAAATATCACACTGCATGTGCTCACGTAGGTAGGTGCGTGCACTGAACACAACAGGTAGGTATATGCAGTGATGTGTATTACAAATGTGCACTTGTCACACACACACACACACACACACACACAGGTACCGCCGTGAACAGGTGCAATAACCGGTGGTATTAATGCGTGCGCTCACGTAGGTAGGTGGGTACACTGAACACAACAGGTAGGTATATGCAGTGATGGGTATTACAAATGTGCACCTGTCTCACACACACACACACACACACACACACACACACACACACACACACACACACAGCCGTGAGCAGGTGCAATGACTGGTGGTATTAACAATGCGTGCGCTCGCATAGATAGGTAAGTAGGTGCACTGAACAGTGAAAAGGTGCAGTGATTGGGATGGGATTACAAATCTGCAGCTGCCTGTCACACACACAGGTAGTCACTGAATGTGCTGGGCCTGGCAGTGGCACAGTAGGAATTACACCAAAGGCCGGCTGCGACTGACTGACAGGGCTGTATATAATGCAAGTGGGCCACAGAAAAAAACAAAAATTAGATCACAAGAACAAGATTAGCTCTCAAAAGAGCTGTTGAGAGGTGCTTCTTTAGCAATAAGAATCAGCAAGGAGCTAGCTAACAAGCCTACAAGAGCCTAACTAAGCTTTCCCTATGAGAGTCTGCAGCAGCTCTCCTTTCTCTAATTACTGCAGGCACACGCGTGAGTCCAATGCCTGACGCTGCCTGCCTTTTATAAGGGGGGGGCTCCAGGAGGGAGTGTAGCCTGATTGGCTACAACGTGCCTGCTGACTGTGATGTAGAGGGTCAAAGTTGACGCTAATGATGTAGTATAGGAGGCGAATCGAACCGCCATAATGTTTGCGGGCGAACGCGAACCACCGAAATTTGCCGGGAACCGTTTGCCGGCGAACCGTTCGGGCCATCTCTAGCCATGTGCTCAGGAGGACCAAAAGTCTGAAACAGGCTGTCTACATGTGGGGTTGTTGGGGCTGTGTAAAATATAAAGCTATAGGGGTGCTATACACCAGCGGGACTGGATGCAAGCCTGGCTTCAGGGGTGTAAATAGATAATTTGCATATTCAGTAGCGGTGCATTGTGGGTAACCACAGATGTTTATTTAAAGCTGAATTATTGCAAGTACCTTCTGTTTTAAGGCGGCAAATCACACCAAGCATTGCTTTAAAGGGTCCTAACACCTAGACAGTGGCATGCCGAAGGGGAAAAAATGGCCAAATTTCCATGAAAATATATATATATTACGTAGAGTCGTGTTTTAGTGTCTAAAGGGCAGAAATCACATTACATTTCTAAATTTGTTGAATAAAGTGCTTTAAAATGTCCTGCGATGTCGATCAGGTCGTGTAAGGGTTAGGTCACCAAGTGATACTGTGTAATGCGCAAGTTAACATGAGGCCTATAACTGCAGTGTCTGCATCAGGTAAAGTTACTTCAGGAACTGGTTGAACTGGTTGAACTCGATGGACGTATGTCTTTTTTCAACCAAAATAACTATGTAACTATGTAACTGTTCTCTTTGTACTCTTAGACTGAGAGTTTTGGACATGCCTTTTGGCTGGTGTCGTGTGTTACATGTCAAAGCCGATCCTTCTTGTAGGTAACCGTTTCCTAAATTGCTTTCAAGCTTCAGCTTCTGAGAAGTCAACATCATTCTTAACAGCTTGCATTTATGCTATAAAAGACAGGACATATTGGACAGATGCCAAACCTACTGTTTACTAATGATCATGTGATTTCCTCTCAGTAACACAACCATTTACGGGAATAGGCTCTGGTATAAAATATACTTTTTGATGCTCAATCTCCTGGTGAATTTAGCCTTTTTTGCTTACTACGAATAATTGTGATAATGGCATACATGCACATTCATTTTCATTCCATTCACATTACTGCTAATTCATCTGCAATTTTTGGGGTGGAATGTAATTGAAGAATACTCCCTACTTTAGCGGTTAATAGCAAAGCCCCCATTTGTGCTAGACAGAATTTGCACAACCAGATGCTCACCCACTGATGAAATAGGAATACGGGTATTGAAATACCCCTTACCCATTTCCACAAAGAGTTAACCACCCTGGCGTTCTATTAAGATCGCCAGGGCGGCTGCGGGGGGTTTTTTAAATTAAAAAAAAAAACTATTTCATGCAGCCAACTGAAAGTTGGCTGCATGAAAGCCCACTAGAGGGCGCTCCGGAGGCGTTCTTCCGATCGCCTCCGGCACCCAGAATAAACAAGGAAGGCCGCAATGAGCAGCCTTCCTTGTTTTGCTTACATCGTCGCCATAGCGACGAGCGGAGTGA
Organism: Hyperolius riggenbachi; assembly: GCF_040937935.1. Classification (NCBI taxonomy): domain Eukaryota; kingdom Metazoa; phylum Chordata; class Amphibia; order Anura; family Hyperoliidae; genus Hyperolius; species Hyperolius riggenbachi. The sequence continues at coordinate 118,772,076 of NC_090649.1, read as the reverse complement.
CGTCATGGACTTCAGCCGATGTCCTGACGTCAGACGCCTCCGATCCAGCCCTTAGCGCTGGCCGGAACTTTTTGTTCCGGCTACGCTGGGCTCAGGCGGCTGGGGGGACCCTCTTTCGCCGCTGCTCGCGGCGGATCGCCGCAGAGCGGCGGCGATCAGGCAGCACACGCGGTTGGCAAAGTGCCGGCTGCGTGTGCTGCTCTTTATTTGAAGAAAATCGGCCCAGCAGGGCCTGAGCGGCAGCCTCCGGCAGTGATGGACGAGCTGAGCTCGTCCATACCGCCCGGCTGGTTAAATAAGAGTGAAATAAAAACACAATGGCAAAAACAAACAAACAGAGAGTAATGGAGGGATGCCTTGGAGACTATGCTATACAAAAGGTGGCCACTAACAGTCCAATTTCTAGCGAAAAATCGTTCGAGCGATCAGAAATTCTGATCAGATTGGGTGTAAATAATCTCTGTTGGTGGACCCAATCGATTATGAATGAGCGAAAAAAATGTCGTCCGAATGAATTCTCGTCGAACCAAAATTTGGATTTTCCTGTTGGTTGTGATAGATAGGAAGCAAAGATTGGTTCGTTGATGGTGTGGTGAACGATGTATTACAATATTTCACTTCCGATCAGAATTTCTGATCGCTCAAACGATTTTTCACTAGAAATTGGATCGTTAGTGGCCACCTCTAGTATAGCAAGCCCTGAGACTTCTGCCAGCACCTGCTGTCCTCCCCACCAGCCCACATGTATCGCACCTACCTACGCTGGCACCTAGAGCATTCACAGCACCCTGCAATGACGGAGTGCTGTGAATGATCTAGGTGCCAGCGTGGGTGGGATTTGAAAGTAATTTTAAACAGAAGAAAAAAAAATGATCTTCTAGTAGATGACTTAGGAGAAAAAGTGAGTTGAATAAGGGTCATTGGCCCACATGCAATTAACATTTTCTCTTGAGTTTTCTTCTAGGTAATATTTTCACAACTTGCCATAAAATGCATTTTAAGCCACCAGCAAGCAAGAAAATTCTCATGGTAAATTTGATAGTATTTTTTTCCAACTTTTGGGTAGTTTTTTCAATTTTAAAAAGTTGAAAATTTATTTTAAAGAGAAGATGAAAATGATCTCCTAGGAGATAACTCAGGTGAAAAAGTGAATTGCATATGGGCCATCATTCTAAATGATTGCAAGATCTTTTTAGGCCTGAGGAAGAGTCATTAGGCCCATATGCAATTACATTTTTCACCTGAGTTTTCTCATAGGAGATAATTGTTCCTCTTCTCTTTAACCACTTTGTCCTCCTTGACGTATAAAAACGTCAAGGAGGACAGGCGCGCTCCCGCGGCCGATCGCGCGCGTGCACGCGCACTCCCGGCCGTGGAGTCGGTAGCCACGGAATCAATGTATCGGGCTATGGAGCCCGATCACTGATTCTTCTCCCCCGCTGAAAAAGCGACAGCTTCTCTCGGAAGCTTCGCTCTTTCTGAAGCTGTGTCCCTCTAAGCGTACATTGTACGCTCAGAGTGACGTCATGTAAAAAAAATCGAGATTGCCATCTTGTGGCCAAAAAGTAAAACTACAAGTAAATGCCCAAAAACATTACAATACACCAATATTTCCCCAAATAAAACACTTTTATATCCCACCCTCCCAAAAATGCCCACATAAAATGTTTAATAAAAAAAAAAACAACAACATTACTATAAAAAAAAAAAAAAACAACACATAAATATTTACCTAAGGGTCTAAACTTTTTAAATATCTATGTAAAGATGAAATATTTCTCTCTATTTTTTTTTTTATAAGCTTGTAAATAGTGATGTATGCAAAACGGAAAAAATGCTCTTTTATTTCCAAATAAAATATTGTCGCGATACATTGTGATAGGGACATAATTTAAATGGTGAAATCACCGTGACAAATGGGCAATAACAATACGTGGGTTTTAATTATGGAGGCATGTATTATTTTAAAACTATAATGGCCGAAAACTGACAAATAATGAATTTTTTCATTTTTTTTCTTATTCTTCCTGTTAAAATGCATTTACAGTAAAGTGGCTCTTAGCAAAATGTACCCCCCAAAGAAAGCCTAATTGGTGGCGGAAAAAACAAGATATAGATCAGTTCATTGTGATAAGTAGTGATAAAGTTATAGGCTAATGAATGGGAGGTAAACATTGCTCGGATGCATAAGCTGAAAACGACTGAGATGTTAAGTGGTTAAAATAACTTTCCAACACTCTGCAATTAAAAAAGTACCAAAAAGTAGGTGAAGTACTATCAAAATTGTGTCGAGTATTTATTTTCTTGCTTGCTGGTGGCTTAACCACTTTAGGATCCTGGGTACGCATATCTACGCCCCTTTAAACTTTACGTGCGGATCAGGGGGGTAGATATGCGTTCACGATCCCCGCGCTGTTTGGAATGCTTACAATTCGTACAGACTTTATTGTATTCCTCAAACACTGGTTTACATGACAGCTGGGGGCCCCGGACTCTCCCACTGGCTGGGGCCCGCAAACTACTATGCGATACCTAGAGGGAAGTGCGGGTGGGCCTCTCATCACCAGGGAATTCACCCCCACTGCCTCTATACTGAATGCTAACTGCAATACACACAATTGCTCACTCCCAGCTCTAGCAATTTCCTACCCTTATCTGGTCAGCAGGCGCCTGCCCGCCAATTAGGTGCACAGTTATACACCCTTTTCCTTCTGTACCAAATCTATCAGGAATTGCATCAATTAGGCAGCATTCAGGTGGAAGGCTTTCGGTCGGACGTAATCATAGATTATGTCACCAGCAGGACCGCCCCTTGCAGGCATCCATCCCACAGGGGTCCCTCCCTAACCACTCACCTGTCACCCGCATCCTGGAAGCTGCAAAAAAAAAGAAAAAGTTTAAAACCACAAACACTGGTTCACATGACCGCTGGGGACCCTGGACTCTCCCACTGGCCTGGGCCACCAAACCACCATGCAGTACCTAGAGGCAAGTGCAGGTGGCCCCAGAGGCGTAGCTAGGGTTTTCAGCACCCGGGGACAAAGACTATTAATGCGCCCCTCAAAGTCAAGGTTGTGGCGCGCGTAGCGCGCCGCGCCAAAAAGGGGCGTGGTCACATAATAAATGTGGGTGTGGTTATGGGTGGAGCCAAATGTATATGGAGGTTAGCAGGCTCACGCTCACCCACCCTCCCTCAGGATGTACCTTCCAGCATGTTCCAAGACAAATTCAGCAATCATGAGCCCCCCCCATCAAGACAAATTCAGCAATCATGAGACCCCCAACATAACCAACTCAGCAATCATGAGGCCCCCAACAAGACAAATTTAGCAATCATGAGGCCCCCAACAAGACAAATTCAGCAATCATGAGGCCCCCAACAAGACAAATTCAGCGATCTTGAGGCCCCCAACAAATCATGAGGCCCCCAACAAGACAAATTCAGTAACCATGAGGCCCCCAACAAGACAAATTCAGCAGTCATGAGTCACATAAATAGACAGCATTTCACATAAATAGGTAGAATGCCCCCTTAATATGGTAGACACCTCTCACCTGGCAGCAGTTCTCCAAAATACACTCAATCTGACGTGGTTCCCCAAAAATAGGTAGCCCCAGGTCTATAGTTGTCCCCAGAATAGGTGGCCAGCAGTATAGATGTCCCCAGAATAGGTGGCCAGCGGTATAGATGTCCCCAGAATAGGTGGCCAGCGGTATAGATGTCCCCAGAACAGGTAGCCAGGGGTAGAGATGTCCACAGAACAGGTAGCCAGGGGTATATGTGCCCAGTATATGTAGGCAGGGATATGTGTGCCCAGTATATGTAGCCAGAGGTATATGTGCCCAGTATATGTAGCCAGGGGTATATATGCCCAGTATATGTAGCCAGGAGAATAATATGTGCCCAGTATATATAGTCAGGCGTATATGTGCCCAGTATATGTAGCCAGGGGTATATATGCCCAGTCCATGTAGCCAGGGGGTATATATGCCCAGTATATGTAGCCAGGGGGTATATATGCTCAGTATATGTAGCCAGGGGGTATATATGCCCAGTATATGTAGCCAGGGGGTATATATGCCCAGTATATGTAGCCAGGGGTATATATGCCCAGAGTAGGTAGCCAGGGGTATATATGCCCAGTATATGTAGCCAGGGGGTATATATGCCCAGTCCATGTAGCCAGGGGGTATATATGCCCAGTATATGTAGCCAGGGGTATATATGCCCAGTATATGTAGCCAGGGGGTATATATGCCCAGTATATGTAGCCAGGGGGTATATATGCCCAGTATATGTAGTCAGGGGTATATATGCCCAGTATATGTAGCCAGGGGGTATATATGCCCAGTCCATGTAGCCAGGGGGTATATATGCCCAGTATATGTAGCCAGGGGTATATATGCCCAGTATATGTAGCCAGGGGGTATATATGCCCAGTCCATGTAGCCAGGGGGTATATATGCCCAGTATATGTAGCCAGGGGTATATATGCCCAGTATATGTAGCCAGGGGTATATATGCCCAGAGTAGGTAGCCAGGGGTATATATGCCCAGTATATGTAGCCAGTGGGTATATATGCCCAGTCCATGTAGCCAGGGGGTATATATGCCCAGTCCATGTAGCCAGGGGGTATATATGCCCAGTATATGTAGCCAGGGGTATATATGCCCAGTATATGTAGCCAGGGGGTATATATGCCCAGTCCATGTAGCCAGGGGGCATATATGCCCAGTCCATGTAGCCAGGGGGTATATATGCCAAGTATATGTAGCCAGGGAGTATATATATGCCCAGTATATGTAGCCAGGGGGTATATATGCCCAGTATATGTAGCCAGGGGGTATATATGCCCAGTAGATGTAGCCAGGGGGTATATATGCCCAGTAGATGTAGCCAGGGGTATATATGCCCAGTAGATGTAGCCAGGGGTATATATGCCCAGTAGATGTAGCCAGGGGGTATATATGCCCAGTATATGTAGCCAGGGGGTATATATGCCCAGTATATGTTGCCAGGGGGTATATATGCCCAGTATATGTAGCCAGGGGGTATATATGCCCAGTAGATGTAGCCAGGGGTATATATGCCCAGTAGATGTAGCCAGGGGTATATATGCCCAGTAGATGTAGCCAGGGGTATATATGCCCAGTAGATGTAGCCAGGGGGTATATATGCCCAGTAGATGTAGCCAGGGGTATATATGCCCAGTAGATGTAGCCAGGGGTATATATGCCCAGTAGATGTAGCCAGGGGTATATATGCCCAGTAGATGTAGCCAGGGGTATATATGCCCAGTAGATGTAGCCAGGGGTATATATGCCCAGTAGATGTAGCCAGGGGTATATATGCCCAGTAGATGTAGCCAGGGGTATATATGCCCAGTAGATGTAGCCAGGGGGTATATATGCCCAGTATATGTAGCCAGGGGTATATATGCCCAGTAGATGTAGCCAGGGGTATATATGCCCAGTAGATGTAGCCAGGGGTATATATGCCCAGTAGATGTAGCCAGGGGTATATGTGCCCAGTAGATGTAGCCAGGGGTATATGTGCCCAGTAGATGTAGCCAGGGGTATATATGCCCAGTAGATGTAGCCACTAGCCAGGGGTATATATGCCCAGTAGATGTAGCCAGGGGGTATATATGCCCAGTAGATGTAGCCAGGGGTATATATGCCCAGAGTAGGTAGCCAGGTGTCCCCCTCCCTGCCTCCCCAGCAGGAGGGGAGCAGCGCAGAGAAGAGGGAGAGCTGCTCTCTCTCCCTCGCTGTCCCCTCCATTAATGTCCGGGTGCTGGCAGCGGCGGCGGGCGGAACTTACCTCCGTCTCGTCGCAGCGCGGATGGATCTGCCGCTACTCTGGTCTAGTCCAGACCAGAGCAGCGGCTGCGGGATCCGAACTTCCGGCCGGCGCTGGAGCGAGACGGAGGTGAGTCCCGCCCGCTGCGCCAGCACCCGGACAATAACGGAGGGGACAGCGATGGAGGGAGGGAGAGCCCTAAGGTGAGAGAAGGGGGGGAGATGGCCCCCTTCTCCACCGTCCGCATAGCTCTCCCTCTTCTCTTCTCTGCGCTGCTCCCCTCCGCAGAAAAAAAAAAAAAATCAGCTCAGCTGGGCGCCCTTAGGGACCCGGCGCCCGGGGGCACTTGACCTACCCCGACCCCCCCTAGCTCAGCGCCTGGGTGGCCCCCAGACCTCTCACCACCAGGAAATTCACCCCCACTGCCTCTATACTGAATGCTGACTGCAACACACACAATTGCTCACTCCCAGCTCTAGCAATTTCCTACCCTTATCTGGTCAGCAGACGCCTGTCAGCCAATCAGGTGCACAACTATACAACCTTTACCTGCCGTACCAAATCTATCAGGAATTGCATAAATTAGGCAGCATTCAGGTGGGAGGCTTTAGTTGGACGTAATCGTCGATTATGCCGTATTCCTACTGTAACTTCCACTCTGCTGGACTCTGCTAGTCACTTTTGGGACTAGGAAAGAACCATTGGCATATCTAAGGAGCTGTGGGCCCCGATGCAAGTTTGACAATGGGGCCCCCAAGCACTCTATAAATAACAATTGATACGGCGCATCAAAACCTGCCAATGGCAACTACAGTGTCAAGGTGCAAGAGGGGGATGGGAAAGAGTTTGTTAATGGTTACTACTATTCAAAGTATATATAAAAAGTGATTATTAGGAGCACAGGACCAATAGAGCTAATATTGCAGTTGAAGGAGGGCCCTTTGGGGGCCCCTCTGGCCCAAGGGCCCTGATGCGGTTGCAACCTCTGCAACCCCTATTGCTACGCCCCTGGAAGGAACGGGACATTTCAAGGGACACATAAGGTAGGGCTGTGAAAAAGGAGAGTTAAAGTGTGGTAGATGGGGGGTAGGCCATTTTAAAGAAGTGTGTTTTGAGGGCTTGCTTTAAGGTGTTAAATGAAGGAGCAAGTCTGGAGAGGGGGGAGAGGGAGTTCCATGAAGTGGGGGCAGTTCTTGAGAATTTCTGTAGACGTGCATGGGAGTGAGAAATGCGTGGTTGAGCAGAGATCATTGGAGGACTGGAGGAGGCAGGCAGGTATATATCTGTGGATGAGTTTAGAAATGTAGGTTGGGTAGGTCTTGTGCACAGATTTGTAGGTAAAGCACAGAATCTTAAAACTGATCCGCAGAGGGGAGTAGGGGAACAGAGTGGTGGGAAGAATGGATGAGACTAGGGATGGTCGGAACGCCAAATTCCGCCAAATTCCGATTCCGCGGTAATTCCGCATTCCGTCATGTACCGATTATCGATTCCGCTTTCCGCTACCAATTTCCGCATTCCAAGGCGGAATTTCCGCCGGAAATCGCGGAAATTCCGCCCGACTTTAACATCAATTTTCTCAAAAACTATAAGGTCTTTTTAAAAACTTTTTTTTGCATCTTGCTCAGAAGGTTCTGTTTAATAAACCCTGAAAATTTGGTGTTTCTAGGACTTACGGGGGCTTTGCTATTAACTGCTAAAGTCGGCGGATTTTTACTGTAATGTACAATGCAGAAAATAGGCAGATGCAGATTTTCTGCATTTTACATTACAGTAAAAAAACGCTGACTTTAGTGGTTAATAGAAAAGCCCCCTTAAGTCCTAGAAACACCAAATTTTCAGCGTTTATTAAACCAAATCTTGTGAACAAGATGCAAAAAAAAGTTTTCAAAAAGACTTTATAGTTTTTGAGAAAATCGATGTTAAAGTCGGGTGGATTTTCCGCGATTTCCGGCGGAAATTTCCGTGATTTCCGGCGGAAATCCGCCTACGGCACTTGCATTACCGATTTCCGCATTCCGATACGGAAATGCAATTTCCGATCGGAATTTCGGAAATTGCATTTCCGCGGAATCCGAATGAGCATCCCTAGATGAGACTAGCTACTGCATTCTTGAATGATTGAAGGGGTGCAATAAGTTTCAAGGGGAGGCCAGACAGTGGGGCATTGCAATAGTCAAGGCGGGAGATGATGAGGGCATGGATGAGAAGCTTGGTAGTTTCTGGGGTCAGAAATGTGGTGGATTTTGGAGATGTTGCAAAGGTGGAAATTGCAGGCTCTGGTAACATTTTGGATGTGGGGGCTGAAGGAGGGGGCAGAGTCTAGGGTGACACCCAGGCAGCGGGCCTAGGAGGTAGGGCAGATGGAAGTGCTGTTGATCATGATGTGAACATCTGGGAGGGCTGGTGCAGCACCGGGTGGGAAAATGAGGAGCTCAGTTTTATCCAATACAATGAGGCTAATCACTTTTACCCATTCAATAAACGTAACCTTATCTAAAGGTCCATACACACGCAAGATTCAAGTCGCTACACACAAACGATACTGCACAAATAGCTTTAACCCTGGCATAAAGAAACCAAAAGTCTTTTAACCCTCCTGGTGGTTTATTAAAATCTGCCGGGGGGCAGCACAGCGTTTTTTTTTTTTTATTTTTTTTTATATCATGTAGCGAGACAAGGTCTCGCTACATGATAGCCGCCTCCGGCGATCGGAGATCAGGAGATCCCGTTCAAAGAACGGGATCTCCTGGAGGGCTTCTCCCGTCGCCATGGCGATGGGCGGGATGACATCACCGACGTCCTCGACGTCGTGACATCAAAGGGGACTCCAATCCACCCCTCAGCGCTGCCTGGCACTGATTGGCCAGTGTAACGATCGGTGCAACACAGAGAGGATCCGATTATCGGTGATCTGCTGTATCACCGAGAATCAGTGGTGCTCAGCAGAGCTCGAATATTCGAGTAGCTCGAATATTCGAGCTCTTTTCCAGCTATTCGAGCTCGGTATTCGAGCTCCGAATAGCTGGAGCTATTCGAATGGGCTATCCGAGTACACTCGAATAGCCCATTCACTATTCGAGCTATTCGAGCAACCCGGCGCTATTCGAGCTCGGTACCGAGCTCGAATAGCGTCATAGCCCAGATTGATGTCCTTAGAGCCAATCAGAGGGCTCCCAGGCCCTCTGACGGCAGCCAATCACAGAGGGGGACCCTGGCCAGCCCCTACCCTATAAATAGCGGCCGCCATGTTCCGTTTCTCCATGCTTGCCTGAGACTTGTACAGAGAGAGAGTTGCTCCTTTGTGCTTTGGCTTAGCAAGTGCTCTATTGTGATCATTTACCTAGCGTTTTTGCTCACCTACACCTGCCATATACACCTATATTGTTGTTAGTTAGATAGACATTGTATTTTAGTTAGTAGCTTGTGTGTTACATTAGAGACAGGCAGCTGCTGCAAGCTTACAGGTTTAGGCCTCAGGGGGGCCTTGCCTCTGTGGGCAGCTGTCCTCTGTTTATTTCTCTCATCTATACCAGTATTTCTGCTGTCCTTTACTAATAGTATTGTAGTTATACTGTACTAGGAGTAGGACACTCACTGACTGTCACTGTTTATAGGCTACTAGCTAGCTCCTGCGTGTGTGCACTCACTCACTGTCTGTGTGTACACACACTCTATTTCCTTCTGATTACTGATAGATTATTGTTATTTAGTTGTACTTACTTACTACTTACTCTTACTGTACCCGTAGGGACACTCACTGTCACTGTTCATATAGGCTACTAGCTCCTGCGTGTGCGCACTGCACTCACTGTCTGAGTGTACACACACAACACACACTCTATTTCCTTCTGATCGCTGATTGATTATCGTAATTAGTTAGTTGTACTTACTGTTACTACTTACTCTTACTGTACTAGGAGTCTAGGACACTCAGTCACTGTCCATAGGCTACTAGCTCCTGCGTGCGTGCACTCACTGTCTGAGTGTACACACACCCACACTCCATTTCCTTCTGATCGCTGATTGATTATCGTAATTAGTTAGTTCTACTTACTGTTACTACTTACTCTTACTGTACTAGGAGTCTAGGACACTCAGTCACTGTGTTCATAGGCTACTAGCTCCTGCGTGCGTGCACTCACTGTCTGAGTGTACACACACCCACACTCCATTTCCTTCTGATCGCTGATTGATTATCGTAATTAGTTAGTTGTACTTACTGTTAATACTTACTCTTACTGTACTAGGAGTCTAGGACACTCAGTCACTGTGTTCATAGGCTACTAGCTCCTGCGTGCGTGCACTCACTGTCTGAGTGTACACACACCCACACTCCATTTCCTTCTGATCGCTGATTGATTATCGTAATTAGTTAGTTGTACTTACTGTTAATACTTACTCTTACTGTACTAGGAGTCTAGGACACTCAGTCACTGTCCATAGGCTACTAGCTCCTGCGTGCGGTCACTCACTGTCTGAGTGTACACACACCACCCACACTCTATTTCCTTCTGATCGCTGATTGATTATTGTAATTAGTTAGTTCTACTTACTGTTACTACTTACTCTTACTGTACTAGGAGTCTAGGACACTCAGTCACTGTGTTCATAGGCTTCTAGCTCCTGCGTGCGTGCACTCACTGTCTGAGTGTACACACACCCACACTCCATTTCCTTCTGATCGCTGATTGATTATTGTAATTAGTTAGTTCTACTTACTGTTACTACTTACTCTTACTGTACTAGGAGTCTAGGACACTCAGTCACTGTGTTCATAGGCTACTAGCTCCTGCGTGCGTGCACTCACTGTCTGAGTGTACACACACCCACACTCCATTTCCTTCTGATCGCTGATTGATTATTGTAATTAGTTAGTTCTACTTACTGTTACTACTTACTCTTACTGTACTAGGAGTCTAGGACACTCAGTCACTGTGTTCATAGGCTACTAGCTCCTGCGTGCGTGCACTCACTGTCTGAGTGTACACACACCCACACTCCATTTCCTTCTGATCGCTGATTGATTATTGTAATTAGTTAGTTCTACTTACTGTTACTACTTACTCTTACTGTACTAGGAGTCTAGGACACTCAGTCACTGTGTTCATAGGCTACTAGCTCCTGCGTGCGTGCACTCACTGTCTGAGTGTACACACACCCACACTCCATTTCCTTCTGATCGCTGATTGATTATTGTAATTAGTTAGTTCTACTTACTGTTACTACTTACTCTTACTGTACTAGGAGTCTAGGACACTCAGTCACTGTGTTCATAGGCTACTAGCTCCTGCGTGCGGTCACTCACTGTCTGAGTGTACACACACCACCCACACTCTATTTCCTTCTGATCGCTGATTGATTATTGTAATTAGTTAGTTCTACTTACTGTTACTACTTACTCTTACTGTACTAGGAGTCTAGGACACTCAGTCACTGTGTTCATAGGCTACTAGCTCCTGCGTGCGTGCACTCACTGTCTGAGTGTACACACACCCACACTCCATTTCCTTCTGATCGCTGATTGATTATTGTAATTAGTTAGTTCTACTTACTGTTACTAGTTACTCTTACTGTACTAGGAGTCTAGGACACTCAGTCACTGTCCATAGGCTAGTAGCTCCTGCGTGCGGTCACTCACTGTCTGAGTGTACACACACCCACACTCCATTTCCTTCTGATCGCTGATTGATTATTGTAATTAGTTAGTTCTACTTACTGTTACTACTTACTCTTACTGTACTAGGAGTCTAGGACACTCAGTCACTGTGTTCATAGGCTACTAGCTCCTGCGTGCGTGCACTCACTGTCTGAGTGTACACACACCCACACTCCATTTCCTTCTGATCGCTGATTGATTATTGTAATTAGTTAGTTCTACTTACTGTTACTACTTACTCTTACTGTACTAGGAGTCTAGGACACTCAGTCACTGTGTTCATAGGCTACTAGCTCCTGCGTGCGTGCACTCACTGTCTGAGTGTACACACACCCACACTCCATTTCCTTCTGATCGCTGATTGATTATTGTAATTAGTTAGTTCTACTTACTGTTACTACTTACTCTTACTGTACTAGGAGTCTAGGACACTCAGTCACTGTGTTCATAGGCTACTAGCTCCTGCGTGCGGTCACTCACTGTCTGAGTGTACACACACCACCCACACTCTATTTCCTTCTGATCGCTGATTGATTATTGTAATTAGTTAGTTCTACTTACTGTTACTACTTACTCTTACTGTACTAGGAGTCTAGGACACTCAGTCACTGTGTTCATAGGCTACTAGCTCCTGCGTGCGTGCACTCACTGTCTGAGTGTACACACACCCACACTCCATTTCCTTCTGATCGCTGATTGATTATTGTAATTAGTTAGTTCTACTTACTGTTACTACTTACTCTTACTGTACTAGGAGTCTAGGACACTCAGTCACTGTGTTCATAGGCTACTAGCTCCTGCGTGCGTGCACTCACTGTCTGAGTGTACACACACCCACACTCCATTTCCTTCTGATCGCTGATTGATTATTGTAATTAGTTAGTTCTACTTACTGTTACTACTTACTCTTACTGTACTAGGAGTCTAGGACACTCAGTCACTGTGTTCATAGGCTACTAGCTCCTGCGTGCGGTCACTCACTGTCTGAGTGTACACACACCACCCACACTCTATTTCCTTCTGATCGCTGATTGATTATTGTAATTAGTTAGTTCTACTTACTGTTACTACTTACTCTTACTGTACTAGGAGTCTAGGACACTCAGTCACTGTGTTCATAGGCTACTAGCTCCTGCGTGCGTGCACTCACTGTCTGAGTGTACACACACCCACACTCCATTTCCTTCTGATCGCTGATTGATTATTGTAATTAGTTAGTTCTACTTACTGTTACTAGTTACTCTTACTGTACTAGGAGTCTAGGACACTCAGTCACTGTCCATAGGCTAGTAGCTCCTGCGTGCGGTCACTCACTGTCTGAGTGTACACACACCCACACTCCATTTCCTTCTGATCGCTGATTGATTATTGTAATTAGTTAGTTCTACTTACTGTTACTACTTACTCTTACTGTACTAGGAGTCTAGGACACTCAGTCACTGTGTTCATAGGCTACTAGCTCCTGCGTGCGTGCACTCACTGTCTGAGTGTACACACACCCACACTCCATTTCCTTCTGATCGCTGATTGATTATTGTAATTAGTTAGTTCTACTTACTGTTACTACTTACTCTTACTGTACTAGGAGTCTAGGACACTCAGTCACTGTGTTCATAGGCTACTAGCTCCTGCGTGCGTGCACTCACTGTCTGAGTGTACACACACCCACACTCCATTTCCTTCTGATCGCTGATTGATTATTGTAATTAGTTAGTTCTACTTACTGTTACTACTTACTCTTACTGTACTAGGAGTCTAGGACACTCAGTCACTGTGTTCATAGGCTACTAGCTCCTGCGTGCGTGCACTCACTGTCTGAGTGTACACACACCCACACTCCATTTCCTTCTGATCGCTGATTGATTATTGTAATTAGTTAGTTCTACTTACTGTTACTACTTACTCTTACTGTACTAGGAGTCTAGGACACTCAGTCACTGTGTTGATAGGCTACTAGCTCCTGCGTGCGTGCACTCACTGTCTGAGTGTACACACACCCACACTCCATTTCCTTCTGATCGCTGATTGATTATTGTAATTAGTTAGTTCTTCTTACTGTTACTACTTACTCTTACTGTACTAGGAGTCTAGGACACTCAGTCACTGTGTTCATAGGCTACTAGCTCCTGCGTGCGTGCACTCACTGTCTGAGTGTACACACACAACACACACTCTATTTCCTTCTGATCGCTGATTGATTATCGTAATTAGTTAGTTCTACTTACTGTTACTACTTACTCTTACTGTACTAGGAGTCTAGGACACTCAGTCACTGTCCATAGGCTACTAGCTCCTGCGTGCGTGCACTCACTGTCTGAGTGTACACACACTAAATTTACTTGTGATTACTACTGATTATTGTAACTGCTAGTTGTACTTCCTGACTGTTACTACTTACTTACTGTACTAGGGGACACTCACTCAGTCACCTCACCAACCAACCCACTCCATTAAAGTACCCCACTTTTCAGCCGCCCTTTTAAAAAACTTTTCTCTATACGCCCAAAACATTGAAGATGTCTGGAAGTGGCAGCCAGCGCGGTTTAGGCAAGGGGAAGGGCAGCAAGGGAATCAGGAGGAGAGGGAGCAGCATTGTGGCAAGCCGCGGCCGCGGGCGCGCCACCATGCACAGTTCCGCAGCAGCAGCAGCAGCGTCAGTAGCTAACATTCCTCCCATAGCCACTGGCCGTGGACGCCTTGGGCGCCGCCCAGCAGGAGCATCTGCAACTCACGCTGCAGAGACACAGCAGCAGCAGCGTGTAGCACCTGCTCCCATTTTCCTCCAGCCGGGTCGGAAACGTCCCATTGAGGAAAAGGATGCAGACACTGTGGTGCAACTCATGACGGAGGATGAGCAGCCCGCCATCAGCTCTGCATCCGAGGCCTCCACCCTCACCACCACCACCACCACCACCCCTGTTCGCAGCAGCCGCCCAGCAGGGTCTGGGGAGGAGGCCAGTTCACCGTCACTCGCCGACCTGTCATTCAGCAGTCTTTTGACCCCAGGCATCATGAGTAAATTGTCTGCTGTTGTTGGCGATCTTGAGGAGGAGATGCTGATGGGCACTTTGGGGGATGAGGGATTGGACAGCAAGACTGTGGCGACAGTCAAGCAGCCCATCCATGCATCAGGAGAGGAGTTTGGGGGGTCCTCATCCCAGCAGGACATGTTTCAGGAGGGGGAGGATGATGATGACCCGGTGACAGACAGAGACTGGGTGCCACCACCTCCAGGGGATGTCGTCCTCAGCAGCTCTGAGGAGGAGGAGGAGGATGCTCTTGTGGGCCTTGCAAGGAGGCGCATCATTGCAAGCATTGGCAGCAGCAGTAGGCAGGTCCCACAGCCTGCTGGTGTCTCAGGCTCAGCAGCAGCAGCAGCAGCATCTGCCAGTACCACCACCAGCCGCACCCAAGCCCCCCAAGCCCCCCCCCCAACCACCACAGGGAGACAGGCAGCAGCGCTTCCATGCCGTAGGGGGATGTTTAAGTCACCAATCTGGCGATATTTCACCATGCCCACTGTGTACAGCAAGTACGCCACTTGCAACCACTGTCAGCGGAAGTTGAGCAGAGGTGCAGACCCCTTAAAGTTCTGCACCAGCTCGCTCATCAACCACCTTGCGGCTAAACATTTCCACCAGCATGAGGAGTTCCAGAGGCTGAAGGCATCTGGTGCTGGCAGTGGCACCACACCCATCACTGCACAGCCTTCAGCAGCAGCAGCAGCAACAGCAGCCACCCGCCCTCCTGCTCCTCCAGCAGCACCAGCAGGAGTGCGGAAACGCACTGCTCCTCCCCCCTCTGCAACTCCTGCCGCCGACACTGAGGCCTGTTCTGGCAGCCAGTCCTCAGTGGCCTCCTCTGCTGTGTCTGCTGATTCCCGTGTCAGCAAAAGGTCACGCCAGAGCCTTTTGAGCGAGTCCTTCCAGGGGGTGGTTAGGGCTCTGCCTCCCAGCAGCCGTCGCGTGCGGCAGCTGAACGGCTTGCTGGCACGGGCCATGTGCTCCCAACTCCTGCCGTACACGCTCGTGCAGGAGGGGAGCGACATTCGTGCGCTGCTTGCTTGCGCAGCCCCAGACTGGCAGCTCCCCAGCAGACACTTCTTTGCCCGCAAGGCCATTCCTGCACTGCACCGCTTTGTGATGGCCAATGTGGAGCGAGGGCTGGAGCACGCGGTTGGTGAAAGGGTCCACGTCACCATGGACTCCTGGAGCAGCCGCTTCGGGACAGGCCGCTACCTGTCCTTCACTGTCCACTGGGTCAGCTTGGTGGAAGGGGGTGAGGATGGGAGAGCAGCAGCGGGCACAGCAGCAGCAGCAACACAGTGGGTGGTGCCACCCCGCAGGGTCAGGGGAACTGCAGCAGGTTCCTCCGATCCTCTGCCATCCTCCGGCACACCTTGCCAAACCCCCCGCCTCAGCAGCAGCGTGAAGGCCCGCCACTGCCAAGCGCTGCTGCACTTGGTCAGCCTTGGGAAGACCAAGCTGACGGCAACCCATGTGTTGGCCAAACTCCAGGAGCAGGAGAGGATTTGGCTGACCCCCAGAGGCCTCAGAGTCGGAGAGGTGGTGGCCGACAATGGGGCCAATCTGGTTGCCGCAATAGACAGGGGAAACCTGACCCACATCCCCTGTCTTGCCCACGTGCTGAACCTGGTGGTGCAGAAGTTCCTGCGCACCTACCAGGGGATGGGCGAACTGCTGGAAACGGCAAGGAATGTTGTGCGTCACTTCCGGCGCTCGGCTGCAGCCTGTGCGAGCCTGGAAGACGTGCAAAAGGAGCTGGATCTGCCACGCCATCGGCTGATCCTTGACGTTCCGACTCGCTGGAACTCCACCCTGGCGATGTTGGAGCGTCTGGTTGAACAGAGGCACGCTGTCAAACAGTACCTTGCCCTGGCCACTGTTTCCGCAGCTCAGAGAAGGGACAAGACCAGCAACATCCCGTCCATCGTCCCCGATGATGACTGGAGGCACATGCAGCAGGTGTGCTTTGTGCTGGCTCCCTTCCTGCAGGCCACAAACATGGTGAGCAGGGACCATGCTATGGTCTGCGAGTGGGTGCCCCTGGTTTCTCTGCTGAACAGGGCCCTCGATGCTTTGCTGGAACAGGGAGCGGCAGCCTTGGACCAGCAGGAGCGGCAACCAGCTGCGCAGTCCACCTCTGAGGGGGAGGAGAAGGAGGACTTGGTGGAGGTCCCTGACCTGGCTGCTGATGAGGGGGATCAGCACAGCGCAGCTGAGTTGGTGCGGGGGTGGAGAGAGGATGAGGCGGCAGAGGAGGAGGATGAGGACAGCACTGACGTCGATGTGCCAGCAGACGTGGCCCGCCTCTTCCCAATGGCAGCGCACATGCTGACGTGCCTGCGCAGGGACCCCAGGGTGATCCAGATGAAGCAGAGGGAGGAGATCTGGATCAGCATGATGTTGGACCCACGCCTCAAGGGGAAGTTGAGCCAGTTCCTGCCGCCTGCAGGAGGAGACCCAGCGCAACAAATAAGGAGCTTGCAGCAGGCCCTTGTTGAGCGCTTGGAGGAAGCCTTCCCCCAGCCTTCCACCCCCACTGTCCAGCAGCCAGCACAGAGGCAGCAGCAGGTGCCTGCATCCAGCAGCAGCAAGCGCCCCACAGACCTGCTGTCTCTCAGCCACGAGCTCTACAGGACTGTAGAGGCTCCGGCAGCAGTGACTAGAGAGGAGATGCATGCAGCAGCATCCTCCTCCGGTCACAGCCAGCGCCTGACCCGCATGGTGGCTGACTACATGGGGTCGTACAGCGGGCTTGACAGCGATGCCCCTGTTGATCCCATGGAGTATTGGGTCAAGCGCATGGAGATCTGGAGCGAGCTGGCGCAGTACGCCCTGGAAGTGCTGTCCTGCCCCCCTTCCAGCGTGCTGTCCGAGCGCTGCTTCAGTGCAGCTGGTGGCGTGGTCACCGAGAAACGCTCACGTCTGTCTCACAAGTCTGTGGACAGACTGACGTTTCTCAAGATGAACCAGGCGTGGGTGGAAGGCGAGTTCCTGGCCCCTGTTGTCGGCGAGAGGGGGACATGAACTGGCTGCCGGAACCATCGTTAATGTGCCTTACCACCCTTTACCACCTCCTGGCTCCTGCTCACTAAGCCAGCCTGGTTCACTTTGACTATTACGTCGCCTGCAGCCACACATTTTACACCTACAGTGGGCTGCTGTGTACTGCCCTTCTGCTGTCTGTCTGTGTTTCCCACTGCCAGGGTACACAGAATTACCTTCTTCTGCTGCCACTCTGCCACCAGCTATTACGTCAAACAATAGCTATATTGGTTGTAAAACCAAAAACCAAAAAACCATTAAAAAAAAAAAAAAAAAGGTTTAATTTTTCTGAGGTGCCCGGGTTGAAAACTGTGTTGTCCCAGTTGTGTATTGGACACAATGTGGGCTGCACGACCGCTGTCTGGGACCTCCTGTTGTGTTTATTTACAGCCCTGGTATCACCGCTAGGTACCGGGGCTATTATGTCACGCTGCCTACCTGCTGCCACACTCACACTGCTCCTCCACACCTCCTCCTGCTGCTGCTGCTGCTGTCTGTCTGTGTTTCCCACTGCCAGGGTACACAGATGATTTACCTTCTGCTGCCACTCTGCCACCAGCTATTACGTCAAACAATAGCTGCTCGCCTACTCCTCCATTCCTCCTCCTGCTGCTGCTGTCTGTCTGTGTTTCCCACTGCCAGGGTACACAGAATTACCTTCTTCTGCTGCCACTCTGCCACCAGCTATTACGTCAAACAATAGCTATATTGGTTGTAAAACCAAAAACCAAAAACCATTAAAAAAAAAAAAAGGTTTAATTTTTCTGAGGTGCCCGGGTTGAAAACTGTGTTGTCCCAGTTGTGTATTGGACACAATGTGGGCTGCACGACCGCTGTCTGGGACCTCCTGTTGTGTTTATTTACAGCCCTGGTATCACCGCTAGGTACCAGGGCTATTATGTCACGCTGCCTACCTGCTGCCACACTCACACTGCTCCTCCATACCTCCTCCTGCTGCTGCTGCTGCTGTCTGTCTGTGTTTCCCACTGCCAGGGTACACAGATGATTTACCTTCTGCTGCCACTCTGCCACCAGCTATTACGTCAAACAATAGCTGCTCGCCTACTCCTCCATTCCTCCTCCTGCTGCTGCTGTCTGTCTGTGTTTCCCACTGCCAGGGTACACAGAATTACCTTCTTCTGCTGCCACTCTGCCACCAGCTATTACGTCAAACAATAGCTATATTGGTTGCAAAACCAAAACCAAACAAACCATTAAAAAAAAAAAAAAAGGTTTAATTTTTCTGAGGTGCCCGGGTTGAAAACTGTGTTGTCCCAGTTGTGTATTGGACACAACGTGGGCTGCACGACCGCTGTCTGGGACCTCCTGTTGTGTTTATTTACAGCCCTGGTATCACCGCTAGGTACCAGGGCTATTATGTCACGCTGCCTACCTGCTGCCACACTCACACTGCTCCTCCACACCTCCTCCTGCTGCTGCTGCTGCTGTCTGTCTGTGTTTCCCACTGCCAGGGTACACAGATGATTTACCTTCTGCTGCCACTCTGCCACCAGCTATTACGTCAAACAATAGCTGCTCGCCTACTCCTCCATTCCTCCTCCTGCTGCTGCTGTCTGTCTGTGTTTCCCACTGCCAGGGTACACAGAATTACCTTCTTCTGCTGCCACTCTGCCACCAGCTATTACGTCAAACAATAGCTATATTGGTTGTAAAACCAAAAACCAAAAAACCATTAAAAAAAAAAAAAGGTTTAATTTTTCTGAGGTGCCCGGGTTGAAAACTGTGTTGTCCCATTTGTGTATTGGACACAATGTGGGCTGCACGACCGCTGTCTGGGACCTCCTGTTGTGTTTATTTACAGCCCTGGTATCACCGCTAGGTACCAGGGCTATTATGTCACGGCGAGCTGCCTGCCTCATTGACTGCCTGCTGCCACACACTCATCCTCCTCCTCCTGCTGCTGAATTTACCTCCTGCTGTCTTTGTGTTTCCACTGCCAGGGAGCACATACAATGGCGCTTCCAACATGCGTGCGCCCACCAGCTATTTGTTACGCTCAAAAATAGCTGCATTTCTTTAAAAAAAAATTGAAAAGAGAAATACGTGAAGATGATGAAGAAGAAGATGAAAAAGAAGAAGAAGATAAAGAAGAAGAAGATGAAGAAGATGAAGAAGAAGAAGATGAAGAAGAAGATGAAGAAGAAGATGAAGAAGAAGATGAAAAAGAAGATGAAAAAGAAGAAGAAGATGAAGAAGATGAAGAAGAAGAAGATGAAGAAGAAGAAGATGAAGAAGAAGAAGAAGAAGATGAAGAAGATAAAGAAGAAGAAGATGAAGAAGATGAAGAAGAAGAAGATGAAGAAGAAGAAGATGAAGAAGAAGAAGATGAAGAAGAAGAAGAAGAAGAATATGAAGAAGAAGAAGATGAAGA
Source organism: Hyperolius riggenbachi (assembly GCF_040937935.1). NCBI lineage: Eukaryota > Metazoa > Chordata > Amphibia > Anura > Hyperoliidae > Hyperolius > Hyperolius riggenbachi. The sequence continues at coordinate 118,752,153 of NC_090649.1, read as the reverse complement.
AGATGAAGATGAAGAAGAAGAAGAAGATGAAGATGAAGATGAAGAAGAAGATGAAGAAGATGAAGAAGAAGATGATGAAGAAGAAGAAGAAGAAGAAGATGATGAAGAAGAAGAAGAAGAAGATGAAGAAGAAGAAGAAGAAGAAGAAGAAGATATAGAAGAAGAAGATCTAGAAGAAGAAGAAAGATAAAGAAGAAGAAGAACAAGTATATACGGTAACACTACTGAACAAAATTTAGGACACAACTTCTCTTTCCACATTTTTTTTTAAAGGAACATCCCCACATAATCACTTGCTGTTGTTACTTGGAAAAAAAGATGTTTCTTGCATCATTCACCCTCAAAACAAGTGTTGGAAGCTATTTAAGGCCAATTCGAATAGTCAGCTCGAATAGTGAGCTCGAATACCGACTCGAAAAGGGAGCTCGAAGTCCGAGGTCGAATCGAATAGTAAAAATTATTCGACTCGAATATTCGACTGACCTCGAATAATTTACTATTCGAATTCGACCAAACTCGAATTTTAAAAAGGGGTATTTGAGCATCCACAGATATATACCCGATTATTGATGATCTGCAGTATCACAGATAATCAGATATATCTCTAACCTCTGGACACCTGAGTAATATGAGTGTTTGGTGCAACAGTAATACTTTGAGGAGAGCACCCGTATAGAGGGTGCAAGGCAGTAAGAGATACTGCCCAAAGAACAATCTCCTTCCAATGGCCTGAGGCTCCCCAAGGGGAGGAGTCAGGCTGAGAGTGGGAAGAACCAGAGTGTGAGTGACACCAATGGTGGAGTGTCACTGACAGATCTGTGAACTATCTCTAAACAGAGGAGATAGTTCTCGAGGTCGGACAAGCCAGGTCGGCAACAGACAGATCAGAAACAGAGGAAAGAGACTGATTCAGAGTCCTAAGGCAAGCAAGGTTTGGCAACGGAGTATCAGAAATAGCGAAGTACCAAATCAGTGATCAGAAGAGAGGTCAGGAAAGCAGAAGGTCATAACAAATAATCAACAATGTCTAGTCTATAGGTGTGAGCTCCTTGATCATCAACACCCTGGAACTAGTCTGAAGTATAACAGGATGGTAAAGCTAATTCCTAGTCTTGGGTGTGAGCTCCATAGTCATCTACACCCTGGAACTAGACTGAAGTATAACAGGATGATAACACAGATTCCTAATCTTTGGGTGTGAGGTCCTTGATCATCAACACCCTGGAACTAGTCTGAAGTATAACAGAATGATAATACAGATTCTGACAATAAGGTCTGAGTGCTTCCATGTAGTGATCGCAACGGCAGACAACCAGAGAATGACCAGCACCCAGTATATATAGCAAAGCGCTCTCTAGCACCTCCCCTAAGTGCTGGACCAATGGGAAGTGGTTGAACCGTCACCTGACCGGCTTGGTCAGCTGACTCCCTTCTAGCTGTCATAAAAGTTCTGCCTCTCAGCGCGCGCGCGCGTCCTTCTGAACCTGTGTGGACTATCAGTCCCAGCCACACCAGACATGTGTTGCAAAGCACCCGCCTCGCTGGACGCGGAATCCGCCGCACCGCCATCAAGGCATGTGGCGGTTTCTCCGCGTTCGCCATACTACTAGATGTAGACCTACGCGTGCAAACCGCCGCATTGGACGTTGAATCAGCCGCCTTGCTCTGAGTACACGCGGCGGCTTTTCCGCGTTTTCTCACAGCCCACGGGGTCTGGGGGGGGGGGGGTGGCTGCAGCGCGACGGATAGCGGCGGATCGGCGGCGATCAGATTGCACATGCAGCTAGCAAAGTGCTAGCTGCACGTAGCAAAAAAAAAATTCAAATCTGCCCAGCGGGGCCTGAGCAGTGCCTTCCGGCGGCATAGCCCGAGCTCAGCTCGGGCTTACCGCCAGGAAGGTTAAACAACGATGTTTGCACACAGAGATATTCCGAACAACTACGTAATTTAAATACTACGTGGAACCGACATTTTGCATGAAATGTGGGTAGGCGAATCAGGAAAAAAGGGCGCAGGAGCCCTTACGGAAAAAAATGGCGCACCATAAGTGCCTATGATAAATGCTGCAATTATCAACATACAGGGGAAATTGGAGCGCATGGTGGTTCCCGCTATCACAGGAATCTGCCGACATCCAAATTTACCATTTTTGCCACAAATCACAGCTTCCGCAAAAGCCGTGATAAACGGTTATGTAGATAAATTTGGGCACCCAGAGGTGCCCGATTAGCGGCAAGAGGGTGACTATATTGCGGAATTGCATAGCGGGTGTAGAGCTGAAATATGTTCTTTGTTGGACATTCTCAACATTTTTTATCTAAAAATATTTGTTGCTGTTTCATAATTATGTGTCACTTTTGTTTCTCCAGCCCATCCCACTGACGGCTGGTTGGTGTATTTAAGGAGCACCTGCTGCAAGAGCCAGCAGTGATTGTATAATCTTTCACTCTGGCTCACATCGGGGATTCCAGCATCACACTTGGAGTTGGTGAGTTACAGTATTTGTGTATTTGTCATTTATCACGTTGTGATTTCCCGCTCCTTAATGTGTCCTTACATTGTCCGATCATTGTGGCATAGTTTGCACCTCTTTTTCTGTTGGGTTACTTTCTATACTTTATACAGTATGTTGCAGTTATTAGTGTTTTATATTAGTATTGTTAGTTTTCTTTAGCATCTTCCTTGCAGGCTCACTTTTTGTTTTTATTAGTATTGCGTGACAAATATGAGTCATCTACTGGCTTTAACTTTCTGCAGTAAGTCCCATTGTAAATGTTTACTACTATTTATACAGCCTTTATTGTATTCTCACTGTAACTTCCACTCTGCTGAACTCTGCCAGTCACTTTTGTGACTAGGAAGGAAGTGAACATTTCTAGCCTTTTTGTAGATCTACTATTATTCATTATACTAATAATAACTATTTAACATTTCATATCTCCATTCAATATTTTATTTCCATCATGACACCAACTTTTTAATCTTTAAAGAGAACCCGAGGTGGGAATTTATTATGCTACTGGGGCACAGAGGCTGGTTATGCACAGTAACACCAGCCTCTGTTGCCCCATGGTGTGCCTCCATGACCCCCCTGCGCGCCGCTATACCCCCCGCAGTGCTGGCAACACGCAGCGTGTCGCCAGCACAATACTTACCTAAGCACTGTCTGTCAGCGCTGCTGCCCTGCCTCCTCCGCATTGGCGCTACCCGCCACGTCACTTCCCTCCAATCAGCTGGAGGGAAGGGACACGGGCGGGTAGCGCCGATGCAAGGGAGCAGCGCTGACAGACAGCGCTTAGGTAAATATTGTGCTGGTGACACGCTGCGTGTTGCCAGCACTGCGGGGGGTATAGCGGGCGAGCAGGGGGGACATGGAGGCACACCATGGGGCAACAGAGGCTGGTGTTACTGTGCATAACCAGCCTCTGTGCCCCACTAGCATAATAAATTCTCACCTCGGGTTCTCTTTAAAAACTTTTCTTGGCCTTTTAGTTTATGACCAGTATTTCCTTTCTTTCTTCTTTTTATTTGTCCCACTGCACCCCTCTTGGATTATTGCTTCTTGTCTCTCTCTTGGCAGCATGTCAGCTCCAAGTTAGTTATTTTCAGTGTACATCCATGTGTTATAACAAAAACCTAGACAGATTAATTGCCATGTGCTGATGAGTTGTTTGAGGTTAGGTATTGTTTTATCTGAGATTTATATGGAAAGGAAGAGATGCCATTTAACACATTTGGGAAAGGGATCCATAGAAACATTGAGATCTCCTTCTACATATAAGACTTTTTTTCAGCGAACTCTTTTAGTCTGGTAGTGATTGATTTCAAGAATTGTGTCTGATCTACATTGCAGGTGCCTATACATCTAGCGATGATGAGCAGATTCAACCAAGAGTCAAATCTCTCTCTCAGGGGCGTTGCTAGGATCCTAAGAGATCCGGGGGAATTTTGGTCACTCCAGATGTAAAATATGTGGGGCCACGCACCAGAATGTGGGTGTGATCATGGTTGGAGCCAAATTTACATGAAATTAACAGTGATCTAAGTAGGCCTGCACAGCAAAATGTTGGATGAAGTCCCCTCTCCATTGATTAAAAAAAAATTCAGCATATCCAATAAATAGGCAGTGCCACTTAAACATAACTAAGCAGAGTTACCTGGCTTCTGTGCTGGCTGCTCTGGCTTTCTGCTGGGTGGGCTGACCTGCTGCCAGGTTGTCTGGCAGTTCTCCCATAGCATTCCCTGACCTTCTAGTGGACCCCCTCCCATGCTCCCATGGGCCTCCCATTGAGGTAACACCACTCCCAGCATGCCCCCATAGAAGAAGCACAGCTCCCTGCATGCCCCCATAAGGCATCAAAGCACCCAGCATGGCACCACAGCACCCAGTATGCCCACAAAGAGGCACCAAAGTATCCAACATACCCCCGATTGATGCACCACAGCTATCAGCATACCTGCCATTGAGGCACTACAACTGACTCTTCCTGGGGGAGATCCAGGGCTCCCTAGAATAGATCCGGGGCATGTGCCACTGATCTCTGGGGCTAGCAATGCCCCTGCTCTCTCCTATTGAATCTGATTAGAGAGATGTAATGATCGCTGCTGCAGCAGCTATTGCTGGAAGTAGTGCTGCAGCTCAGGCAGTTCTGATGTCTTTCCATGCAAGCTGCATAGCCTTGTCTGTCTTTCCCTGCTGTCAGCTTGTGACTGATTATCATTCACCTGTGTGGGAATCTGCATGTCTGCTCCCATTGGATGACCTCAGTATAAAGATCTGCTTCCTGCAGGGTTTCCTTGGGTTTTCATAGCTTCAGCTTAAGCCTGCCTTGCTGTCGCTTTAGCCCCCGATCGTGTTTATTGTTATAAAGATACTTTGCTGGTCTTTGCATCATATATTGGTTCATTGCCAATATATATGCATACCAGCACGTTTATTATTTTCCTTGTATTTGTGTTACGTTAATACATCAGTGTCGCTGATGTATACGTACACGAACTGTTTATATCCTGTGTGCAGTTAGTCAGCTTTCCAGCACGTTTTGGTAGGTTGCGCGTACCGTGACCACCCGTGCTGAGGTAGTTACCCTGCTCCTGGTTCTGTTTGTGGATTGCGTTCATCTCTGCGAAGAGATAACGAATCCTTCTGAATCCTGTTCTGTTACTGTTTGTGGATTGCGTTCATCTCTGCGAAGAGATAACGAATCCTTCTGAATCCTGTTCTGTTACCGTTTGTGGATTGCGTTCATCTCTGCGAAGAGATAACGAATCCTTCTGAATCCTGTTCTGTTACTGTTTGTGGATTGCGTTCATCTCTGCGAAGAGATAACGAATCCTTCTGAATCCTGTTCTGTTACCGTTTGTGGATTGCGTTCATCTCTGCGAAGAGATAGCGAATCCTTCTGAGTCCTGTTCCCTGTGTTACTCCATTCCTAGTCAGCGTTCCTGCTTATGTCATATATCGGTTCATTGCCGATATATACATATGTTAGTCAGACGTTACAAATAGTTTCATTGATAGCTGTAATTGTAATACGCTAGGAAAACATACTTATTGTATATTTATCTGTGTTACGTTCTTCTATCTTAATCCTGCTGTTTTCTGACTATCCTGTCCTGTCTTTGTGAGGCACGCCATCGCCGCATCGCATTGGCTGCCTCATTCCAGTCTGTCTGGTTTTGGACGCTTGCTGTCGCTAAGTAGCCGCTAGCTAGCAAGCGTTCATTCTGTCTACCTGTCCTGATCTCCTCAGTTCTGGTTTATGCGCTCAGCGCTACTTTGCGCTGAGACGTTATAACGAACGAAAGCATTGTTTGTGGCTGTCAGATCTGCACCGGCTCTGTGCGCCACAATCTCCTATTGGAGTCAGTCCTCCCCTCCACTATACTAGGGATAGCCTGTTTCCTTGTGCTAGTGTGTGTACCTCCTCCACGCCAGCTCATGCGTTGCATGCGTTGCATGCTGACTGTGGAGAATACACCACCAAGCCTAACAAGAGAGATCTATCAATTCCCATACACCGCAGGCCAGTGCTGCTCGTAATGGAAAAATCTACGCTTACGGATCATTACGCGTAATTTTACGCTATTACGCATTACGCAATTACGGTTACGGCGTAGGAAATTATCTATGGTACATCACCGTAATTACGCGTAAACTTACGCAATTACGCGTAAGGATACCGTAATGAAGGCGCTTACACTACGATGTTACGCGTAGTGCCGTAATACCCATTAATGCGTATTTTTTGACGCATGCGTACGATATGTACGCAATAGCCATCAATGTGACAGTTATTGCGTACATATCATTCGTATGCGTCAAAACGTACGCTTATACTGAAGGGCGGGAGAAGATACTATTGGTTGCTTAGGATGTTGACTGATTGGCTACTCTTAGAAAATGGGAGATTTTACGTTAGTAATTACGCGTAAAATTACGCGTAAGTGTTCGTAAAATTACGCATGCCTAGCAATTACGGTAGGCGGCGTAATTACAATACCGCTTTACGGCTTACGCGTACATACTTACGCGTAAGACCGTAAGTTACGCGTAACGCTTACGCGTAAAAAAAACCGGTAAATTACGATGCGTAATTACGCGCATGCGTAATTTCGGCCCAGCACTGCCGCAGGCCGATTCCTGATCAATTTCAGCATGAAATCTCTCTGAAATCGGCTAAGTCCCCGCATCTGTCACCTCGCCACTGCCCCCTAGTGTATAAAGGTGCACTCAAAAAGTCAAAACATTAGTGAGCTCAGATGTGCTCAGTGGCGCTGCCATAGAGTCAACCTGAGCAATTGCCCCAGGGACCCTGGCAGGTTTCAGGAGCCCCTCCAGGTTAACAATACCCCTCTCCCCCTGATTAACAATTTTACGGAGGTCACTGCAGAGTCTTCGCCAAAGTAGCATCTCATCTGTCCTGGTGGGCATGATCCTCTATCAGGTTACTTTTGCCCGGGGATCCCATTGTAAGTAGAACTTGCCCTGGGCGTGCTTATCCACATAGTTTTGCATGTCTTGGTATTTTGTTATATTTACAGGAAAGTATTCTTTCTGTCTTCCTGTAAGTACTTAAACTTACAACATTTTTTTCTCTTCTAGTCATATAGTACGGAGTAATCTGCAGACTGTGAGCAGTTCTTATAAGGAAGAACACAGAAAATAGTAGGTTAAATAAAATGCATCACTTAGAATTAAGATATGCTCATGGCTGCTTTGATATAGGTTGTATTATAATTTTTGTTGTTTCAGGCGGAACATATGGAAAACATACAGATAATATCACAGGTAGGGATATTTTATTTTTATAATTATACATATTGTCCACTTTGTTGCACATCTGTCCATATATCATAAAGCAACCTAAAGTGTCTATAAAATGGCAGTCCATGCAAAACATCTGGCATAATTTATTATCACAGCTGCCTGAATCTGATTAAAAAGAACCCATGGATCCATGCATGTGGGCTGCGGCGCACTGCGCTCCGTCGTTTACACTACGTGCGTCACCCATAGACTTCTTGTGCTTGCGGTAATGTGTTGTGGCCTTTGCTTTGGATCGGATACTTTCTGTGCACCGCAAGGGACCAAAATAA